>NC_091286.1:337460666-338100282 GCF_032444005.1 Ranitomeya imitator
CCCAGGAACATAATTCATCTACTTCTGATAGGAATATGGGTATAATTATTGTTCTGTATGGGGATTATGGATGAAATATCACAAATACACATGTCCAGGAACATACTTCATCTACTTCTGATAGGAATATGGGTATAATTATTGTTCTGTATGGGGATTATGGGTGAAATATCACAAATACACATGCCCAGGAACATACTTCATCTACTTCTGATAGGAATATGGGTATAATTATTGTTCTGTATGGGGATTATGGGTGAAATATCACAAATACACATGCCCAGGAACATAATTCATCTACTTCTGATAGGAATATGGGTATATCTATTGATCTGTATGGGGATTATGGGTGAAATATCACAAATACACATGCCCAGGAACATACTTCATCTACTTCTGATAGGAATATGGGTATATCTATTGATCTGTATGGGGATTATGGGTGAAATATCACAAATACACATGCCCAGGAACATACTTCATCTACTTCTGATAGGAATATGGGTATATCTATTGATCTGTATGGGGATTATGGGTGAAATATCACAAATACACATGCCCAGGAACATAATTCATCTACTTCTGATAGGAATATGGGTATATCTATTGTTCTGTATGGGGATTATGGGTGAAATATCACAAATACACATGCCCAGGAACATAATTCATCTACTTCTGATAGGAATATGGGTATATCTATTGATCTGTATGGGGATTATGGGTGAAATATCACAAATACACATGTCCAGGAACATACTTCATCTACTTCTGATAGGAATATGGGTATATCTATTGTTCTGTATGGGGATTATGGGTGAAATATCACAAATACACATGCTCAGGAACATACTTCATCTACTTCTGATAGGAATATGGGTATATCTATTGTTCTGTATGGGGATTATGGGTGAAATATCACAAATACACATGCCCAGGAACATAATTCATCTACTTCTGATAGGAATATGGGTATATCTATTGATCTGTATGGGGATTATGGGTGAAATATCACAAATACACATGTCCAGGAACATACTTCATCTACTTCTGATAGGAATATGGGTATATCTATTGTTCTGTATGGGGATTATGGGTGAAATATCACAAATACACATGTCCAGGAACATACTTCATCTACTTCTGATAGGAATATGGGTATATCTATTGTTCTGTATGGGGATTATGGGTGAAATATCACAAATACACATGCTCAGGAACATACTTCATCTACTTCTGATAGGAATATGGGTATATCTATTGATCTGTATGGGGATTATGGATGAAATATCACAAATACACATGCCCAGGAACATATTTCATCTACTTCTGATAGGAATATGGGTATAATTATTGCTCTGTATGGGGATTATGGGTGAAATATCACAAATACACATGCCCAGGAACATACTTCATCTACTTCTAATAGGAATATGGGTATAATTATTGTTCTGTATGGGGATTATGGATGAAATATCACAAATACACATGCCCAGGTACATACTTCATCTACTTCTGATAGGAATATGGGTATAATTATTGATCTGTATGGGGATTATGGGTGAAATATCACAAATACACATGCTCAGGAACATACTTCATCTACTTCTGATAGGAATATGGGTATATCTATTGTTCTGTATGGGGATTATGGATGAAATATCACAAATACACATGCTCAGGAACATACTTCATCTACTTCTAATAGGAATATGGGTATAATTATTGTTCTGTATGGGGATTATGGGTGAAATATCACAAATACACATGCTCAGGAACATACTTCATCTACTTCTGATAGGAATATGGGTATATCTATTGATCTGTATGGGGATTATGGATGAAATATCACAAATACACATGCCCAGGAACATATTTCATCTACTTCTGATAGGAATATGGGTATAATTATTGATCTGTATGGGGATTATGGGTGAAATATCACAAATACACATGCCCAGGAACATACTTCATCTACTTCTAATAGGAATATGGGTATAATTATTGATCTGTATGGGGATTATGGGTGAAATATCACAAATACACATGCTCAGGAACATACTTCATCTACTTCTGATAGGAATATGGGTATATCTATTGTTCTGTATGGGGATTATGGGTGAAATATCACAAATACACATGCCCAGGAACATACTTATCTACTTCTGATAGGAATATGGGTATAATTATTGTTCTGTATGGGGATTATGGGTGAAATATCACAAATACACATGCCCAGGAACATACTTCATCTACTTCTAATAGGAATATGGGTATAATTATTGATCTGTATGGGGATTATGGGTGAAATATCACAAATACACATGCTCAGGAACATACTTCATCTACTTCTGATAGGAATATGGGTATATCTATTGTTCTGTATGGGGATTATGGGTGAAATATCACAAATACACATGCCCAGGAACATACTTATCTACTTCTGATAGGAATATGGGTATAATTATTGTTCTGTATGGGGATTATGGGTGAAATATCACAAATACACATGCCCAGGAACATACTTCATCTACTTCTGATAGGAATATGGGTATAATTATTGTTCTGTATGGGGATTATGGGTGAAATATCACAAATACACATGCTCAGGAACATATTTCATCTACTTCTGATAGGAATATGGATATATCTATTGATCTGTATGGGGATTATGGGTGAAATATCACAAATACACATGCCCAGGAACATACTTATCTACTTCTGATAGGAATATGGGTATATCTATTGTTCTGTATGGGGATTATGGGTGAAATATCACAAATACACATGCCCAGGAACATACTTCATCTACTTCTAATAGGAATATGGGTATAATTATTGTTCTGTATGGGGATTATGGATGAAATATCACAAATACACATGTCCAGGAACATACTTCATCTACTTCTGATAGGAATATGGGTATAATTATTGTTCTGTATGGGGATTATGGGTGAAATATCACAAATACACATGCCCAGGAACATACTTCATCTACTTCTGATAGGAATATGGGTATAATTATTGTTCTGTATGGGGATTATGGGTGAAATATCACAAATACACATGCCCAGGAACATACTTCATCTACTTCTGATAGGAATATGGGTATATCTATTGATCTGTATGGGGATTATGGGTGAAATATCACAAATACACATGTCCAGGAACATACTTCATCTACTTCTGATAGGAATATGGGTATATCTATTGTTCTGTATGGGGATTATGGGTGAAATATCACAAATACACATGCTCAGGAACATACTTCATCTACTTCTGATAGGAATATGGGTATATCTATTGTTCTGTATGGGGATTATGGGTGAAATATCACAAATACACATGCCCAGGAACATAATTCATCTACTTCTGATAGGAATATGGGTATATCTATTGTTCTGTATGGGGATTATGGGTGAAATATCACAAATACACATGCCCAGGAACATACTTATCTACTTCTGATAGGAATATGGGTATATCTATTGTTCTGTATGGGGATTATGGGTGAAATATCACAAATACACATGCCCAGGAACATACTTCATCTACTTCTAATAGGAATATGGGTATAATTATTGTTCTGTATGGGGATTATGGATGAAATATCACAAATACACATGTCCAGGAACATACTTCATCTACTTCTGATAGGAATATGGGTATAATTATTGTTCTGTATGGGGATTATGGGTGAAATATCACAAATACACATGCCCAGGAACATACTTCATCTACTTCTGATAGGAATATGGGTATAATTATTGTTCTGTATGGGGATTATGGGTGAAATATCACAAATACACATGCCCAGGAACATAATTCATCTACTTCTGATAGGAATATGGGTATATCTATTGATCTGTATGGGGATTATGGGTGAAATATCACAAATACACATGCCCAGGAACATACTTCATCTACTTCTGATAGGAATATGGGTATATCTATTGATCTGTATGGGGATTATGGGTGAAATATCACAAATACACATGCTCAGGAACATACTTCATCTACTTCTGATAGGAATATGGGTATATCTATTGTTCTGTATGGGGATTATGGGTGAAATATCACAAATACACATGCCCAGGAACATAATTCATCTACTTCTGATAGGAATATGGGTATATCTATTGATCTGTATGGGGATTATGGGTGAAATATCACAAATACACATGTCCAGGAACATACTTCATCTACTTCTGATAGGAATATGGGTATATCTATTGTTCTGTATGGGGATTATGGGTGAAATATCACAAATACACATGCTCAGGAACATACTTCATCTACTTCTGATAGGAATATGGGTATATCTATTGTTCTGTATGGGGATTATGGGTGAAATATCACAAATACACATGCCCAGGAACATACTTCATCTACTTCTGATAGGAATATGGGTATATCTATTGTTCTGTATGGGGATTATGGGTGAAATATCACAAATACACATGCCCAGGAACATACTTCATCTACTTCTAATAGGAATATGGGTATAATTATTGTTCTGTATGGGGATTATGGATGAAATATCACAAATACACATGCCCAGGTACATACTTCATCTACTTCTGATAGGAATATGGGTATAATTATTGATCTGTATGGGGATTATGGGTGAAATATCACAAATACACATGCTCAGGAACATACTTCATCTACTTCTGATAGGAATATGGGTATATCTATTGTTCTGTATGGGGATTATGGATGAAATATCACAAATACACATGCTCAGGAACATACTTCATCTACTTCTAATAGGAATATGGGTATAATTATTGTTCTGTATGGGGATTATGGGTGAAATATCACAAATACACATGCTCAGGAACATACTTCATCTACTTCTGATAGGAATATGGGTATATCTATTGATCTGTATGGGGATTATGGATGAAATATCACAAATACACATGCCCAGGAACATATTTCATCTACTTCTGATAGGAATATGGGTATAATTATTGATCTGTATGGGGATTATGGGTGAAATATCACAAATACACATGCCCAGGAACATACTTCATCTACTTCTAATAGGAATATGGGTATAATTATTGATCTGTATGGGGATTATGGGTGAAATATCACAAATACACATGCTCAGGAACATACTTCATCTACTTCTGATAGGAATATGGGTATATCTATTGTTCTGTATGGGGATTATGGGTGAAATATCACAAATACACATGCCCAGGAACATACTTATCTACTTCTGATAGGAATATGGGTATAATTATTGTTCTGTATGGGGATTATGGGTGAAATATCACAAATACACATGCCCAGGAACATACTTCATCTACTTCTAATAGGAATATGGGTATAATTATTGATCTGTATGGGGATTATGGGTGAAATATCACAAATACACATGCTCAGGAACATACTTCATCTACTTCTGATAGGAATATGGGTATATCTATTGTTCTGTATGGGGATTATGGGTGAAATATCACAAATACACATGCCCAGGAACATACTTATCTACTTCTGATAGGAATATGGGTATAATTATTGTTCTGTATGGGGATTATGGGTGAAATATCACAAATACACATGCTCAGGAACATATTTCATCTACTTCTGATAGGAATATGGATATATCTATTGATCTGTATGGGGATTATGGGTGAAATATCACAAATACACATGCTCAGGAACATATTTCATCTACTTCTGATAGGAATATGGGTATATCTATTGTTCTGTATGGGGATTATGGGTGAAATATCACAAATACACATGCCCAGGAACATACTTCATCTACTTCTGATAGGAATATGGGTATATCTATTGTTCTGTATGGGGATTATGGGTGAAATATCACAAATACACATGCCCAGGAACATACTTCATCTACTTCTGATAGGAATATGGGTATAATTATTGATCTGTATGGGGATTATGGGTGAAATATCACAAATACACATAATAAATATACCCATATTCTTACCGGAAGTTAATGAAATGTTTCATCATATTTTACCAATAATCAACATATAAAACAATAATTGTACACATAAGTGTTCTTACCAGGAATTGATCGAATATGACACTGGGCATGTGTATTCATGATATATCACCTATAATACCCACAAAGAACCATTATACCCATATTCCTAGCAGAAGTAGATGAAATATGTTCCTGAGCATGTGTATTTGTGATATTTCACCCATAATCCCCATACAGATCAATAGATATACCCATATTCCTATCAGAAGTAGATGAAGTATGTTCCTGGGCATGTGTATTTCTGATATTTCACCCATAATCCCCATACAGAACAATAATTATACCCATATTCCTATCAGAAGTAGATGAAGTATGTTCCTGAGCATGTGTATTTGTGATATTTCACCCATAATCCCCATACAGAACAATAGTTATACCCATATTCCTATCAGAAGTAGATGAAGTATGTTCCTGGGCATGTGTATTTGTGATATTTCACCCATAATCCCCATACAGATCAATAATTATACCCATATT
The DNA here is from genome assembly GCF_032444005.1 of Ranitomeya imitator. Taxonomy (NCBI): domain Eukaryota; kingdom Metazoa; phylum Chordata; class Amphibia; order Anura; family Dendrobatidae; genus Ranitomeya; species Ranitomeya imitator. The sequence goes on from NC_091286.1 coordinate 337,467,172, forward strand.
CCTATCAGAAGTAGATGAAGTATGTTCCTGGGCATGTGTATTTGTGATATTTCACCCATAATCCCCATACAGAACAATAATTATACCCATATTCCTATCAGAAGTAGATGAAGTATGTTCCTGGGCATGTGTATTTGTGATATTTCACCCATAATCCCCATACAGAACAATAATTATACCCATATTCCTATCAGAAGTAGATGAAGTATGTTCCTGGGCATGTGTATTTGTGATATTTCACCCATAATTCCCATACAGAACAATAATTATACCCATATTCCTATCAGAAGTAGATGAAGTATGTACCTGGGCATGTGTATTTGTGATATTTCACCCATAATCCCCATACAGAACAATAGTTATACCCATATTCCCTTCTTGCTATATTACAAGAAGTCATTTCCTGGGCTGCATTTGTAAAATGTGCTGCCATCTAGTGGTGGAGTCTAGTATTGCAGCCCATCATCCCATCATCCCAATATGCAGTTTAGTCCGTCCCTGTGAGGGTGCACCGAGTTACTTTGCGGGTGGTGTGAGGGTGCACCGAGTTGCTTTGGGGGTGGTGTGAGGGTGCACCGAGTTGCTTTGCGGGTGGTGTGAGGGTGCACCGAGTTGCTTTGCGGGTGGTGTGAGGGTGCACAGAGTTGCTTTGCGGGTGGTGTGAGGGTGCACCGAGTTGCTTTGGGGGTGGTGTGAGGGTGCACCGAGTTGCTTTGGGGGTGGTGTGAGAGTGCACCGAGTTGCTTTGGGGGTGGTGTGAGGGTGCACCGAGTTGCTTTGGGGGTGGTGTGAGGGTGCACCGAGTTGCTTTGCGGGTGGTGTGAGGGTGCACCGAGTTGCTTTGCGGGTGGTGTGAGGGTGCACCGAGTTGCTTTGCAGGTGGTGTGAGGGTACACCGAGTTGCTTTGGGGGTGGTGTGAGGGTGCACCGAGTTGCTTTGGGGGTGGTGTGAGGGTGCACCGAGTTGCTTTGGGGGTGGTGTGAGGGTGCACCGAGTTGCTTTGCGGGTGGTGTGAGGGTGCACCGAGTTGCTTTGTGGGTGGTGTGAGGGTGCACCGAGTTGCTTTGCAGGTGGTGTGAGGGTACACCGAGTTGCTTTGCGGGTGGTGTGAGGGTGCACCGAGTTGCTTTGGGGGTGGTGTGAGGGTGCACCGAGTTGCTTTGGGGGTGGTGTGAGGGTGCACCGAGTTGCTTTGGGGGTGGTGTGAGGGTGCACCGAGTTGCTTTGGGGGTGGTGTGAGGGTGCACCGAGTTGCTTTGGGGGTGGTGTGAGGGTGCACCAAGTTGCTTTGCGGGTGGTGTGAGGGTGCACAGATTTGCTGTGAGGGTGCACAGAGTTGCTTTGCGGGTGCTGTGAGGGTGCACCGAGTTGCTTTGCGGGTGCTGTGAGGGTGCACCGAGTTGCTGTGAGGGTGCACCGAGTTGCTTTGCGGGTGCTGTGAGGGTGCACTGAGTTGCTTTGCGGGTGCTGTGAGGGTGCACCGTGTTGCTTTGCGGGTGGTGTGAGGGTGCACTGAGGTGCATGGGGGGCGGTGCATGAGGGCATGCTGAGTTGCTTTAGTGCGGTGCGGTATGAGGGTGCACTGAGGTGCATGAGGGCATGCTGAGTTGCTTTGGTGCGGTGTGAGGGTGCACTGAGGTGCATGGGGGTGATTTGAGGGTGCACTGAGGTGCTTTGGGGGCAGTGCATGAGGGCATGCTGAGTTTTTGGTGCATGGGGGCGGATCCGCAGGAAATCTGCAACATGTGCACATACCCTTAGGTAGCCAACTCTGATGACCTCTTCCACTAGAATTGTTACCTTTTTTCACAAACAAATATTATCAAAACTAAAAAAAAAAAATAAGTGGTATTCTTTAGGGATGTGACTTAACCGGCAGTGCAATTTCAATTGAGATATAGAATCAATAATTTTTCTCTGACCATTTGCACAATACAGGGGGAAAAATGGCAATATTCATACCTGACATCCTATATTTTAAATGTAGAACCCAAGGGAAGTTATGGAAACTAATAAAGCGTAACTATAATGGGAGCTGTTCAGTTTCAATTAAGGTATCCAGCATTTGCCAAGTACCCTAATGGAAAATAAACAGCCCCTTATTTTAAATAAAAGGATACATCTCATGGTTTTTGCATCTGTCATGCGACAAATACAGCTTGCACAAAACAGATGATGGTTCTGGTGATGTATTCCAGTTCTGGTGACATAATCATGTAGTGATGGTTGTTATAGTGCCATATTCATGTTGTGATGATAACTCTAGTGATATATTCATCCCCAGAAGCATCATCAGTTCATGAATACAAGGCCAAAATCAACAGTGCATAATTTAGATCACCAGATCCATCAATACTGCCAGAAATATCATCAGTACATAAATACGTCACCAGAACTACCACCAGTACATGAATGAGTCACCAGAACCAAGAGTACTTGAATACAAGAACCAGGCTTAGTAGAACAATCTATTGTAATATCAAGTCAGCCCTATAAAAATAAAAATGTATCGCAAGAACCTACAACTCCCAGTATGATCTTAACAATAGTACGGAGATACTGGAAATTGTTAATAATCACCATCATCAGACTGCAGACTGTACAGGAAGCACAGTACTGATGAAAATTAGTATCACAAACATTTACATCCTGGTACCTTTTGTAGATTATATCTTCTCTGAAGTCATCTCTTTCTTTCCGTCTTCATCTTGTCTAGATGCCTTTTCACCTCTACAGGTGTTGTCTGCAGACCTCCCTCTTCTCCTGTCTTTTGTAGTACATCCCAACACATTGTCCTTAATAAGAGTTATTAAAATGCTCTCTGCATAGAAATATGTCCATATTATGAACCTAAGTAAGCCTCTTGTGGTATATGGCCTCCATACTGTCTACCATTATCAGCAATAACCACCACACCATCCGCCCTTATGAATTATGGCTTGTAACATGGCTGTCCCATCTCTAAGGCTACGTTCACATTTGCGTTGTTGGGTGCAGCGTCGGCGACGGATACCGACGCAGGCATCATGCGCCCCTATCTTTAACATGGGGGGCGCATGGACATGCGCCGGTATGCGTTGTCATGCGTTGTATGACGCATGTGTTTTTTTGGCGCACCAGACAGGGCGCGGACGACGGTACAGGTTGCAGTTTTGATGCGTCACACTTCTGAAGAAAAACGCATGCATCGCACCTGCGTCGTAAATGCGCCAAAAAACACATTAGTGTCAATGAAAAACACATAGGGCGCAGGTGCCTGCGTTGAGCCGCGTTTTTTGACCTAATGTATTTTTTGGGGGCGTTTTTGATCTTCAATTGTATAGGACAACGCATGCGTCAAAAAACGCTGCATTGTGTATGCGTTTGACATGCGTTGTGCGTTGCGTCGACGACGCTGCGCCCAACAACGCAAATGTGAACGTAGCCTAATTTTGCATTACACTTTCTATATCTCCACACTGCCCACCATGCTAGCCTCTCTCCATATTGTGCCTCTAGACTATTTTGCTGTCCGCTCTCCATATCCATTCTGTGCCCCTTTTCTCTCTATGCCATCATATTGCCCACCATGCAGCCCTCTTCAAACTAACCACTCCTCACGCTCTCTCCCTACACAGTATGATAGTCCCCACAGCTGCGCATGTGGTATTACATATCCACAACAATCCCCCAATATATAGTATAGTCACCACCAGAGCCCCGCATATATAGTATGATGTTCATAACAGCCACCATGTATACTATGATCCCCACAACACCTCATATAGTATTGTGGCCAACAAACATCACCCCAAACAGTATGATATTGACCACAGCCCCCTATCCAGTATGGTCACCACAGCCCCCCAGTATGATGACCTCCACAGCCTTTCATTTCATGGTCCAAATGGACGGCCCCTCATTTCTGGTCCCCCTGTCATTTCATGCCCCCTGCACAGCCCCTCAGTTTATTCCCCCATCGGCACAGCCCCTTAGTTTATTCTCCCATATAAACAGCCCCTATTTATTCCCACTCGTCTGAACAGCCCCTCATTTGATTCCCCCCATCTGCACAGCCCCTCATTTTACCCCCTCTTTGCACAAGCCCTCAGTTTATTCCCCCATCTGCACAGACCCTAATTTTAATTCCACAATCTGCACAGCCCATGAATTTATTTCTCCCATCTGCACAGCCTGCCAGTTTTTTTCCCCATCTGCACAACCCCTCATTTTACTCCACCTCTGTACAGCCCCTCAGCTTATTCCCCCATCTGCACAGCCCCTCATTTTATTTCCCCATATGCAAAGCCCCCTCATTTTACCCCCTCTCTACATAACGCCTCAACTTATTCCCCACATCTGCACAGACCCTAATTTTATTCCCCCAATCTGCACAGCCCGTCAGTTTATTTCCCCTCATCTGCACAGCCTGTCAGTTTATTCCCCCATCTGCACAGCCACTCATTTTATTTCCTCTGCACATCCCCTCATTTTACCCCCTCTACACAACCTCTCAGCTTATTCCCCCATCTGCACAGACCCTATTTTAGTTCCCCAATCTGCACAGCCCATCAGTTTATCTGCCCTCATCTGCACAGCCTGTCAGTTTATTCCCCCATCTGCACAGCCCCTCTGTTTATTCACCCCATCTGCATAGCCATTCATTTTATTTCCCCCCCTGCACAGCCCCTCAACTTATTCCTCCCATCCAGCCCGCACAGACCCCCCGGCAGCCCACACAGAACCCCCGGCAGCCCGCACAGACCCATACACACATGCAGACCCCGCACACACAGACACACAGTCTCCGCCCACCCACTTCCCTCCTCCCGATCTGCAGCGTTTCCCCCGCAGCAAAACCGCAGATCTTTTTTACATCTGCGGTTTTGCTGCGGATGTGCCCGACTCAATGCAAGTCAATGGGTGTAGAAACGCTGAAGATCCGCACAAAGAATTGACATGCTGCGGAAAAAACAACGCTCCGTTTCCGCAGCATGTGCACAGTGGATTGGGTTTTCCATAGGTTTACATGGTACTGTAAACCGCATGGAAAACTGCTGCAGATCTGCAGCGTCAAAAACTCTGCGGTAAAAACCGCAACGTGTGATCATGGCCAAAGACGGACCCCTATTTTCACATTAAAAATGATTTTTTTTTCTTTTTTTCCCTCGACTAAATTTGTGGAGTTATCCCCATCTACACAGACACTAATTTAAATCTGAATAGGTCCCTAAAGAGACAGGTTTTGTAAATTTGTTGAAAAAATGAGAAACTGCTGCTTAAGTTTTAACCCCACTCTAACTTCCTAACAAAAACAAATGTTTCAAAAAATGATTCAAATGTAAAGTAGACATATGGGAAATGTTATTTATTAATTATTTTGTGTGATGCAACTACCTGGTTTAAGGCATACAAATTTAAAATGTGAAAATTGCAAAATTTTGAAATTATATGTAAAATTTTCTATATTTTCACGAATAAACTAAAATCGTACTGACCAAAATTTACCAATAACATGAAGTACAATATGTCATGAAAAATTAGTCTCAGAATCAGTGGGATCTGTTGCAGCGTTCCAGACTTATTCAATCTTCATATCAAGAGAAAAGAAAAATATGCTGCACTCACCCAGCTTGCGTGATATTGTAGCCTTTAATGCACCAAGATTTCGGTTACAAACATTTCGTTCAGCTCGGCAGGTTACGTGGGGTGCGGGGAGTGTGGAGGGGACGATGGCCGTTTCGCGCGATCACCCGTAGAAGCGCTGATCGCTCGAAACGGCCATCATCCCCTCCACACTCCCCGCACCCCCACATAACCTGCCGAGCTGAACAAAATGTTTGTAACCGAAATCTTGGTGCATTAAAGGCTACAATATCACGCAAGCTGGGTGAGTGCCGCATATTTTTCTTTTCTCTTGATATGAAGATTGAATAAACTACTTGCATATATGCAGAGCACCTTACCACCAGTGGGGTGTATTACCGCATGTCGATAGTTGGATCCGACAGAAAAGGTATCCTCTCCTCGGGACTGTGCTCCTTGTGCCATTCATTTTTTGTCGCTCAATTATTCCAGAGTTATTACCTCATAAAGTGACACTGGTCAGATTTCTAAAATTTGACCTGGTCATCGAGGTCAAAATTGGCTCCGTTACCAAGGGGTTAAGGACTTGGGAATTATTATTTTTTTGGCATTTTAATTTTTTTCCTCCCCTTTCTCCAAGAGACATTAATTTTTTATTTATTTTTTTGCCCTAAATAAAAATTTTTTTACTGGAAAACAGGAATAAAATCCAGTGCAGTGACATTGCAGACAAAAAGATGAGTAGTAACCAAAACCCTGCAATTCAGACGCTTTGAATTTTTTTGCAACTTTTACTGTGCAGGTTACATTTATATTTTTGAGAATACGCTTGTTTTTTTTCTCCTTGTTCTAACTGGGCAAAAAGGGGTGATACGAATTATACGGTATTTGTTTTTTGTGTTTTCATACTTTTTAACCGCTTCTCGACAAAAACTGTTTTCACCTTCGTAACCGTGCCAAATTTTATATTTATGACCAGTGTATTCTATGTGGTAATGAGTTATTACTGGAACAGTTCGATGAATCCCAGTAATGTGAGAGTTATTTTCTTGTTACAATGTGTTTTATGTTACTGGTAAATTTAGGTGAACATTTTTATATTTCTTTGTAAACAAATTGGAATTTGGGCAAAAAAATGTTGAAAATTTCACAATTTTTATACTTTTAATTTTTATATCCTTAAACCAGTTAGGCATGCTGTACAAAATAATATATAAATAATAAATAAATAATATAAAAAATAAATAAATACAGCAGCAGCATTTTTTAAACATAATTTTTCTTTTGTTAGGAGTTTGTAAGGGTTTATCAGCAATTTCTAATTTTTCCGTCAAAATTGTCCATATCCATTTCTCTCCTTCGCCTCATTGGGGACACAGGACCATGGGTGTATGCTGCTGCCACTAGGAGGCTGACACTAAGTGAATATAAAAAAAAATTAACTCCTTCTCCTCAGCAGTATACACCTATTATTGGCTTCAGCTGAAACAGTTCATGCTTAGTGTCCGTAGGAGCCACATGGGTCTAGTCTTCAGCCCACAATTTTTTTATTTTATTTTATTTTTTACTTTTTAATATTTTTTTAAAGGATTACGGGACGACAGATTCCTTCAGGCTTCCGATCTCCCCCAGCCAACAACAGGCGGGAACGTGGAGTGTCGCCTCCACGTAACCCTTCCTGCACCATTCATAGGCATGCCTGAGCTCTATTCTAGGGGCATCAGGTCCCTTCAGGGCACCGCTCTCCCTGCACCAACAACAGACAGGAACATGGAGCGTCGCCTCCATGTACTCCCTTCTGGAGCCAGGCTTACTACTGCTGGACCAATAGATCTGTCCCATCCTGGGGGAGTTAACCCCTGGGATGTACAGAAGCACTGATGGCGTCCATGCGGCCCCCACTGCATCACCACTGATAGAACAGCGGTGATGGAAGGAGGCGGACGGTCCCTCTCCACATCCCTAACAAAGGGATGGTGGATGGAGGGTTCCTGCACCGTCCACGCTGCAGCATCTAACCTGCAGGCAGAGCTGTCTGAGCTCTGCGCTTCTTCACAATGGGCCTTCCGGTCACTGTGATAAGTGCCCGAGTCGGGTTCGGCAGGAGGGCTCCTGTAGCGTGCGCGCTTTCCCCAAGGGGTTTTTAACCCTTGGGTGCGTTCCGGCCTGTGCCCCCGGGTTAGGATAGGCCTCAACCCGGAAGCTCCACCCACTCTCTTGGCGCTTCTCGCTCAGAGCGAGACTGCCTTTCCTGCTCCCGGCGGATATTGTTTCTTACCGGCCGCCTCTCACCACGTGTAGGTCGGGATTCTCCCCTGGCTGCAGGCTCACTCCTGCTATTCCCGGCGGACATCGTGTCATCCAGCTGGATCTCTAGCTCCGGGAGGACCATCTCACAGGGCCACAGGACCTCGGTATAAGCTGTGCTGCGACACCCATTGGCCCTTCTCTGCAGTATTTCACTGGTGATTAGCCACCACTCTCCCTATTGGGGAATTTAGCAGAGTCAGGACATACTGGGGTACACTATGTCATTCTCTAAGACATCCAAGAGGTCTACCAAAACACATACAGTATTTTTCACCTCATGTTCCACCTGCCCGACTTCATTGCCATGGGGACAGAGTACTCCACTCAGTAAGGCCTGTGATCCCGAATGCACTCAGAAGCCCTCTGCCGCTACCAAACCCAGTGTATCTAGTCCCCCTGAGTGGGCTTTTTCACTGTCGCTGTCGCTGGCTTCTCTAGCTAAAGTGATTGAGTCCCTTCAAGACCCCTCCTCGGGTCGGGGCATTCGTCTACCTGTCTTAGAGGGTTCCTCCACCACACGGGAACTGTCGGCCTGCAGGGGCCGTTCTTCGTCAAAAGATACACAGGCATCTAGAAAACAGACCCAGAGCACGTCTCCTGGACCCTTTCGTGCCTCGGCATCCCTGAGTTCCGTTTCTCGCCCCCCTTGACCAGGGATTCGCAGCAACCAGAACTCTGAGTATGAGTCTGATGGGCCCCTCGACCTCGATTTGCCGGATTATCAGGCGATGGTGGATAGTCTCATAGATGCCGTCAACCAGACTTTGAAGGTTGACAAGGACTCTACCTCCACCCCGGATCATGTGGTGTACTTCAAAAGGACCAAACGTCCTCATAGGGTGTTTGCCAATCACCCCAAGTTTCAGGACATAGTTCAGCGGCATAGAGAACGGCCAGACAAACGCTTCTCAGGTAAGAAGCCTCTTGAGGTAAGGTTCCCTTTCTCATCTGATCTACGTAAGCAATGGGCAAAATCCCCTCCAGTAGATCTACCTGTATCTCCTCTGGCCTCCAAAACCGTCCAATCCTTACCAGATGGATCCTCGATTAAAGGTCCCACGGACTGTCTGATAGAGAACCTTGCCCGTTTGGTTTTTGAAGCCTCTGACTCAGCACTCTCTCCCTCTTTTGCCATGACGTGGGTAGCCAAAGCATTGGTCTCCTGGGCAGATGCTCTGAGCAGGACCATACAGGGTAGTGATCTTCCCCCCGCAGCGGCTCTGGCCTATCAGGTCTCTTTGGCCGGAGACTATTTGGTACACGCTTCTCTGGATGCGGATTTCTGCACTGCGCTTGCGGCCTCAAACGCTGTCTCTATTAGATGGGCACTGTGGCGAGCGGACTCTGCATTCAAAAAGTCCCTAACCTCTCTGCCTTACCAGAGCGGTCATTTGTTCGGAGAGAAGCTGGAGATCAGCTTATCTCTGATGCCACAGGAGGGAAGAGTAAATTCCTCCCCAAGCAGAAAGTTAAGCGACCCTTTCGCCACCCGCAACAGTCACGTTTCTGGTCCTTTCGCAGCAATCCCGGTTGGTCCACTACAGCCAACTCTTCCAGATCGGGGAGCTCCCCTCATGGGGACAGATCCCCAGGTTTCGTATGAGACCAACCAGTACAGTCTGGACTGCCTAGGTCTGAAGAGCCAACCTAGGCAGTCCAGATCTAAGGGATCCAGGTCCCATAGATTCTCACCTAAATGACTCGTGACATTGTCCGGTCGACACCAGCAGAGTAGGCGGTCGTCCACTCCGGTTTCATCATGCTTGGCTCTCCGTTGTTCTCGACGAATGGGTCAGGGACCTGGTGTCCTCCGGATACAAAATAGATTTTTCTTCCCACCGTCCAGCACGGTTCTTCCCCTCTCATCATCCCAAAGCAGAGGCGCGGACACCGTCCTTTTACTGTGCCATCAATTTGCTTAGTCAAGACAGGGTCATTATTCCGGTCCCAGAAAAATAGAGGTTTAAGGGATCTCACGGGAGAAGGGGGGCTTCGACTTCACTCACCTCAGGGGAGGGGAGAGAAGGACCCAGCAGGTAACGGCTCTCTGATGCCACCACTTGCCTCAGGTCAGCCAGGGAACTCCACCGAAGGCAAATAGTTGACGGAAAGGCTTCCCTTATAGGTACAAGTTAGTGAGGCGCTCCCAGTGAGTGGGGATATATATCACCAGTCCAGCCTGGGGATATATATCTAAACCTCCCGGCCGTCACTGCCAGAGCTCCTAACTAAAACAGTATGGTATTCTGCCACCAGTTCCTCATTTAAAATAAGACCTGTCCGACAGCAGGCTTATATCGGGTCACTAACCAACCCTGGGGTAGCGTATAATAACCAACGGAGCGTGCGGCTTGGGGATTCGTGGATCGAGATAAAAGAGCAGCCCAAGATTAATTTTATATTTAATCGCTGAGGAGGCTCAGTAGAAAATACAGCTATACATACAAGAGTAAATATATAGTCAGGAGTGTAGTACAAGGATAGGGTATAGATAGGTTGCTATTACCTTGTTATGTATCATGTGACCACATGGAGGCGCTGATGGATCACAGGTGCAAATCTTAGTTACAGGCTTTCCGGGCTGCATCAGCAAACGCATCCTCCGGCCATCAGAAAAAAAACTCAGTCCAAAATGAGGGGCTGCCTTATCTCCTAGGCTGCTACCTCACACATATGCTCCCACCCCTGGGTGGTGCAGCCTCTCTGCTCTCATGTCTGAGAATATGATTTTCTGCCTAGAACAGTGGCTGTCCCATAACTTTGCGCCCGAAGCTCTGAATGGGTTGGTTGTACCACCACTGGATTCCGCTGGATTTTATCTACATAGAGACTAAATATGACTATCGTAATTACTGTTAGCTATGCTTTATAATTCCATAATCTAGAGTGCTACAGGTGGCTAATTTGGATGCGTGGGGAAAGGAACGCCGATTCGGAATATATGCTTGGCTGATTTTAGAGATATTGCATTCTGTTATTGTAGGTCATTTTCCAGATTCCATACCTCAGTCTGTTGTGATTTGTATCATGTGCTTAGTCACACAAGAGGTTCAGGTTGCTATAGCTGCAGAAGAGTTCCCATCCTTGTGTTAAGAGCTTCAAAAGGCTTGAGTTAATTAAAGGTAAACACTGCATGGCTTTTTATGGCCTTGGGGGACGCCAAGGGAGAGGGCACATTTCAGAAGTGGAAAGACATTTACTTTGTCCCTCACAAGAGGTTTGTGGGGTTCTACTCAAACCTATTCGTGGTCCCGAAGAAGGATTGAACAGTGAGTCCCATCCTGAACCTAAAACTCTTAAACAAAATTTGTCAAGGTCTGGCACTTCAGGATGGAGTCCCTACATTCTGTCATCTCCTCAATGGAGATGGGGGAGTCCCTAGCATCCATCGACATCTGGGATGCTTACCTTCATATCCTGATCTTTCCCCCTCACCAGGAGTTCCTGCGCTTCACTGTCAGCAAGGAGCATTTCCAGTTCACAGCCTTGCCCTTCGGCCTCACCACCGCCCCCAGAGTGTTCACGAAGGTCATGGCGGCCGTCATGTCCATTTTGCACTCTCAGGGCAAGATCGTGTTGCCTTACCTAAACAACCTTCTAATCAAGGGACCGTCCTTCCAAGTCTGCGCGGAGTGCGTGCGTATCACTATGGATTCTCTTTCTTGCCTGGGATGGATAATAAACTAAGTCTTCCCCCATTCCAGCTCAGCAGATATCCTTTTTAGACATGACCATAGACACTTCCTGAGGGTTGGTGATTCCCCTTCGCAACAAAGTCTTAGCCCTTCAACAGGGAGCCCAGGTACTTTGTGGTCCTAAGGCTAGGTTCACATTGCGATAATGGGTTAACGCTAACGGACTGCGTTGCACGGTGAAAATGTTGCAATTAACGCCGTGCAACGGGTCTGTTAGCACACCCATTGACAGCAATGTGATTTTTTGCTGTAGCACATCGCTAGCGTATGCCATTTTCGGCACGCGCTAGCGATGTGCCGTTCTTTTGTGACGGACCTCGGACGCTGCTTGCAGCGTCCGAGGTCCGTCCCTTGCTAGCGCAGATCGGGGATCTGCGCTAGCGGGGACGCCGAACGCGGACCCTAAACAAACATTGCGCTAGCGCTATGCGCTTAACAGATTGCCCTAACGCAATGTGAACCTAGCCTTATCCTCACTCCATCGGATTCGGCATGGGGGTCCTGGGCAAGATGGTTGCAGTGATAGAAGCTGTTACCTTCACCCAGCTACACCTCCGTCCTCTGCAGCATGTGCTTCTGACAGCTTTGGACAGGAACCTGGTCTCCCTTGACCGACTGTGCCGTTTGTCCCCACGGGTCAAGCAGGCGCTCAGGTGGTGGACGTTGCTGTCCTCTCTCATCCAGGGGAAATCCCTTCTCCTGGTTCTTTGGCTGGTGGTCACTACCGACGCCGACCTCCTCGGCTGGGGAGCTGTCTTCTGTCACCACACTGCCCAGGGGCATTGGTCACCTCGGGAATCGCGCCTCGCTCCGGACTAGCCACGCCGAGTGTGGTGCGCAGAGTTGGTGCAACTTCGTCATTGATGCCCCCTGGCAACTACCAGATCGTCCTGACTTACTCTCCCAAGGCCGGATTTGCCACCAGAATTCAGCAGCCCTGTGTTTAACAGCATGGCCGTTGAATCTGGGTTCTCCAAAGAGGTAGTTCCCACCATGATTAGCGCTCGGAAGCCTGTATCGGTGCGCAACTATCACCGCACCTGGAAAACTTTTTTCGCATGGTGCAGAGACTGCAGTCGTCCTCCTCTTATCTTCTCCATCCCCACCTTATTGGAGTTTCTTCAGTCTGGTCTGGACTCGGGTCTAGCGCTTAGCTCCCTTAAAGGTCAGATTTCTGCTTTATCTGTTTTGTTTCAGCACAGGATCACTTCCAAGCTGCAGGTGAGGACTTTCATTCAGGGGGTCTCCCACGTGGTACCTCCCTATAAAACGCCTTTCGATGCCTGGGACCTTAACTTGGTCCTGGGTGTTCTATAGGAGACTCCTTTCGAACCACTGCGGGACGTTTCGCTAACCCACCTTTCATGGAAGGTCGCCTTCCTTGTCACAGTGATGTCAATCAGGCGGGTTTCGGAGCTGGCCGCCCTGTCCTGTCGAGCTCCTTTTCTAATTTTCCACCAGGACAAAGTGGTTCTCAGGACGTCCATGTCCTTCTTGCCCAAAGTGGTCTCCTCCTTTCACCTTAACCCCTTAGCGACCGCCGATACGCCTTTTAACGGCGGCCGCTAAGGGTACTTAAACCACAGCGCCGTTAATTAACGGCGCTGTGGAAAAAGTCCATAGCGCCCCCCAGAGGCAGATTTTATCCGGGGTCTCGACTGCCGAGGGTAGCCGAGACCCCAGAGAACATGATTCGGGGGGTTTTTAACCCACCCCGCATTTGCGATCGCCGGTAATTAACCGTTTACCAGCGATCGCAAAAAAAAAAAAAAAGCGATCTCTTTTTAATTTCTCCGTCCTCCGATGTGATCGCACATCGGAGGACAGAGAAAAGGGGTCCCAGGTGGCCCCCCAATACTCACCTAGCTCCCCCGATGCTCCTCGTGTCTCCCGGTGGGCGCCGCCATCTTCAAAATGGCGGGCACATGCGCAGTGCGCCCGCCGGCCGGCACCGGGAGAATCTTTGGGGTCTCGGCTGCCGGGGGTAGCCGAGACCCCAAAGAGCATGATCGGGGTCGGTATTACCGACCCCTGTTTTGCGATCGCCGGTAATTAACTGTTTACTTTTTTTTTTCTTTTTTTTTTTTTTTTTTGCGGTCGCCGGTAAAGTGTAATTCTCTGTCCTCTGATGTGATCGCACATCAGAGGACAGAGAAATAGGGGGATTCGGGGACCCTAGCATACTCACCTAGGTCCCTGGATCCTCTTGCTGCTCCTCCTGGCCGCCGGCAGAAGAACATGGCGGACGCATGCCCAGTGCGCCCGCCATCTGTCTCCATCTGCCGGCCGGCAGGAGAACAGCAGTTGGGGCTAAAATTAGGGTTAGGGCTAGGGTTGGGGCTAAATTTAGGGTTAGGGTTGGGGCTAAATTTAGGGTTGGGGCTAAACTTAGGGTTAGGCTTCTTTCACACTTACGTCGGTACGGGGCCGTCGCAATGCGTCGGCCCGACATACCGACGCACGTTGTGAAAATTGTGCACAACGTGGGCAGCAGCTGTAGTTTTTCAACGCATCCGCTGCCCAATCTATGTCCTGGGGAGGAGGGGGCGGAGTTACGGCCACGCATGCGCGGTCAGAAATGGTGGATGCGACGTACAAAAAAACGTTTCATTGAACTTTTTTTGTGCCGATGGTCCGCCAAAACACAACTGATCCAGTGCACGACGGACGCGACGTGTGGCCATCCGTCACGATCCGTCGGCAATACAAGTCTATGGGCAAAAAACGCATCCTGCGGGCACATTTGCAGGATCCGTTTCTTGTCCAAAACGACGGATTGCGACGGAATGCCAAACGACGCAAGTGTGAAAGTAGCCTTAGGGTTAGGGTTGGGGCTAAAGTTAGGGTTAGAGCTGGGGTTAGGGTTTGGATTAGGGTTGGTATTAGGGTTAGGGTTGGCATTAGGGTTACACTTGGGATTAGGGTTAGGTTTGGGATTAGGGTTAAGGTTAGGGTTGTGATTAGGGGTGTATTGGGATTAGGGTTAGGTTTGAGATTAGGATTAGGGGTGTGTTGGATTTAGGGTTTTGATTAGGGTTATGGTTAGGGTTGACATTAGGGTTGTTTTGGGGTAAGGGTTGTGATTATGGTTAGGGTTAGTGATTAGGATTATGGATCAGGTTGGGATTAGGGTTAGGGGTGTGTTGGGGTTAGGGTTGGAGCTAGAATTGGGGGGTTTCCACTGTTTAGGTACATCAGGGGGTCTCCAAACACGACAGCCAATTTTGCGCTCAAAAAGTCAAATGGTGCTCCCTCCCTTCTGAGCTCTGCCGTGCGCCCAAACAGTGGGTTACCCCCACATATGGGGCATCAGCGTACTCGGGATAAATTGGACAACAACTTCTGGGGTCCAATTTCTCCTGTTACCCTTGTGAAAATAAAAACTTGGGGGCTACAAAATCTTTTTTGTGGAAAAAAAATATTTTTTTATTTTCACGACTCTGCATTCTAAACTTCTGTGAAGCACTTGGGCATTCAAAGTTCTCACCACACATCTAGATAAGTTCCTTGGGGGGTCTAGTTTCCAAAATGGGGTCACTTGTGGGGGGTTACTACAGTTTA
The DNA here is from genome assembly GCF_032444005.1 of Ranitomeya imitator. Lineage (NCBI taxonomy): Eukaryota > Metazoa > Chordata > Amphibia > Anura > Dendrobatidae > Ranitomeya > Ranitomeya imitator. The sequence goes on from NC_091286.1 coordinate 337,482,304, forward strand.
GGTACATCAGGGGCTCTGCAATCGCAACATAATGCCCACAGACCATTCTATCAAAGTCTGCATTCCAAAACGGCGCTCCTTCCTTCCGAGCTCTGCCGTGCGCCCAAACAGTGGTTTACCCCCACATATGGGGTACCAGCATACTCAGGACAAATTGGACAACAACTTTTGGGGTCCAATTTCTCTTGTTACACTTGTGAAAATAAAAACTTGGGGGCTAAAAAAATCTTTTTTGTGGAAAAAAATAATATTTTTTATTTTCACGGCTCTGCATTATAAACTTCTGTGAAGCACTTGGGCATTCAAGGTTCTCACCACACATCTAGATAAGTTCCAATGGGGGGTCTAGTTTCCAAAATGGGGTCACTTGTGGGGGATTTCTACTGTTTAGGCACATCAAGGGCTCTCCAAACGCGACATGGCGTCCGATCTCAATTCCAGCCAATTCTACATTGAAAAAGTAAAACGGCACTCTTTCTCTTCCAAGCTCTGCGGTGCGCCCTAACAGTGGTTTACCCCCACATATGGGGTATTGGCGTATTCAGGAGAAATTGCATAACAAAATTTATGGTTACATTTCTGTTTTTACACTTGTGAAAATAAAAAAAATGGTTCTGAATTAAGAGGTTTGCAAAAAAAAGTTAAATGTTCATTTTTTCCTTCCACATTGTTTCAGTTCCTGTGAAGCACGTAAAGGGTTAATAAACTTCTTGAATGTGGTTTTGAGAACCTTGAGGGGTGTAGTTTTTAGAATGGTGTCACACTTCATTATTTTCTATCATATAGACCCCTCAAAATGACTTCAAATGTGATATGGTCCCTAAAAAAAAAATGGTGTTGTAAAAATGAGAAATTGCTGGTCAACTTTTAACCCTTATAACTCCCTAACAAAAAAATATTTTGTTTCCAAAATTGTGCAAGTTTTCGCCATATTTCCGTTTTTTTCATAAATAATCACAAGTAATATCGAAGAAATGTTACCACTAACATGAAGTACAATATGTCACGAAAAAACAATCTCAGAATCAGCGGGATCCGTTGAAGCGTTCCAGAGTTATAACCTCATAAAGTGACAGTGGTCAGAATTGCAAAAATTGGCCTGGTCATTAAGTACCAAATTGGCTCTGTCACTAAGGGGTTAAAGAGAACATTCTCCTGCCCTCGTTTTGCCCGGCACCATTAAACCGGGTTGAAAGGACTCTTCACACTTTGGATCTACTGAGGGCTCTCATAAAGGTACGTCTCACGGATGGTGCTTTTCTGTTAGAGGCGTTGTTCGTGCTTCCTGAGGGTTACAGTAAGGGACTAGCCGCTTCAAAGTCTACAATAGCCAGGTGTGAAGGAGCGCTATACAGTACTGATTAGCCAAACGGCAAGTCTCGGAATGGAAGGAGCGCTATTTGACTCTAGAACAAATTATCGTAGAATAGTTTGCAGACTCCATATACAGAGCCCTTAAGTGCCAGACGAGCAGAATCCCCCCCTCAAGAGACCCTGTTTTGGAAATTTCACCCTTCTGGGAATTTATCTACAGATGCAATGACAATTTTTTAACCCAAAAGAAAAGTATTCACAGAAATGTACATATAATACAAACTTTATTTGATAAATATTGAAAACATGATTGCACAACAAGAAAATTAAAAATAATTGTACAAGGCATAATTATGTGAAAGAAAATATTAAAAAATGAAATGTAAAACAATAAGGCTAGGTTCATATTGCGTTAATGTGACCGCGCTAACGGACAGCGTTGCACGGCGAAATTAACGCCGTGCAACGCGTCAGTTAGCGCGCCCATTAACAGCAATGGGGACGCGCATCACTAGCGCGTGCCATTTTCGGCACGCGCTAGCGATGTGCCGGTGTTTTGTGGCGCGCAAGCAGCGTCCGCGGCACGTCCGAGGTCCGTTCCCTGCTCTCGCAGATCGGAGATCTGCGAGAGCGGGGACGTTTAACGCGACCCCATAAAACACCATTGTGTTAGCGCAATCTGCTAGCGCTAGGCGCTAAACGGATTGCACTAACGCAATCTGAACCTAGCCTAATAGATAAGGGGGCAGGATATGTCACTCAGATTGGCTAGTAGTAAGTCAAAAATACATCCATAATAAACAGAAATTGAGGGGGCTTCTGTACACGCAAGAATGAATATCATAGATACAGGAAATGTATAATCAGATAAATACTGTATATAAATAGTGATAAGTGCATAAAAAATAACTGCATCTATAAAACAAAACACCTGATTAGATAATAAAAATGATACAATGCCATGTTAAATTCATATTATTAGCCTCCAAAAAAGTGCATAGTGCAAATTGTGTTGTAATAGAGTATCTCAATAGCATGTGCAGCAATCTCAACAATGAGGAATATAAGAACAATTTCAATGGGATAAATAATAATACCAACCACAATGACACACCACTGCCCCCTCACCCCCGATGACAATTTTGACTCCATGGGTGTTTTCCAGAAACAAGCAGCAGTGGATGTTGCTGAGTAAAATTGCAAATCTTTCAGTGTAGTGCCAGTACCTTGCAGTGCTTGTACATAGAGCCCAGCTCATGCTTCTGGAGACATGGACCTCATAAATTAGCTCTCAATTCTACGGAAATGCCAAACATGGATTCTAACTGCGGTTTAGACACACTGGGGCTCAGAAGGAAAATGAGCATTTGGATTTTGAAGAGCAGAATTAGCTTGATTAATTTTTGAGAATAACAAGCCATTTTGCTTTTCCAGACTCTTTGTTCTACCAGTAAAGTGGAAACCCCCTATATTTCCATTGACAAACCTGGGTGCCAATTTGCTTTTTTGTAGATTAAGTTGAAGCTTTCATTGGGAACATTTTACATAACATTTTGTATCACATTTATCCTGTTGGAGGGTTGCAGTAGCTCCAGTGGAGTTGAGGTGGTAGCGTGGTCATTGTAGGTTGTAAGCTTTCTTCAAGAGATGGGTTTTCAGGTTTTGTCTGAAGGATCCAAATGAGGTGGATAATTGGATGTGCTGGGGCTCAAAATTTCAGAGAATTGGGGATATTTAGGAGATGTCTTGGAGGAGACTGAGTGAGGAACGCAATAGTATGGAGGACAGAAGGTGGTCTTGGGAGAACCACAGATTAAATGAGTGAAGATATCGGAAGATTAGTTCGGAGATGTACAAAGGAGGCAGGTTATGGATGGCTTTGTAGTGTGTTAGTAGTTTAAACTGGATACAACTGGGAATCTGGAGACAATGAAGGGATCTGCAAAGGGGAGAAGTGTGAACAGATGTAGATAATACACAGTGTTAAATATATTAAACACCTGTGCCCTTGCAGGGAATTACTAGAAAATTGAGTGCAAAAAGTATAATTAACCCATATAAAGAAAAAAAATGCACATAAAGGATCAGATATGATCATAAAAAAATATTTTGTTAAACACCTTGGTATTAAAATACATAAACTATATACGATGGTAGGGGGATGTGAGATATTTACCTAGGGCTCTCTCAGACCATAGTCCAGTTGAAGTGTAGTTTCGACCGGTGGGGACACGGACCGGGAGCAGGAGTGTTGTGAATTCTGTGGTCAAGCTCCCTCCTGTGGTCATGAGTGGTACTTCGGCTGGTTCTGTCTATGAGCTTCCGCTGGTGGATGTGAGTGGGGCTGCGACTTCCGAGTTTCCTTCCTCAGGTGACGAGGTTAAGTCGTTAGGTGCTGCTCTATTTAACTCCACCTAGTTCTTTGTTCCTGGCCTCCAGTCAATGTTCCAGTATTGGTCTGGCTCTCTCCTGGATCGTTCTTGTGGCCTGTCTGCCCTGCATAAGCTAAGTTCTGCTTGTGTTACTTTTGTTTGCTATATTTTCTGTCCAGCTTGCTATATTGGTTTTTCTTGCTTGCTGGAAGCTCTGAGACGCAGAGGGAGCACCTCCGTACCGTTAGTCGGTGCGGAGGGTCTTTTTGCCCCTCTGCGTGGTTGTTTGTAGGTTTTTGTGTTGACCACAAAGCTATCTTTCCTATCCTCGGTCTATTCAGTAAGTCGGGCCTCACTTTGCTAAATCTATTTCATCTCTGTGTTTGTATTTTCATCTTACTCAGTCATTATATGTGGGGGGCTGCCTTTTCCTTTGGGGAATTTCTCTGAGGCAAGGTAGGCTTATTTTTCTATCTTCAGGGCTAGTTAGTTTCTCAGGCTGTGCCGAGTTGCATAGGGAGCGTTAGGCCCAATCCACGGCTACCTCTAGTGTGGTGTGATAGGATTAGGGATTGCGGTCAGCAGAGTTCCCACGTCTCAGAGCTCGTCCTTTGTTTTTGGTTATTGTCAGGTCACTTTGTGTGCTCTGAACTTCAATGTCCATTGTGGTTCTGAATTACCTGTTCATAACAGTACTGGAGGCCCAAAGTACTAATGCTTCTCAATAGAGGGAAAAGAAGTTCTGAGACCATTTTTTTTTTCTTTACACTGTGTTCTGTCTTTCTTTTCCCCTTTACATCAGGGTGGTTCAGAACACAGGTGTGGACATTCAAGGTCTGTTCTCTTTGATGGATAATCTCGCTATAAATGTACAGAATATTCAAGATTTAGTGGTTCAGAATCCTATGTTAGAACCTAAAATTCCTATTCCTGAGTTATTTTCTGGAGATAGAGCTAAGTTTTTGAATTTTAAAAATAATTGTAAACTATTTCTGGCTTTGAAACCCCGCTCCTCTGGTGACCCAGTTCAACAAGTTAAGATCATTATTTCTTTATTACGTGGCGACCCTCAAGACTGGGCATTTTCCCTTGCGCCAGGAGATCCTGCATTATGTAATATTGATGCGTTTTTTCTGGCGCTCGGATTGCTGTATGACGAACCAAATTCAGTGGATCAGGCAGAGAAAAATTTGCTGGCTCTGTGTCAGGGTCAGGATGAGATAGAGATTTATTGTCAGAAGTTTAGAAAGTGGTCCGTGCTCACTCAATGGAATGAGTGTGCGCTGGCAGCTATTTTCAGAAAGGGTCTCTCTGAAGCCCTTAAGGATGTCATGGTGGGATTTCCTATGCCTGCTGGTCTGAATGAGTCTATGTCTTTGGCCATTCAGATCGGTCGACGCTTGCGCGAGCATAAATCTGTGCACCATTTGGCGGTATTATCTGAGCATGAACCTGAGCCTATGCAGTGCGATAGGACTTTGACCAGAGCTGAAAGGCAAGAACACAGACGTCAGAATGGGCTGTGTTTCTACTGTGGTGATTCCACTCATGCCATCTCCGATTGTCCTAAGCGCACTAAGCGGTTCGCTAGGTCTGCCACCATTGGTACGGTACAGTCGAAATTTATTTTGTCCGTTACTTTGATCTGCTCTTTGTCTTCCTATTCTGTCATGGCATTTGTGGATTCAGGCGCTGCCCTGAATTTGATGGACTTGGAGTTTGCTAGGCGCTGTGGATTTGTCTTGGAGCCCTTGCAGTGTCCTATTCCATTGAGAGGAATTGATGCTACGCCTTTGGCCAAGAATAAGCCTCAGTATTGGACCCAGTTGACCATGTGCATGGCTCCTGCGCACTAGGAGGATATTCGCTTTCTGGTGTTGCATAATCTGCATGATGTGGTCGTGTTGGGGTTGCCATGGCTACAAGTCCATAACCCAGTATTAGATTGGAAATCAATGTCTGTGTCCAGCTGGGGTTGTCAGGGGGTACATGGTGATGTTCCATTTCTGTCTATTTCATCATCCACCCCTTCTGAGGTCCCAGAGTTCTTGTCTGATTACCGGGATGTATTCGATGAGCCCAAGTCCAATGCCCTACCTCCGCATAGGGATTGTGATTGTGCTATCGATTTGATTCCTGGTAGTAAGTTTCCTAAGGGTCGACTGTTTAATTTATCTGTACCTGAGCACGCCGCTATGCGGAGTTACGTGAAGGAGTCTTTGGAGAAGGGTCATATTCGCCCGTCATCGTCGCCATTGGGAGCGGGGTTCTTTTTTGTGGCCAAGAAGGATGGTTCGCTGAGACCTTGTATTGATTACCGCCTTCTTAATAAAATTACAGTCAAATTTCAGTACCCCTTGCCGCTGCTGTCTGATTTGTTTGCTCGGATTAAGGGGGCTAGTTGGTTCACCAAGATAGATCTTCGTGGTGCGTATAATCTTGTGCGTATTAAACGGGGCGATGAATGGAAAACAGCATTTAATACGCCGGAAGGCCATTTTGAGTACCTGGTTATGCCATTCGGACTTTCTAATGCTCCATCAGTGTTTCAGTCCTTTATGCATGACATCTTCCGAGAGTACCTGGATAAATTCCTGATAGTATACTTGGATGATATTTTGGTCTTCTTGGATGATTGGGAGTCTCATGTGAAGCAGGTCAGAATGGTGTTCCAGGTCCTGCGTGCTAATTCTTTGTTTGTGAAGGGGTCAAAGTGTCTCTTTGGTGTTCAGAAGATTTCATTTTTGGGGTTCATTTTTTCTCCTACTATCGAGATGGACCCTGTTAAAGTTCAGGCCATTTATGATTGGACTCAGCCAACATCTCTGAAGAGTCTGCAGAAGTTCCTGGGCTTTGCTAATTTTTATCGTCGCTTCATCGCTAATTTTTCTAGCATTGCTAAACCGTTGACTGATTTAACCAAGAAGGGTGTTGATGTGGTCAATTGGTCTTCTGCTGCTGTGGAAGCTTTTCAGGAGTTGAAGCGTCGTTTTTCTTCTGCCCCTGTGTTGTGCCAACCAGATGTTTCACTTCCGTTCCAGGTCGAGGTTGATGCTTCCGAAATTGGAGCAGGGGCTGTTTTGTCGCAGAGAAGTTCTGATTGCTCGGTGATGAAACCATGCGCTTTCTTTTCCAGGAAATTTTCGCCTACTGAGCGAAATTATGATGTTGGCAATCGAGAGTTGCTAGCCATGAAGTGGGCATTCGAGGAGTGGCGTCATTGGCTTGAAGGAGCTAAGCATCGCGTGGTGGTCTTGACTGATCACAAGAACTTGACTTATCTCGAGTCTGCCAAACGGTTGAATCCTAGGCAGGCTCGTTGGTCACTGTTTTTCTCCCATTTTGACTTTGTGGTTTCGTACCTTCCGGGCTCTAAAAATGTGAAGGCGGATGCCCTGTCTAGGAGTTTTGTGCCCGACTCTCCGGGTTTGTCTGAGCCGGCGGGTGTTCTCAAGGAGGGGGTAATTTTGTCTGCCATCTCCCCTGATTTGCGGCGGGTGCTGCAAAAATTTCAGGCTAATAGACCTGACCGTTGCCCAGCAGAGAAACTGTTTGTCCCTGATAAATGGACGAGTAGAGTTATCTCTGAGGTTCATTGTTCGGTGTTGGCTAGTCATCCTGGAATCTTTGGTACCAGAGATTTGGTGGCTAGATCCTTTTGGTGGCCGTCTGTCGTGGGATGTGCGTTCATTTGTGCAGTCCTGTGGGATTTGTGCTCGGGCTAAGCCCTGCTGTTCTCGTGCCAGTGGGTTGCTTTTGCCCTTGCCAGTCCTGAAGAGGCCCTGGACACATATCTCTATGGATTTTATTTCGGATCTCCCCGTCTCTCAAAAAATGTCGGTCATTTGGGTTGTTTGTGATCGCTTCTCGAAGTTGGTCCATTTGGTACCCTTGTCTAAATTGCCTTCCTCCTCTGATTTGGTACCATTGTTCTTCCAGCATGTGGTTCGTTTACATGGCATTCCGGAGAACATCGTTTCTGACAGAGGTTCCCAGTTTGTTTTGAGGTTTTGGCGAGCCTTTTGTGCTAGGATGGGCATTGATTTGTCTTTTTCCTCGGCTTTCCATCCTCAGACAAATGGCCAGACTGAACGAACCAATCAGACCTTGGAAACATATCTGAGATGTTTTGTTTCTGCCGATCAGGATGATTGGGTGTCTTTTTTGCCTTTGGCTGAGTTCGCCCTTAATAAATCGGGCAAGCTCGGCTACTTTGGTTTCGCCGTTTTTCTGCAATTCTGGTTTTCATCCTCGTTTCTCTTCAGGGCAGGTTGAGTCTTCTGACTGTCCTGATGTGGATACTGTGGTGGATAGGTTGCAGCAGATTTGGACTCATGTGGTGGACAATTTGACATTGTCTCAGGAGAAGGCTCAACGTTTCGCTAACCGCAGGCGCTGTGTGGGTCCCCGACTTCGTGTTGGGGATTTGGTTTGGTTGTCATCTCGTTATATTCCTATGAAAGTTTCCTCTCCTAAGTTTAAGCCTCGTTTCATTGGTACGTATAGGATTTCTGAGGTTCTTAATCCTGTGTCTTTTCGTTTGACCCTTCCAGCTTCTTTTTCCATCCATAACGTATTCCATAGGTCATTGTTGCGGAGATACGTGGCACCTGTGGTTCCATCCGTTGATCCTCCTGCCCCGGTTTTGGTTGAGGGGGAGTTGGAGTATATAGTGGAGAAGATTTTGGATTCTCGTATTTCGAGACGGAAACTTCAGTACCTGGTTAAGTGGAAGGGTTATGGTCAGGAAGATAATTCCTGGGTCTTTGCCTCTGATGTTCATGCTGCCGATCTTGTTCGTGCCTTTCATTTGGCCCATCCTGGTCGGCCTGGGGGCTCTGGTGAGGGTTCGGTGACCCCTCCTCAAGGTGGGGTTACTGTTGTGAATTCTGTGGTCAAGCTCCCTCCTGTGGTCATGAGTGATACTTCGGCTGGTTCTGTCTATGAGCTTCCGCTGGTGGATGTGAGTGGGGCTGCGGCTTCTGAGTTTCCTTCCTCAGGTGACGAGGTTAAGTCGTTAGGTGCTGCTCTATTTAACTCCACTTAGTTCTTTGTTCCTGGCCTCCAGTCAATGTTCCAGTATTGGTCTGGCTCTCTCCTGGATCGTTCTTGTGGCCTGTCTGCCCTGCATAAGCTAAGTTCTGCTTGTGTTACTTTTGTTTGCTATATTTTCTGTCCAGCTTGCTATATTGGTTTTTCTTGCTTGCTGGAAGCTCTGAGACGCAGAGGGAGCACCTCTGTACCGTTAGTCGGTGCGGAGGGTCTTTTTGCCCCTCTGCGTGGTTGTTTGTAGGTTTTTGTGCTGACCGCAAAGCTATCTTTCCTATCCTCGGTCTATTCAGTAAGTCGGGCCTCACTTTGCTAAAATCTATTTAATCTCTGTGTTTGTATTTTCATCTTAACTCACAGTCTTTATATGTGGGGGGCTGCCTTTTCCTTTGGGGAATTTCTCTGAGGCAAGGTAGGCTTATTTTTCTATCTTCAGGGCTAGTTAGTTTCTCAGGCTGTGCCGTGTTGCATAGGGAGCGTTAGGCGCAATCCACGGCTACCTCTAGTGTGGTATGATAGGATTAGGGATTGCGGTCAGCAGAGTTTCCATGTCTCAGAGCTCATCCTATGTTAGTAACTATCAGGTCACTTTGTGTGCTCTTAACCACTAGGTCCATTGTGGTTCTGAATCACCTGTTCATAACACAGGAGGGAGTGGAAAATTCATCCTAATTGGCTACATAGTATAGACTTGGAAAAGATAAAGCAGGAGTTGGTGGAATTTTTTGAGATAAATGAGGGAAGTGTAGACGCTCTTACTGTGTGGGAAGCCATGAAGGCGTACTTAAGAGGGCTACTGTTTAGGGATATTAGCAGGTGTAAGCGGAAATCGAGAGAGGCAGAGAAGTTGGCAATTGATGGGCTGAGGATAGCTGAAGACGAGATGATAATAGCGGGTACTCTGGAGGCTGGGAGGATGTTAAAGGCAGCTCAGAGTCAGCTGGAGGAAGTTTTGCTGGGTAAGGCTGAAAGGAAGAGGGAATTCATAAATCTGGCTTATTACCAGGAGGGCAAATCTGTGGGTCATGTGCTGTCGCTGGTGACTTCTGCCCAGAGAAATACGTACGCTACTCACCTGGTAGCAGTGTTTTTTCAGGAGCCATGACAGCACAACGAGAGAGGGGATCCGCCCTTCAGGGACAGGAAACCTACAGACATAAAAAGGGCGGCACCTCTCTCCCACGTCAGTTTTGTTTCCAGAGCATGAGAGGACCACCTTGGTTAGTAACACAGATGCAGTATATACAAAAATACTTTTTATTATGCAAGTGAATATAAACTTTAACTCAAGATTAACAGGGTGTTGAATCATCCAAAAAATAGGGTAGGGAATCTAAGGGTGCTGTCATGGCTCCTGAAAAAACACTGCTACCAGGTGAGTAGCGTACGTATTTATTCAGTCGCCATGACAGCACAACGAGAGACTTTCAGAGACGAAAGATTTAGGGGGGGATAATAGCTTCTAGCACTCTTCTCCCAAACGTAAGGTCTGAGGAACTACCCAGATCTAATCTGTAATGTCCAAGAAAGGTAGAAGGGGAAGACCATGTGGCCGCCTTACATATGTCTTCGATTGACACTTCTGACCTCTCCGCCCAGGAAGATGCCATGGCCCGCGTGGAGTGTGCCTTTATACCATCTGGAACTTCGTTGCCACCTGCGGTATAAGCGAGAGAGATTGCCTCCCTAATCCATCTGGCTAGAGTGTTTTTAGATACTCTAAGACCTTTCCTTACCCCTTGATAGGCTACAAATAAAGAGTTATCTTTTTTCCAGGAATCTGAAACTGTAATATATCTAAGGAGGCATCTCCTCACATCTAAGCAATGGAATTTACGTTCTTTATCGTTAGTAGGATTGGAGCAAAAGGAGGGAAGGACTACCTCCTGAACCCTGTGAAATTTAGACGCAACTTTAGGCAGATATAGGGGATCGGGTTTTAATATGACCCTATCCTCCCTAACTTGCATGTATGGTGGATGTCTGGAGAGTGCCTGCAGATCACTAACCCTCCTAGCAGATGTGAGAGCAACTAACAGGGCTGTTTTGATTGACAGGATCTTCACAGGAATAGTATCAATGGGCTCGAATGGGGCTTGCGTCAGGGCTGAGAGTACCAAATTTAGGTCCCATGGGACTAACCTTTGTTTAATAATTGGTCTAGACCTGGTGACTGCTTTAAAGAATCTAGCAATCCAGTGATTACTGGCTAAATTAAGATTATATAACGCTCCCAGCGCTGACACCTGAACTCTAAGAGTACTTGTGGCCAAGCCCATTTCCAGGCCCTTTTGTAAAAATTCAAGAACCTGGTTAATACATGGTTCTTGGTCAATTTGAGCCCCTGAAAAAGATAAAAATTTTCTCCATACTCTCACATAAATGCCCGTTGTAGATGGTTTTCTACTTTTAAGGAGAGTATTAACCAGATTCTGAGAGAATCCTTTCCCCCTCAGTAAGGACCTCTCAAGTTCCATGCCGCTAGGTGTAAGTTGGCTACTTGAGGATGGAGGATTGGTCCCTGGGAGAGCAGATCTGGTAGCTCTGGAAGAATCCATGGTTGGCAGACAGACATCTTTCTCAGCCAAGGAAACCAAGCCCTCTTGGGCCAAAATGGAGCTACCAAGATTACCCGGGCCTTGTCCTCCCGAATCTTCCTCAGGACTAGGGGAATTAGATTTAGAGGGGGAAAAGCATACGCGAGCCTGAAGTGCCAAGATATCAGCAGAGCGTCCACAGCGTATGGGTTGTCTTTTGGATTTAGGGAGCAGAATTGATGTAATTTTTTGTTCCCTCTGTTGGCAAAAAGGTCCATCTCCGGACAACCCCATAACTGGATGATCTGACTGAAAATGGCTGGATTTAACGACCACTCCCCCTGTCTGAGCATGTTGCGGCTTAGATAGTCGGCTTTGGTGTTGATACTTCCTTTTATATGAAGCGCCGTCAGGGAGAGAAGATGTACTTCGGCCACCTGAAAGATATGATTTGCGACCTCCATCAATGTACTGGATCGCGTGCCACCTTGACGATTAATGTAGGCCACAGTTACCCGATTGTCTGACAAAAGCCTGACGTGTCGACCCTGTAGGGGTACAAGGAATCTATTTAAGGCATGTTTTACTGCCAACAGTTCTTTCAAGTTGGAGGAAGAGTCCTGTTCAGACAGAGACCATAGTCCCTGAACCCAATCCTCCCCTAAGTGAGCCCCCCACCCTTTGGGGCTAGCGTCCGTAGTCAGCACCCTAGATATGTGATTTATCCAAGGGACCCCCCTGTATAAATTCGAAGTGTGAGTCCACCAACCAAGCGAATGTACAGTCTCCGCAGAAAGTGTGAATTTACTGTCGAGGTGAGCATTTAGGCGACGGGAATTGTGTAACACGTCCCACTGTAAAGCCCTCGTGTGGAACTGTGCCCAGAGAACTGCCGGGATGCAGGACGTAAGAGAGCCCAAGATTGACATCGCACCCCTGACTGATACTAAGGGATTATTTATTGCCCTGGTGACCAAATGCTTAATCTTAGCAACTTTTGTGTCCGGCAGGCGACATTCCTGCTGACTAGAGTCTATAACATATCCCAGGAATTCTTGTACTTTTAGGGGCTGAAGGCGCGATTTTTTTATATTGATCATCCAGCCCAATTTGTGTAACGCATCCATAACTTTCTGTAGTTGGTCTGAGCAATGCGACTCAGAATGACCCACAATTAGCAAATCATCCAGGTACGGGACTATTAATATATCCTGTTCATGCAAGTGCGCCATAACCTCCACCATGATTTTTGTGAACACCCTGGGTGCAACTGCGACTCCGAACGGAAGTGCCTGATATTGAAAGTGTTCTACTGTGCCAGCTAGGGAAACCGCCACCCTAAGAAATCTCTGATGATCAATATGAATTGGTACATGGTAATAGGCGTCTTTGAGATCTAAGACAACCATAAAACAGTGGTGAAAGAGTAATTTTATTGCTGTCTTGACCGACTCCATTTTGAAGGAGGGTATGAACAGAAAATTATTCAGGCCTTTTAAATTAATAATGGTGCGATATGAACCATCAGGTTTTTTGACCAGGAACAGAGGGGAATAAAACCCCCTACCTTCCTCGCCTGCAGGGACTCTGACTAGAACATTCTTCTGTTGGAGCTCCCGGACCTCAGACTCTAGTGCCAACTGCTCTGTAGAGGAGGAACGAACAGGTGTTAACATAAATTTGTCCCGAGGAGTATGGTGGAAGTCTAAGGTTAGGCCTTTCTCCACAATGCCTAGAATCCATGGATTGTTTGTAATCTGCACCCAGGCTGGGTAGAAGGCCGAAAGCCTACCCCCCACCTGGTCCGCTAGTCATTGTGGTTTCTTAACCTCTCGTGAAGGATTAAACATAAATCCTCTACCCCTTCTTCTGCTGTTGTCATATCTAGTAGATTCTCTGTTGGAGTCTCTATATGGTCTTCTGCGGTTGGACCATCCTCTATTATAGTCCCGTCTGTAGAAGGGTCTTCCTAGGAAGGGAAAGCGTTTTTTACTATCCCCTGCTTTTTCCAATAGCTCGTCTAGGACTGGTCCGAACAAGTGAGCCCCTTCACAAGGAATGCTACATAATTTTGTTCTAGCTTGTAAGTCCCCTGGCCAGCATTGTATCCATAGTGCTCTCCTGGCTGCATTGGATAATGCCGAGGACCTGGCGGCCAACCTGACCGAATCTGCTGAAGCATCTGAGAGGAAGGCTGCGGCATCCTGGATTGTGGACATAGAGGACAATATTTCCGACCTAGGGACTTTATCTCTGAGCTGATCTTCGAGGTGACCCAACCAAACCATCAAGGATCGAGCGGTACAAGTGGCTGCAATGGCTGGCCTCAGAGATCCCGCTGAAGTCTCCCAAGCTCCCTTAAGGAAGATGTCGGCTTTCCTATCTAACGGGTCTTTCAAATTTCCCAAGTCGTCGAAGGGGAGAGACGACTTTTTGCATGCCTTAGCGACTGCTGCATCCAGCTTCGGGACTTTATCCCATGAGGACGAAGCCGCTTCTTCAAAGGGATACCGTCTTTTAAAGGCTGGCGGAAGCGACCCCTTCCTTTCTGGTTTCTTCCATTCTTTTGAGATTAACGATTTGATCTTGTCAATCACTGGAAAGGCTCTTCGGGATTTTCGCTCAATACCCCTGAACATAACATCCTGAATGGAACATTCCGATTGGGTATCTTCTATCCCCATTGTGCTGTTAACTGCTTTGACCAGATGGTTAACCCTTTCTAGGGACAAACAGGCTCGAGCAGACTCCTGATCCTCAGAGGAGGAAGTGGACGGAAGAGACCCTGAGCTCAGCTCACCCGAATCCGAATCTACCTCAGATAAAGGGGATGACCTTTTAGCTTCTGCCCCCCGAGATTTGGATCTCTCGGCACCTTTAATTTCCTGTCTCACCATCTCTCTTATTGTAGAGGTTAGATCAGGCGCCTCCTCCTCCAGTAAACGTTGAATACATATTTTACATAACTTCCTCAAATGTCCATCTGGAAGCGGCTCTGCACATTCGGCACACTGCCTATGTTTGGCTTTGGACAAACTTTTCCTCCCCTGATAGAGGAAAAAAGACAAGGGGAACACAACCATCACTAAGTGGACTTTCACGAAGCTCACTTACCCCGTCCAGTAATGAGTGGTACCGTAGATGGGGGATCCTTCGAAGCCGGCAAATCTTTACGGGCTGAGGATTTTGGTATAGAGATCCGTGCCTCCTTAGCTCCACCAGCGCGGCTACTGCCACTAGACCGACGCTGGGAGCTTCTACGAGGCTTATCTGACAGCTGCTGCGGCTCCTGCTGCTGCTGGCTGGTAGTTCCTTCTGGCGACTCCATTATGGAATGGGTGAGGAACTCTGATTATCCCAGCTTGCCGCATTAAATACCCCCAAGGTACCGCCCCCGGATGGGGGCCAGCAGGGAATCCCAGGTGGCCATTAAACCGTCTGCCGCTGTGCTGCGCTACCCCTCCCTGAAGCCCAGACTGATCCCGCAGCTGGGCGCCGCCATTAGCCGGAGATGACGCTACTGCGCATGCCCAGCCGCGTCATCCGGCCGCGCTGCCCGCCGCGTCATCCAGACACGCCCCCTTCAGGACGCGGCGGCGGCGCCAAGCCGACACGCGGACCAGGACGCCAGCAAACCCCCCGGACCAATGCCGCGTCCCCGCCCGGACCAGCGTGACTCCCGGGACCCTGAGTAGCCAAGCACCTCCATAGGTATGTGCGGTTGCCTGAGAAGCTAGCCTATCAGAGGCTGCTTCCTCCTGCTGTCACCTACACCGCACAGTGCCCCTGCCGTGTGGTGCTTCCTGCCCCCTGGACGGGCCGAGGTAGGGGACCCCCGCTACCTGTACCGGGCCGCCAGGAGTGGGGAGTCTTCTTACTTCGACCCTCTTGTCAGGGCCTGTCTGCAAGAGGTTCCACTGTCAGGGACAGGAAACCAAACTGACGTGGGAGAGAGGTGCCGCCCTTTTTATGTCTGTAGGTTTCCTGTCCCTGAAGGGCGGATCCCCTCTCTCGTTGTGCTGTCATGGCGACTGAATAAATACTTCCTTTGTCCACTCTCTGGTGTCGGGGAGCAGTATGGCGGTCTCTGGGACTTCAGAGATTTTGGAGGTTTTTGCAGATTTTTATGCGGACTTATATTCCTCTCGGGTGGATGGGTTGATGGAGGACACAGTGGCATTCCTTGAGGAATTGGAGCTCCCAAGGCTGAGTGACATAGATAGAGAGGATTTGGAGGCTCCCATCACGGAGGAGGAGTTGGGTCGGGCATTGCAATCTGGCTAATGAAAAGGCGCCTGGCGTAGATGGATTTTCCGCCGAAATTTTTAAAAACTTGGGAGAAGTGCTGATCCCTAGATTAAAGGCGGTCCTGGAGGAGGCTAGGAATAGAGGAAGTCTGCCGGCATCTATGCGAGAGGCCATAATAGTGGTGATTCCTAAGGAGGGGAAGGACTCGAAACAGCCGGATTCATATCGGCCAATCTCCTTGCTTACTATAGACGTTAAACTCCTGGCTAAGGTATTGGCGATGAGATGGAAAAGTGTCATTTCCGGCCTGGTGCACTCAGACCAGTCTGGCATTATGCCTGATAGGTCCACTGCGATTAACTTACGAAGGCTGTATATGAATATGCAACTCAGATCCGATAAATGTGGTCAGAGAGTTATTGTATCTTCAGACACCCATAAGGCGTTCGATAGTGTGGAGTGGAGGCATCTCTGGCAGGTGTTGCGGAGTATGGGGTTTGGACCGCAGTTCATATCTTGGATTCGGCTGATGTACTTTATGCCGATGGCCAGGGTAAATGGGGAGTTATCACGGACCATACAACTGGCTAGAGGGACGAGGCAGGGGTGTCCGCTCTCTCCTCTTTTGTTTGCTCTGGCTGTGGAACCACTGGCTGCTAAGCTTCGACGGTCTGATGAGGTGACTGGGTTTAAATATGGGATGATTGAAAAAAGGGTGGCATTGTATGCGGATGACATTCTGCTATTTCTGGCTGACCCGGTTGTGTCCTTGGAGGGAGCCATTGGGATTATTGAACGATTCGGATCGGTGTCAGGACTTAAGATAAACTGGAGTAAGTCTATCTTGTTTAAGGTGGACGACGCTGGTGGGGAGCCACTGGAGGATGGGCGACTGGAGGTGACGAGCCAATTTAAGTACCTTGGAATATGGGTATCTATGCCTGTTACTGACTATATACATAGGAATTTGACTCCAATCTTAGGCGTTTTTAAAGCAAAAGTGGATGCTTGGCTTAAGCTGCATTTATCTGTGGTAGGTAGGGTGAATCTTATCAAAATGATTATGATGCCGAAAATACTGTATATTCTTCATAATGCGCCGTTTGGATAGCGCGCGGGAAATTTAGACAGATTAACTCTCTGTTTAGGAATTTAATATGAGGGAGACAATATCCACGTATCAAACTGGAGACACTACAGCGACCCAAGGAAGATGGGGGCCTGGCACTGCCTAACCCTGAAATATATTTTCTTGCAGCCCAAAGTAAGCATCTAAAGGGATGGGCACTTGAGGGGTCATCTGGAGCGGTACAGCGGTTGATGGAAATGGTGACAAAAAGGAAGGCCAGTAGTATAATGTTTGGAGGATGGATCCCTGGGGGCTCTGGGGAAATTATACCCGACTGTGTTGTTGATACGCAGGTTGTGGGGTAGGCTGAGACATACGTGGGATCATGGACTTGACTAGATTCTTACCGCTATGGCATAATAATTTACAGGAGTTTGAGGCACTGGGGGTACTGACAGAATGGCAGGTCAAAGGGATTCGGTACGTGTATCAAATAATTGAGCGAGGCGAGTTGAAATAATTTTCCCAATTGCAGGCGGAATTTGGTCTTGGGACTGCAGGGGAGTATCAGTATTTGCGGATGAGGCATGCTTTTGGAGCTCAGAATCGGAGTGGAGGTATTAGAATTCAAAGGGATATAGTGCTGGAGTATGTGTGTAATGAAGGGACTACTGGGGGGGGGGGGGTTATATCTACTTTGTATAAAGACCTGTTATACACTTTCCCATTGGGGTTTCCAATAATGGCGAGTGCTAAGTGGGAGAGGGATCTGGGCCCAATGGATAACGAGACTTGGGAGTCGGTGCTAGAATGGGTCCCAAGACTGTCACGGAGCAAACCGTATAGACTGTCACAGCTCTATGTAATACACAGGGTTTATAAGTCTCCGATGGTACTATATAAGGCAGGTTTGTGTGATGATTCTGAATGCCCGAGGTTTAAATCTACAGATGCTGATATATTTCATATGATGTGGACGTGTCCGAGACTGGCTGCCTTTTGGTTGATAGTTTTGAGTCGTTTGGAAGGTGCGTATGGATGCACGGTGCCAAAGAATCCAATTGTGTGCTTGTTGGGATGCGTGGATGAGATTGGAGTGGATAACAACCTAAAGATAGCTATTGCCAGATTGTTATACATGGCTAGGAAGGTAATAGCTCGAAATTGGATTTAGGGAAGAACCGCCATCAAGAGGAGAATTCCTCCAGTATGTGAAGCAGGGCCTGACACTGGAAAGGGGGTTTTATAAGAAGAGAGGGAAAATTGAAATGTTCAATAAATTGTGGTCTCTGTGGATTGCCATGGGATAGGGGTATTCTAGAAATTGAGTGAATTAAGGTCCCTAATTAACGGCAATGTAAAATGTGGCTTACATTATTGGCCGAGGGATTAGTTAGTCTATTGTTTTAATGATGGAAGTGTTAAGCAAGGTGAGCTGCTTTGTTGGGTGGGGGGATTGAAGGGGGCGGAAAAAAAAAAAACTTTGTATTGAAAATGAGAACGTAACATGTCAATTATTTTTATTAGTTTTTTTATAGTGCTTATTGTATTGTTTGTTCTTTTTGTTTTTTTACTACCTGATGAAGGCTGCACTGTAAAAATAGCAGCCGAAACGCGTTGTACTGTTTTTAAAAAAAAAAAAAAAAAAAAATTTACAAATATATTTTATTTTTTTATTTTGAGAAAATAAATGAATTTTTTAACATTTTTCACTTGAAGTGGATGAATTAAAAAAATCCGTAGGTGCTTAGCGCCACATTTACTTGGAGTTTTTTTTTCCCTTTGAAATCGCCACCTATGTGGATCTGAAGCAGGATCAACACATAGTTCTCCAAAGTGAGTTGCACACCTTATTGGATTATACAACATACGAAGAAGAGTTGCCTAAAGAATTGATTCCTTGAGAATCTCAACGTGCATTTCTTACCGATAGAAGGTGAGCATAACTACAAATAAAAGAAATGTTTTTAACTTGTTGGTAAAAACGTATTACGCTCAGAGGAAGCGCCGCACTTGTCTCTTTTTTCCCCTCTTTCCCTAAACCAGGGTATTTCTAAAGATGTCAATTATTTTGTTATTCTTATTAAAAATTTGAATAAAAAAAAATTAAAACTATAACAGTATTGCAGGATTCTAAGATGGAGAAAACTACTAAATGGAACCACAGGTTAGAGGCAAATCCATATGAATTGTCATTCCAGCACCCTTCAACCAACCATTAATCATATGCATAGCCACTTCAATCTGTAGTGAGACAAAATGGCTCCACTGGTGAAATAGCATCAAGATTATAAATGTCTGAAGGGAAACCACAGTCAAACAGCTACCTCAGACCTGTGGTGGATAATTGGATGTCCTCAGGCTCAAAATTTCAGAGAATTGGAGATATTTAGGAGACGTCTTGGAGGAGATTGGGTGAGGAACGCATAAGTATGGTGGACAGAAGAAGGTCTTGGGAAAACCACAGATTACATGAGCGAAGATATCGGGAGACTAGTTCGGAGATGTACAAAGGAGGCAGGTTATGGATGGCTTTGTAGGTCAGTGTTAGTAGTTTGAACTAGATACAATTGGGAGCTGATGAAGGGATCTGAAAAGGAGAGAAGTGGAAGAGTAGCAAGAATATTAACTAGTCGAGCAGCAGAGTTAAGGATGGAGGTGCGAGAGTGTTAGCAGGTAGGCCAAATAGGAGAATGTTGCAGTAGTCAAGGTGGGAGATGATGAGGGCATGCACAAGCATTTTAGTAGATTGAGGGTTGAGAAAGGGACAGATTCTGGAAATATTTTTGAGCTGGAAGTGACATCATGTGGCGAGAACTTAGATTTGCGGTTTGAAGCACAGGGCAGAGTCACTTCGAGGCAGCAGATTGTCGGTACAGGGGAAAATGTGATGGACAGTTCAAGTAAGGAAGATGTGAGATGGAGAAAAGATAATTAGTTCAGATTTGTACACATTGAGCTTGAAGAAGCGAGAGGAAATGAAGGAGGATATGGCTGATAGACACACCAGGATTCTGGAATAGAAGAAACACAGCGCCACAACGGTCAGTGATGAAGACCTTACGTATTTAATCTGCCTCCTGCGGCGACGTTTCGGTACAATAACCTTTATCAAGCACAGTGTAACACATGTTCCAACCACCATTATATACAAATAGCACCACCCCCTATTCAGCGGTACACCAATAAGGATACAGCACCAAATTGAAAAAAGACATATACATATAAATACATATCAAAATCACATTACAAATACTTTAACAATGACAATATCTAATCTAACAAAGATCTACTAGCTCCGATCGTTCTCTTATGTTTGCTGATCCTAGCCTTGACCTCCATTGTGGTCTCCCCCACATAGAAGAGACCACAAGGGCAGGTCAAGACATATATAACAAAATTACTCCTACATGTATACCGTTTCCTAATCTCATATCTTTAACCGGTATAAGGATGACAAAACGAAGCCCCCTTGATCATATTACTGCAGGATGCACAGCCAAGACACGGAAAATTGCCAAGGCTAGGTTGGCTCAATGTCATTTGTAGGTCTCTCTTGGAACTCCCAATATCAGATAAAGCCAATTCATCTCTCAAGTTCTTATTCCTCCTATATGAAAACAATGGAGGTGTTTGGAATCCGGCAACATTAGCATGGCCCCTGCTCAACAAAGGCCAATGCCTACGTATAATGTCCAAGACCCTAGAACTCAGTCAGGCGCAGTGGATATTTTCATCAGGACAACAAGGAGAGAGGACTGGACCTGCGCAGCAATACACTCTGTATGCTGGAACTTTTGCGATCACATGACAAGAAACTGTGAATATGATTGGACAGCGGCCGTTCTGAGGTCATGCTGGGGGTTGGCTGGTATCCTGGTTACATGGAATGCTGCATGTCTGTTGGAGGAACGTCGTTTGTTTACAACTGGAAGGTGGGGAGGTTTTCTGTGCTATTGTGGGCTGGATTTCTGTCATTAGAACTATCGGAGCTAGTAGATCTTTGTTAGATTAGATATTGTCATTGTTAAAGTATTTGTAATGTGATTTTGATATGTATTTAAAGTATTTGTAATGTGATTTTGATATGTATTTATATGTATATGTCTTTTTTTAATTTGGTGCTGTATTCTTATTGGTGTACCCAGGGCCGTATTTAGAGTTTCTGCTGCCCTATGCACTTTTAGTGCTGCCTCCCCCTTTGGTGAGTATGACACTATCGGCAGTGACTTTGGCAAAAATCGCTGATGTGAAAGTCGCCTTTTGCAGCAGATCCGACAGTTTTTCCGCTTCTGCCGCGTAATGGATCACTTACGGCAACACTGCGTTCGGCCTCATTCATTCCCTATGGGACTTACAGACATGTGCGGCACTTGCGGTTTTGCCGCCATCTGGCAAATGCGGTACTTGCAGCAATGAGAAAAAACACTGCTAGCAGTGTTTTATGTATCATCGTAAGTGCAAAACCGCAATTGCCGCACATGTTCGCAAGTAGCCATCACTACCTGTCCCTGCACCTTGCTAGTTCATCCCTATCCAACCCTCCCTGACCTATAACTACACTATAAAGCTTCAGAAAAGCAATTTATTAACTGACATATTCCTATGATAATGAGGGCTCTAGGCTATGGCGTAGACTGGGACGGGCAGTCTCCGGGTCTCCATCCTCTCTGTGCACACCCTCAGTCCCTGCCTCACTGCCTGTGCACAGACCTCCCTCCACCGGACCCGGTAATCGCCGCTCGCAGTAGCATACCGGCAGAGGTGTATCTAGGGTTTCTGGCTCCCGGGGAAAGAATTCATTTTGGTGCCCCCCCTCCGCCAAGGACATATGTGATTTGCACACTCAGTATTGTGCCCACGAGCTCCTCTCCCCAATGCTCTCAATGTTCAGTGAAAAACTAAGAGAAGCAGAAGAGAAGCTCGTTGTCGCAGGACCATAAGGGTATGTGTCCACGTTCAGGATTGCATCAGGATTTGACATCAGTATTTGTAAGCCAAAACCAGGAGTGGAACAGTTAGAGGAAAACTATAATAGAAACATATGCACCACTTCTGCATTTATCACCCACTCCTGGTTTTGGCTTACAAATACTGATGAAAAATCCTGACCAAATCCTGATGCAATCCTGAACGTGGACACATACCCTAAGTCTGAAAATCGCATATGAGTGACGTGTCCATGTGACGACTACTGGAACTTGCAGAGCTGAATCCTGACATCGCAGCTTCTGAATTCTCACAACGCATGCACTGCACACTTTTAGGATTCTCCCTTGCCGGTGGACGGTCATGTCAGCACAAGTATGTGATTTGTATACTTCTGACCACATTCCGACTAGATGTGCCCGGCCTCGCTCAGTTCATTTTCATTGACGGAGGTCACGCATGTCTAGTCAGCACGTGATCGCATTAATGTAAATCCCCAGCATGAGAGAATCCTGACAGCGTGCAGTGTGCACTGTGAGAATTCAGAAGTCTGCAGTCACAAAGAATGACTGCAGACTCATCACAAGCCTGGACATCCCCTTTAAAGGGACTCTGTCACCTGAATTTGGAGGGAACAATTTTCAGCCATAGGGGCGGGGTTTTCGGGTGTTTGATTCACCCTTTCCTTACCCGCTGGCTGCATGCTGGCTGCAATATTGGATTGAAGCTCATTCGCTGTCCTCCATAGTACACGCCTGCGCAAGGCAAGATTGCCCCCGTGCAGGCATGTACTACGGAGGACAGAGAATGAACTTCAATCCAATATTGCAGCCAGCATGCAGCCAGCGGGTAAGGAAAGGGTGAATCAAACACCCGAAAACCCCGCCCCTATGGCTGAAAATTGTTCCCTCCAAATTCAGGTGACAGTGTCCCTTTAAATCTAACATATATAAAAACATGAGAGTTAGCATCACAAATAACATTTACATCCAGGTACCTTATAGATGACGTCGTCTCTGGAGTCGTTCTCCTTTTCTTCAGCTTGTCCAGATCCCATGATGCGTTTATCATCCACAGCTCGTCGCTGCAGACTTCCATCTTCTCAGCTCTTTTGCAGAAAGTCTCCACATGACGCCCTTAAAGATACAAGTGTCATTATAATGCTCCCAAATAAAAAATTGCCCCTCACTATATTGTCTGCACAAAATATGACCCCCACACTGTCCCTCTTATGGTACATACTCTTCACACTGACCTCTCCTTTCTATACCGGTCCCCTCTTCACACTGTCCTCTCACACTGTGTCCCCCTTATAGGGCCCAGTATTTATACTCCATATTTATACTCCATCCTCCCACACTGCGTTCATGCCTCCCCCATCCTCCCACCCTGCGTTCATGGCTCCCCCATCCTCCCACCCTGCGTGCATGGCTCCCCCATCCTTCTCCCCTGCGTTCATGGCTCCCCCATCCTTCTCCCCTGCGTTCATGGCTCCCCCATCCTTCTCCCCTGCGTTCATGGCTCCCCCATCCTTCTCCCCTGCGTTCATGGCTCCCCCATCCTTCTCCCCTGCGTGCATGGCTCCTCATCCTTCTCCCCTGCGTGCATGGCTCCCCCATCCTTCTCCTCTGCGTGCATGGCTCCCCATCCTTCTCCTTTTGTGTGCATGGCTCCTCATCCTTCTCCCTTGTGTGCACGGCTCCACATCCTTATCCCTTGTGTGCACGGCTCCACATCCTTATCCTTTTGTGTGCACGGCTCCCCATCCTTATCCTTTTGTGTGCACGGCTCCCCATCCTTCTCCCCTGTGTGCACGGCTCCCCACTTTTTTTCCCTGTCATACTTACCTCTCACCACGCAGCACAGAACTTCCTGGCATCTCTGCAGCGTCTTCCTTCCTGTCTTCAGCGGTCACATGGTAGCGCTAATTAAGGTGAGATGAATATGCGCATATTCATCACCCTTAATGATCGGTACCATGTGACCGCTGAAGACAGGACGGCGCTGCCTGAGACGCAGTTGCAGCCACCGCTAGAGGAAGGTGAGTATTACGTCTTCAGGGAGGGAGGAGGGTGGGGAGGAGGGGGGGGCGGAAACTTGACCCCGGAGTTTTATTTAAAAAATAAAAAAAAAAAAATAAGAAAAAACCTAGCTCAAGGGCGCCCCCCCGCATCCCGCCGCCCTAGGCACGTGCCCTCAAGTGCCTAGTGGCAAATACGGCCCTGGGTGTACCACTGAATAGGGGGTGGTGCTATTTGTATATAATGGTGGTTGGAACATGTGTTACACTGTGCTTGATAAAGGTTATTGTACCGAAACATCGCCGCAGGAGGCAGATTAAATACGTAAGGTCTTCATCACTGACCGTTGTGGCGCTACCTTTCTTCTATTCTGGGATATGGACTTGCAGCCGGGCTAGACCCCTTGGCATTGACTTGCGCCAATATGCGTATGGAAGCTGTATGGACATAGGGTGCGGTTTTACTTTTTTTGGATTTCTACACCAGGATTCTGGACAGAAGAGAGGTGACGTCTGGGCCAGAGAGGTTATCAGCGTATAGGTGGTACTGGAAGCTATGGAACTTTGAGCTGTCCCGGGCCAAGAATATAGATTAAGAGAGGGGGTCCTACAGAGCCTTAAGGGACTCCTACAGAAAGAGGGTGGGATGAGGAGGTAGGGTGGGAGATGCTAAGTGTGCAGTTAGAAAGATATGATGAGACCCGGGATAGGGCAAGGTCTTTGATGCCAAGGGAAGAGAGGTTCTGCAATATGAGGCAGTGGTAAACTGTCGAAAGCAGAGGACAGGTCTAGAAAATTGTCTGTTAGATTTTGCTGTAAATAAGTCAGTCATTTGTAATTTTGGACATGGTTTCAGTGGAATGGTGGGGGCGAAAGCTAGATTGTAGGTTGTCAAAGAAAGAGTTGGATGAAAGGTGGAGGAAAGTCCTGCATGAACATACTGCTAAAGGACTTTGGAATTGAATGGGAGCAGTGATATGGGGCTATAGCTGGACAAGGTGGTCGGGTCAAGGGATGGCTTTGAGGATAGGCATGATTACGGCATGTTTGAAAGCAGAAGGGACCAGAAGTTGGTGATGTTAGTGAAGAGATGAGTTACGGATTAGATAAGTGTGGTGAGGTTGTGGAGGAGATGGGATAGGATTGGGTCAAGTGTACAAGTGATGAGGTGTGATTTGGAGAGGAGATGAGAGCTCTCCTTCAGTGATTTTAGAGATGGGGGTTATGGGGGGGGAGGGGGAGGAAATTGCATTGGTTTGGTATACAAACTGGTTGTAGTGGTTGAACAATAAAGATTTTCCTTGTTTGGGCGATCTTACATTTGAAGCGTGTGGCAAAGTCCTCAGCAGAGATTAGTGAGGTCAGAGAGGGCAGTGATGGGCGAAGGAGGGAGTTAAAAGTGGGTTTGAAAGATAAGGAAAATACGAAGTTTGTGAAGTAAGCCAGGTTAGTGAGGGCTGATTTGAATGCAAGTATTGCTTATTTGAATGTGATGAAGTCATCTTGCGAATGTATTTTCTTCCAGTGTTGCTCCACGACCTTGGACACTTGCCAAAGCTTTTTAGTGAGGTTATTGTGCCAGGGTTGTCTATTGATTTGTCTCACTCTGCAATGCAAAAGAGGGGCAATCACATCAATAGTTCATGTGATAGGGTATTGTAGAAAGTAGTGGCACTATGTCGTGGAGTGACAACATGGATGACAGTGGTAGAATAGAGTCAGAGTGTGCATGTCTAGACGTGCGAGGTTTCTGTGGGGACTGCACTATGCTAGTTGCTGGACATGGGTGACAGGTCAACAGAGATGAGAAATTGAGTAGATTGTGGTCAGATAGTGGGAGTGGTGTGGTTAGATAGAGAGCAGAGGCGGGTTAAGAAAGGTCTGATGTATGTTTGTCTATGTGGGTGGCTGACGAGGACCAGAGAAAGTCCAAAAGATTAAGTCAGTGACAGGAGTTTGGATTTCTGACTGCAGGGTGTCAGTAGGGGATGTTGAAGTCACCCAAGATGATGGTGGAAATGTCAGAGCGAAAGTGAAGAAGCTAGATGGAGAACTAGTTAATAAAGGCAGTGACTGGGCCCAGAGGTCGGTATATGACGGCCACTTGGAGGGAGAGTATATGGACAAAGTGTACTTCAAAGGAAGGGAGGATAAAGGAGGGCAGAGGTGGGATTGGGTTGAAGGTGCAGTTGGTAGAAAGGAGAAGACCCACTCTTCTACCATGTCTGTTGCCAGGGTGAGGAATGTGGGTGAAGTGGGTGCCACTGTAACAGCAGAGCAGGGTAGGTTGTGTTAGAGGGTGTCAGCGATGTTCTGGTAAGGGCTCAGGAAGGCAAGATTATGTGAAACTAGATTGTGGCCCGATTCTAACGCATCGGGTATTCTAGAGTATGCATGTCCCCGTAGTATATGGACAATGATGATTCCAGAATTCGCGGCAGACTGTGCCCGTCGCTGATTGGTCGAGGCCGCCAGTCTGATTGACACTTCTATATTGATCAGTCCTCCTGACACTTCTATATTGATCAGTCCTCCTGACACTTCTATATTGATCAGTCCTCCTGACACTTCTATATTGATCAGTCCTCCTGACAGTTCTATATTGATCAGTCCTCCTGACAGTTCTATATTGATCAGTCCTCCTGACACTTCTATATTGATCAGTCCTCCTGACACTTCAATATTGATCAGTCCTCCTGACACTTCAATATTGATCAGTCCTCCTGACACTTCTATATTGATCAGTCCTCCTGACACTTCAATATTGATCAGTCCTCCTGACACTTCTATATTGATCAGTCCTCCTGACACTTCTATATTGATCAGTCCTCCTGACACTTGACGATGATGTCATAAAGGACGTAGATATCCCGCGTCTCTGATTCAGCGACGGGCACAGTATCGACGTAGATGTCATAATGGTTGCCATGGCTGTCTTTCTGTCTGTCTGTCTGTCCTGGAAATCCCTGCTCTCTGATTGGTCGAGGCCGCCAGGCCTCGACCAATCAGCAATGGGCACAGCGACGACGATGTCATAAAGGACGTAGAAATCTCACGTTTCTGATTCAGCGACGGGCACAGTATCGACGTAGATGTCATAATGGTTGCCATGGCGACAATGTCATAAAGGTTGCCTCGACCAATCAGCGACGGGCACAGTGTGCCGCGAATTCTGGAATCATCATTGTCCATATACTACGGGGACATGCATATTCTAGAATACCCGATGCGTTAGAATCGGGCCACAATCTAGTATATATATATATATATATATATATATATATATATATATATATATATATATTTAATTAATATTTCATCCAGCACGATATAGCAGAAAGCCGGTAATTCAATTACCGGCTTTTGCTTTCTCCTTCATAAACCCGACATGATATGAGACCTGGTTTACATACAGAATATGCATGTCCCCGTAGTATATGGACAATGATGATTCCAGAATTCGCGGCAGACTGTGCCCGTCGCTGATTGGTCGAGGCAACCTTTATGACATCATCGTCGCCATGGCAACCATTATGACATCTACGTCGATACTGTGCCCGTCGCTGAATCAGAGACGCGGGATATCTACGTCCTTTATGACATCATCGTCAAGTGTCAGGAGGACTGATCAATATAGAAGTGTCAGGAGGACTGATCAATATAGAAGTGTCAGGAGGACTGATCAATATTGAAGTGTCAGGAGGACTGATCAATATTGAAGTGTCAGGAGGACTGATCAATATAGAAGTGTCAGGAGGACTGATCAATATAGAAGTGTCAGGAGGACTGATCAATATAGAATGTCAGGAGGACTGATCAATGTAGAATGTCAGGAGGACTGATCAATGTAGAGGTGTCAGGAGGACTGATCAATACAGAAGTGTCAGGAGGACTGATCAATATAGAAGTGTCAGGAGGACTGATCAATATTGAAGTGTCAGGAGGACTGATCAATATTGAAGTGTCAGGAGGACTGATCAATATTGAAGTGTCAGGAGGACTGATCAATATTGAAGTGTCAGGAGGACTGATCAATATAGAAGTGTCAGGAGGACTGATCAATATAGAAGTGTCAGGAGGACTGATCAATATAGAAGTGTCAGGAGGACTGATCAATATAGAAGTGTCAGGAGGACTGATCAATGTAGAATGTCAGGAGGACTGATCAATGTAGAGGTGTCAGGAGGACTGATCAATACAGAAGTGTCAGGAGGACTGATCAATATAGAAGTGCCAATCAGACTGGCGGCCTCGACCAATCAGAGAGCCGGGATTTCCAGGACAGACAGACAGACGGAAAAACCCTTAGGCAATTATATATATATATATATATATATATATATATATATATATATATATATATATATATATATATATATATATATATATAGATAAAGAGATCATGGATTAAATGGAGCTTATTGCAGATGGAGTGGGTGTTCCAGAGACAGAACAGGAGGGTGGGCGTCAAGGACATGGCTTTATATAGGAAAGATTGTGGTAGTTCAGATATTAGGTTGGAGCGATAGGAGGGGGAATTAATGGGAAGAATCAGCTTGGTCCAGGTTTGCAAGATATGTTGCCAGCAGTGAGTAGAAGTAGAGAGGGAGAGCACTGTCACACAGCTGTGACATGCTGCTGCATCACTGAACTGCTGCTTGTCAGGAGTGCTGCAGGTACCCGGGTTCCTGATGCAGCTATTTGGATAAGGAGTTATCTAAAGCTACTTGCTCATCCCTAAACAGTGAAAGAAAAAAAAAAACCTTCCCCACAAATTGTTAGGCTACGTTCACATTTGCGTTGTGCGATGTTGCGTCGGAGACACAACGCAAACAAAAACGCAACAAGACGCACGCTAAAACGTAGCATTTTGCGACGCATGCAACTTGCTGCGTCCTCTGCGCCCAGACGCGAGCGCAAAAAAAGACGCATGCGTCACAAAACGCAATGCAATGCATGTCCATGTGCCCCCATGTTAAATATAGGGGCGCATGCGTCGCCGCAGCTGCACCCGACGCAGCCCGGCATAACGCAAATGTGAACGTAGCCTTAGTTAAATTTTACATTGACGGTTTCTTAATTACCTAAGTTTGTCAGATTCTGCTGAACGTGGCAATACCCCATATACTATATCTCTGTGCATACTGCCAAGCCAGACAGTGACTAAATGGAAGGAGCAACAGAAGAAATCTTAAGTTTGTGGACTCCATATACAGAGCCCCTAAATGGCATGAGCAGAATCCACCCTCAAATTAATGCATTTTGGATTTATCTGCAAGGGTGACAATTTTGACTCCATGGGTTCCCCCCCCCCCAAAGATAAAACAGCAGTAGTGCATGTTGTCGAGTGAAAGTTACAAATCTGCCAGTAGTGCCCAGCTCATGTTCCTGGAAACATCGACCCTGTAAATTAGACAGGCTCTCATACCTAATGGCGTCACTGTTGTGCCAGGTTTCTTTTAATCTGGTTTAAAGGGAATCTGTCACCCCCAAAATAGAAGATGTGCGAAGTCCACTAGCATCAGGGGCTTATGTACAGCATTCTGGAATGCTGTAGATAAACCCCCGATGTATCCTGAAAGATGAGAAAAATATAGTTCTTACCGATAACGGTATTTCTCTGAGCCCATGACGGCACCACGGAGAGAGGGGATCCGCCCACCAAGGACAGGAAACCTACGGATAAAAAGGCGGTACCACTCTCCTGCATCAGTTGTTTTACATAGAGAACGATGGGAGACTACTAAAACATTTGTAAATTTTAACTGTTTATTATAACGAGATACCGCGTGTTTAAAGACTATGAATAGACTATGGCACTAATTTGATGTGCACACCCATAAGTGAAGGGAGGGAATGTACGGGTGCCGTCATGGGCTCAGAGAAATACCGTTATCGGTAAGAACTAGATTTTTCTCTGATCGCCCATGACGGCACCACGGAGAGAATTGCATAGATAGTACATTCAGGGAGGGACCACTGCCTCCAGAACCCTTTTACCGAAAGTAAGGTCTGAAGAGGAGATTAGGTCCAATCTATAGTGCCTATAGAATATGGATGGTGAAGACCAGGTAGCAGCTCTACATATCTGGTCTATGGAAGCTCCGGCCTTCTCCACCCAGGAAGTCGCTACTGCCCTTGTTGAATGAGCCTTAACCTCCCCAGGAACGGACATCCCACTTGCCGAGTATGAGAGACTGATGGCGTCCGTGATCCATCTTGCTATGGTGGCTTTGGATGCTTTTTTCCCCTTCCGGGGACCCTGGAAACACACAAACAGAGAGGGATCCTCCCTACTCTCTCTAGTGGCTTCTAGGTAATGTGAGAGACACCTTTTTACATCTAGTGCATGTAATGTTTGTTCCTCCTTATTTTTAGGGTTGGGACAGAAGGAGGGGAGAGATCTCTTGGGACCTGTGAAATTTTGAAGCCACTTTCGGTAGATATGCTGGGTCTGTTTTTAAAATGACTCTATCCTCTAGAAATTGTGTGTAGGGAGGATTAGCTGAGAGAGCCTGTAAGTCGCTAACCCTACGGGCAGAAGTGAGGGCGACTAACAGAGCAGTTTTTAGAGATAGATTTTTCAGTGAAGCTTCGCGTAATGGTTCAAATGGAGTACTAATCAGGGCTTTAAGGACCAAGTTTAAGTCCCATTGAGGAACAACTTTTACTGGAAGAGGCCTCGATCTTCCTGCTGCCCTAATAAATCTAGAAACCCATCTGTTTGAAGCTAAGTCAAAATTGAATAGGGCTCCCAAAGCTGCCACATGAACTTTTAGGGTACTAGTGGCTAACCCCATCTCCAACCCATTTTGTAGGAATTCTAGTATGGAAGTAAGGGGAATTTCTTTCCCTAATCTTACACCTGAAGAAGACAGAAATTTTTTCCATACCTTGCCGTATTCTTTTGTTGTAACCGGCTTCCTACTTTGTAACAGAGTTGAGATTAGCCCCGGAGAGAACCCCCTGCTCTCTAATAATTTCCTTTCAAGAGCCAAGCTGTCAAGTGCAAGTTCTTGTCTCGTGGATGACAGACTGGGCCCTGGGACAGTAGATCCTGAAGGTCTGGTAATACCCAAGGGTCGGATATTGACATCTTTCTCATCCATGAGAACCAAGGTCTCTTCGGCCAGAACGGGGCAATTAAGATGACCAGCGCCCCGTCCTCCCGAATCTTCCTCAGCACTGCTGGAATCAGAATAAGAGAAGGGAAGGCATAGACAAGATGGTGACCCCAAGATATCAGGAAAGCGTCCACAGCTACTGGGTTCCCCAGAGGAGATAGGGAGCAAAAGGAGGCTACTTTTTTGTTTAGATGGCTCGCAAAGAGATCTATTTTGGGAACACCCCATCTTTCTGTGATCTGGGTGAATATTGATCGATTTAGTTCCCATTCCCCCTGTTTTAGGCTGGACCGGCTGAGGAAGTCTGCTTTGTAATTGTCTACTCCCCTTATGTGTAGGCTTGTTATGGATAAGAGGTTGCTCTCGGCTATTTGCAGGATTGAGTCGGTCACTTCCATTAGATTTTTGGAACGGGTACCCCCCTGGTGATTTAGGTAAGATACTACCACCCGGTTGTCCGACATTACCCTTACGTGGTGAGAGTGAAGGACCCCCAAGAATTCTTGAAGGCCAAATTTTACTGCAAGGAGTTCCTTCATGTTGGAGGATTTGTTTACAAGAAATGGAGACCAAATGCCCTGGGCTACTAGGTCGCCCAGATGGGCCCCCCACCCTGAAGGGCTTGCGTCTGTAGTCAGGACTTTCGAGACCTGAATTACCCATGGGACTCCCTGGGAAAGATTTTCCTGCGATTTCCACCATGTTAGAGAGTGATTGGTGCGAGGAGAGAGTCAACTGCTCGTCTAAATGCCCTCCTAGATGGATTTGCTCCGATAATATCTGCCATTGAAGGACTCTTGAATGTAATTGGGCCCACTAGACCGCTGGAATGCAAGAGGTCATGGAGCCTAAGAGGGACATGGCCTGACGGAGTGTTATGGAGGGGAGAGATTGGGTTCTTGATACTAAACTTTTTAGTTTTTGTATCTTGTTCTCTGGAAGCCGACACTCCATCTTTTTGAGTGAGACCTAGGTACTCCTGGACCTGAGAAGGCATTAGCCTGGATTTCTCTATGTTTATTAGCCAACCCAACTCCTTTAAAGAATGCATCACTATTACGTGTTGATCCTCGCAATGTTGCGGGGAGGAGCCTATCACCAAGAAATCGTCCAGATATGGAACGATTAGGGTATTTTCTTCCCTGAGGTGAGCCATTACCTCTGCTATCAGCTTTGTGAAAACCCTCAGGGCTATGGCAAGGCCAAATGGTAGAGCTGAAAATTGGAAGTGATTTAGGACTCCACTGATGTGAACTGTCATCCTGAGGAACCTCTGGTGATCCTTGTGTATTGGGACGTGATAATATGCGTCCTTTAGGTCCAGGACCACCATGAAGCATTGGGGAAACAACATTTTGATAGATGATTTTATCGTTTCCATCTTGAATGCTTGAACCTCCAAGTAATCGTTTAGTTTTTTTAGATTTATAATGGTCCTGAAGGAACAGTCTGGTTTCTTCCTCAGGAATAGAGGGGAATAGTACCCTTGCCCTCTTTCTTGTGGGGGAACCTCCAGGAGTACTCCCTTTTTTACTAGCCCGATGACCTAGTTTTCCAGTGCCAGCTGTTCTTCTGACGAAGATCTTATAGATGTCATCGTAAAAGAGGGACGGGGGCATTTTTTGAATGTCAGCCTCAGACCTGATTCTATGATGTTTAGAATCCATTGACTGGAGGTAATCTTTTTCCAGGCTGGGAGAAAGACAATCTCCCTCCCACCTGGGGCGAACCTTCATTGAGAAGGCTTCTTGGTATCGCTGGGGTTTTTGTTAAAGATGAACCCCTTGTTCTTGTTCCTCTTATCCTCCCACTTTCCCTGGCCTCTCCCAGGGTTCTTACGGAAAAACCTCTTGTTCCGAAAGGGCTTCCGGTAAGAGGGGAGACCTAGAGAGGGAAAGGACTTTTTCTTGTCCCCTGCTTTTTCCAAGATATCATCTAATGTGGAACCGAACAAAAACTCCCCTTCGCAGGGGATAGTACACAATTTTGTTTGTAGATCGCCAGGCCAATTCTTAAGCCAGAGGGCACGCCTGGCCGCATTAGCAAATACTGCCGACCTGGCAGCTAATCTTATAGAGTCTGCCGAGGCGTCAGCCAGAAAGGCCGCAGCTCCCCTTATTACGGGTAATGTCTTCAGCATCAAGTCTCGGGAAGTTTTCCCCTTTAATTGACCCTCTAGTCGATTCAACCAGATCATTAGGGAGCGAGATGTGCATGCTGCTGCCACTGCCGTTTCAGGCCTCCTCCCGCTGACTCCCAAGAGCCCTTGAGGAAGGCATCCGCCTTCTTGTCCATAGGGTCTTTTAGGACCCCCATGTCCTCAAACGGGAGAGCGAATTTCTTTGATGCTTTCGCTATTGCTACATCTAATTTGGGGGCTTTTTCCCAAAAGGAGCAGGATTCATCCTCGAAGGGGGTATTTCCTTTTTGGAGTTAGGAGAGTCTTTTTCATGGGTTTTTTCCATTCCTTTTTGATTAACGCTGCAATTGTTTCATTAAGCGGAAAAGCTCTTCTCTTTTTTTGTTCTAAGCCCCCAAACAATGTCTTGTGCTGATTTTTTAGGGTGGGAGTCTACTAACCCCATAGTACTCCTCACTGCCTTTATGAGGCCATCAGTGTCCTCTAATGGGAAACAATTGTGACCTCCTGAAGAAGAAGTGGATGACGAAGATGCGGAGGAGGAGTCGGAGGATACCGAATTCGCACCATCGCTGTCGGATTTAGAGACTGGGGACGGGGACCTGTGTCTGGTCCTTCTCCGTTTTTTTCCCCTTTTAAAGGGATTTAAAGGTGTCTTCCACCTGCTCTTTAATCAGGTTTTTAAGATCTGTTGCAAACCCGGGCAGGCTTTCTGATACCGTCTGCTGTATGCAGGAATTACATAGCTGCTTTTCCCAGGCGAGTGGAAGATCCTCTTTACAGATGGCACAGACTTTGTGCTTGGTTTTACCTACGCTTTTCCTCCCCTAAAAGAGACAAATAATAATCTTACTGTCTCTAACTTTCACGAAGATCAACTTACCACCTCCAGGACCCATAAATACCGGTTGGGAATTCTCAGCCTCTGGCTTTTTCCCCCCCGACGCCGTGCTGGACTCCTTGCTGTGTTGAGACCTTTGGCGTTCTTTGCTGGTGTCCTGGTAACCTTTCTGCTGTCGCCTTTTTTGCTGCTGCGGCGATGCTATAGGTGGAGGTGATTCAGGCAAGGGAGATGCCGGGTCGCTCATACTGCTGCTGCTGGTCTGCGCAAAAACACACTTGCTGCGCTGGCGCTGACACGACTGCTCCTGAGGCTCCTGCTAATATACTGCAGAGCCACTGGGGGAAGTAAATCCTCCCATTTAAACTTTCCCGCCGCTCCCCCTTATTTTTTTATTTTATATATACTTTTTTTTTTTCTTCTGCGCAGTAGCGCCCGGCCGGTACAAGGAGCGCTGAAACGCCGGCGCCTGCGCAGACGCTCCTGCGTCTTGTAGAAATGCCTAAGCGTTATGTCGGGATCTATGGAGCGTCCAGACTAAGGCGAGGAGCGCCGACGCCTGCGCAGTTGCTTCCGTGGCGCCCCGCGAGACCAGCGCAGCTCCGGGCATGCGCCGACTTTCCAAGATGGCGCCCGGAGTACAGATATGGCGCTGCTGACCGGCACCCCCGGTCCTATGCAGACCCTTATTGCACGGCTCTGCAAGCCCGATGGCATTGCAGTGTGCAGGCTGACGCGTGCTAGGGGAGGGCCACGCCGCACCTCCTGCAACCACAGAGGGACCCCCCTGGATGTTGCATCTTACCTGAGGAGGTGACCGCGAACTCCTTGTCACCTCCTCCACGCACCCTTGAGGCCTACTAGCCCCCAGCGGTGGTGCCTCGGGTCACCACCCCAGCCGAGGCAGAGGGACCCCAGCTGCCTGAATCGGACTGGTTGGCCCCGGAATTCCAACGTTGACTGGTAAGTCCGTAGGTCTCCCATCAAGGACAGGAAACCAACTGATGCAGGAGAGTGGTACCGCCTTTTTATCTGTAGGTTTCCTGTCCTTGGTGGGCGGATTCCCTCTCTCTGTGGTGCCGTCATGGGCGATCAGAGAAAAAGAGGTTTGATTATACTCACCCAGGGGTGGTCCGGTCTGATAGGTGTCATGGTCCGGGCCTCCCATCTTCTTACGAAGATATCTTCACACTGCGGCGCAGGCATACTTTGTCTGCCCTGTTGAGGGCAGAACAAATGTACTGCAATGCCTCAGGTGCCGGGAAAGGTCAGAGGCCCGGCGCCTGCGCACTGCAGTACTTTGCTCTGCCCTCAACAGGGCAGACAGAGTACGCCTGCACCACAGCATGAATACAAGAAGAGGATGTCATCGTAAGAAGATGGGAGGCCCCGTACTGCGGCACCCATTGGACCAGAACCGCCCCTGGATGAGTATAATCTAACCTCTTTCAGGATACATCGGGGGGCTTAGCTACAGCATTCCAGAATGCTGTAGATAAGCCCCTGATGACGGTGGGCTTAGCTCATCTTCCTTTTTTTTTTGGGGGGGGGAGGGGTGACCGGTTCCCTTTAATAACCTTTGCATTACATGGATGGTTGTGCTGGATCAAAACACTTTTCTTCTGTGGCTGTGCTCACAAGTGGGATTGTCATAGTTGGTAGCTCTTCAAGCTGCACTCTACTTCCCCGCTTTAAAAAGGAATAATGAATATAGTTATTCTTAGTATACCTCAATTGGTAGTTGCTCTCCAGCATTTGGAGAAAAAAAAACAAAAAAAAAAAAAAGTCCACTGCAGAAGGTGAGATACATCTCCTGCAACGGCCACCCCCGTTACTTTCCAGCTTTTGTAATTGTAACTAACACTATGCATAAGACTAAAGGTACCGTCACACTAAGCGACGCTGTAGCGATACGATGTCGATCGCTGCAGCGTCGCTGTTTGGTCGCTGGAGAGCTGTCACACAGCCAGCTCTCCAGCGACCAACGATGCCAGTAACCAGGGTAAACATCAGGTTACTAAGCGCAGGGCCACGCTTAGTAACCCGATGTTTACCAGCATAAAAGTAAAAAAAAACAAAAAAAAAAAAAACCAAACACTACATATTTACCTTCCGCTGTCTGTCCCCAGCGCTGTGCTTTCCTGCACTGGCTGTGAGCACAGCAGCCGGAAAGCAGAGCGGTGATGTCACCGCTGTGCTTTCCCGCTGGCTGGCGCTCACAGCCAGAGCAGAGAAGCACAACGGGTGACAGACAGCGGAAGGCAAGTATGTAGCGTTTGGTTTTTTCACTTTTACGCTGGTAACCAGGGTAAACATTGGGTTACTAAGTGTGGGGCCGCGCTTAGTAACCCAATGTTTACCCTGGTTACCAGTGAAGACATCGCTGAATCGGCGTCACACGCCGATTCAGCGATGTCTGCGGGAGTCCAGCGACGAAATAAAGTTCTGGCCTTTCTGCTCCGACCAACGACATCACAGCAGGATCCTGATCGCTGCTGCGTGTCAAACTGAACGATATCGCTAGCCAGGACGCTGCAACGTCACGGATCGCTAGCGATATCGTTCAGTGTGACGGTACCTTAAGGGCTTTTCTCAGTGATTGGGAAACCAGATTTCTCACCGATGTGCCTTCCCACAGTATTTTGATGGTCAGGAGCTTTAGTACATCCCAGCATAATTTTAATCATAAAAAACCCGTAACATTTAGTCTTTATTAAAACCATAGCAAGGAGAAAATACAGCCATCTATAAATGTCTACATCTAGGTTTTATACACAGTGAGTGTTTTACAAAAAGTCATCATATTGTGAGAAAGCGCAAAGTCATCATGTGACAAGTGATATAATTCCATTCACATCAAGTCTAAAAAAATTAGGTGTGACAATTCTACAAGTGAAAAAGCCTTAATAAAGTGAAAAAAAATATATATAAAATTGTGAAACATAAGTGCTTGTTTATTAGTGCCACACTGGCCATTTTTTCCTCCTGCTTTCAACTACATACAATTAAAACCAACGAAATGGGAAGGCGAGAAGAGTTTAGCCAGTCCCTTCACTTATCAGATTATACTGCAGAAAATCTTTACTCTGCCACATGCTTCTTATTTTCTCCACAGATGGGGTAGAAGAAATATGCTGCTTGTCAAGTCTAGCAGTATTCTGAAGAGAGAAAAAAAAAAAAAAAAAAAAAGTCTTACTTTACCTGTAAAATTTGAAAATGCACCAAAATGTCACATGCTGGTGGAATCTATCCCTCCACCCCAATAATGTGTAGAATCGTGGCTCCAATCCCAGTTTCTACTTCCTCAGTTGTACATTTAGATGCCATAAGCAATGAAATAGGGCGCACTACCAACATATAAACCTAGTATAAATAAAAAAAAAAAAAAAAAATTTTATATATATATATATATATATATATATATATATATATATATATATATATATATATATATATATAAATACGGGGTGCAAGCGAGTGAGAAAACGACCAAATATAACCAGCAGAAAGAAAAGTATCACTCCAGTTATGCACACCACGTATAAAAAATGAAAACATAATGTAGGAAAAAACACAAGATTTTATTGACACACAACATAATAAAACATACTTAAAAACAGAAAGGCAAGGCCCTGTCCATAACACTCAGTA
Source organism: Ranitomeya imitator (assembly GCF_032444005.1). Lineage (NCBI taxonomy): Eukaryota > Metazoa > Chordata > Amphibia > Anura > Dendrobatidae > Ranitomeya > Ranitomeya imitator. The sequence continues at coordinate 337,519,598 of NC_091286.1, forward strand.
AATACAGAGTACAATAATATATATAACCCATAATAAGCATACTGATAACCAATGCTATAAGCCTGCCTGTACCCTAGGACTAGATGCAGACCATACGTGGCCAGCTCACAGGACAAACTAACCAACCCAGGCGGATGTATGCAAAATCCTAAGTGGCCAGTAAACACCCAAATAGTGCATTAAGCCCGAACGGCTCATGGGACAAAAATATCTACCCTAAGCCAGTAAGGCAACAGGATCCCAAAATAACAGTGTGAGAAAGAGAAAAAAAAAAAAAAAAAAAAAAAAAAAGCACTGGAACCGCCAGGAAAAACCTCAGAGCACTAGAAGAAGGGGTTACCCAAGTGGTGACCAGAGCGGAGTCCGTGGGCAGCCAGGCAAGCAAGCAGGACAGGGACCAGAGCAGCCCCACACGTATCGCCCTTCAAGAGAGGGCTTCGTCAGGGGACTTCTTGAAGGGCGATACGTGTGGGGCTGCTCTGGTCCCTGTCCTGCTTGCTTGCCTGGCTACCCACGGACTCCGCTCTGGTCACCACTTGGGTAACCCCTTCTTCTAGTGCTCTGAGGTTTTTCCTGGCGGTTCCAGTGCTTTTTTTTTTTTTTTCCTCTCACTGTTATTTTGGGATCCTGTTGCCTTACTGGCTTAGGGTAGATATTTTTGTCCCATGAGCCGTTCGGGCTTAATGCACTATTTGGGTGTTTACTGGCCACTTAGGATTTTGCATACATCCGCCTGGGTTGGTTAGTTTGTCCTGTGAGCTGGCCACGTATGGTCTGCATCTAGTCCTAGGGTACAGGCAGGCTTATAGCATTGGTTATCAGTATGCTTATTATGGGTTATATATATTATTGTACTCTGTATTTACTGAGTGTTATGGACAGGGCCTTGCCTTTCTGTTTTTAAGTATGTTTTATTATGTTGTGTGTCAATAAAATCTTGTGTTTTTTCCTACATTATGTTTTCATTTTTTATACGTGGTGTGCATAACTGGAGTGATACTTTTCTTTCTGCTGGGTACATTTAGATGCCCCCACACATTTGTCTAGCACTCAGCCCCGCAGACATCTAATGGAGCAGCAGGACGAATGACCAGTGGTCTCCTCTGCACTGCAATTCTTAAGATGAACAGGGGACTCCACTCTTGTTGTAGCCGTTGGTGGGACCCCCAGCAGTCAGACACTGCATCCATAAAAAGTGCAAATTAGCCATTTAAAAGACCACTTTCTTTGGGAGGAGTGAGGGGGAGGGGCGGTAGTGCAAATACATAGGACATTTTTATTATTAACAACTTTTTGGGATCATCTGGACACTTATGACCCAATTCATTAAGACATGTTTTGTATGCTGGCCCGCAGGCCGGGGTCTCACTTGCGAGTGCAAGTCCAGTTTGGACTGGAGCATTCAGTTGCATAGCAATGCATGCAGCCGCACTCTCCGGTCCCGAGTGCCGGGTATTGATGTGAGACTCTCGCATTGCACTCCCAAGTGAGACCCTGGCCTTAGTGAGGTTCCTGTAGGTATAAGATTTGCCAAATTTATTAAGGCGCATCTTGTCAGTGGCCTGCACCTCAGAGATGTCAAATTGGAGCAACGCTGACACTTGAGGATTTTGTCAGGTTGGTGTTATGTCAGATCTCCCTCCCTGATCAGTCAAGAACATGACCTGCATTTTCTTCCCCTTCTAGACAACTTCACTTTGCACATACATTTTATGGCTGTAGCATTATGCTAGAATCTGACACTGAGGACTTGGGGTTTTAGTTTGTGCATTTTGCAATCTAGTGCTTTTAGAGGTCATCCAACAGTAAAAAAAGGTCATGCATTGTTAGTGACAACTAGAGGCACTCCTTGTGGATCCAGTCAAGCTTCTCTGGAGGCTTCTGCCTCCTATGGGAGATGACTGCACTGGTGCAGTCAGTGACTAGAAGGTCAGCAAATGTTTTAGCCATCAGGTGCTCCTCTAGTCCGGCTGCAGTGATGTCCACATAATGCTTTGGAGCGGCCAGTGCTTGATAAGCAGGGAGTCTTGTAACGATAGTATGCTTTTGTTTGTCATTGAAATCCATGCTAAGGATTTACAATTTATAGTAAAACAAAACTACTGAGGCGCCATGTGGCATTTGTAATACGTATGGGCATTATGGTATGGTTTCATTTGCTACTGAAATTAGAAGATGTGGACCTTCTGAGGATGGGCTTCTCTGGTGACGTTAAATACAGAGAAGAGGTCAGAGTAAAGATTCTCCACACCTTGCCAAGCCAAAACTCCAAGTTCTTCCTCCTATCAAAAATAAAAAAAGTAAAACAGGACGTTAGATCCTCATGTGAGCCATGTCTAAATAATTTAAGATTTTTACTAAAATTACACTAGTCTACAAAAAAAAAAAATTTGGGCATGGACTTTTAAGAACAGTTTTAGACTAATTTGAAGGTGCCGAATTCAAAACTGATCTTATAATTTCTCTATCACATCACATTTTTGCGCTATAGGTATATAGCCAATTTTCATGAATTCCATGATAAATTTAAGTAGTGTATGAAAAGTGCCGGTTTATAAGGTTCACTAAGCTAAATTTAGTTTTCATTTAGTCTCCCAATAAATGGGAGAATATCTTTGTTTTCTTTGAACATGCATGATTTTCATTTATTATGAGAACACCCTTGTTTTCTGTGCTACTGGGACAGTAGAGCTACAGCAGAGCATTGGGTGAAAACTGAATGGCCTCAGCGGCAGAGTTTGGCATCTGGCGATAAGAATGTCATCCATGATCCTCTAGTGCAGGGGTCCCCAACCTGTAGCTTGGGAGCCACATGTGGCTTGCGGTCCCATGAATTGTGGCTCGCGGCTGTCTTTCAGCTTGGTGCATTAGCTCCAGTTCTAGCAAACAGGTATGAAGAGCACATCTGAAAATGGTGAATTTTGTGAGCAGCCCTGCACAGAAGAGCAGATTTGGATGCACATATACTGGTCTTAGGGGTTTTGAGATAATTTAAGTATGGTATGCTGGAGACAAGATGACAGCACCTGTCAGATGAAGTGTTTGAAGCTGGATGTGACAGTGTCTTGGGAGTGCTTTATAGGAGAATACTGAATGGGGGGGTATTGTAGGAACCCCTGGATCCTAGTATACTGCTTTGGGGTGATTAATTGTTGTGGAAAAGCTTTGGTTACCATTATGCCTGTAATGGGGGCTTTGGTTGCCACTATTGTGAGGGGGCGGGAGTTGAATGTGGCTCGCGACCCTCTCTCAAGGCTGGATGTGGCTTGCAACACTGTCAGAGTTGAATGTGGCTCTCAAGGTCAGAAATGTTGGGGACCTCCGCTCTTTTGGATAGGAAGAACATTGTCTTTCCTCCCTTACACATAAAACTTGGATTGATGAAGCAGTTCGTCAAAGCTCTGTCACAGTGGAGAATGCTTTAACTATATATGTTTAACTTTTCCTGGTCTTCGTGAAGAGAAGAAAAAGGCTGGAATATTTGATGGACCTCAAATGAGAACACTTATTGATGTGATTAAATTTGGGTCTCTCATGAGACAGAAGAAAGCTTGGAATGCATTTTGTAATGCGGTGCAGAATTTTCTAGGGAATAAGAAAGCAGACAGTTATGAAGAGATTGTGGAAGAGCTACTAATGAGTCTGCGAAATCTTGGATGTAGAATGAGTATCAAGATTCACTATTTACACAGCCATTTGGACTTTTTTCCAGAGAACCTTGGGGATGTGAGCGAGGAACAAGGGGAGCGTTTTCATCAGGACATTAAAACAATGGAAGAACAGTATCAAGGCCGGTGGGACTAACATATGATGGCAGACTATTGCTGGAGCTTGATGAGAGACAACCCAGAAGCTGTACATCACAGATCAGCCAAGAAAAGAGAGTTCAAATAACTGCTATTTGCTATTCATCTGTGTGCCATATCTATGTGTTTTTATATTTGGTAGTTTAATTCTGTAAGTATATTTGATTTGCTGTACATACACTTTGTCATCTTTGTTATTCCTTGATTAAAAATATACAATGTAGTATCGAAAATCATTTTTTTTTATCATAAAACATTAGGAGTAATTTTCATCCAAAATTGAAAATCTCGAAATCCTGATGCGATAGCCAAAAAACGGAGTTCATATTCATAATCAGCAGCCAAAATTGACTTAAAATATGTTTTAAAACCTTTTTGCCAGAAAAATTGCGTTGACCAGTGTTATGCATCACCTGTTCTTTTGTGGCAGATTTCCCAACATGCCTTAGGCCTGCCATTAATCTAGCATAGTGCACCTGTGTATGCAGTATGTACAGCAGCCTATGGGCTACGTATCCCACTGTGTGAACAGAGCTCAACCCCAACTACACAGTGACAAGGGAACCACAAGTAAACACTGCAAGCAAAAGCTTTAAGTCAGAGTGAATTACAATAATGACAGCAAGAACTTGTTCACATTGAGCTTAAAGGGAGGCAAGCGGAGTGATGAATGCCATGATCCATCACAACCATTGTGGTTTTTCCATTACCATGTATACTCACATGTTTGTCCATGTAGTCTTCAGGGATTCTAGATAAATGGAAATCATAACTGTCCCAAAGTATGCTCTCCATTACATCCAATCCATGGCAGAATGAGGTAGAGAAAGACTCGATCTCGGAGTTGTCCAGAGTCTGTTCTTCAGCAGTTTGCACACCACGGTTAACCACCTCTTTCTCCTTCGTTAAATAGCTTAAACCTGAGCTGACATTTAGGTAGGAAAGGTCTCTCTCAAAACAAAAAAGGCAGGCATCTCCTATAAAATCTGAATCAGCAGCTTTAAATGGTGGGGAGGATTGTATATTGTAAGTCAATGGAAGTTCCAACCACAGGCTGAAGGGGCCAGCTAAGTAGAAGGGTTCAGAAGCTAATTGATCATTCACTTGACCATCTAGTATAGGCAAATCCATTGAATCCAGCTCATCCTCTGATGCATTTTCAGCTACTGATGGATCTTGGAGAAAGTCTGCTTCATCAATCCTGGGAAAAAAAAAAAAAAAAAGTCATACAGCAAGATTAAAGCAATGTCTGTTTTGAATGAAAATAGATGAAACTTATTGGGACTTGTCAATCGATTATGCTAGGTGCGGTTCGGGCAGCATGTAAGAACTTAGCGGCGCAGTTACAGCCAGTTATTGTACTCTGAAATACAATCCCATGTGGCTTCCCGGCCCATTTATTCCTGCCAAAGGCAGTTGCCAGGTCTGTGTGTACATACCGAGAGCCCGGAGCATCACCTGGAGCTGGGAGGGGAGAAGCTGGCGAGTTGCCCGTCAGCGCAGTGGGGTACTTGGTACTGGATCTGATACTTAAAGGGATGTGTCACGGCAGCAGCGACCCAGTCCATGGCCCTGGGCACCCATGTTAAAGGGGTTTTTGAAATAAAGAAAGTTTGTGACGCCACTTGTGGTATTCGGTCAGGGATGACAATGCTGCTTAGAGGGGTCCTCTGGGGTGATGTTATGGCAGCCAGATGGTACAGCTTTCCACAGGTGAAGCAAGTCCCCAGGGCTCCCGGTGAATAGATGGAAGATTGTGAGTGGTGCAGTAAAGAACGAAGGATGCAGTTGTGTAGTCTTTTTACCTGGTTTACTGATTGTAGCAGGCAGCCCCAGTCCAGGGCACCAGATCACAGGCTTGGAAGAGAGTTCAGACTCCCTTTTAACCAGGTGGAGTTAAAAGCCTTCCTTTTAGAGCAGTGGTATTGTAGTCTTACTGCCCAAGGTTTCTGGCAAGGTCCTTGCATTTCTGTCCCCTTTAGGTAGAACTCAAACCCGTATGACAGGTGACTTGAGCCTTTTTACAGGGTCTCCATGTCACTGTCTCCTGGGTGTTAGTGCAGACAAGTTACATGTAGTCTAGCTGTCCTACCAGCTTCTGCTGTGCCTCCTAGAGTATGACAACCTCGGTCTTCCGGTTACCGGTATCTGCACTCTATCAGAGGCAGCCTAGTCGCAGCTATTCTCCCTTGCCACTCATGTGCTTGGCTCTCCGGCACGTTGGCTAAAGTCTGTTCTTCCTTCTGTATCTCGCCATCTAGGAGCTACAGCACCTCAGGCTATACAGCCCCTCACTTGTCCTTCGGCCTCAGACTGCTGTCTGGCACCAACTGTCTAAATCTTCCTAACTGCCTAGGAACTGACTCCTCCTCCCAACCAGAGAGCAGCTCCCCTTCTGGCCTTGAGTCAGAATGGTGTTGTATGTGCCAATTACATGTTAAGAATCTTCCATCACTTCCAAGCATGACATCACTCTCCCCGGGAGGAAAGCAATGCCACTGTGACAACAAGGGCCCTGGGGCATCACCCTGGCTAGAGGCCATGCCTGATTGATCACATCTCTATAGTCCCTGGATGGCTTTTTTGCTGAAATGCTGCAGTGCCAGGAGAAACATGCCTGGCTGCAAACATTGTGAGACGCTGGTCCATGCAGCACGAGTCTAGTGCAGGATACTATGGTCATCTGAAGTCAGAATTTCAGTGCATGAAGGCCCAAGTACCTTACACTAAGCCATGCAGGGAACACATGGGCATCATGTTTGTAGTGCTGTCACGATGTCTGTATTCACCTGGAGTGCCTGCAGACTAATTCAGCCTGAACAACTTCACTTCGGCTACTACAGAACTAGACATGGCAACACTCAGACTCAAGTAACTGAACAGGTAAAAGAAAAAAACACCACTGTATACTATAAAATGCCAAGCCCCATGATGGAGACTTAACAGACCCATTATAGGGTCTAATCAGTAGCGTAGCTACTGGCGGGTGGTGGCAATTGCCCCAGGCCCCTTCACATAAAGGGGCCCACCTGAATCCACAGCTGCTTCTGTCAGGCAGTACTAAGAGAGCACAGGGAATTACCCGTCTACTCCTACGTGTCTAAGACGTTGCACACTGGTTAGCAGTCGCAGAGTCAGTGCAGTGTGCGGCTGGAGAACACCTCATAAGTTTGACAGGCTCGCCTATCATTGTTGCAGTCAGCGCTGCTCCATGCATCTGGTTCATGCACGCTGGACCTCCCCTGGGTCCTAGTGCTCACGGCTGATTTACTCTGGGCCTGACCTCATCTCATGCCCTTTGCCTGCAGCACTTGGATCTGACACCGCCATCCATGAACTACCTCCCTGCCAACTTCGTCTAAGGCCGGCGTCACAGCGTAAAACAATACGGTCCGTATATTACAGCCGTAATACTCTGAAAAGTCCCCAAAATAGTGGTCCGTAGCTCCTCTGTAGGCAGGGTGTGTCAGCGTTTTTTGCGCATGGCATCCTCCGTATGTAATCCGTATGGCAGCCGTAATGCGTGTTTTTATCGCAGGCTTGCAAAACCGACATACGGCTATACAAGGGATCCATGTGTTAAAAAAAAAACAAAAATATAAAATATATATATCAGTAGACATATGTATATATTACTACTTCATACAGCGCGAGATAGCAGAATTGCCGGATTTTGCCATCTCCTTCCTAAAACCCGACATATGAGACCTGGTTACATACAGTAAACCATCTCATATCACCTTTTTTTGCATATTCCACACTACTAATGTTAGTAGTGTATATGCAAAATTTGGCCGTTCTAGCTAGTAAAATAAGGGGTTAAATGGCGGAAAAAATTGGCGTGGGCTCCCGCACAATTTTCTCCGCCAGAGTAGTAAAGCCAGTGACTGAGGGCAGATATTAATAGCCTGGAGAGGGTCCACGGTTATTGGCCCCCCCCCTGGCTAAAAACACCTGCCCCCCCCCCCCCCCCCCCCCCCCAATAACCATGGACCCTCTCCAGGCTATTAATATCTGCCCTCAGTCACTGGCTTTACTACTCTGGCGGAGAAAATTGTGCGGGAGCCCACGCCAATTTTTTCCGCCATTTAACCCCTTAATTTACTAGCTAGAACGGCCAAATTTTGCATAGACACACTACTAACATTAGTAGTGTGGAATATGCAAAAAAAAAAAAAAAAAAAAAGGATATGAGATGGTTTACTGTATGTAACCAAGTCTCATATGTCAGGTTTAGGAAGGAGAAAGCAAAAGCCGGTAATTGAATTACCGGCTTTAAAGCTGTCTAGCGCTGGAAGAAATATTAATTTATATACATATATGTGTCTCACTGACAGAAATTATATATATATATATATATATATATATATATATATATATATATATATATTACACATACACATTTATTATACCTATTCTACTGTAAGCTGTCAGTGTGATTTTACTGTACACCGCAATGAATTACCGGCTTTTGTCGCTAACACCGCTGCGGATTTCTCGCAAGTCACACTGCTGGTCCGTGTGTGATCCGTATTTTTGGGGCTTCCATAGACTTTCATTGACGTTTTATTTGCGCAATACGGTGACAAAAGCAGCATGCTGCGATTTTCTACGGCCATAGAAAGCCGTATAATACTGATCAGTAAAATACGGCAGATAGGAGCAGGGGCATAGAGAATAATTGTGCCGTATTTTTTGCGAGTTTTACGGACGTAGTTTCTGCGCTCTTACGTCCGTAAAACTCGCAAGTGTGATGCCGGCCTAAGGGTGGCCAGAATGAATCAGGCTAATTAAATTCAGGTATGTAAGGATGGGGGCATGGTGGGAACTGAAGGGAGCCTATGGCTATGTGCACACGTATTCTGGTTTACAGCGGATTTTTCCGCAGCAGATTTCTGTTGGAGCAGTTGTAAAACTGCTGCGGAATCCGCAGAAAGAAGTGACATACTACGGAATGTAAACCGCTGCGTTTCCGCGTGGTTTTTTCCACAGCGTTTTGTTTCCCATAGGTTTACATTGAACTGTAAACGCATGGGAAACGCTGCAGATCCGCAGCAAAATCCGCATCGTGTGCACATACCCTTATGAGGCTGTGTGCCCACATTGTGGATTTCTGTGCAGATTTTTCCGCTCAGTTTTTTTTTTTTTTTTTTTAAAAGTCTGCATGTAAAATGCACTGCGTTTTAACCAGTGTGTTGTGCTGATTTCACCTGCGTTTTAACACCTGTGGATTCCTATTGAGGAGCAGGTATAAAATGCCGTGGAATCTGCACAAAGAATTGACATACTGGGGAAAATAAACTGCGCTATATTTTCTGCAGCATGTGCACTGTGGATTTTGTATTCCCATAGGTTTACATGGTACTGTAAACTGGATGGAAAATGGCTGCGAATCTGCAACATGGGCACAAACCCTTACAGTGTTTACGGTTCTGCACTACATAACGTGTACAAGGCTGAAGTTGGTTTCTTATTAGGCAATTCTTTTTTATAGGTTTAACAAAAAAAAAAACCCCCCCAAAAAAACACGATAATAACATACAATGCAGTGAGGAGCCCTGAAGTGAATGCACTTAACAGCTACAAAAAATCTAAAACTGGCACAAAAATGGGCTCTGAAGGGTGTTAAAGGGTTAAATGACTGAGCCAGTGATCTCACCCTAAGGGTATGTTTCCACGTGCAGGAAACGCTGCGTGTTTGACGCTGCATAGAGACGCAGCGTCAAACACGCAGCGTCCAGATGTTACAGCATATTGGAGGGGATTTAATGAAATCCCGTCTCCATTATGTGTGGTAACACGCGGCGGCCCTGCAACTCCGGACATGCGGCGCGTCTTTTAAGATCGCCGCAAGGTATAACAGGGCCCTATACATGGGGTGCGATGATCCCGGATGTGTGCTATGAACACATCTGGCATCATCGCGTCCCAGAAGAGGCGGAGCTTAGCTCAGCGGGTTTGCCGCTCCGACGAAACGCCAGCCATCCTGATCGTGGACACATACCCTAAGAATACACAGATGGTGATGGCCTGCATCAAACCACTTGGATCTGACACTGCCATGGATGAACTACCTGCAAAACTTCATCTGAAGGTGGCCAGAATTAATTAGGCTAATTAAATTCAGGTATGTAATGGTCACTGGGTGGCGAGTACGAGAGGATGGGATACGGTGGGAACTGAAGGGAGGACGAGGCAGGGGGCCTTATTACAGCGTTTACTGTTCTGCACTGCATAACATGTGTTCTTGGGGGGGGGGGGCGCTGAAGGGAGGAAGGGGGCTTATTTTTACACTGGCGTCTTTTTATAAGCCCAGCCTGTTCGTATAACAAGCTCCCATACAGTAGCCATGGCATGAGCCGTGTCATATGTAATACTGTTACAGTAAGTGACTTAAAGTTATTAATGCTCTCCTGACAGGTGATCCAGACCGCTCACGGTTTGCATACATCCATCTGCACCAGCTGTAGTGTCCCAGCCGGGTATGTTTGTCTCTAAGGGTAGGTGCACACTGTCAGTGGATGCCGTGTACTTGTGCAGCAGCCAGATGTTACAGCATAGTGGACGGGATTTCAAGAAATCCAATGTCCTGCGGCTGCAGCTCACCCGTGAAGACAGACATGCGGCGCGTCTTTCCAGACCGCAGCATGTCTGTTCAGCCAATGTATTGGACGTGGTGATTCCACACTGTTCAATGAACACATGCAGAATCACCTGTGTTCATTGCAGTCAGTGTTTTGGATGCAGCAGACATAGCTGCCAATTACTGAACACGTGTGCACATTCCCTTAAGCTGTGGCGTTTCAGAGGAAAAAAAAACAAATAAAAAAATATACTAATAGCTGCTGGGGAGTGAATGGCGCTGTGCACTAGTCCTACAGACAGGTCCCTGGCGGCTTCTCTCCGCCACTGATAACTGCTGTACGCAGCTAGGAAGACACTTGTGAGTCACCGTCAGCAGGTGGGGAGAAGCCACTGGGGACCTGTCTATTGGACTAGGTGCACAGCACCGCTTGCTCCCCAGCAGCTGTTAGTATGTTTTTCTCTGAAACACTGCAGCTTTACAGAGACAAACATACAGTACCTGGTGAGATACTACAGCCATCGCCTGATACAGGCTGCTCAAACTATGTGCAGCACGTATCACTTGTCAGGCTTCCTTTAAAGGGGTATTCCAGGCTTGGGATAAAAGTCCGCAGTCAATCCATGTGACTGCAGACTGCCACATCAGGACAAGGTGCATTGTGCCTGCTGCCATGACTGATCAGATGGTCATGCAAGCGCTTGTTTGCCATTTGCATGTGCCAACTAGATACGTTTGGCGTCTTTCAAAAAAATAAATAAAAATTATCAATTGAGAAAAGCCGAAACAGTGTACATGACTGCAAGTTGCATACCTCCAGTCACATCACCGATACTGGGGCCATTATTACTGTACATGTGGGACTGGGGAGACATTAAATGTTAATATAAGTAGAACTCCGCACAAGAGGTATGCAACAAGAATTACATTATATTCACAATCAAATTAGTCCAATGTGAATAAAATTTCAGGGGGCCCCGAATGGGGGCCATTATACAGCGAGGACTACTGTTGGGACCATCATACAGTTTGGGAGCGAATGAGTGCCATTATACAGCTTTTGGTTAGTATGGGGACAACTGAGGCGTTCATACAGTGGGACCCAATAAAGTATGGGGACTACTGTGGGGCCATTATACAGCATGAGCCAATATGCGCGCCAGTCTACAGTTTAGGGGCCTTCATGAAGTGTGGAGACTACTGTAGAGGCGACTATAAAGAGTGAGCCAATATATAGTATTGGGGCTACCGTGGGAGTCATTAGACAGTGTGGAGGCTGTTATCTAGTGTGGGTGTTACTGTGGGGGCCATATTGTGTTTGAGGGAGCAGTGGGTCCCTCATGCTGTGTTTAGGGGAGCTGTACATTTTGGGGACTCCGGGGATAATATTAAGTGTTAAGTGGGTACTTAAGCATTATTGTTATAGGGGCACTCAGTTTTGTGACTGTCAAAGGTGACATTCTTTCAGAGACTTAATGTGGAAACTTCACAGTGGTGGCATTACTATGTGGGGCAGTGAGTGGAGTGTTTTTGTACAGCAGGTGCATTAATAGGGACACATACGGCAGAGGCAATTCAGTATTGGGTCATTAGTAGGGTAAGGAGGTTGTGCAGGCAGGAATAGATGGGAACGGTGCTGAAAAAGTGAGAAATCTGTGTTGTAATATCTGCAGCCGAGTCATGGCTGGAAAAGTTGTCACAACGCTCTGGGTCAGATGGGAAGTGTGACCATTTCCATCAGAAAGAATCACCTGCAAGTCACCATTTATAACTACTGTAATCTCCTGTATTTTCTGCAGTAGTGGTGTCTAGCACCATATGGCACTAATACTTCTTTTATAGAGATTTATTTTCAGTAATACTATGGTCATCAGCAGTGGTTCCCATATGACAGCAATTAGGATGCGCCACTATAGCTGTAATCAGGGTTACCTGGTTAGGGGCCCACTCACGTTTTTAATCATAGTCCAGTCTGTACAGGGAAAAGTGGATAAATTAGAGTTTTAGACATACCTGTCTGAAGACAAGGGTGGCAACAAAGCATCAGCACTTTCCAGCTTCTTCCCAGTATTGGGCAGAGCACAATATGTGTGATCAAAGTCTTCCATCCTCTAAACAAAGACAAAGATTTCCAATACAGCTCAATCTTATGGGCACAAGACAATGTTATTTAAACAAGTCTTTCCCCTCTTCAAGGAGGTCAAAGTGCAACCACTCGGAGATTTAGCGGCAAATTGCATTATGGCATGTTCAACATTCTCAGACAGTTCCCTTTGTGCGATTTTTTGCAAATTCCCTGCTCAACTGCTCGAGTCACCTACAGATTTGATAGTAACATCCTGAAGTGCTTGTGGGAGAGTTATGGTAATATGGAGTGGTTTCCCCCTTTACCACTGGGAGCCAAGTCTTGGATGGAGGTGGTCAGTGTATCAGATTTTGGAATAATTATCCAAGGCTGAATTCTATTGCAGTTCAGCAAAAGTCATAAGTGGATCCAAAAAAAGGGAAAGTATACAACTCCCTGTGTCATCAGGCCAAGATTTGCCGCAGCAAGCGGAGTATTCCTGTACTGAGACGTTACTGCAGATCTCTGGATATGCCATCCTTTTATAATGGTCAGCCCCTAATCCTGGGAATGAAGGAGACGCAGTGCTGTGTCCCATTCATACAGCGTGCAGTCATCCTTGTGTGGGACACAACCAATCTGGAAGATCGTAAATTTGCTACCACTTCATAATAAAGCTATAAACCTTGGAGATCATTGCTAAACAATTTTGTCTGAGACCAGAAAAGTCGCCGGCCCAAGACTTATTTTCTTAATTGGGAAAAAAAATAAATTTATAGCCTCAGAGTTACATATACCACTAAAATTTAACCCAGTCTTACCCAGTCATGGTACAGATAAGCTGAACTGGAGTAGGGTGCAGCATCAACGTAACTGAAGAGCTCAATTGCAGTGTTCAGTAGGACACACTATTGGAAAATAAAGAATTTTAATAGTACATATACAAGATTAGGGTTAGTACTCCACTTTACAGTGACCATTGACTTCCGTAGGAGCTGCGTTAATATCCGAGAATGGCCACTACATTGTCCAGCTGTGAGTTCAGTGTGCACATAACTAGAACGGGAGCTAGAACCACCCAAATTGTATTTTGATGACCTAGCGAGAGTATAGGCCATCATCATCCAAGTACATACATAATAGAGTCATATCAATCACGCTTTCTGATCATGGAAGCTAGTCCAACTAAATTGTAAGTTATATACAGGATGGCACCTGTTTAGAAAGCTTCTGTGCAGCACATTTTTAATCTCAACATTCCTCGTATATAAAATTCACGAAGAAGTAGAAATGAACGGCACCAGGTAACAGTATAATCACAGGACAGATAAATGAGAAACGATTCTTCAAAGACTTTAACACACGACTGGTAAATGCATTAACAGGGTGGTGCTCAACATATGCCAGAACAATGAAGTCAAGTTGTGCACTGAACAAGAAGAAATGTGGAACTCACCCCAGATATACAGAATTCAGTGTCTTATTCACCTTCATGCGGTAACGGACATCAGTGGAGAGGCGGCAGGTAAGAGTGAGGGTGCAGGGAGTGAGGAGAGGACGACAGCCGTTTCGTGCTAGTTCGCTTCCATGGGTCCAAGTGACTTGGACCCATGGAAGCGCACTAGCGCGAAACGGCCATCCTCACTTCCTGCACCCTCACTTTTACCTGCCGCCTCTCCACTGATGTCTGTTACCGCATGAAGGTGAATAAAGGACACTGAATTCTGCATATCTGGGGCGAGTGACACATTTCTTCTTGTTCAGTTCATTCCTTGTATATAATAAGGCGTTACTAGGTCTGATGGTTCTATACATGCCATATTGATATCACAGTAGTGCCATACCACTGTGCCCATACAGCATCAGCCATGGGGCACTAGCCAATACTCATTAAAAGCTTGAGAGAAGAAGTTTAACATAAGGTGGGCACTTACACGGCCCATCACATTCCTACCTGCAGAGTGATTACATGGTGTCAATGTGCTGTTACAGAAGGTTAATGTAGACAGTCTAAAGAGGATGTTAGCATAATGCAGAAAGACACACTGCAATTCAAGAGGATGTCCAAGTGCTATATATTTTGTCACTGACCAATTCTTGAATTGGCGAATTAGATTCACCATAATGTCATATTAACATACCCATAGAGGTTAGGCTGGGATCACACATGCGAGATATACGTCCGAGTCTCGCATGTTAATACCCGGCATTGCCGCCGTCACTCAGGAGCGGAGCATGCGGCTCCATGTATTACTATGCAGCCGCACGCTCCGCTCCCGAGTGACGGCAGCAATGCCGGGTATTAACATGCGAGACTCGGCCGTATTTCTCACATGTGAGATCCCAGCCTTAGTGGTTCGTGTTCAAACATGGATAGACCTAATTAGGCCGCATGTGTTCTAAGGGTATATTGCAACAAGGCATTAGCATTATTTATTTCTGTGCAGAAAGTGAAGCGGTGACAGCAACAGTTATAGTTACTACATAGCCTTATTCCCGCAAGACACAAACTTAGCAGTGGCTGTAATGCAAAGAGTTAAATAAGTAGTAAAGTGTGCATGGATCCTGCGGATATGGACTAAACAAATTCCACAGATAAAAGGCCTTAGAACAGACCACCATTAGTGGATTTCCTCCACCTTCCTTCCCCTAGAGCCTGAAGATACAGCCACAGCTCTTTATACAGTAATGAGTTTTATGAGTTATTTGAAATAAAGAAAGTAGGGCTCACACCTCTTCAGCATTAAATATACAGGTGCACAAATACGCTACAGCCAATACACAAATACACGATGCGATCCATCAATACATGAACTCTGGTATTGCTGTAAACGAAGAAGACAGAAGATACTTTGTTTTGGCACATGGAGAGATAGGAGAGTTAGTGGTTAAGGTACCTTCACACATAGCGATTTCGTTAACGATATCGTTGTTTTTTGTGACGTAGCAACGATATCGTTAACGAAATCGTTATGCGTGACAGCGACCAACGATCAGGCCCCTGCTGGGAGATCGTTGGTTGTGGGGAATGATCAGGACCTTTTTTGGTCGCTGATCACCCGCTGTCATCGCTGAATCGGTGTGTGATGCCGATCCAGCGATGTGTTCACTGGTAACCAGGGTAAATATCGGGTCACTAAGCGCAGGGCCACGCTTAGTAACCCGATATTTACCCTGGTTACCATTGTAAAAGTAAAAAAAAAAAAAAAACAAAGACAGTACATACTCACATTCCTGTCACGTCCCCCGCCGTCAGCTTCCTGCACTGACTGTCAGCGCCGGCTGTAAAGCAGAGCACAGCGGTGACGTCACCGATCTGCTTTACAGACGGCGCTTACACAGTGCAGGGAAGCTGATGCTGGGGGACGTGACAGGAATGTGAGTATGTAATTTTTTTTCTTTTTACTATGGTAACCAGGGTAAATATCAGGTTACTAAGCGCGGCCCTGCACTTTGTAACCCAATGTTTACCCGGGGACTTTGACATTGTTGAAGACAGTTTCAACGATGCTGAAGTTGTTCCCCTGATCGTTGGTCGCTGGAGAGAGCTGTCTGTGTGACAGCTCCCCAGCGACCAAACAACTTACCAACGATCACGGCCAGGTCGTATCGCTGGTCGTGATCGTTGGTAAGTCGTTTAATGTAACGGTACCTTTAGAGACTATCCATATTAAACTTGTCACCTTGACGCGGTTGGATGGCTTTTGCGCTCTTTGATAAAAATAAAAACTACCTCAAGTTTAACATTTACAGCAATATTGGAGTTTGTATTTGTTGCAGTGTGCAAACACATCATGTATATACATTGGCCACAGCTTGTTTGCACACCTGTACATGAAGTTAATAGTAAGGGTGTAGGGACCCCATTTCCACCACCTTTTAATGAAGTCAAAGAACTTGCTTTTGCTGGATTATAGCATTACACCACTTTAAACAAGTCTGCTTGATACCACAAGCTTTATCCGTGCAGTGGATTGCCCAGGAATCAGATTGAAAACATATTGGATGGGGGAGCTGGATCCATAAACCTTATTGCGGCAAGGTAGAGCAGGCCATGACACATTAGTATGAACCACATTGTACAATATGCATGCACCAAGCTGTGGAGTACAGGACAAGCACAATGGAGCAGGGAGAGGAAAGCCACACACACCTCAATGGGGCATATGGAGAGCGCAGTCTTAGGGCTGTTTCAGACATCAGTGATAGTCAGCTCATGTCAGAACAGTGCACCGATCACATCTGAAAGATCCTTTATAAGAAATCAAGTTCCACTTGATTTAGTTATTTCTAGAGTCAGTCTACCACACATTAAAGTAAGCAGAAATTATTAGAGACCAGATACAGGTCCAAAGAGCCACATTACCTTTAGAAGCTGGTTTGAGGAAAGACCAAGTTTCTTCACTAAGGAGTCCAATATTCTGGCCATAGTCACCTAAGCAGATCACACAAGATTACTAGCACCAGCAGTAGGTTAATGGCCAACACACAACCTAACAAAAGCAGTCATGAAGTCAATCACCGGGGCTCAGAACTACAGCAGGAGAGGTATTGCTCATGCACCTTACCACTCTGCCAAAGGGAACAGTCACAGAATAATTCACCAACTGTGTAGGCTCAACTTTTTGTTTTGTTTATCTTGGTGCCCCAGTGCAGCCCAAACTACACCCATTTACCCTAGTTACATGCACATCATAGTAAGAATAATACTTCCATT
Organism: Ranitomeya imitator; assembly: GCF_032444005.1. Lineage (NCBI taxonomy): Eukaryota > Metazoa > Chordata > Amphibia > Anura > Dendrobatidae > Ranitomeya > Ranitomeya imitator. Next base: position 337,536,769 of record NC_091286.1, read on the forward strand.
TAAAGCATTATTATAACACCCCCAAATTACCTACACACTCACCCTACACTCTGTATCCCTCACCTCTTACCCAGGAAGAGTGCTCTGGCCAATTTGTACCTGCCAAGGACCCTGCAATCACAGATCATTAATATAACCCAGGTGTCAGCAGGTGGGAAACAAGTGTGTGGCCACTTGTCATTTTGCATCAGGACTTAGGCTACTTTCACACTAGCGTTGTTTTCAATACATCGCAATGCGTCGTTTAGGGGAAAAAAACGCATCCTGCAAAGTTGTTTGCAGGATGCGTTTTTGCCCCATAGAGTAACATTACCGACGCATTGCGACGTATTGACACACGTCGCAACCGTCGTGCAACAGTTGCGCCGTGTTGTGGCGGACCGCCAGGAGCAAAAAACGTTAAATGTAACGTTTTTTGCTGCCGACGGACCGCTTTTTCCGACCGCACATGTGCGACTGGAACTCCGCCCCCACCTCCCCGCACCTCACAATGGGGCAGCGGATGCGCCGGAGAAATGCATCCGCTGCCACCGTTGTGCAGCGCATCAAACGCTAGCATTGGAATCTCGGCCCGACGCATTGCGGCTAAGGCTACTCTCACACTAGCATCGTATGACGCACATCGCAATGCGTCGTTTTGCAGAAAAAACGCATTCTGCAAATTTGTTTGCAGGATGCGTTTTTTCTCCATAGGCTTGTATTAGCGACGCATTGCCACACGTCGCAACTGTCGTGCGACGGTTGCGTCGTGTTGTGGCGGACCGTCGGCACCAAAAAACGTTGCTTGTAACGTTTTTTGGTGCGTTGTGTCTGCCATTTCCGACCGCGCATGCGCGGCCGTAACTCCACCCCCTCATCCCCGCAACTCACAATGGGGCAGCAGATGCGTTGTAATAATGCATCCGCTGCCTCCATTGTGCTGCGTTGACACAGGATGTGTCGGTACGTCAGCCCGACACAGTGCGACGGGCCGACGCTAGTGTGAAAGTAGCCTAAGGCCTCTTTCACACTTCCATCTTTTCAGATCCGTTGCAATGCGTCATTTTGGGAAAAAAACGGATCCTGCAAATGTGCCCGCAGGATCCGTTTTTTTCCCATAGACTTGTATTAGCGATGGATTGTGACGGATGGCCACACGTAACATCTGTTGTGCGACAGATCCGTCATGTTTTGACGGACCATCTTCTGGAAAAAACATTCAATGTAACGTTTTTTGTCTGCGTCGGGAAAATGTGTCGCGACGGATCCTGCGGCATACGTCGTTGACTAGAATGGAAGCCTATGGACGCAGGATCCGTCGTGACACGTCGTATGACGGAATCCAGCGCTGGAATCCGTTTTTTTACACTGAGCATGCTCAGAATCAGGAATTTGTAGCCAAATGGCCAGACAGGCCCCAAATCTATATAAACCTGGCCTGGGGCGTCACCCCCAAATGTGCCAGCAAGACTGCTGCCAGCCTGAAGACAGCCAGCCAGTCAATATATTGGTTTCCCTATTTTCCAGTAGCCAATCACATTTGGGAGACTCCCATTTTTAGGCATGGAAAACGGATCCGTAAAAAAAACGGATGAAACGGATGGTAAAAATGCTAAAAACCGTCTAGCGGATTCGTCGAAATACTGGATGCGTTGCATCCGTTTTTCACCATTTTTGACACATCTGTCGATGCGTCACGCCGACGCATTGTGACGGATTCAAAAAAACTGAAGTGTGAAAGTAGCTACTTTCACACATCAGGCTTTTTGTTTCAGGCGCAATCCGGCAATTTTTGGAAAAAACGGATCCATTTTTTTTACGCCGGATCCTTTTTTTTCCCATAGAGTTGTATTAGTGCCGGATTGTGCCTGATGGCCACACGTTTCATCCGTTTTTTTCGACATCCGTCCAAATAGTCGTTTCCGGAGGACGGACAAAACGTCCACTGCAACGCTTTTTTGTCTGGCGGAAAAAACGCACAGTGACGGAATCGGCCAAAAACGGAGGTGTGAAACAATGAATCCGGTGCCCGAATCCAGCTTTCAAAGCATTTTCCATACAAATCATGCAGATCTCTCTCTCGTCAAAAAATCCATGCGCACTAAAGAAGACCGGATCCAGCTAAAAAACGGATCCAGCCCATCAGTTTTTCACAATTTACGTCGGATCCGTTTTTTACAAATTAGCCGGATTTAGCCTGAAAACAAAAAAACTGATGTGTGAAACTAGCCTTAGCTGTTTTGGTGCTATGTATCTTTGCTATGTGCACACGTTGCGGATTTTGCTGCGGATCCGCAGCAGTTTTCCATGAGGTGTACAGTACCATGTGAACCTTTGGAAAACAGAAACCGCTGTGCGCATGCTGCAGAAAAAAAGTGCGGAAATGCTGCGGTTTACATTCCGCAGCATGTCACTTCTTTGTGCGGATTCCGAAGCGGTTTACACCTGCTCCATAATATGAATCCGCAGGTGGAATCTGCACAAAATCCGCATAAAATCTGCGGTAAATCCACAGGTAAAACGCAGTGCCTTTTACCTGCGGATTTCAAAAATCCAATGCGGAAAAATCCGCAGACCTCAAGAATACGTGTGCACATAGCCTCACAGGTTCAGCAAAGTAGAAGGGATTTATAGAACTCTCATGTCCATTGTTTCTTTTTTACTTTTTCTTGTATGCCCACAGATTATATATGATAGATATATGCAGATTTCCCCAATACAATTACATTAGATGTGGAAAATGTGCAGGTAAAAAACGGATATACGTTTTTTTTAATGGGTATCCGCTGAATAAACATACTAAAATGCATGTAATCTCCACATGACTGTATGAATAAAGTGTTTTCAATGACAAATACCAAGAAGTATCAAAAACAAAGTTGATTTGTGTAAGGCCGGTTTCACACGTCAGTCGCTCCGGTACATGTGGTGACAGTTTCCTCACGTACCGGAGACACTGACTCACGTAGACGCATGAAAATAAATGTGTCTCTGCACATGTCAGCGTGTTTTCACGGACCGCGTGTGTGTGTGCAAAACACGGAGACATGTCCACGTTTCTCCGGTAGCACGGTCCACAAAGCGTCCTGCACACGGAGAACAGTGTGCACTCTCCTCCGTGTGCACGTACTGCCGCAGGAGAAACAGCGCTACAGTTAAGCGCTGTCCCCTGCTTTTGGTGCTGAAGCCGGCATTCATTCCTTCTCCCCAGCAGGGTTCGCTGGAGAGAAGGAATGAAAAATCAAGTTTTTTTTTATTTTGTTAAAAATAAAGTTTGGGGTCACCTCCCGCTCATTACAGTGATGAATATGCGGCTCCATCTCCCATAGGGGTGGAGCTGCATATTCATCACTGTAATGAGTGGTACCACGTGACCGCTCACACAGGACAAGCTGCCGACGCTGAGAGGAGGCATCGCGGAAGCTTGGTGAGTATTTCCCTGCTAGGGGGCGGGCGCACGGGTGGTGAGAGGTGGGAGGTGACCCCAAACTTTATTTTTAACAAAAAAACCTTGATTTTTCATCCCTTCTCTCCTGCAAGCGCTGCTTTCAGCCAAGCAGGACAGAAGGGATGAATGCCGGCTTCAGCACCACACGCAGGGGACAGCACTGTCTCTCCTGCACGGTCCGTGTGGTCCTCAGGCGGCACACGGGCGGCACACGACTGCCGCACGTGTGCCACACTGATGTGCCACGTGAGCACACGGACACACGGACACGGATAACTCCGGTACTGATTTCTCCGGTACCGGAATTATCTGGACGTGTGAGACTGGCCTAAAAAACATGATATGTCAAAAACACAATAAAAATGCAATTGAAAAAAATGCAAATAATCAAATTTACATAATAGGCCCAGAAATGCTGCAAAAAATCTGTAACATCAATTACTCTCCAAATACTCATTGTGGGATCTTAGGGCTCTTTCAGATGTCCATGATAATCGGTCTGATGTTGAATCGCAATATGCGGACTAAGGTGTTATCTGAGCATGCTCGTGTGCCAACCGAGTGTCTTTTGTGTGCTCAAATACTATGTTCAGGTCCCCACAGCTGTATGTCTCACAGCTGTTGGACCGCCGCAACACCTGCAGGGATTGCCTAACAAACAGGAAATCTCTGCATGTGTTGAGACTGTCAAACAGCCATGAGATATGCAGCCGGGGGGACTCAAACATATTTTTCGGGCACGGTGAAGACACTCAATTAGCACATGAGCATGCTCAGATAACGCCTTATCAGAGCACATTCGCTCATCACTAATTTTCATATATTTCTATGAAACCGTCACGCTCTGGTCAGGAGATGTGCAGCCAGTCCGTGCATGGCAATCTGACATCGGGCCAATTATCACGGACAACTGAAGAGGCCTTGAGGGCTTCATTCACACGTCAGTTCATTATTAACCATTTTTTCACGGATAGCACTTGTGCTATGACAGTCTATGGGCTGATCACGTCAGATTTTTTCCTCAGACCAAAATCAAAATTACAGAGACGTGTCTGTTATTGTTCCAAGTTTCAGATCAACATCGGCAAAGCCTTTTTTATTTTTGCACTAACATAGAAGTATGAGGGCTTGTTTTTCTGGGACATGTTGTACTTTTGAATTATAGATTTTAGATTTATTTTTCTACTTTTAATCAAACCTGGGATCCTTTGATTACTTTTACTATATACCGCAATACAACAGCATTGCGGGTTATGGCAAAAATGATACAATCACATGATGCCACAGGCTGGATGTCATAGGAGAAATCACACATGACATTGAGTCCTTCATCAGACCCCCAGCTGTCATGGCAATCATGTCGCATAGGGTTAAGGGGGAAGCAATTGGTGATTGAATGGAGGTCCAGGAGGGATTGTGGCACTTAAATGCAAGGGATGCAAGTTATCCCTTTATAAGGACTGACCATTTTTTTCATTTTTGAGCTTTCATTTTTCCCTCCCCTTCTTCCAACAGCTGTAATTTTTTTTATTTCTTGCTTGCAAAACCATGTGAGGCTTGTTTTGTGTGGGACTAGTTGTACTTTTAAATGACACCATCCATTTATCATACGGTTTACTGATCAGCTTAATAAGGCTTCTTTTACACTTAACGGGATTTTGCAGCCCTTTTTTGCAGCCCCGATAGATTTCTGTGGGGCCGCAATAATTTCACGGTGCGCCATATGGCCATATTACGGCTGTGAAAAAAGATCGCACCTGCTCGATCTTTTTCATTGCTTACGGACACGGCGCCCATTGAAAATCTATGGGGCAGCAAAAACAACGGAAGGTTTTTGTGGTGCACCGTGACTTCCGGTTTTGTGGACCGCCGTTTTTTCCCCCCCCCCAATACTTTTGCTATAGTATTGGGTACCCGAAAAACGGCGATCTGCAAGTTTTTTGTGGTCCATTATTGTGGCAGACCGTGAAAATTGCGGCAATAGACAATAACGGGCCGCAAAAAACATGATAAGGGTATGTGCACACGTATCCTGGAAGACTGCGGATTTTTCCGCAGCGGATTTTTGAAAAACCGCAGTTCAAAACTGTTACGGTTTTTACTGTGGATTTATTGCGGTTTCTACTGTGGTTTCTACTGCGGGTTTACACCTGCAGTTTTCTATTGGAGCAGGTGTAAACCCGCAGCGGAATCCGCACAAAGAATTTACATGCTGCAGAATGTGCATGTGCATGTGCACTGCGGTTTTCATTTCCCATAGGTTTACATTGTACTGTAAACTCATGGGAAATCGCTGCGGCCCCCAGCAAAATCCGCAGCGTGTGCACATAGCCTAAGTGTAAAAGAAGCCTTAATGTTATGTTTTGATAGAACAAACTTTTCTGAATGTAGTAGTGCCAAATATGTATTTTTTTACATTTCTTCAATGTTAACTGGGAATAAAGTGTGGTTCTAATTTTTTATTTCTTTATTCTTTCTACTTTTAATATTAAACCTGTGATCGCTTTTACTATATGCCGCAATATAACTATATTGCAGTATGTGGTAAAAATGACAATATTGTATGATTACCGGCCGGATGTCATCAAATAGATCATCTGACAATGGGATCTTCAGCAGACTCCCGAATGTCATGGCAATCATGTCAAATGGGGGAAAAGGGGAATGGAACTATGGTCCAGGAGAGATTGCGGCACTAATTGTTTGTTTTTTGCGCCATTATTTTTCTCTCCCCTTCTTTCAAGAGGCATACTTTTTTATTTTCCCACTGGAAAAACCATGTGAGGGCTTGTTTGGTGTGGGTCTAGTTGTACGTTTAAGGCCGGCGCCACACTCAGCGTAGGCAAATACGGTCCGTATTTTACAAGCGTTATACGCAGAAATATTCCCAAAACAGTGATCCGTATGTCATCCGTAGGCAGGGTGCGTCAGCGTATTTTGCGCATGTAAACCTCCGTATGTAATCCGTATGGTATCCGTACTGCGATATTTTCTCCCAGGCTTGCAAAACGGACATACAATGGATCCATGGGCTCAAATATTCATGAAAACATGTATACAGTCTATATATATATATATATATATATGTCAGTGAGACATATATATATATATATATTTATATTTATATTTAATACAGCGCTAGATATCTTAAAAGCCGGTAATTCAATTGCCGGCTTTTGCTATCTGCTTCCTAAACCCGACAGGATATGAGACATGGTTTACATACAATAAACCATCTCATATCCCTTATTTTTGCATATATTCCTCACTAATAATGTTCCAAGTGTCTGTGTGTACAATTTGGGAGCTCTAGCTATTAAAATAAAGGGTTAAATCATGGAAAAAATTGGTGTGTGCTCCCGCGCAATTTTCTCCGCCAGAGTGGGAAAGTCAATAAGACGCCTATCCATTATTAATCCAATAGTAGGAAATGGTTAATAAAACACACACACATTATGGAAAAAGTATTTTAATGAAATAAAGACACAGGTTTCTGTAATATTTTATTATACTCTTAATCCACCTGAAGACCCTTGTCACCTGAAACAAAGTTAAAAAAAAACCAAACAACAATATTCCATACCTTCTGTCGTTCAGTCTTGTCCCACGCTGTAAATCCATCTGAAGGGGTTAAATAATTTTACAAGCAGGAGCCTGCTAATGCAGCCGCCCCTGCCTGAAAAATCTGGGGAATGATTGGAAAGCAGGGGAACGTAGCTACATGTACCTAGACTTGCGGTGCTGCACCCCCTGCTGGCAGAATCTCAGATGAACTCAAGCATGGGAAAATATTCAGAAAAATTCCCACAGTATTCCTGTATTTGTAAAAAAAAAACATTGTCTTCTACGACCCTCATTTGCAGAGAAGATCACATGACAGACACAGGGGGCGTTCAGCCGACCCCAGCTGTCATAGCAACCCCTCGGTTCCCTGTGACCGCATCGCAGGGAAGGTGATGGCCTCCCGAACTAGTGCGACGGTCGTGTTTGCTGCACTTAAATACCACTGTCAGCAATTGACCACAGCATTAAAAACTTAACTAGCGTTCGGTGGGCACGCCAAATGCTGCTGTTTAAGGCAGATGCCAACTACATATTGTAGCTGGCACCAGCCCTGTGTGGCGCGAGCTCTGCTTCTGAGCCAGCTCCAATATCGCTGACATGCTTCATGACAAATATATCTGTAGTTGGGAATTAAGGGGTTAAGATGAATTAAGGTATAACACTATGGTAGTTTTTTTGTTGCCCATTGATTATAAGGTTTTTTTTTCATAACATATTGTACTTTATGTTAGTGGTAAATTTAGGTTGATGTTTTGACAAAACTTTTGAAAACTTCGCAATTTTCAATCTTTAGATCTTTAACCCTTTTCCGACTCTGGGCATAATAGTACGCCCCCGTCGGACTCCCTGTTTGTTGCGGGCTCTGGTGCTGAGCCCGAACTTTTCCGGGCACATGTCAGCTGATCTATACAACTGCCATGTGCCCGCATAAGCCATGGGTGGAATCGCGCGATCTACCCATGTCTGTTAACTCGTTAAATGCAGCTGTCAATCTCTGACAGCGACATTAAACTCGCGCTTACTGGAAGCGCGTTGTAAATTCCCCCCATCGGTGACCGCGTCACATGACCGCAGGTCACTGATTGGTCGCCATGACAACCAGAGGTCTTCAGCAGACCTCTATGGTTGTCATTGCCAGATTGATATGAGCGTCATCCCGCGGTCAGCGCTCATAGCAAGTGAGCATTTCTGCTACACACTGGCGATCTGATCATCACCTGTGTGTAGCAGAGGCGATTGAAGTACTGCAGCTTCTAGTCTCCCATGGAGTCTACTGAAGCATGCAAAAAGTAAAAAAAAAGTTTTTAAAAAAAATATAAAAATTTAAATCACCCCTCTTTCGCCCCATTCAAAATAAAACAATAAAAAAATAAAATATACCCATGATTGGTATCGTCACGTTCAAAAAAGAATTAACCCAATTGCTGAACTGCGTAGCGAGAAAAAAAAGTTCAAAACATCAGAATTCCATTTATTTGCTCTCCGCTACATTGCAATAAAATGCAATAATGGGCGATCAAAACATCATATCTACACCAAAATAGTATCAGTAAAAACATCAGCTCTGCGCACAAAAAATAAGCCCTCACCTCAGATCATGAAAAATGGAGACGCTACAGGTCTTGGAATATGGCACTATTTTATTTATTCTCTTTAACACATTTTGGATTTTTTTTCACCACTTAAATATAAAAGAACATAGACATGTTTGGTGTCTGTGAACTCATAAAGACCTGGAGAATCATAGTGGCAGGTCCGTTTTAGCATTTAGTGTACATGGTAAAAAAAAAAAAAAACAACTATGGAATTGCACTTTTTTGGAATTTCACCACACTTGGAATTTTTTTCCTGTTTTCCAGTAGAGGATATGTTAAAACCAATGGTGTGGTTCAAAAGTACAACTTGTCCCGCCAAAAAAAGCCCTCTAATGGCCATATTGACGGAAAAATAAAAAAGTTATGGCTCTGGGAAGAAGGGAAACAAAAAACATGAATAAAAAAACTGAAATACCCCTGGTCGTTAAGGGGTAAATCAGTGAGTAATGCTTTAAAAAGTTAATACATAACATTTCCCGTATGTCTACTTTACATATGCATCATTTTCAAATGTCAGTTTATTAGTATGTCTGAAGGATTAAAAGTTTGTAAGGATATGTGCACACGTTGCGGATTTGGCTGCGCATCCGCAGCAGTTTTCCTGCGGATCCGCAGCAGTTTTCCATGTGGTGTACAGTACCATGTTAACCTATAGAAAACAAAATCTGCAGTGCACATGCTGCGGAAAATACCACACGGAAACGCTGCGGTTTAAATTCCGCAGCATGTCAATTCTTTGTGCGGATTCCGCAGAGTTTTACACATGCTCGTCAATAGGAATCCGCAGGTGTAAAAACGCAGGTGAAATCCGCACAAAAAACTGCGGTAAATCCTCGGGTAATCTGCAGTGCGTTTTATCTGCAGATTTTTCAAAAACTGAGCTGAAAAATCCGCAATGTGGGCACATACCCTAACAATTTTTCATTTTTTTACCGAAATTTACAAAACTTGTTTCTTTAGGGACCTATTCAGATTTTGTGGGGTCTATATATTGGAAACTCCACAAACGTGTTACCATTTTTAAAGAACTACACCCCTCAAATACTTCAAAACTGTTGTCAGGACATTTTTAACCCTTCAGGTGCTACCCATGAATTAATGCAAAGTCGAATGAAAAAAAAATTGTAATTTTTATTCTAAAATGTTGCATTAGCCCCAATTTTTTCACTGTTAGGCTGCCGTCACACTAGCAGTATTTGGTCAGTATTTTACATCAGTATTTGTAAGCCAAAACCAGGAGTGGGTGATAAATGCAGAAGTGGTGCATATGTTTCTATTATACTTTTCCTCTATTTGTTCCACTCCTGGTTTTGGCTACAAATACTGATGTAAAATACTGACCAAATACTGCTAGTGTGACGGCAGCCTTACAAAGAATAGCACAAGAATATAGACCCCAAAATGTTTTACCCACTTTCTTCTGAGCACACCATGTTGCATTTGCACGACCCCTAAAGTGCAGAAACAGCAGAAAACCTCCACAAGTGACCCCATTTTCCTATGTGGCCGCAAGCTTCGCTCCTGAGTGACGGCGGCAATGGCAGGTATTAACATGCGAGACTCGGCCGTATTTCTCGCATCACACCCATCCTCTGTATCTAGCTATCGCCCTATATCACTTCTCCCCTTTGCCTCAAAACTACTGGAACAACACGTCCATCTTGAACTGTCCTCCCATCTATCTTCCTGCTCCCTTTTGACCGCTTACAATCAGGCTTCCGGTCACACCACTCCACTGAAACTGCCCTAACTAAGGTCACCAATGACCTATTAACCGCCAAGCGCAAGCGACACTACTCTATCCTCCTCCTCCTGGACCTGTCCTCTGCCTTTGACACAGTGGACCATTCCCTGCTGCTGCAGACCCTCTCATCCCTTGGCATCACAGACTTGGCCCTATCCTGGATCTCATCGTACCTAACTGACCGGACATTCAGTGTCTCCCACTCACACACCACCTCCTCACCTCGCCCCCTATCTGTCGGAGTCCCGCAAGGTTCAGTTCTAGGGCCCCTGCTCTTCTCCATTTACACCTTTGGACTGGGACAGCTCATAGAATCTCACGGCTTTCAGTATCATCTCTATGCTGATGACACACAGATCTACATCTCTGGACCAGATATCACCACCCTACTAACCAGAATCCCTCAATGTCTATCCGCCATTTCATCCTTCTTCTCGGCTAGATTTCTAAAACTTAACATGGACAAAACAGAATTCATCATCTTTCCCCCATCTCACATGACCTCCCCAACCAACCTATCCATTACAGTAAACGGCTGCCCACTCTCCCCAGTCCCACAAGCCCGCTGTCTTGGGGTAATCCTTGACACTGATCTCTCCTTCAAACCACATATTCAAACCCTGTCCACTTCCTGCCGCCTCCAACTCAAAAATATTTCACGGATCCGATCATTCCTCAACCACGAATCTGCAAAAACCCTAGTCCATACCCTCATCTCCCACCTCGACTACTGTAACCTCCTGCTCTGTGGCCTCCCCTCTAACACTCTTGCACCCCTCCAATCTATTCTAAACTCTGCTGCCCGACTAATCTGCCTGTCCCCCCGCTATTCCCCGGCCTCTCCCCTCTGCCAATGCCTGCACTGGCTCCCCATCACCCAGAGACTCCAGTACAAAAGCCTAACCATGACATACAAAGCCTTCCACAACCTGTCTCCTCCATACATCTGTGACCTCGTCTCCCGGTACTTTCCTGAACGCAACCTCCGATCCTCACAAGATCTCCTTCTCTACTCCCCTCTTATCTCCTCTTCCCACAATCGAATACAAGATTTCTCTTGTGCATCTCCCCTACTCTGGATCTCTCTACCACAACATATCAGACTCTCGCCTACCATCAAAACCTTCAAAAAGAACCTGAAGACCTACCTCTTCCGACAAGCCTACAACCTGCAGTAACCACCGATTGACCAAACCGCTGCATGACTAGCTCTACCCTCACCTACCATATCCTCACCCATCCCTTGTAGACTGTAAGCCTTCGCGGGCAGGGTCCTCTCTCCTCCTGTACCAGTTGTGACTTGTATTGTTCAAGATTATTGTACTTGTTTTATTATGCATACCCCTCCTCACATGTAAAGCGCCATGGAATAAATGGCGCTATAATAATAAATAATAATAATAATAATATGTGATCCCGACCTAAATCCCACAAAAATGTGTTTCAGATCCCCGGTGTAGCCACCCATCATGAGGCAGGTAAAGGCACTTTGGAGTCCGTTTGACATCTGTTCTGGTGGTGTCCATCTTTTTAGGCATTCACAAAACTGTGGTCATCCACACAATTGTGGTTTTGAGGATTTCCACATAAAAACCCCAATGTAAGCACTCCGCATTGAGTAAAGGATAAATATGACCCTAGCCTTGTTCTGATTTTTGGGAGGCACAATGAACAAATAGACAGCAGTACAAAAATAGTTCTTAGTTTCATTTTTGAGCGGGTTCCCCATGTGGTACAAGTTACAAGATGACATTATTCTTTGGATCAGTGTGATTCCAGCGATACCAGATTCATATAGTTGTTTTGTTTTGCTGCCATCACACAGTAAAAATGCTTCTTTACAAAAAAAAAGTTATTTTGATGCCATATTGTGAAAGCTGGAAGTTTCTTATTTGGCGAAGAGATGTTTTTGCGTGACAAGTTGGAGATTTTTTGTTACAATTTTGGGGTGCTTTTTTGATCGCTATTTAATCAGATTTTTCAGACACAGAATGAACAAAAACCAGCAATTTAGTGGTTGTTTTACCTATTTTTTTGCACAGCTTGAATTGCAGTAAAAGTGATAAGCGATTTGTTTTGTCAGTACAATTACAGTGATACCAGATTTATATCTTTTTTTAATGCTTTGCTACTTTTACAGGCTAAAACCAATATTTTACAAAAATGAATTTATTTTTCCATCACCGTATTCTGAGAGCTGTAACTTTTTTCTCTCGAATGAGTCATATTAGGGGTTGTATTTTGTAGGACGATTTAGCCTTATTTATACATTTTTTTTTACATATGACTTTTTGTTTGCTTTTTAATCTTTTGTGTCAGTTTGATGAAAAACGCCATTTTTGGTATTTACAGTATTCGCTGTATTGAATAAATAACATGCCCGTTTTATAGATCAGGTTGTTTCGGTCGGGGTGATACCAGATATGTGTAGTTTTATTTATCTTTGTTTTAACAGAAATGCTTCATTTTTAGTGTCAAAACAGCATTGCGTCATTTTTTTGCATTTTTTTTTTAAAACAAACACAAAGAATTGCAGTTGCATAAGTCACTGGCAGAGGTAATCTGGGTCTGCTAGGACCCAGCAGTGATGCCTTCCGACACTTGACAATACATTACATAGCCCATGAAATAGAAGGCAGAAGCGTTTACTTCTGTCTTCTCCCCTCCGCCGGGTCCTTGGCTGTGTCTTACTGTTCGAGACGGAACCTGCTAGATTGCAGGACCAGGACCTTTAAGCACTGTAGAAAGGCTTATTTTTTTGCATGACCAGATATTTTTTTTTCAATGGTTTTTTGGTATGAATGGTTGCTTAATTTTCATTACAATTCTTAGGAGAAATGCACTAAATAAACAGCAATTCTAATTTTTCTCATTCTTCACTATTCAATATAAACATGCACCAGGTCAATTTAGTACTGCGTATTAATGATGTGTAATAAGGCGGCGTGGCTCACAGGACTTTCTGTTCGCATGGTATTTTGTTTGTCCTGTATCTACCTTGTGAGTCCATCCCTTGGTAAAGACCATAAAATTAAAACTAAGTAAAAAAAAAAAGCCAGTGTTCTCTGGAACTGTGCGGTGGATTAAAAAAAACAGCCCAGAATATTCAGCAGAGCAGCGAGAATAAATTGTCATTGTTGACAGGTCCTCTAATTGACATGTAACTTTATCCTGATGCTCAATACGATAATGACAATACACAATTTAATAAAGTTTGTATTAGTGGGAGGTTACCATTTTTGTGAAGCAGGATGAACACACACAACTCTGTCACTGTTTTCCTAATATTAGTGATGTTTTATAGTGCAGAATAAATAATGATATAGTGTTATGCTATGCATTACCGGAGTAGGTCTGGTACCAGCACACACAGATTAATCGGCTTCTGCAGATGATTGCACTGTACTGAAGCATGACGTACATATCAGTAATGACGCCAGTCAGGGTCCATCCAGTGGGCGTGGCCTTACTCCATACACATGTATTGAGCAAGACCGCACCCCATCTAGGGATGTGACCATCTAGTGCGTATGGCCGACTAGAGGACGCAGCCTCGCTTCATACAAGTATATGGAAGCGAGGCTGTGTCCACTGGCCAGGAGAATGTATGACTCATACATACCCTCCGGTCCCAGGTTACAAACCACCGAAGCTGGGGGGGGGGGAATCATAAATCTTCAGTCACAGAGTGACTGTAGACTTATTGATTTGGACCAAATAACCCCTATGAAATGATTGACCCAGCCTTTAAGCACCAAGCAGCAGGACTTCGTTACAACAATCATTCTGTGCTGACAGAGACTGTTTAGGTGCACCTTCCTATTTACGCCACCCCCTCTATTTTGATTGACAGCTCTGGCTTTATAGAACCAGAGAAGGCCAGAGAGCGATGGAAAACAAGGAGGTGGAAGGGTGCACTGAACTCCTTGGCCACGCCAAATGTGCACTGAGCGCCTGTACTTGGTATGAAAAGTCATTCTGTGCTGATAAGCTCCATTAAATGGAATCTCTTGTACTGTGGATGGAGAAACTTTTGTACTATAAGACAATTTTATTTTCAAATTACTTCAAAAGTATACTTTTATGACTGCCGCAAAAACATGTTGAAATCCATTGCTGCTCCTACATCACTTTGTAATAATGCAGACATATCAATGATTAAGCAATGTTTTTTTGCATTATTATAAGTTATTGACATCTGAAACATATTATATCTGATAAGCGTACATTTACTAGCATGCAACAAAATCTCCAAAAATTATGTATTTGTCGGATTATAAGACACACTTTTTTCCTCCCAAAATGTGGAGGAAAATGGGTGCATCTTATAGTCCAGATATATTGGCTGTGGTGGGGAGGTGGGGGAGTGATATCGGAGGAGCAGCGGGTCACAGAGGCAGGAGCCGGTGGCTCCGCCTAACTCCTGTGCCTGCTGCTAAAGAGAAATGAATATACACTGCATTCCATGCCCATGGGCGTGGAGGGCAATGAATATTCATTTCATCCTGGCATGATTTATTCCATCTCCTTGCTGGTATGATTGGCCCCATCTCAGTCCTGGTATCCATGGCCCTATCAGAAAAGATTTAAAAAAACAAAACAAAAACCTTTACTCTTTCCTTGACCTTCCTCCGTTCCCTCTCAGTCACAGCATCCTGCTCCAATGCCAGCAGCTGCTTAATGCTTGTAAGCAGTGCATGGCAGGGACATCATGCCAGTCAATCGTACCAGGAACGGGATGGGGCCAATCAATCATATCAGAATAAGAATGGGACCATGAATACCAGGAATGGGATGGAGCCATGCATACCAGAATAAGGATGGGGCCATGCATACCAGGATAGGGATGAGGGGACCATATTTACCAGGATAGTTGATCTTAAGTACAGAATTTACCACATTTTTTGCTTCAGTTTTTTTCTCCCAATTTCCTCCTATAAAACAAAGATTCATCTAAGGCTATGTGCACACGTTGCGGATTGGCCGCTGCGGATTCACAGCAGTTTTCCATGAGTTTACAGTACCATGTAAACCTATGGAAAACAAAATCCGCAGTGTACAGGTCCTTCTCAAAAAATTAGCATATAGTGTTAAATTTCATTATTTACCATAATGTAATGATTACAATTAAACTTTCATATATTATAGATTCATTATCCACCAACTGAAATTTGTCAGGTCTTTTATTGTTTTAATACTGATGATTTTGGCATACAACTCCTGATAACCCAAAAAACCTGTCTCAATAAATTAGCATATTTCACCCATCCAATCAAATAAAAGTGTTTTTTAATAACAAACAAAAAAACCAACAAATAATAATGTTTAGTTATGCACTCAATACTTGGTCGGGAATCCTTTGGCAGAAATGACTGCTTCAATGCGGCGTGGCATGGAGGCAATCAGCCTGTGACACTGCTGAGATGTTATGGAGGCCCAGGATGCTTCAATAGCGGCCTTAAGCTCATCCAGAGTGTTGGGTCTTGCGTCTCTCAACTTTCTCTTCACAATATCTCACAGATTCTCTATGGGGTTCAGGTCAGGAGAGTTGGCAGGCCAATTGAGCACAGTAATACCATGGTCAGTAAACCATTTACCAGTGGTTTTGGCACTGTGAGCAGGTGCCAGGTCGTGCTGAAAAATGAAATCTTCATCTCCATAAAGCATTTCAGCCGATGGAAGCATGAAGTGCTCCAAAATCTCCTGATAGCTAGCTGCATTGACCCTGCCCTTGATGAAACACAGTGGACCAACACCAGCAGCTGACATGGCACCCCACACCATCACTGACTGTGGGTACTTGACACTGGACTTCAGGCATTTTGGCATTTCCTTCTCCCCAGTCTTCCTCCAGACTCTGGCACCTTGATTTCCGAATGACATGCAAAATTTGCTTTCATCAGAAAAAAGTACTTGGGACCACTTAGCAACAGTCCAGTGCTGCTTCTCTGTAGCTCAAAAGTGGCTTTACCTGGGGAATGCGGCACCTGTAGCCCATTTCCTGCACACGCCTGTGCACGGTGGCTCTGGATGTTTCCACACCAGACTCAGTCCACTGCTTCCTCAGGTTCCCCAAGGTCTGGAATCGGTCCTTCTCCACAATCTTCCTCAGGGTCCGGTCTCCTCTTCTCGTTGTACAGCGTTTTCTGCCACATTGTTTCCTTCCAACAGACTTACCATTGAGGTGCCTTGATACAGCACTCTGGGAACAGCCTATTTGTTGAGAAATTTCTTTCTGGATCTTACCCTCTTGCTTGAGGGTGTCAATGATGGCCTTCTTGACATCTGTCAGGTCGCTAGTCTTACCCATGATGGGGGTTTTGAGTAATGAACCAGGCAGGGAGTTTATAAAAGCCTCAGGTATCTTTTGCATGTGTTTAGAGTTAATTAGTTGATTCAGAAGATTAGGGTAATAGGTCGTTTAGAGAACCTTTTCTTGATA
Organism: Ranitomeya imitator; assembly: GCF_032444005.1. Lineage (NCBI taxonomy): Eukaryota > Metazoa > Chordata > Amphibia > Anura > Dendrobatidae > Ranitomeya > Ranitomeya imitator. Next base: position 337,553,541 of record NC_091286.1, read on the forward strand.
TGCTAATTTATTGAGACAGGTTTTTTGGGTTATCAGGAGTTGTATGCCAAAATCATCAGTATTAAAACAATAAAAGACCTGACAAATTTCAGTTGGTGGATAATGAATCTATAATATATGAAAGTTTAATTGTAATCATTACATTATGGTAAATAATGAAATTTAACACTATATGCTAATTTTTTGAGAAGGACCTGTACATGCTGTGGAAAAAAACGTGCGGAAATGCTTCGGCGTTTATTCCGCAGCATGTCAATTCTTTGTGCGGATTCCGCAGCGGTTTACACCTGCTTCTCCATAGGAAACGGCAAGTGGAATCCGCACAAATACTGTGGATTTCCTGCAGATTTACTAAAATCAGTACGGAAAAATCCACACACCTTTCCGCAACATGTGCACATACCCTTATGGTCCTGTGCGTCTTGTAGTCTGAAAAATACGGTACATCTTCCAAAATCTTTACGTTGATCACACATTATTCTCACAATAAATGTATTAATCTCCCTGATACGCTTTATTAATTAAAAGAACTGTACTGAAATCAAAACACAGTCAAATAAAACATGATTTATTACATTTAATACGCTTTTCCAGAACTTCCCTAATATATTAACAGTTTAGAATAAATTTTGTTCTCTTTGATCAAATCTTTCATTTGCCTGTAGGAAAAAAAACTAAACATTTTATAGATGACAAACATTTGTGATTAGAGATGAGCGAATATGTTCAGAAAACATTCGCCAAATCAGAATTTGCCATATTTGTGCCGATTTTATGTTTGACGATTGTTTCCAAACATATTCGCTCATCTGTATTCCCACTGACTCGAATGGAGTTCGGCTAATATTGCAAATAGAGCGATTGTAATTTGTACCGAATATTGAAATATTCGCTCATCTCTAGTTGTGATAAAAAGCGGGATGTCCGGCTTTTGCATCCATCGTATAAGCATAAAAATGCCTAGTTCACAGCAGTAAGATACCTAAAGGTACCGTCACACATAACGATATCGTTAACGATATCGTTGCTTTTTGTGACGTAGCAACGAAATCGTTATGTGTGACAGCGACCAACGATCAGGCCCCTGCTGGGAGATCGTTGGTCGCTGGGGAAAGTCCAGGACTTTATTTTGTCGCTGGATCTCCCGCTGACATCACTGAATCGGCGTGTGTGACACCGATCCAGCGATGTGTTCACTGGTAACCAGGGTAAACATCGGGTTACTAAGCGCAGGGCCGCGCTTAGTAACCTGATGTTTACTCTGGTTACTAATGTAAAAGTAAAAAAAAAAAACACTACATACTTACCTTCCTGTCGCGTCCCCCGGCCTCAGCTTCAGGATCGTTGGTCGCTGGAGAGCTGTCTGTGTGACAGGTCTCCAGCGACCAAACAGCGACGCTGCAGCGATCGGGATCGTTGTCTAGATCGCTGCAGCATCGCTTAATGTGACGGTACCTTTAGTCTAGGTTCACACTTCACATCTGCAGCATTTTGCCTCTGTTGCAAATTACTTCTTCCAGAGACCGATTTTTGCATTGTCTGGATATGTTAAGGACTTGTTCACACAATGCAACTTGTGACAGTTTCCTGTGCACTGTAAGTTCAAGTGTTAACACAGCTTACAATTATATGATTGGGTTATTTTATAGGGTAACAACCATATAATTCAAAAGTCAAAACAGAGCACGTTACGCTCAAGTGTCCTATTCAGAGAAAAGTAGCAAAAATCTTCCCCATGCATGATTTTATCTTCGCCATTGAATGCCGGGACAATGTCTGCATTTTGCAGATACGATTTGCTCTCTTTATAATGTTTCTTAGGTTTTATAGCATTATTGCTTGCCGCTTATGACAAAACTTGCTAAATATTGTCGAGAAGGAGCCAATAGGGAATTCTAGTGATTCAATCCCACTTGGATGCTTTTCTTCTGGTGTATCTGTTTCCTTCACTGTCAACGGCTTCATACACTTCTCTCTTATTTTCCTCTGTTGCATGTAAATAGGCAATATAGGCAACACACGCTGTAATCGAAAAAAGTCCAAATGCCATAACTGGTTTGTTCTGCAAAATAGAGAAAAAAAACAAAATAAAATGTAAATATGTAATTTATTCAGGCTAAAATGAAAGGGTTATTCTCAAGTGATCTCCTGAGCAGCATCGCTTTTAGCACACGCTTGATGGCTCAGTCGGGGCTTACGTCCGAAACCCCCACGAAACAGGATTCGGATGTATGCAGTGACGGCGGCATTGACTGTAATGGTGCTGACAAAGGAAATGTGCACTCTGTTGTGCATAATTTTCGGGTGTGTACGTCTACTAGAGGCAGACACTCAGACGCAATCTACTAAGTCTGAGTATCCACCTCCAGTAGGCGTACACGCCTGAAAATGATGCACAACAGAGAGCATGTTTGCTCTGTCAGCACCATTGTAGCCTATGCCCCTGTCGGCACATAAGTCCAAATCCAGTTTTGCAGAAATTGATAAAAACAGCTAGTACACAGATGTGAGGGGCGGGGGGGGGGGGGGGGAATGAGTAGATACCTGCTGTATAGAAATAAATGGGGCAGAGAGAGCTGAAAGGTATTTTAAGATTTAACTCCTTTCCTAAAATGTAACTACTAAGCATACTCTGCCATGGCCCAGGCAGACACTGGTGGTGAAGCTCTGTGGAAACCAGCTGTACACTGTGAAACATAAAAGCTCTCACTAAAAAAGAATGACAGATGAAAAAAACAAATACATTTGCAAGTTTATTTTCTTGCAGTCTAACTAATTAAAGCAATTTATTAACTTGAGAATACTCTGTTAAAAAGGAACAGGTGAAAAGTAGTGACCAGTTTTTGCTCTCATTTCATTCCCAATGCTCTTCCTAGTATCTCACAAATTTCAAATCTACCACATGGTTCCAGAGATATGAGCTTTTTTTCATTAAGTGCAAATTCTTACTTTCTTTATCAAGGGAGCATGGCTTGAAGAGTAATTATACAGAGCATTCAACAGCCACGCCCCCAAAGAATCTGTACGCCAAGTAAAGACCATAACAATTAGCACCAACCAGAAAGGCCTACAATTCTGAGACCATATGGTATCCAGGAAGTATTGTTTCTCCTTGCGGAGATTGACATGCTAAGCATGCCGAGATGAGGAGACTTAAAGCCGCAATGCTCCTCTGGGAAATATGCTAATTATGCAAATTGTCTCTTCAGCGAGGAAGAGAACTAGAATTCTAGTGCCACCTATTGGAAAGTAGCAATCCTATAAGTCAATGTTGACCCTTTAAGTAGCCTTGTCATTGAGACCATATGGTGGAATTCAATGAGAAAAGTGCAATACTCAGCGGTGTGAATGAAATGAGAGCAAAATCTGTCTTTTTACCTGCGGCACGTGTTTTTTTCCCTTCCCTTCTAACAAGTGTCATCACCTTTTTGTTTTTTTCTGTAGATATAGCTGTATGTGGACCTGTATTTAGACAAGCCTACAACCTGGAGTGATCCTCAGCCTACTGAACCACTGCCGCACAACCAGCTCTACCCTCTCCTAGTGTATCCTCACCCACCCCCTGCAGACTGAGCCCTCGCGGGCAAGGTCCTCCCTCCTTCTGTACCTGTTAGTGCCTTGTTTTTTGCTCAAGGTTATTCTATTTGTCTACATTTGCCCCCTTTTTCACATGTAAAGCGCCATGGAATAAATGGCACTATAAAAAAAATGTATAATAATAATAATAATAGAGGGACGAGATACAGCTTTCAAATGACACCATTAATTTTACCATACAATGTACTGGAAAATGAGAAAGAAAAATTCCAAGTGTGGTGAAACTGCAAAAAAAAAAAAAACTCTCAGTAGTGACATTGTTTTTGGGGGTTTTTGTTTTAATGCCATACATTGTGTGGTGAAAACAAACTGGTATCATGATTCACCATGTCAGTACAATTACGGAGATACCAAACCAGATAGATACACAGGATATATATTAACACATATTTGCCGAGTTACGACTGAAAAAAAAAATGCAATTCACTCTACGCATCTAATCCCAGCGCGTCACACACTCTGTGCATCTAATCCCAGTGCGTCACACACTGTACATCTAGCCACAGCGCATCACACACTCTGTATATCTAAAACAAGCGCGTCACATACTCTGTCCATCTAATCCCAGCGCATCATACTCTGTACATCTAGCCACAGCGCATCACACACTCTGTATATCTAATCCAAGCGCATCACACACTCTGTATATCTAATCCAAGCGCGTCACATACTCTGTCCATCTAATCCCAGCGCATCATACTCTGTACATCTAGCCACAGCGCATCACACACTCTGTATATCTAATCCAAGCGCATCACACACTCTGTATATCTAATCCAAGCGCGTCACATACTCTGTCCATCTAATCCCAGCGCATCATACTCTGTACATCTAGCCACAGCGCATCACACACTCTGTATATCTAATCCAAGCGTGTCACACACTCTGTATATCTAATCCAAGCGCGTCACATACTCTGTCCATCTAATCCCAGCGCATCATACTCTGTACATCTAGCCACAGCGCATCACACACTCTGTATATCTAATCCAAGCGTGTCACACACTCTGTATATCTAATCCAAGCGCATCACACACTCTGTATATCTAAAACAAGCGCGTCACATACTCTGTCCATCTAATCCCAGCGCATCATACTCTGTACATCTAGCCACAGCGCATCACACACTCTGTATATCTAATCCAAGCGTGTCACACACTCTGTATATCTAATCCAAGCGCATCACACACTCTGTATATCTAAAACAAGCGCGTCACATACTCTGTCCATCTAATCCCAGCGCATCATACTCTGTACATCTAGCCACAGCGCTTCACACACTTTGTGCTTCTAATCCCAGTGCATCACACACTCTGTACATCTAATCCCAGCTCATCACATACTCTGTGCATCTAATCCCAGTGCATCACACACTCTGTACATCTAATCCCAGCGCGTCATACACTCTACATACCTAATCCCAGGGTGTGATACACTCCACATATCTGCGGTAATTCCACGGCGTGATACATTGCACGTATCTAATTCCAGCATATGGCATAGCGAACAGCATAAACAAACAGATTGGCGCTGCCAGCCGTCCTCGGTGACACTGCTCAAATCAGTATCACTATGAGGTCACGATCAAAATGGCTCTGCACAGCGATCCTAAACATAATCCCCCCTTATCCTTTTACAAACGCCCAGATGGAAAGAGAAGTGACGTCACACACGTCAGCAGATCCTATCTACTACACTCGGTTTTCACAGAAAATATCAGCAGCTGCTCCCCCTAGTGTTTAAAAGTGAAAATTAAGAAAACTGTTTAAATTATTTTCATATTTTATACCATTTAAAAAATATATATTTTTACTTAAAATATTCATACTTTATAATAAAAATATTATACATACTTTTTAATTTAAAAAAAAAATGTGGATGACACATTCACTTAAAATAAATTTAAAGTCTTGAAATTTTCACACTGGCTACAAAGTCTCATACTAGACTTATGCTTCCTGGGTTTTTTTTTTGCAGCAGCAACATGGACATAAAAAGCAATAGACCGCATCCAACCTACATACTTACCGTATATACTCGAGTATAAGCCGAGAATTTCAGCCTCTTTTTTTTGGCTGAAATTGCCCCTCTCGGCTTATACTCGAGTCATTCCCAGAGGTCAGCAGGAGAGGGGGAGCAGGGGCTGTCTAATAATACTCATCTGCTCCTGGCGCGGTCCCTGCACGTCCCTGGTTCTTCGGGCGCTGACAACTTCTTCCTGTACTGAGCGGTCACATGGTACCGCTCATTACAGTAATGAATATGGACCTGGCTCCACTCCCATAGGGGTGGTTTAAAAGTACACAGGAGTAAAAAAAACCCGGCCACCACCTGTGTCAAAAAAGTATAGTGGAACCACTAGAAGAGCAAAAGAAGCATTCACCGAACATGAATCAGACCAAAAAGGAAAAGGATGACAGGGAATATTTAAATATATTACTATTATTATTGTGTAGCAACAGCCAGAAATCAGTAAAATATAAGGATAAAAATACTATGTATAATTTATATCAAAGAATATTTTCTTACGTGCACATACAAAACATATCTATAATATAACGCTGGGAGCGTCACTCTGTCCGAAGCCTTTATAGACTGCGCAGGCGCAAGCGCCGGCGCAGTCTGGCCCCCACAGAGTGACGCTCCCAGGAGATCGCGGTATGCGTAAACACTGAAAGCATACCGCGATCTCCACCGGAGAGTCAGGGACCGCCAGGAGGGTAAGTATATTCACCTTTCCCCGTTCCAGCGCTGCGTGCGGCTCCGTCTCCCGGCTCCTCTGCTGTGACAGTTCAGAGGGCGCGATGACGCGCTTAATGCGCGCCGGCGCCGCCCTCTGACTTACCAGTCACAGGCAGAGGAGCCGGAGTGTGTCTTCAAGAAAATGGCGCCGGAAAGCGCGGACTGCGCAGGCGCCGATTCCTGCTGCCGGAATCGGCGCCTGCGCAGTCCGCGCTTTCCGGCGCCATTTTCTTGAAGACACACCTGCAGTGGAGCCGGACGATAGGTGAGTATGGTATTTTTTTTTTTTTTTATATGGCAGCAGCATACGGGGGCATACACACTGGAGCTTCTTATGGGGGGCATATCATGCAATGGTGGCGCAGGATGGGAGCAGCACATGACAGAACGGGAGCAGGATGGCAGCAGCACATGACAGAACAGGCGCAGGATGGCAGCAGCACATGACAGAACGGGCGCAGGATGGCAGCAGCACATGACAACGGGCGCAGGATGGCAGCAGCACATGACAGAACGGGCGCAGGATGGCAGCAGCACATGACAACGGGCGCAGGATGGCAGCAGCACATGACAGAACGGGCGCAGGATGGCAGCAGCACATGACAGAACGGGCGCAGGATGGCAGCAGCACATGACAGAACGGGGGCGCAGGATGGGAGCAGCACATGACAGAACGGGCGCAGGATGGGAGCAGCACATGACAGAACGGGCGCAGGATGGCAGCAGCACATGACAGAACGGGCGCAGGATGGCAGCAGCACATGACAGAACGGGCGCAGGATGGCAGCAGCACATGACAGAACGGGCGCAGGATGGCAGCAGCACATGACAGAACGGGCGCAGGATGGCAGCAGCACATGACAGAACGGGGGCGCAGGATGGGAGCAGCACATGACAGAACGGGCGCAGGATGGGAGCAGCACATGACAGAACGGGCGCAGGATGGGAGCAGCACATGACAGAACGGGCGCAGGATGGCAGCAGCACATGACAGAACGGGTGCAGGATGGGAGCAGCACATGACAGAACGGGCGCAGGATGGCAGCAGCACATGACAGAACGGGCGCAGGATGGGAGCAGCACATGACAGAACGGGGCGCAGGATGGGAGCAGCACATGATAGAACGGGAGCGCAGGATGGGAGCAGCACATGACAGAACGGGGGCGCAGGATGGGAGCAGCACATGACAGAACGGAGGCGCAGGATGGAGCAGCACATGACAGAATGGGGGCGCAGGATGGAGCAGCACATGACAGGATGGGGACGCAGGATGGAGCAGCAGGATGGAGCAGCACATGACAGGATGGGGGCGCAGGATGGGGGCAGCACATGACAGGATGGGGACGCAGGATGGAGCACCACATACCAGGATGGAGACCATATACCAATATAAATGCTCGCCACCCGGGCGTAGAACGGGTTCAATAGCTAGTAAGTATATAATACTATAGGCAGGTCACAAAGTATATATGAATATGTGAGCTGGATACCCCAATAAGTAAAAGAATTGTATCCAAGTATAAAAGCCGAGATCATATGTAAAAAAAAAAATTATAGGAGATGACTTCCTATGTGGATACTATATGTAGAATTCACATGCAGGCATTGCTGGCCAAAAAGTGCAAAGTGTAGGATAAATACAGTGTGAGAAGACCATATGGGAAAGTGCACTGTGCCAATATATAAGGGATAATATATTATGTGAAAACTCACATGTAAGCAATACTGACCAAAAGTGCAGAGTGTTAAATATATATAAAGGAAGGTATGCCAGGTATACCATGCACAATCTACATGGGAAAATTTGCTCAGTATTCATATGATCCAATGCTACTTACTATAAAAGCTGGGGGAGATATCTCCAGGACCGCCAAGTGTGTAAGGATGTGCACCCCGATGCGCGTTTCAGACCCAAAAGTTCACCCCTGACGAAGGAACTTTTGGGTCCGAAACGCGCGTCGGGGTGCACATCCTTACACACTTGGCGGTCCTAGAGATATCTCCCCCAGCTTTTATAGTAAGTAGCATTGGATCATATGAATACTGAGCAAATTTTCCCATGTAGATTGTGCATGGTATACCTGGCATACCTTCCTTTATATATATTTAACACTCTGCACTTTTGGTCAGTATTGCTTACATGTGAGTTTTCACATAATATATTATCCCTTATATATTAGCACAGTGCACTTTCCCATATGGTCTTCTCACACCGTATTTATCCTACACTTTGCACTTTTTGGCCAGCAATGCCTGCATGTGAATTCTACATATAGTATCCACATATATTATATATATACATAAATTATTATTATTTTTTATATATGTGTATGTATATATATATATATATATATATATATATATATATATATATATATATATATATATATACTCCCCCTTTTTTATATATATATATTTTGTATATACAGTATATACTCGAGTATAAGCCGAGATTTTCAGCCCAAATTTTTGGGCTGAAAGTGCCCCTCTCGGCTTATACTCGAGTCAAGGTGGGTGGCAGGGTCGGCGGGTGAGGGCGCTGAGGCATACTTACCTGCTTCCAGCGATCCTGACGCTCCCCCTGCCGTCCCACGGTCTTCGGTGCTGCAGTTCTTCCACTGTTCAGCGGTCACGTGGGACCGCTCATTAGAGAAATGAATAAGCGGCTCCACCTCCCATAGGGGTGGAGCCGCCTATTCATTTCTCTAATCAGCGGTGTCGGTGACCGCTGATAGAGGAAGAAGCTGCGGCACCGAAGACCAGCTGTCCGGGAAAAGGAGCCGGACGCCGGGAGCAGGTAAGTATCGCATATTTACCTGTCCGCGTTCCACCCGCCGGGCATCGCTCCATCTTCCCGGCGCCGCTCCATCTTCCCGGCGTCTATCTGCATTGACTGTGCAGGTCAGAGGGCGCGATGACGCATATAGTGTGCGCGGCGCCCTCTGCCTGATCAGTCAGAGCGGAGACACGCCGGGACCGGACGCTGGGAGCTGCAAGCAAGAGAGGTGAGTATGGCTTTTTTTTTTTTTTTATTGCAGCAGCAGCAGCAATGGCACAGATATATGTGGAGCATCTATGGGGAAATATGAACGATGCGGAGCACCATATGGGGTACAGCTATGGGGAAATATGAACGGTGCAGAGCACTATATGGCACAGCTATGGGGAAATATGAACGGTGCGGAGCACTATATGGCACAGCTATGGGGAAAAATGAACGGTGCAGAGCTCTATATGGCACAGCTATGGGGAAATATGAACGGTGCGGAGCACTATATGGCACAGCTATGGGGAAATATGAACGGTGCAGAGCACTATATGGCACAGCTATGGGGAAATATGAACGGTGCAGAGCACTATATGGCAGAGCTAAGGGGCAATATGAACGGTGCAGAGCACTATGTGGCACAGCTATGCGGAAATATGAACGGTGCAGAGCACTATATGGCAGAGCTATGGGGAAATATGAACGGTGCAGAGCACTATATGGCACAGCTATGGGGAAATATGAACGGTGCAGAGCACTATATGGCACAGCTATGGGGAAATATGAACGGTGCAGAGCACTATATGGCACAGCTATGGGGCAATAATGAACGGTGCAGAGCATTATATGGCACAGCTATGTGGCAATATGAACGGTGCAGAGCACTATATGGCAGAGCTATGGGGAAATATGAACGGTGCAGAGCACTATATGGCAGAGCTATGGGGAAATATGAACGGTGCAGAGCACTATATGGCACAGCTATGGGGAAATATGAACGGTGCAGAGCACTATATGGCAGAGCTATGGGGCAATATGAACGGTGCAGAGCACTATATGGCACAGCTATGGGGAAATATGAACGGTGCAGAGCACTATATGGCACAGCTATGGGGCAAGAATGATCTATTTTTATTTTTGAAATTCACCGGTAAATGCTGCATTTCCACCCTAGGCTTATACTCGAGTCAATAAGTTTTCCCAGTTTTTTGTGGCAAAATTAGGGGGGTCGGCTTATACTCGGGTCGGCTTATACTCGACTATATACGGTAAATTTTTTTTTTACATATGATCTCGGCTTTTATACTTAGATACAATTCTTTTACTTACTGGGGTATCCAGCTCACATATTCATATATACTTTGTGACCTGCCTATAGTATTATATACTTATATGTTTTGTATGTGCACGTAAGAAAATATTCTTTGATATAAATTATACATAGTATTTTTATCCTTATATTTTACTGATTTCTGGCTGTTGCTACACAATAATAAAAGTAATATGTTTAAATATTCCCTGTCATCCTTTTCCTTTTTGGTCTGATTCATATTCGGTGAATGCTTCTTTCCCATAGGGGTGGAGCCACATATTCATTACCGTAATGAGGAACAGGTGAATAGAGGGATTTTTGGTTCTTACCGTAAAATCTCTTTCTTGGAGCCTTCTTTAGGGGACACAGGTAACCATGGGTATATGCTGCTGTCGCTAGGAGGCTGACACTATGCAAATAAAGAAGAAATAGCTCCTCCCCGGCAGTATACACCCTCCGACAGGCACCAGGCAACTCAGTTGGTGCAAAAGCAGTAGTAGGAACAGGGAATATAAAACTCAACCTCTGTACCAACCTACAACAACGGCACGTTAGCCAACACGGTACAACTTCAAGGGAGGGTGCTGTGTCCCCCAATGAAGGCTCCAAGAAAGAGATTTTACGTTAAGAACCAAAAATACGTACGCTACTCACCTGGTAGCAGTGTTTTTTCAGGAGCCATGACAGCACAACGAGAGAGGGGATCCGCCCTTCAGGGACAGGAAACCTACAGACATAAAAAGGGCGGCACCTCTCTCCCACGTCAGTTGTTTCCAGAGCATGAGAGGACCACCTTGGTTAATAACACAGATGCAGTATATACATGAATACTTTTTATTATGCAAGTGAACATAAACTTTAACTCAAGATTAACAGGGTGTTGCATCCTCCAAAAATATAGGGTAGGGAATCTAAGGGTGCTGTCATGGCTCCTGAAAAAACACTGCTACCAGGTGAGTAGCGTACGTATTTATTCAGTCGCCATGACAGCACAACGAGAGACTTTCAGAGACGAAAGATTTAGGGGGGGATAATAGCTTCTAGCACTCTTCTCCCAAACGTAAGGTCTGAGGAACTACCCAGATCTAATCTGTAATGTCTAAGAAAGGTAGAAGGGGAAGACCATGTGGCCGCCTTACATATGTCTTCGATTGACACTTCTGACCTCTCCGCCCAGGAAGATGCCATGGCCCGCGTGGAGTGTGCCTTTATACCATCTGGAACTTCGTTGCCACCTGCGGTATAAGCGAGAGAGATTGCCTCCCTAATCCATCTGGCTAGAGTGTTTTTAGATACTCTAAGACCTTTCCTTACCCCTTGATAGGCTACAAATAAAGAGTTATCTTTTTTCCAGGAATCTGAAACTGTAATATATCTAAGGAGGCATCTCCTCACATCTAAGCAATGGAATTTACGTTCTTTATCGTTAGTAGGATTGGAGCAAAAGGAGGGAAGGACTACCTCCTGAACCCTGTGAAATTTAGACGCAACTTTAGGCAGATATAGGGGATCGGGTTTTAATATGACCCTATCCTCCCTAACTTGCATGTATGGTGGATGTCTGGAGAGTGCCTGCAGATCACTAACCCTCCTAGCAGATGTGAGAGCAACTAACAGGGCTGTTTTGATTGACAGGATCTTCACAGGAATAGTATCAATGGGCTCGAATGGGGCTTGCGTCAGGGCTGAGAGTACCAAATTCAGGTCCCATGGGACCAACCTTTGTTTAATAATTGGTCTAGACCTGGTGACTGCTTTAAAGAATCTAGCAATCCAGTGATTACTGGCTAAATTAAGATTATATAACGCTCCCAGCGCTGACACCTGAACTCTAAGAGTACTTGTGGCCAAGCCCATTTCCAGGCCTTTTTGAAAAAATTCAAGAACCTGGTTAATACATGGTTCTTGGTCAATTTGAGCCCCTGAAAAAGATAAAAATTTTCTCCATACTCTCACATAAATGCCCGTTGTAGATGGTTTTCTACTTTTAAGGAGAGTATTAACCAGATTCTGAGAGAATCCTTTCCCCCTCAGTAAGGACCTCTCAAGTTCCATGCCGCTAGGTGTAAGTTGGCTACTTGAGGATGGAGGATTGGTCCCTGGGAGAGCAGATCTGGTAGCTCTGGAAGAATCCATGGTTGGCAGACAGACATCTTTCTCAGCCAAGGAAACCAAGCCCTCTTGGGTCAAAATGGAGCTACCAAGATTACCCGGGCCTTGTCCTCCCGAATCTTCCTCAGGACTAGGAGAATTAGATTTAGAGGGGGAAAAGCATACGCGAGCCTGAAGTGCCAAGATATCAGCAGAGCGTCCACAGCGTATGGGTTGTCTTTTGGATTTAGGGAGCAGAATTGATGTAATTTTTTGTTCCCTCTGTTGGCAAAAAGGTCTATCTCCGGACAACCCCATAACTGGATGATCTGACTGAAAATGGCTGGATTTAACGACCACTCCCCCTGTCTGAGCATGTTGCGGCTTAGATAGTCGGCTTTGGTGTTGATACTTCCTTTTATATGAAGCGCCGTCAGGGAGAGAAGATGTACTTCGGCCACCTGAAAGATATGATTTGCGACCTCCATCAATGTACTGGATCGCGTGCCACCTTGACGATTAATGTAGGCCACAGTTACCCGATTGTCTGACAAAAGCCTGACGTGTCGACCCTGTAGGGGTACAAGGAATCTATTTAAGGCATGTTTTACTGCCAACAGTTCTTTCAAGTTGGAGGAAGAGTCCTGTTCAGACAGAGACCATAGTCCCTGAACCCAATCCTCCCCTAAGTGAGCCCCCCACCCTTTGGGGCTAGCGTCCGTAGTCAGCACCCTAGATATGTGATTTATCCAAGGGACCCCCCTGTGTAAATTCGAAGTGTGAGTCCACCAACCAAGCGAATGTACAGTCTCCGCAGAAAGTGTGAATTTACTGTCGAGGTGAGCATTTAGGCGACGGGAATTGTGTAACACGTCCCACTGTAAAGCCCTCGTGTGGAACTGTGCCCAGAGAACTGCCGGGATGCAGGACGTAAGAGAGCCCAAGATTGACATCGCACCCCTGACTGATACTAAGGGATTATTTATTGCCCTGGTGACCAAATGCTTAATCTTCGCAACTTTTGTGTCCGGCAGGCGACATTCCTGCTGACTAGAGTCTATAACATATCCCAGGAATTCTTGTACTTTTAGGGGCTGAAGGCGCGATTTTTTTATATTGATCATCCAGCCCAATTTGTGTAACGCATCCATAACTTTCTGTAGTTGGTCTGAGCAATGCGACTCAGAATGACCCACAATTAGCAAATCATCCAGGTACGGGACTATTAATATATCCTGTTCATGCAAGTGCGCCATAACCTCCACCATGATTTTTGTGAACACCCTGGGTGCAACTGCGACTCCGAACGGAAGTGCCTGATATTGAAAGTGTTCTACTGTGCCAGCTAGTGAGACCGCCACCCTAAGAAATCTCTGATGATCAATATGAATTGGTACATGGTAATAGGCGTCTTTGAGATCTAAGACAACCATAAAACAGTGGTGAAAGAGTAATTTTATTGCTGTCTTGACCGACTCCATTTTGAAGGAGGGTATGAACAGAAAATTATTCAGGCCTTTTAAATTAATAATGGTGCGATATGAACCATCAGGTTTTTTGACCAGGAACAGAGGGGAATAAAACCCCCTACCTTCCTCGCCTGCAGGGACTCTGACTAGAACATTCTTCTGTTGGAGCTCCCGGACCTCAGACTCTAGTGCCAACTGCTCTGTAGAGGAGGAACGAACAGGTGTTAACATAAATTTGTCCCGAGGAGTATGGTGGAAGTCTAAGGTTAGGCCTTTCTCCACAATGCCTAGAATCCATGGATTGTTTGTAATCTGCACCCAGGCTGGGTAGAAGGCCGAAAGCCTACCCCCCACCTGGTCCGCTAGTCATTGTGGTTTCTTAACCTCTCGTGAAGGATTAAACATAAATCCTCTACCCCTTCTTCTGCTGTTGTCATATCTAGTAGATTCTCTGTTGGAGTCTCTATATGGTCTTCTGCGGTTGGACCATCCTCTATTATAGTCCCGTCTGTAGAAGGGTCTTCCTAGGAAGGGAAAGCGTTTTTTACTATCCCCTGCTTTTTCCAATAGCTCGTCTAGGACTGGTCCGAACAAGTGAGCCCCTTCACAAGGAATGCTACATAATTTTGTTCTAGCTTGTAAGTCCCCTGGCCAGCATTTTATCCATAGTGCTCTCCTGGCTGCATTGGATAATGCCGAGGACCTGGCGGCCAACCTGACCGAATCTGCTGAAGCATCTGAGAGGAAGGCTGCGGCATCCTGGATTGTGGACATAGAGGACAATATTTCCGACCTAGGGACTTTATCTCTGAGCTGATCTTCGAGGTGACCCAACCAAACCATCAAGGATCGAGCGGTACAAGTGGCTGCAATGGCTGGCCTCAGAGACCCTGCTGAAGTCTCCCAAGCTCCCTTAAGGAAGATGTCGGCTTTCCTATCTAACGGGTCTTTCAAATTTCCCAAGTCGTCGAAGGGGAGAGACGACTTTTTGCATGCCTTAGCGACTGCCGCATCCAACTTCGGGACTTTATCCCATGAGGACGAAGCCGCTTCTTCAAAGGGATACCGTCTTTTAAAGGCTGGCGGAAGCGACCCCTTCCTTTCTGGTTTCTTCCATTCTTTTGAGATTAACGATTTGATCTTGTCAATCACTGGAAAGGCTCTTCGGGATTTTCGCTCAATACCCCTGAACATAACATCCTGAATGGAACATTCCGATTGGGTATCTTCTATCCCCATTGTGCTGTTAACTGCTTTGACCAGATGGTTAACCCTTTCTAGGGACAAACAGGCTCGAGCAGACTCCTGATCCTCAGAGGAGGAAGTGGACGGAAGAGACCCTGAGCTCAGCTCACCCGAATCCGAATCTACCTCAGATAAAGGGGATGACCTTTTAGCTTCTGCCCCCCGAGATTTGGATCTCTCGGCACCTTTAATTTCCTGTCTCACCATCTCTCTTATTGTAGAGGTTAGATCAGGCGCCTCCTCCTCCAGTAAACGTTGAATACATATTTTACATAACTTCCTCAAATGTCCATCTGGAAGCGGCTCTGCACATTCGGCACACTGCCTATGTTTGGCTTTGGACAAACTTTTCCTCCCCTGATAGAGGAAAAAAGACAAGGGGAACACAACCATCACTAAGTGGACTTTCACGAAGCTCACTTACCCCGTCCAGTAATGAGTGGTACCGTAGATGGGGGATCCTTCGAAGCCGGCAAATCTTTACGGGCTGAGGATTTTGGTATAGAGATCCGTGCCTCCTTAGCTCCACCAGCGCGGCTACTGCCACTAGACCGACGCTGGGAGCTTCTACGAGGCTTATCTGACAGCTGCTGCGGCTCCTGCTGCTGCTGGCTGGTAGTTCCTTCTGGCGACTCCATTATGGAATGGGTGAGGAACTCTGATTATCCCAGCTTGCCGCATTAAATACCCCCAAGGTACCGCCCCCGGATGGGAGCTAGCAGGGAATCCCAGGTGGCCATTAAACCGTCTGCCGCTGTGCTGCGCTACCCCTCCCTGAAGCCCAGACTGATCCCGCAGCTGGGCGCCGCCATTAGCCGGAGATGACGCTACTGCGCATGCCCAGCCGCGTCATCCGGCCGCGCCGCCCGCCGCGTCATCCGGACACGCCCCCTTCAGGATGCGGCGGCGGCGCCAAGCCGACACGCGGACCAGGACGCCAGCAAACCCCCCGGACCAATGCCGCGTCCCCGCCCGGACCAGCCATGACTCCCGGGACCCTGAGCAGCCAAGCACCTCCATAGGTATGTGCGGTTGCCTGAGAAGCTAGCCTACCAGAGGCTGCTTCCTCCTGCTGTCACCTACACCGCGAAGTGCCCCTGCCGTGTGGTGCTTCCTGCCCCCTGGACGGGCCGAGGTAGGGGACCCCCGCTACCTGTACCGGGCCGCCAGGAGTGGGGAGTCTTCTTACTTCGGCCCTCTTGTCAGGGCCTGTCTGCAAGAGGTTCCGCTGTCAGGGACAGGAAACCAAAACTGACGTGGGAGAGAGGTGCCGCCCTTTTTATGTCTGTAGGTTTCCTGTCCCTGAAGGGCGGATCCCCTCTCTCGTTGTGCTGTCATGGCGACTGAATAAATCCCTCTTTATTTCTCGCTTCATTGGGGGACACAGGTAACCATGGGACGTCAAAAAGCAGTCCCTAGGGTGGGATATTCTGCAGAAAAAAAAGGAGTTAGGTCGGCCGGTGAGAAACCGCTGCCTGCAGTATCTTCCTACCCAGGCTCGCGTCCGCAGAAGCCTGAGTATGCACCTTGTAGAATTTGACAAAGGTGTGAATGGATGACCACGTTACGGCCTTGCAAACCTGCGAGGCCGAAGCTTGGTGACGAACTGCCCAGGAAGCTCCCACAGCCTGGGTAGAGTGAGCCCTCACCCCCAAAGGGTGTCGCTTGTCGTGGACACGGTATGCCTCCAGAACCGCCGAACAGATCCAACGAGCAATTGTGGACTTTGAGGCGGGGAGCCCTTTTTCGACGCCCTTCCAAGACGATGAACAGAGGATCGGCCTGACAAAAGGAAGCAGTTCTGGAAAGATAGCCCTGACCACATTCAACTTGTGAAGAGATTTCTCCAAGGGATGAACTGGGGAAGGGCACAAGGAAGGGAGGACGATGTCCTCATTGATGTGAAAAGCAGAAACTACCTTTGGTAGAAAGGAAGGAACCGGTCGAAGAACCACCTTGTCCTTGTGCAGGATTAGAAAGGGAGAACGACAGGATGATGCCGCCGGCTCCGACACTCTTCTAATGGAGGTGATGACGACCAACAAGGCTACCTTCCAGGATAGAAGTGAAAAGCAAATGTCCTGAATCGGTTCAAAAGGCGCACGCTGGAGGGTGTCTAACACGAGGTTGAGATCCCAAGGCTCGACAGGAGCATGATAAGGGGGAGCTACATGAGCGACCCCCTGAATAAAGGTCCACACCTGAGGAAGGGAGGCCAGGTCTCTTTGAAAAAGGATGGAAAAAGCGGAAATCTGACCCTTCAAGGTTCTAAGGGAAAGTCCCGAATCGAGACCCGCTTGAAGGAAACTGAGAAGGGATGGAAGGGAAAAGGTCATAGGAAACAGACACTTGTACTGACACCACCGGAAAAAGGCCTTCCAACATCTGTGGTAGATATGCGAGGAGGCCGGTTTTTTCGCTCTTATCATAGTCTGGATGACACGGTGAGAAAAACCCGCGTCCTTCAGGACCGCGGCCTCAAGGGCCATACCATTAAATTCAGAGACCGAGAATTCGGGTGGAAGAGGGGCCCCTGCGAAAGAAGAACCGGACGATCCGGAAGTCTCCACGGAACGTCCGATAGCATGTTCACCAGTTCCGCATATCAGGCCCTGTGAGGCCAATCTGGAGCTACCAAGAGCACGGGGACCCCTTCCGACTTGATCTTTCTTATGACCCTTGGGATCAAGGGGAGGGGTGGAAACAGATATGGAACTGGAACTGGGCCCACGAGATCACGAGTGCGTCGCATCCGACAGCCATCGGATCCCGAGATCTGGAAACGTACTGGTAAACCTTATGGTTTGACCAGGAGGCCATTAAGTCGATGTCTGGAACGCCCCACCGCTGGCAAATCTGGCTGAAGATTGAGGGGAGGAGAGACCACTCGCCCGCCATGATGCCCTGGCACTTAGAAAGTCGGCTTCCCAATTGTCCACCCCTGGGATGTGAACGGCTGAATGAGAGGGAACGTGGCTCTCCGCCCAACGAAGAATTTTTGCCACTTCCGTCATGACTTGTCTGCTGCGAGTCCCTCCCTGATGGTTTATGTAAGCCACGGCTCTGGCTTTGTCCGACTGAATGCGGACCGGTTTTCCTGAGAGGAGAGACTCCCAGCGGATTGAGGGCTAGGAAGATGGCCCTGATTTCCAAGAGGTTGATAGGGAGGCACGCCTCCTGAGCAGTCAAGCAGCCGTGAGGTGGAGAAAAAACGCTCCCCAACCCTGGAGGCTGGCGTCGGTGGTGATAACTTGCCAGCGGGGAGGGAGAAATGACCTCCCGCGCAGAATGGAGGTGCACAGTGTCCACCAAGAGTGTCCACCCTGGGAGATAGGCGAAACGGGCGATTCAGGGAAAGTGGATTCCTGTCCCAGGCAGTCAGAAGGGCCAGCTGGAGGGGACGAGAGTGGAACTGGGCATAGGGGACCGCTTCCATAGAAGCGACCATTTTCCCCAGAACCCTCATGGCGAGGCAAAGGGACAGAGGGTTCAGGCCCTTTAGTGCTCTGACACCCCGACGAAGAGAAAGGAACTTCTCCTTGGGGAGGAAGACCTGAGCCTGAGAGGTGTCGAATTCCATGCCCAGGAACTCCAGACGCTGGGTTGGAATCAAGCTGGAGGCTCTGGCTGCAATCCCGACGGGATGAGCCCTTGATCGAGAGGTCGTTGAGGTATGGGATTACCAGAATCCCTTTTGAACGCAGAATGGCCATGACAGCTGCCATGACCTTCGTAAAGACCCTGGGAGCAGACGCCAGCCCGAAAGGGAGAGCCGTGAACTGGTAATGATGTTCTTGGATCGCGAACCGGAGGAACCTCTGATGCTGTACGCAAATCGGAACGTGTAGGTACGCATCCCGAATGTCCACGGAACACAGAAACTCTCCTGGTTCCATGGACACGACCACCGAGCATAGAGATTCTATTCTGAAGTGCCGAATCCGGAGATGGTGGTTCAATCGCTTGAGATCCAAAATTGGACGGAGAGAGCCGTCCTTTTTTGGAACCACAAACAGGTTCGAGTAAAAACCCGAAAACCGCTCGCGATAAGGGACCAGAACTACAACTCCTGAGGCGAGGAGCGAATTGACGACCCGGAGAAGCCCTGGGAGGTGGGAGGGCTGTTTGGGAGGACAAGATAGCAGGAAACGTCTTCCTGGGGGCGAAGAAAATTCTATCTTGTAGCCTGAAGTAACGATCTCCCTGACCCAGGCGTCGTCGACTACCGATAGCCAAACTCCTGAGAACAGAAGAAGCCAGCCTCCCACCCTGGAGGGATTTTCAGGTGGGGGCGACCCGTCATTTATTAGAAAAAATGTGGCCACGAGGTCGAGATGGTTTTGAGGGGTGGCTCTTAGCTCTCCAGCGCGGGGGAGGCCTGAAAGAAGGCTTCCTCCGGTCTCCTTGTGAGGAAGAGCAGTCCTGATTGGGGTTTCCTGCGGAGGTAAAGGACCGAAAGGGATGAATGGACTGGGGGCCCCTCCTGTTGAAGGAACGTTTAGGCTTGGACTGGGGTAAGGAGGTACTCTTACCACCCGTAGCGTCTGAGATCATTTGATCCAACTGCGTGCCGAAGAGTCTAGAACCCTGGAAGGGCAGACCAGTGAGGGATTTCTTTGAAGCAGGATCTGTGTTCCACACCTTTAGCCAAAGAACCCGACGAATGGCCACAATGTTACTGTTAGCCCTAGCCAAGCAGGCCGCATCAAGGGAGGCATTCATGCGATATTTACCCGCAAGAGAAATCTGATCCGCTAAATCAGACAGTCCTTCAGCAGGAGCAGAGGCCAAAATGCCTCTGCGCAGGGTTTTGGCCCAGGCTGACACAGCCTTGGCTACCCATGAAGAGGTGAAACTAGGACAGAAGGAGGCTCCAGAAGCCTCAAATGCCGATTTGGCTAATGCCTCGATTTGTCTGTCCGTGGGGTACTTAAGAGAAGCCGCGTCCGGAATAGACAGAACCGTCTGAGAGGATAGCCTGGACACAGGCGGGTCGACCTTAGGAGACTCAGACCATTTGCTGACAAGGTCGGAGTGAAAAGGGTATAAAACATCCAGCCGTTTCCTGCTAGGGAAATGCTTACCAGGGTTTTCCCAGTGTGTAGACGTAGTGTTGTCGAACTCCCTGTGAATAGGAAAAACCCTAGAGGGATGTTTAATCCTGAGAGCTTGCCTCATCCTCTTTAAAGTTCAAGCGTCTGAATAATAGCCGAGATAAGGCTATTGACCATATCCTGTGTTCCGGAAGTCTGATCTGCATCCGAGTCAGACTCCGACTGAGAGGTTAAGTCTAGACCCGACGTTCGCCTGCAAGGAGGGGGAACGGGCAGATAGGGGTATCCCGGTGTGGTCCGGGGAACTGGAAGCGGATCTAGATAGGGTCCTCTTTCTGTCTCTTTTGTCAAGTCTGCCTCTGTGAGGGTCTTGGACAGGTGCGAGCAAATCGCCGTGCGAGGCATTCGTGGCACTGGTGACATTAGAGAGAAGTGAGATACGTTCAAGTGCCTGGACCAGGGACTGAGACACCTTAGTCAGGTCTGACACTGATTGAGACCTTGCAACAGCCCAAACCAGGGGAGGGGGGGGTGCACTCATCCCGAGACCTAGGAGCTTCCCGAGGGACGGACATGATGGGAGGAACGCAGGACGGGCAGAAAGGAGAAGGCTGACCTGCGGCCCACTTTTTCTTACAGTGAGCGCAGGCGTAGTGGATGACTATAGTGGAATAGCCTGGAGTGGGGTCGGACATAGGTAGAGGTATTACCTTGTACAGGCGCGGAGAAGTACTGCCGGGAGGAGTAGAGCCCGAGAGAGCAGTAGCGCCGAGCCTACCAAAAAAAACAGTGACAGCCGCAGGAGTCTGCGTCCCCCAGGGATCCTTGTGTCCCACGCAATGCGACGAGACGCTGGCAGGAAGAGGAAGTCGGCCTGTGGAGAGCGGGAACGACGCGACGGAGGTGGGCGTGTACAAGCGCCGAAGGGGGGAGAAGGACGCCCCCGAGAGCGCTGAACTCAGGGAAAAATGTGGCCGCAGGTATGCAGGGCGGGACAATGTCGCAAGGGGGCGTGGTCAGCCGGGTGCCGAAAAGCCAGCTGTAGAAAGAAAAAAATGGCGCGCACAGGTTTGAAAAAGAAGGGGGAAGATTAAGGATGCCTGCTGTGCGGGCAAATGAAGCGACTGGGCGCAAGAATCACAGGTGACTCCGTAAAAAGCAAAGGCCCTCCTAAGAGATCGCTGGGGGAGGGGAAAGGGGGGTGTTTAAAAACCGCAAAGCGGCTTGCCTTGTCAAAGTGCACGACTCCGGTAACATCCCCGGTGCCCTTCAGGATGCAAATTGCTTTCACCATGTCTGTAGGCTGCGCGCTCACACTGACTGACAGTCCCTACTGGTCAAACTGTTACTAAATGTTGACTGAAGATTCCCAAACTGAGGTTGAGGAACACATCAGGAGCCCTTGTCTGAGGAGAGGGTCCTGGGATGAAGTCCTCCTTCCTGTGCCACTAACTCCGGCGCAGAAGACGGCGTCAACCCCTAAGCAGGGGGAGAGGGTCACTGGAAGTGACCGCCGTCTTCCTCTCAGCCCACTCCGAGGAGAGGGATGAGGAGGGAAAACGAGCAAGGACTGGCCACCGAAAAAGGTCACCCTGAACACCCGAAGGGGTGACAGGGGACGAAGTCCTGCCCAGCGGGTCCGAGAGGGTGCGATGTGGGTGAAACCACACTGCTGTCTCGGTCGCTCAAAGTGGGGAAAACAGGGTGAGACAAACTGCACCCTGTTCCCCTGAAGAAAGTATCTGAAAAAGAAAGGGGGAAATGATTAATAACACACAACAAATCCCTGCAAAAGAAATACGGATCTGGGGTTAGATTCAGGTCCGCCTCCTACACACACTAAGCAAAAACTGAGTTGCCTGGTGCCTGTTGGAGGGTGTATATTGCCGGGGAGGAGTTACTTCTTCTTTATTTGCATAGTGTCAGCCTCCTAGTGACAGCAGCATACACCCATGGTTACCTGTGTCCCCCAATGAAGCGAGAAAGAAATAGTAAATGCCGGGGGCCTGAGAGGTGAGTATGTGATTTTTTTTTTTTATCGCAGCAACAGCAAATGGGGCAAACGACTGTATGGAGCATCTTATGGGGCCATGTGCAGCATTATATGGGGCCATGTGCAGCATTATATGGGGCAAATATCTGTATGGGGCCATGTGCAGCATTATATGGGGCAAATATCTGTATGGAGCATCTTATGGGGCCATGTGCAGCATTATATGGGGCAAATATCTCTATGGGGCCATGTGCAGCATTATATGGGGCAAATATCTGTATGGGGCCATGTGCAGCATTATATGGGGCAAATATCTGTATGGAGCATCTTATGGGGCCATGTGCAGCATTATATGGGGCCATGTGCAGCATTATATGGGGCAAATATCTGTATGGGGCCATGTGCAGCATTATATGGGGCAAATATCTGTATGGAGCATCTTATGGGGCCATGTGCAGCATTATATGGGGCAAATATCTCTATGGAGCATCTTATGGGGCCATGTGCAGCGTTATATTGGGGCAAATATCTCTATGGAGCATCTTATGGGGCCATAATCAGCATTTGTGGAGCATTCTATGGGGAAAATGTCTGTATGGAGCATCTTATGGGGCCATAATCAACATTTGTGCAGCATTATATGGGACATATTTTAATATGGAGCATCTTATGGGGCCCATCATAAACTGTATGGAGCATTATATGGGGCTCCTGATTCAATATCGATATTCAAAAACACAACCTACTGATGTCTCAATTAATTTTACTTTTATTGGTACCTATTTTTATTTTTGAAATTTACCGGTAGCTGCTGCATTTTCCACCCTAGGCTTATACTCGAGTCATTAAGTTTTCCCAGTTTTTTGTAGCAAAATTAGGGGGGGGGGGTCGGCTTATACTCGGGTCGGCTTAGGGTATGTGCACACGATGCGGAAAACGCTGCAGATCCGCAGCAGTTTCCCATGAGTTTACATTACATTGTAAACTTATGGGAAACAAAAAACGCTGTGCACATGCTGCGGAAAAAAACGCGCGGAAACACAGCGGTTTACATTCCGCAGCATGTCACTTCTTTCTGCGGATTCCGCAGCGGTTTTACAGCTGCTCCTATAGAAAACAGCAGTTGTAAAACCGCAGTGAAATCCACAGAAAAACGCGGTAAATCCACGATAAATCTGCAGCAAAAACGCAGCGTTATTGCACTGCAGATTTATCAAATCCGCTGCAGAAAAATCCGCAGTGGACCAGAATATGTGTGCACATAGCCTGATACTCGAGTATATACAGTATATAGAAGCCATTTGTGCTCACAATGTGATTGTGAATGGAGGTGGGAGCAGGCGAGCTGTGACCATCATCTAATGGGGGGACAGCGATGATAATGTGTGCAAACTGTAAAGCGCTGCGGAATATGTTAGCGCTATATAAAAATAAAGATTATTATTATTAACCCCTTTCTGACCTCGGACGGGATAGTACGTCCGAGGTCAGAAGCCCCTCTTTGATGCAGGCTCCGGCGGTGAGCCCGCATCAAAGCCGGGACATGTCAGCTATTTTGAACAGCTGACATGTGCCCGTAATAGGCGCGGGCAGAATCGCGATCTGCCCGCACCTATTAACTAGTTAAATGCCGCTGTCAAACGCTGACAGCGGCATTTAACTACCGCATCCGGCCGGGCGGCCGGAAATGACGGCATCGCCGACCCCCGTCACATGATCGGAGGTCGGCGATGCTTGTACCTTGTAACCATAGAGGTCCTTGAGACCTCTATGGTTACTGATCGCCGGTAGCTGTGAGCGCCACCCTGTGGTCGGCGCTCACAGCACACCTGATTTTCTGCTACATAGCAGCGAACAGCAGATCGCTGCTATGTAGCAGAGGCGATCGAGTTGTGCCTGCTTCTAGCCTCCCATGGAGGCTATTGAAGCATGGCAAAAGTTAAAAAAAAAGTTAAAAAAAATGTGAAAAAAATAAAAAAAATATAAAAGTTTAAATCACCCCCCTTTCGCCCCAATCAAAATAAATCAATAAAAAAAATCAAATCTACACATATTTGGTATCGCCGCGTTCAGAATCGCCCGATCTATCAATTAAAAAAAAGCATTAACCTGATCGCTAAACGGCGTAGCGAGAAAAAAATTCGAAACGCCAGAATTACGTTTTTTTGGTCGCCACGACATTGCATTAAAATGCAATAACGGGCGATCAAAAGAACGTATCTGCACCAAAATGCTATAATTAAAAACATCATCTCGACACGCAAAAAATAAGCCCTCAACCAACCCCAGATTATGAAAAATGGAGACGCTACGAGTATCGGAAAATGGCGCAATTTATTTATTTTTTTTAAGGAAAGTTTGGAATTTTTTTTCACCACTTAGGTAAAAAATAACCTAGACAGGTTAGGTGTCGAACTCGTACTGACCTGGAGAATCATAATGTCAAGTCAGTTTTAGCATTGAGTGAACCTAGCAAAAAAGCCAAACAAAAAACAATTGTGGGACTGCACTTTTTTTGCACTTGGAATTTTTTTCCCGTTTTCTAGTACACGACATGGTAAAACCAATGATGTCGTTCAAAAGTACAACTCGTCCCGCAAAAAATAAGACCTCACATGGCCAAATTGACGGAAAAATAAAAAAGTTATGGCTCTGGGAAGGAGGGGAGTGAAAAACGAACACGGAAAAATGAAAAATCCCAAGGTCATGAAGGGGTTAATGTGAATGATGAATCCTGTGTCATCTACTGCGTATAGAGAGCGGATACCTGTATTGTAATGACAATCAGACAGATGAAAATGTAACTGTAAGAAGCAGGAAGTGCTGGTCTAATATTGGGCTTAGTGACCATTTAACAATGGCAAGATTTTAGTTTTTTAATATAGTGACATGTGAAATTAACCCCTTCCCGATATAAAACGTATATACGTCATGTCTCCTTCTTTGATGCAGGCTCCAGTGCTGAGCCCGCACTTTTCTGGCATACAACAGCTGATTTTAACAGCTGTCAAGTACCCACCCACGGCTGTTAACATGTTAAATTCCACTGTCAATCTCTGACAGCGGCATTTAACATGATTGAGCCAGAAGCGCGTCACTAGCTCTGCCCATTGGCTCCCAGGTCACATGACCGCGGGTCACTGATGAGTTGGCATGAAAACTTGGGGTCTGCAGGAGCCCCCTGTGGTTGTCATTGCAGATCTGCTATGAGCACTGCCCAGTAGCCGGTGTTCTGTTACACATAGCAGGGCTTAAGCACAAGCAATCATATGATCACAGCTTCAATTCTCCTAAGGAGACTTGAAGCAAGTTAAATAAAAAAGTTTTTAAAAATGCTAACTTTTTTTTTTAAATTATAATAAGTTCAAATCACCCCACTTTTGCCTAACTCAAAATGAAAAAATATGAAAAAAACACATATTATAGTATCGCTACGTTCAGTAACGCCCGATCTATCAAAATACAAAAATAATTAATCCGATCAGTAAACAGAGTAACAATTAAAAAAAAATTTAAAACACCAGAATCATTGTTTTTGGTTGCTGCAACATTGCAATAAAATCCAATAACGGGCGATCAAGATCAAATCTACCCCAAAATGGTATCAATAAAAACGTCAGCTCGGCACCAAAAAATAAGCCCTCACTCAGCCCGAGATCACAAAAAATGGAGACGCTACGGGTCTCGAAATACGGCGCCGTTCTTTCTTTAAGAAACTTTGGATTTTTTTTTTCACTACTTAAATAATAAAATTGGTAAGAACAGGCATGGATGTGGTATTACTGTACCAGAACCATAATCGAGACTATGCCTTACAGGTTTGATAAACAACTCTGGGTTCACGGCTCGGAACAGACTGGTCGTCTTCACCCCTCTAAATCCAGGTGTCCGATAGTCCTTGTCTTTGGGGACATCATCTTTAATGCCAGAAGGTTCAGAGGATGAGGAGGACATCTTCACGGGTAGAAATGGCAGCAGGTTCTGGGTCCTTCTGGGATATGGTTAACTTTTAGTCTGATTTAAAAACAAAATGAGAAAATTAGGCATTGGGGGGGGGGAATCAATTACCAGAACAAAACACAAAGACACTACATTGATAAACTAAAACAATACCGCCAGAAGACTAATAAACTTTCATAAACTGGTGATTTTGTTCACCACCAAAAACTAAATCTAGGGCTCGTCCAGACAAACACATTGTACTGATGTTTGCTGTCCGGAATCATCGGACACCGCACTGACCTATGTTATTCAACAGGCTGATCAGATCATGCAATATCCTCTTCCATATATTGGATAAGACGGCTAATCAAATCTATGGGGGTGTGAAAATTATATATAAAAAAATATTGGATCCCTAATGTATTCAATTTTGATTGGATCCGCAACCCCTCGCCCCTAGCAGCCATGAACGGAAGTACTGGATTAAGAAGAGTACGCTCCACCTGTGCTCCTGCTCAGATCCATGGGATTTCTGGAGTTTCCTAGCACCTTACACCCTCCATTTTTTAGGAAATGCTATGACGTAAGGCATCTTCACCTACTGCAGTACATTGCATTTGGAAGTTCCACGTAATTGGTTCAAGATGTGGTTTTAAGTTAGTGCCGTAGTTCGGTGGCAAAGTATGGCCCAACGTTAGCCATGAGTGAAAACATTAAAACCACTTAGGAAAAAAAAACTGGGATATCATTTATTATCTGGCGACAACAGCACCTGTCAAGTGGTGGGATATAATAGGGTTAGGGCTCATCCAGACAGGTTTGCAAATCGGCCTGAACACAGACAGCAAATGCCCAGACTGGCTGCGGGTGCCCCCATTCATTTCAATGCGGCTGTCAAGTTCAGGTCGGGAGACTAATCTGTGCGATGCGATACGCCTCTGTACAAAAAGATATCGCCGCTTCTGTAACAGTCAAAATATCAAATTAACACAATCAATAAATGCCAGAACGAGAAAAAACAAAACACCATAACTGTGGTTTACAGTCACCACTGCTCCCTAAAGAAAAATATAAAAAAGCCATCAAAATACAAAACGGTGACACAAAGCATTTTTGTTTTCACTCCATAAATAAAAAAGAAAAAAAAAGTTTGACAAAAGCAGTAATGCTGGAGAAACCAAATAAAAACAAAACCCAATAAACTGTCGGAATTGCATATTTTTCACCGCATTTGAGTTTTTTCCTCATTTTCCAGTACACTGTACAGTAAAACGATTGGTATAATTTAACCTCTTCATGACCTATGACATATAGGTACATCATAGGTCGTGTCCCGGCATTTGGTGCGCCTTTCAGCACTGAGCCCGCATCTTTTCAGGCACATGACAGCTGATTTGATTTTTTTTTTTTTTACAAACTTTGGATTTTTCTTTCACCGCTTAAATAAAAAAGAACCTAGACATGTTTGGTGTCTACGAAATCGTAATGACCTGGAGAATCATAGGGGCTGATCAGTTTTAGCATGTCGTGAACATACTAAAAAAGCAAAAAACATTTAAAAAAAAAAAATTGTGGAAATGCACTTTTTTTTGCAATTTCACCGCACTTTGAAATTTTTTCCCGTTTCCAGTACACTGTATGGTAAAACCAATGGTGTCGTTCAAAAGTACAACTCGTCCCGCAAAAAACAAGACCTCACATGGCCATATTGACAGAGAAAAAGTTATATAGCGTTGGGAAGAAATCATACTAGGTAAGTATAGCCTAACTATATAATTAATAAAAAAGTTTTATTTGACATGCACATGAGGGCACTTTGGTGCACACTTGGCTTGGCTATGACTTGGTGCACCGTCACACCCTTGTATTTGCTTAATAAAGTCAGTACCTCACGTTGACTGACTTGTCTCTAAAACCCAGAGTGAAAACTGTACCTCCAGCCTGCACTGTGACAATGGATGACTGCGGCGGCTCGCTCATAGTGTCAAGTGTGGATGGGCACACAATGGCTGCAGGCCAGACAGCTGTCTAGGGCCCCGCTCCTCCGCACACCACATGGTTGGTACCTGGCCCATAAGAGGGGACAGGCGCCGCCGCCCGCATTCAACTTACCAGCATCAAAGATGCCAATACAGTTGAAGGCAGTGATGGAGGCAGAGAGCATCAGATGGCGCACCCTCTCCCATCTCTGCCTCGGCGTGTGCCAGCAGTGGAGCCGATGAGACACTACAGAAGGCCGGGATCACACTTGTGAGAAACTCGCACGAGTCTTGCACCTCAATATCCGCCACTCGGACCGCTCCGCTGCATAGAAATACATGCAGCCACACACTCCGATCCGAGTGCTGGCGCCAGTGCTGGGTATTGAGATGCGAGTTTCTCGCAAGTGTGACCCCGGCTGAAGCCAGAGCAGCAGGGAAACCAGGAGAGGTAAGTAGTGTTTGTATATGCTGTACTATACTGTGTGTGGGGGGGGCTGCACTATACTGAGTGTGTGTTTGTGTGGGGGCTGAATTATACTGTGTGGGGGAGCTGCATTGTACTCTGTGTGTGGGGGGGGCTGAATTATACTGTGTGGGGGAGCTACATTGTACTCTGTGTGTGGGGGGGCTGAAATATACTGTGTGGGGGAGGCTGAATTATACTGTGGGGAAGCTGTATTGCACTCTGTGTGTGGGGGGCTGAATTATACTGTGTGGGGAAGCTGCATTGTACTCTGTGTATGGGGGGGCTGAATTATACTGTGTGGGGGAGCTGCATTGTACTCTGTGTATGGGGGGGCTGAATTATACTGTGTGGGGGAGGCTGAATTATACTGTGGGGAAGCTGTATTGTACTCTGTGTGTGGGGAAGCTGCATTGTACTCTGTGTGTGTGGGGGGGGCTGAATTATACTGTGTGGGGGAGCTACATTGTACTCTGTGTGGGGGGGCTGAAATATACTGTGTGGGGGAGGCTGAATTATACTGTGGGGAAGCTGTATTGTACTCTGTGTGTGGGGGGCTGAATTATACTGTGTGGGGAAGCTGCATTGTACTCTGTGTATGGGGGGGCTGAATTATACTGTGTGGGGGAGCTGCATTGTACTCTGAGGAGGGATGCATAATGCTCTATGATGGGACTACAGTATTCTTTATCAAGGACCACAGTCAGTGCATTATGCTATATGGGAGCTGCATTATACTGTATCGAGGACTATCTGTTCCCATCATTTTTACTCCGGCCGAGAAACAAGCGTCAAACAACTTCAATATTGTCAATCAGCCCATGTAAATACAACTGAAATGTTTCTGTGATTGTGCAATATGTGAGCATTTGGGGCCCCACTTTGTCTAAAACTGGCTCTGCTGCAGACATGCCCTGACGGCTGGCTGTGGCCGCCACTTGCTACACTTCCGGTTGTGAAACATCACTACACAGACGGCAACCATCGAAGCCTGCAAAGACACTATGAGCATGTGGCCGCGATCATCCGGTGACAGTGCGTAGACAAAAGGCACAGCGTTCACTCTGGGCTTCAGAGACAAGTCACTCACTGACTTTATTATGCAAATAGGAGGATGTGAAGGAGCACCCAGGCACAGGCCACGCCCAGGGTGCACCCAGACACAGGCCACGCCCAGGGTGCACCCAGGCACAGGCCACGCCCAGGGTGCACCCAGGCACAGGCCACGCCCAGGGTGCACCCTCACTGCATATCAAATAAAGTTTAGGGAGTTTGCCATTTTGGGAGTGACAGACTCGCATTAAACCTACGAATCGTCCTGTAGGAAACACAAGCCCTCAGATGTCTAGGTGGCTGTAAATACAAAACAATAAAGAAAAAAACGAAAGCACAGAAACTCAATATTGCCAGAGAGTGAATGGGTTAACGTAGCTTGGTAATGACAACCGCTGAGCTAATCCCTCACAGCAGCCCGTGCACTTGTACCATTACTGCAGAGAAGCCCCGGGCACGTTACATCCACCGTGTAGGGCTCCCGGGAGGTCACACGTCACGTGGTCACGCCGTGCAAACACCGGAAGTGTAGGAACCAGGGCTAACTGTGAAGTGCACAGCGACATCTTGTGGCTGGAGTGTGAACAGCATCTTACTCACTGATCTGGCAGGGAGAGTTCATGAGAAGTCCTGACTCTGGCCACCGGAGGGCGCTCTCCTCATTGAGGTTGGGAACACGATAAAGACTTGTCTGTGTGCTCAATGTTGTGTCATTTTATTATTTGATATCCATGTGTATTAAAGATGACGTCATGTTCACATTATTGTTCCTAAGAATTGGACTGAAGGGGGTCTGTATAACCCAACAAGGTACAGCACCATTAATGAGGGGCCCCTGATTGGTGCTGATTGTGACATTTGCTATCAATAAAAAGCGTTTTAAAGATACCAGCCACAATCGGAATAACCCGTATTGTTTTATTGCGAGAGGAGTCGAAGCTGTGACTGACGCCATTCATGAAATATCGGGGGTTGGGATCACAATTCCCAAATAGTTTTTTTGGGTATTGTTTTTCTGTTTACGGTAAACGATTACTGTGAGACGAAACTTGCCCAGGATTTTCTGTTATTTTCTGGGACCCATAACTAGTTTGTTTTTCCCTCCATATTCCTTTGTGGGGGCGGTATTGTGTGATGAGCTGGCTTTTCATGGAAACCCTTTTGCAGTACATATGAAGTTTTGATCCTTGTTATTGTATTTTTTTGAGTGAGGTGAGGAAAGTTAAAAACAGCCATTTTGGTGTTTCAACTTTTTTTCTCTTTACAGCATTTACCTTATGGGTTAAAGAGGACCTGTCGCTCTTAATTTATTCCTAAGGTTTCCTTGGCTATTCTGTTTTATTTAATTATTATTATTTATAACAACCATTTTTTCTAGTGTTAATTTTTATTGTTGTTACAGGATTTTCTGCGGATGTTTCTTTAGGCTGCTCTGCATAATTATTCTGTGAGCAACACCCGCTTGTAAAGACAATATTAGCATATTAGGTACATCAAATAAAAAGTCTCATATCTCTGGAGCCCTGTGGTGGATTTTAAAGGGAACTTGTCACTTAAATCATGGCACAGGCGTATCTAAGGCTGGTTTCACACGTCCTGATATTTCCAGTACCTGTGTGTGAATGTAATACCTGTGGCACATGTGTGGCAACCGTGTGCCGCATCAGTACCACACGGACGGCTTCCAGGGAAGAAGCGCTACAGTAAGCGCTGTTCCCTGGTGGCTGGAGCTGAAGATGGCTCTCATCAATCTCCCCTGCTCTGCCAGCGATCGGCACAAGCTGAGGAGAATGATGAGAGTTATATTAAAGTTCGAACGATGACAGCAGGCATGGGCTTTTGGGACTATTACTCCCATTATCCAACACCTGCTACCACTAATAACAGTGACAGCAGGAGCGGATGATCGGAGTATTCCTCAGCTGCCGCCTGTGATCTAACAAAATAAATGAATGGAAAACCCCACGTGGGTTCCCCCTGTTTTCTTGAACCAACCAGACAAAACTCACAGCTGGGAGCTACAACCCTCAGCTGTCAGCTTCAGCAAGGTTCGTTATCAAGAATAGAGGGGTTCCCCCCATTTTTGAAAACCATCCTTGCTAAGGCTCACAGCAGGGGGCTGGTATTCTTAGGCTGGTAAGGGACCATTGATATAGGCCCCCCAGCCTAAAAACAGCAGCCCACAGCTGCCCAGAAAAGGCACATCTATTAGATACACCTTTTCTGGCGCTTTGCCTGGCTCTTCCCACTTGCCCTGTATCGGTGGCAAGTGGGGTTAATATTTGTGGAGTTGATGTTACCTTTGTATTGTCAGGTGACATCTATAAGACACCTATCCATTACTAATCCTATAGTTATATGTTAAATACACAGCCAGAATTAAATCCTTGAATAGAAAAAATGACACAGACTCCTTTAACCCCTTTCTACCATTGGACGTACTATTCCGTCCATGTGGGGTGGGCCCTACTTCCTATGGACGGAATAGTATGTCCAGCGCGATCAGCCGCGCTCACGGGGGGAGTGCGGCCGGGTGTCAGCTGACTATCGCAGCTGACACCCGGCACCATCATCTTGTCCCGCAAAAAACGAGCCACCACACAGCGTCATCAATGAAAAAATAAAAAAGTTATAGTCCTCAGAATAAAGCGATGCAAAATAATTATTTTTTTATATAAAATAGTTTTTATCGTATAAAAGCGCCAAAACATAAAAAAATGATATAAATGAGGTATCGCTGTAATCGTACTGACCTGAAGAATAAAACTGCTTTATCAATTTTACCAAACGCGGAACGGTATAAGCGCCCCCCCCAAAAGAAATTCATGAATAGCTGGTTTTTGTTCATTCTACCTCACAAAAATCGGAATAAAAAGTGATCAAAAAATGTCACGTGCTCGAAAATGGTACCAATAAAAACGTCAAGTCGTCCCGCAAAAAAACAAGACCTCACATGACTGTGGACCAAAATATGGAAAAATTATAGCTCTCAAAATGTGGAAACGCAAAAACTATTTTTTGCTATAAAAAGCATCTTTTAGTGTGTGACGGCTGCCAATCATAAAAATCCGCAAAAAAAACGCTATAAAAGTAAATCAAATCCCCCACCATCACCCCCTTAGTTAGGGAAAAATCATAAAATTTTAAAAAATGTATTTATTTCCATTTTCCCATTAGGCTTAGGGTTAGGGTTGAGACTAAAGTTAGGGTTGGGGCTAAAGTTAGGGTTAGGGATGGGGCTAAAGTTAGGGTTAGGGCTACAGTTAGGGTTGGTGTGAGGGTTAGGGTTGGGGCTAAAGTTAGAGTTAGGGTTGGGGCTAAAGTTAGGGTTTGGATTACATTTACGGTTGGATTAGGGTTGGGATTAGGGTTAGAGGTGTGGTTAGGGTTAGGGTTGGGATTAGGGTTAGGGGTGTGTTTGGGTTAGGGTTTCAGTTAGAATTGGGGGGTTTCCACTGTTTAGGCACATCAGGGGCTCTTCAAATGCGACATGGCTTCCGATCTCAATTCTAGCCAATTCTGCATTGAAAAAGTAAAACAGTGCTCCTTCGCTTCCGAGCTCTCCCATGCGCCCAAACAGGGGTTTTCCCCAACATATGGGGTATCAGCGTACTCAAGACAAATTGGACAACAACTTTTAGGGTCCAATTTCTCCTGTTGCCCTTGGGAAAATACAAAACCGGGGGCTGAAATATAATTTGTGTGGGAAAAAAAAGGATTTTTTATTTTCACGGCTCTTTGTTATAAACTGTAGTGAAACACTTGGGGGCTCAAAGTTCTCACAACATATCTAGATAAGTCCCTTGGGGGGTCTAGTCTCCAATATGGGGTCACTTGTGGGGGGTTTATACTGGTTAGGTACATCAGGGGCTCTGCAAATGCAACGTGACGCCTGCAGACCAATCCATCTAAGTCTGCATTCCAAACAGCGCTCCTTCCCTTCCGAGCTCTGCCATGCACCCAAATGGTGGTCCCCCCCACATATGGGGTATCAGAGTACTCAGGACAAATTGGACAACAACTTTTGTGGTCCAATTTCTCTTGTTACCCTTGGGAAAATACAAAACTGGGGGCTAAAAAATAATTTGTGTGGAAAAAAAATTATTTTTATTTTCACGGCTCTGCATTATGAACAGCAGTGAAACACTTGGGAATTCAAAGTTCTCACAGCACATCTAGATAAGTTCCTTGGGGGGTCTAGTTTCCAATATGGGGTCACTTGTGGGGCGTTTCTACTGTTTAGGTACATCAGGGGCTCTGCAAACGCAATGTGACGCCTGCAGACCAATCCATCTAAGTCTGCATTCCAAACAGCGCTCCTTCCCTTCCAAGCTCTGCCATGCGCCCAGACAGTTTTCTCCCACATATGGGGTATCAGCGTACTCAAGACAAATTGAACAACAACTTTTGGGGTCCAATTTCTCCTGCTACCCTTGGGAAAATACAAAACTGGGGGTAAAAAATAATTTCTGTGAAAAAAAAATTTTTTTTTATTTTCACGGCTCTGCGTTATAAACTGTAGTGAAACACTTGGGAGTTCAGAGTGCTCAACACATCTAAATAAGTTCCTTAGGGGGTCTACTTTCCAAAATGGTGTCACTTGTGGGGGGTTTCAATGTTTAGGCACATCAGGGGCTCTCCAAACGTGACATGGCGTTCCATCTCAATTCCAATCAATTTTGCATTGGAAAGTCAAACGGCGCTCCTTCCCTTCCAAGCTCTGCCATGCATCCAAACAGTGGTTTACCCCCACATATGGGGTATGTATCAGCGTACTCACGACAAATTTCACAACAACTTTTTGGGTCCCATTTCTTCTGTTACCCTTGGGAAAATAAAAAATTGGGGGTAAAAAAATCATTTTTGTGAAAAAATATGATTTTTTATTTTTACAGCTCCACATTATAAACTTCTGTGAAGCACTTGGTGGGTCAAAGTGCTCACCACACATCTAGACAAGTTACACAATTTTGCATTGAAAAGTCAAATGGCGCTCCTTCCCTTCTGAGCTGTGCCATGCGCCCAAACAGTGGTTTACCCCCACATATGGGGTATCAGCATACTCAGAACAAATTGTACAACAACCTTTGGTGTCCAATTTCTCCTGTTACTCTTGGTAAAATAAAACAAATTGGAGCTAAAGTAATTTTTTTGTGAAAAAAAGTTAAATGTTCATTTTTATTTAAACATTCCAAAAATTCCTGTGAAACACCTGAAGGGTTAATAAACTTCTTGAATGTGGTTTTGAGCACCTTGGGGGTTGCAGTTTTTAGAATGGTGTTACACTCGGGTATTTTCTATCATATAGACCCCTCAAATTGACTTCAAATGTGATGTGGTCCCTAAAAAAAATGGTGTTGTAAAAATGAGAAATTGCTGGTCAACTTTTAACCCTTATAACTCCCTAACAAAAAAAAATTTGGGTTCCAAAATTGTGCTGATGTAAAGTAGACATGTGGGAAATGTTACTTATAAAGTATTTTGTGTGACATATCTCTGTGATTAATGGCATAAAAATTCAAAGTTGGAAAATTGCGAAATTTTCTAAATTTTCACCAAATTTCTGTTTTCTTCACAAATAAACACAGGTAATATCAAAGAAATTTTACAACTATCATGAAGTACAATATGTCATGAGAAAACAGTGTCAAAATCACTGGGATCTGTTGAAGCGTTCCAGAGTCATAACCTCATAAAGTGACAGTGGTCAAAATTGTAAAAATTGGCCCAATCATTAACGTGCAAACCACCCTTGAGGGTAAAGGGGTTAATATTCTCAAATAAACCATACTTACGACTTCGCCTAATTCAACCAAAGTCCTTGATCTCCTGTAAAAAAATAAAATAAAAAAACAACAATATACCATACCTGTCCGTCATTCTATCCCACGCTGTAATCCTTGTCTGGGGGCGATCTGCTGTGAAGACACTGAGCTTGAACGGCGGTGACCTCATCACTGACTTTTTCCCACGGTCCTGAGGTCACCGAAGTTCAGGCCAGCTGGGAACGCAGCCTCAGTGACGTCACTGAGGCTGCGCTCTCAGCATCTCATTCCCCAGTGGTTTTCAGCCTGGACGGTCGCATCTTGGAACCGTCCAGGTTGAAAACTAATTTGCCCTGATACGATCAAATTTGCTCATCTCTAATTACCACCACATGGAGACCAATAATACCACATACAAGGAACAAATACCACCACACCATGATTAGACTACACATTAACATCACAGTGACCAAATAATAGCACATACAAGGAACAAATACCGCCACATCATGACCAGATCACATATTACCACCATATAGTGTCCCAATACTACAATACTGATCATTTATTTAAAAAAAACAATACTAATGCCATTATACACAGAAGATCTGTACTTATTATACATTGTCCGTGTACAGGTCATACAGTGATCACCGGTGACATTATACACAGGAACTCTGTATAGAGTGTCAGTGTACAGGTAATACAGGGATCCCCAGTGACATTATACTGAGGATCTCTGTATATAGTGTCAGTGTACAGGTAATACCGTGATCACAAGTGACATTATACACAGGAGCTCTGTATATAGTATACAGTAGTGTAAGTGTACAGGTAACACACTGACTCACCGGTGACGTCTCTAATTGAAGTCCTTCATCTTCGCTTTTCTTTTTCATCTAGTTCAGACCACCATCACTTCTTCCAGCCAGGTCTCGCTTCTGCAGAAAGTAACACAGTTATCTAGAGCAGAGGTCCCCAACTCCAGTCCTCAAGGCCCACCAACAGGTCATGTTTTCAGGATTTCCTTTGCATTGCACAGGTGATGCAATTATTACCTGGGCAAAACTAAGGAAATCCTGAAAACATGACATGTTGGTGGGCCTTGAGGACTGGAGTTGGGGACCTCTGATCTAGAGCACATTCCCCAATTTTTCCCCAACTTCTATACTAAGCCAGATGAAGAAAAAAGTGACCGTGTGGCCCTGCACAGTAACAGGACCTCTCCTCCCCCACACTGAAAACAGTATGCTCAAAAATAATATCCTTTAATTAGCCCCTACAGTAATATATCCCACATTCTGGACCTCACATGTCCTCCTATTCTGGACCTCACATGTCCTCCCATTCTGGACACCACGTGTCCACCCATTCTGCCTCATGTCTCTCCATATTGCCTCCATAGTCATCCATAATAGTATAAGGCAGCCCCATAGTCATATATAGTTGTATAATGCAGTCCCATAGCAGTATAATGCAACCCATAGCGGTATAATGCAACCCCATAACGGTATATTGCACCTCCAAAGTATAATGCAGCCACATAGCAGTATAATGCACCCACATAGTATAATGCAGCCCCACAGCAGTATAATGCAGCCCCATAGGGGTATAATGCCGCCTCATAAAATAATGCCCCCACATAGAATAATGCACCCCCATAATATAATGCTCCCCCATAGGGGTATAATGCACCCCACAATATAATGCTCCCCCATAGGAGTATAATGCACCCTCATAGGGGTATAATGCAGCCCCATAAAATGATGCTCCCTATAGGGGTATAATGCACCCACATTTTATAATGCTCCCCCATAAGAGTATAATGCACCCACATAGTATAATGCACCCCATAATATAATGCTCACACATAGGGGTACAATGCATTCACATAGTATAAAGCACCCCCATAATATAATGATACCCCATATGGGTATAATGCTCCCCCATAGGAGTATAATTCACCCCCATAGTATAATGAACCCCCATAATATAATGTTCCCCTATTGGGATATAATGCTCCCCCATAGGGGTATAATGCAGCTCCATATTATAATGCACTCCATAGTACAGTATAATTCTTCTCCGTAAGGGTATAATGCTCCCCCATAATATAATGCTCCCCCATAGGGGTACAGTGCAGTTCCATAGTGGTATAATGCACCCCCATAGTACAATGCAGCCCCATAGCAGTAAAATGTACCCCCATAGTATAATACTGTGAGACTTGTGGAGCTCCTAAGGTGAACCTGCAGGACCGCGACAACGAACCTCCCAAGGGTGAGCTGACCTAATGGGCCACTCCCAAATACAGGGAGCGTCCGGGGCAGGCCCAAGGGAGACTATTGCAGTGGAAGCTGATCTCCGGGACAGGAAGTAGGAGACACAAGCCAGGATGGACCAAGAACTGATGGCCAGGACGACAGAATGAACACTCTAGAGGTGGGAGGCACGGAGATAGCAAGGAGCAGGCGGGGATGAACGGCAGTAGGAAGGAAGACAAAGAGGATACAGGGAGGGATGGTGCAGGATACAGGGTAGAGCACGAGGCAAAACAGACTGGAAGGTAGACAAGAGAGCGCAGGGAAGCGTGGAGCCTGGTTCAAACGTGAAACACAATTGACAGGCATAGAGCAGGGGGAGAGGCTACCTGAAATAGGATGCATGTGGCAGGACTTCCGGGTCAAGATCCTCCTGGATCATAGCGTGGAGGAACGGAGCGACCGCAGGCCAGACCGAGGAAGTGCGCGTGCACAGCTGAGACTGGAGTGAGCACGCGCACCCGACAAGACCCAGGAGCCGGCGGCGAGACAGGCAGAGAGATCGGGTGATGAGCGCACACTCCAGGAGCGCGTCTAAGTATGCCGGGGTTCAGGGGAAGGAGCGGCAGGCGCGTCGGCAGGAGGAGACGTGACAAATACAGCCCCATAGCAGTATAATGCAGCCCCATAAGGGTATAATGCACCCACATAGAATAATGCACCCCCATAATATAATGCTCCCCCATAGGGGTATAATGCACCCCCATAATATAATGCTCCCCCATAGGAGTATAATGCACCCCCATAGGGGTATAATGCACCCCCATAGAACAATGCAGCCCCATAGTATAATACAGCCCCATATCAGTATAATGCACCCCCATAGTACAATGCAGCCCCATAGCAGTATAATTCACCTACATAGTATAATGCAGCCCCATAGCAGTATAATGCAACCCCATAGGGGTATAATGCAGCCCCATAAAATAATGCTCCCCCATATGGGTTTAATGCACCCCCATAATATAATGCTTCCCCATAGGGGTATAATGCAGCCCCTTAAAATAATGGTCCCTCATAGGGGTATAATGCACCCACATAGTATAATGCACTCCCATAATATAATGCTCCCCATAGGGGTATAATGCACTCACATAGTATAATGTACCCCATAATATAATGCTCCCCTATAGGGGTATAATGCACCCACATAATATAATGCACCCCCATAATATAATGTTCCCCCATAGGGGTATAATGCAATGCCATAGAGGTATAATGCACCCCCATAATGTAATACTCACCAGTAGGGGTATAATGCTCCCCCATAGGAGTATAATGCACCCCATAGTATAATGCTCCTCCATAAGGGTGTAATGCTCCCCCATAAGGGTGCAATGCTCCCCCCATAGGGGTATAATGCTCCCCCATAATATAATGCTCTCCCATAGGGGTATAATGCTCCCCCATTTGGGTATGATATAATGCACCCCATACCACGGTTTTACAAAAAAAAAAAAAGTTCTCCTTACCTGGCCGAGATACAGTGATGTTCTCAGCTAGATACATCCAAGGCGCGCAGCGTCGTTCTGGCGTATGATAGTGATGTCATACACCGGCGATGTACCCGATGACGTCAGTTGCCGGCCTGTGATTGGCTGGCGGCTTTGAACTGTTGCCGTGCGGGACAACAAATTTTAACTGTCCATGGGTCTGAGGTCTCAGTTACTGAGCAGAGGAGAAGGGGCCCGCTGCTGGCCCCTTCTGCTCATCGGGCCCCATGCACCAGTAAGGGCAGTAATGCCCTGCTTGCGCAAGGGAGAATCGCAGTGCATGCTGTGTGAGAATTCAGAAGCTTGCATCTCAAAGACTTTCATCTCAAACCTAGACAAACCCTTTAATTACAAAATAAAGCCCTGCAGCCATTCCTAAAAGCATGTAATATACTCACTGTCAGGGTTCCAGCAGTCATCACATGGCCACATCACTCATGCGATTTTCATATTTACGGTCACGTGACAATGAACTTCACTTTCTGCTTCTCTCAGTTTTTCACTGAGAATTGAATTAGGGCGAGCAGGTTGTCAGCATGTGACCAAGGGCAGAGACAGACTGCCGTATTTCTCGTGTGAGAATCGCATCTTAAACCTCGTACTGGCTGTCGGCTCCCCCGACCTGAGCTTGACAGCTGCATAGTAATCCATTACACTGTCTTGCTCAGGTCAGGAGAGGTGCCAGGCCAGTCTTTGCAGTGCGATGTGACGGTCGCACGAGAAATACGGCAGTCTGACTCTGCCCAAAGTGTGCAAATTGCATATGTTCTTGGGGGAGGGGAAGCCAAAACAGAATTGTTACCAAGGGTGCCAGAAAACCTAGATACACCTCTGCATAGAGCTGACATCTGCACCTGATCGCGGCGGCTCTAAGCGTGAGCTTGTGCGATCGCGGCGCCATACATGTACAGCGAACATCGGGAAGCGGTTAATCAATGAAGTTTGGTCAATAAAATATATGTAACCCAAAAGGGTTTTGTTAGAAAAACAGAAAATATAAAAGTATTGGCTTTTAAAGTTTACAACACAAAAACAATTTAAGTGTTTTTTATTGTGTAAAAGTAATAAAACACAACAAAACCCTATTATTATCATTTTTATTATTATTTATTTTTATAGTGCTCTTACTTATTTGTAATCATACTGATGCACAGAATAATGATAATACATTATGAGCAATATGGTGAACAGCGCAAAATTTTAAACACAAAAGAATATTTCAAAATTGCAGTTTTTATCCCATTTCCCCCAGAGTTAAAAGGTTGTATCCCCCCAAAATGCCAAGTTATTCCCTCTGCAATGGATAGGAGATAACTTGCAGGTCTAGGAGCTGGAGAAGTGGAGGATTTCTAACCACTGATAATGGACTTCGTAACTCTGAGAAGGTGGACCTACAGCCCTGTCCTGAATGCTGACCATGGATAAGACATCATTTTTTTCTCTTTAACATTCAAACAGAGATAACAATAAACTTGGAAAAGCAAATTAAGTCTTTATCTAATGTCAATGTACTGTTCACAACAGCGGTGCACCCAGTATGAGGAGCCACCACGTAAGCTCTCCCTCTGCAGTTCTGGCCCTTACGGGGGTCACCGGGTTTTTCCGCGAGGCAGCAAGTCTCTCTCTGACGTAGTCTATCAAAGCCCGTTGAGCCTCCCATGCCCCAACCAGCCCTCTCCCAACCTGATACCCTAATCCTAGCCGAGCCTGGTACTGTAGAGGATAGCTGCAAGTGACGGCCCTGCTCACACGCACTCTCCTTCCGTAATCACAGTAGTGTCCCGCCTGTTGCAGTCTCCTCATGGATCTTCTCGGCTTAACTGTCATCGAACTGTCTTTCAGGATTGGACTGGAGTTGACCAGACCTCGGCTCTTAATGGGTGACGTCTAGCCTCTTGAGCTTTACGGTCAAGTGGCACAGATCCTGGCCCCAAGTACAGCAGGCGGAACTCCAAGTCCTCCTGTGCGGAATACGGGCCTTGTCAGATGATAGCCAACACCTTATTGTAGTAGGCTTTCCGCTGAG
Source organism: Ranitomeya imitator (assembly GCF_032444005.1). Taxonomy (NCBI): domain Eukaryota; kingdom Metazoa; phylum Chordata; class Amphibia; order Anura; family Dendrobatidae; genus Ranitomeya; species Ranitomeya imitator. The sequence goes on from NC_091286.1 coordinate 337,594,857, forward strand.
GCCTGTTACACTGGCCTCAGAGACATCCCTGGAACATGTCTCCTCTGCTCTCTTCTCTGGCACCAAATCTGACTGCAGTTTGGCACGCAGGGCTTTCTTATCTAGCAAGACTTTCCTGTGGGTCATCTGATCAGGTCCAGCACAGAAAGTCACTCCCCCAGCAAATCTTCCAGGTCGGCTGGCCAGCAGATGGCAGTCTCTCCTCACTAATGGCTAGTGTTGAGCGATACCTTCCGATATCGGAAAGTATCGGTATCGGTTGGGATCGGCCGATATTCAAAAAATATCGGATATCGCCGATACCGATACCCGATCCCAATGCAAGTCAATGGGACCAAAATATCGGAATTAAAATAAACCCTTTCTTTCCTTGTAGGTTCATTCTACATCAAGGAAAACAACTAAGAATAATGTAGGATGTATTGTGGGAGGTGGCGGAGACATTAAAGGCAATGAGGTTTAGCCCAATCAAATAGAATAGCATGTTTTTTTTTTTTTTAAAGACGTTCGGAGTGAAAAAGATATTGAGTATGTAAATTTTTTTTTATTTTGTCAGATATTGATGTTTCACTATTCCACGCCCTTCCCCTTCTTTTTTTTCTTTTTTTTTTTACTTTTCCCACACTTTCATCTTCATCATCATCAGCATCTTTGACATCAACTTCTTCTTCACCTTATTCATCTTCTTCTTCATCTTCTACCTATTTTTTTTTTTAATTACATTCTTCATATTCATTTTATTCAACTATTATTATTCTTCCTATTCTACATATTCTTTTTATTCCACTGTTATTATTCTTCCTATTCTACTTCTTCATCATATTCTCATTTGTGACAGGCATTCCCGTAGTTGTTATCTATAAAATTTGGAAGATTACACCTTCCGTTCTGCCAGTCACAAAAGTTACATTTGTCCGCGTTCAGTTTGGCCTGCAGCATCAGGCTTTATCCAGGGGCACCACGAGGAGGAACGGACTCACCCCCATACACTGCTTAGTCTTCTTCTGCATATAATTTAGATAATATCTTTTGCTCTGATATTAAGTCTTATGCTTAATGTTCTTCTGCTCTTTGTTCTGCAGCCTCTTGTTCTTCTGCTTCTCGGTCTTCCATGTCGTCGTCTCCAGGGTCGTCGTCTCCAGTGTCGTCATCTCCGCCGTCGTCGTCTCAGCCGTCGTCGTCTCCGCCGTCGTCGTCTCCGCCGTCGTCATCGGGGTGGTCTTCCGGGTCGTCGTCATCGGGGTGGTCTTCCGGGTCGTCGACTTTAGGGTCTTAAACTTGGAAATGTAGCAGAAGGTACAAGAAGGCTGAGAAAATGCCAAGAACCAGCTGATGGAACTGGAACTCGGATGGCTACCCGAAGGTTCAAGAGCCTATGGAACTACCGAGGACCAGCTGACGTTACTGGAACCCGGTTACTAAGCAGGAGGTACCCGTGCTAAAAAGCACTACCAAGGACCGCCTGGCGTTGGCGGAACTCGGATACCCAGAAGGAGGCACCTAAGCCAAAGGCTCTGCCCGGAACCAGCTGACGTTACTGGAACCAGGATGGGGAGCAGAAGGTACAAGAGCAAAAGACACTGCCGAGAACCAGCTGACGGTACTGGAACCCGGATGGGTAGCCGAAGGTCCAAGAGCCAATGGAACTACCGAGGACCAGCTGACGTTACTGGAACCCGGTTACTAAGCAGGAGGTACCCGTGCCTGAAAGCACTACCAAGGACCACCTAACGTTGACAAGAGCAAAAGACACTGCCGAGAACCAGCTGACGGTGCTGGAACCAGGTGGTGGACCCGAAGGCCCACAGGAGAGGAGAGGACAGCTAGGCCGCGAGGCAGCCGCAGTTACCGAACCCCAACAGTCCTACAGGGGGAGCTGGGCCTACTGGCACTACAGAACCAGCCTTGACTACCAGTTCACGCAGCCCACATAGGAAGCTCCTAAACTGGAGGCACCCTGGAGTTGGCTAACCCGACTGCAACACGACGGGGCAAACATAGGCGTCTCAGCGAGTTTGACACACCCCGGAAACAGCTGACGGTGCTGAAACCAGGTTTGGCACGAGGGAGTACCTGTGACAAAAACACTGCCGAGAACCAGCTGGCGGTGCTGGAACCCAGATGCGTTGCCCCAGTGTGCAAGAGCCAATGGCACGACCGAGGACCAGCTGGCGGTGCTGGAACACGGTTACTAAGCTGTAGGTGCCCGCGCTTAAAAGCACTACCAAGGACCGCCTGACGTTGGCGGAACTCGGATACCCAGGAGGAGGCACCTAAGCCAAAGGCTCGGCCCGGAACCAGCTGACGGTGCTGGAACCAGGTGGTGGACCCCAAGGCCCACAGGAGAGGAGAGGACAGCTAGGCCGCGAGGCAGCCGCAGTTACCGAACCCCAACAGTCCTACAGGGGGAGCTGGGCCTACTGGCACTACAGAACCAGCCTTGACTACCAGTTCACGCAGCCCACATAGGAAGCTCCTAAACTGGATGCACCCTGGAGTTGGCTAACCCGACTGCAACACGACAGGGCAAACATAGGCGTCTCAGCGAGTTTGACACACCCCGGAAACAGCTGACGGTGCTGAAACCAGGTTTGGCACGAGGGAGTACCTGTGACAAAAACACTGCCGAGAACCAGCTGGCAGTGCTGGAACCCAGATGCGTTGCCCCAGTGTGCAAGAGCCAATGGCACGACCGAGGACCAGCTGGCGGTGCTGGAACACGGTTACTAAGCTGTAGGTGCCCGCGCTTAAAAGCACTACCAAGGACCGCCTGACGTTGGCGGAACTCGGATACCCAGGAGGAGGCACCTAAGCCAAAGGCTCGGCCCGGAACCAGCTGACGGTGCTGGAACCAGGTGGTGGACCCCAAAGCCCACAGGAGAGGAGAGAACAGCTAGGCCGCGAGGCAGCCGCAGTTACCGAACCCCAACAGTCCTACAGGGGGAGCTGGGCCTACTGGCACTACAGAACCAGCCTTGACTACCAGTTCACGCAGCCCACATAGGAAGCTCCTAAACTGGAGGCACCCTGGAGTTGGCTAACCCGACCGCACCACGACGGGGCAAGCATAGGCGTCTCAGCGAGCTTGACACAACCCGGAAACAGCTGACGGTGCTGAAACCAGGTTTGGCACGAGGGAGTACCTGTGACAAGAACACTGCCGAGAACCAGCTGGCGGTGCTGGAACCCAGATGCGTTGCCCCAGTGTGCAAGAGCCAATGGCACGACCGAGGACCAGCTGGCGGTGCTGGAACCCGGTTACTAAGCTGTAGGTGCCCGCGCTTAAAAGCACTACCAAGGACCGCCTGACGTTGGCGGAACTCGGATACCCAGGAGGAGGCACCTAAGCCAAAGGCTCGGCCTGGAACCAGCTGACGGTGCTGGAACCAGGTGGTGGACCCCAAGGCCCACAGGAGAGGAGAGAACAGCTAGGCCGCGAGGCAGCCGCAGTTACCGAACCCCAACAGTCCTACAGGGGGAGCTGGGCCTACTGGCACTACAGAACCAGCCTTGACTACCAGTTCACGCAGCCCACATAGGAAGCTCCTAAACTGGAGGCACCCTGGAGTTGGCTAACCCGACCACACCACGACGGGGCAAGCATAGGCGTCTCAGTTAGCTTGACACAACCCGGAAACAGCTGACGGTGCTGAAACCATGCTTGGCACGAGGGAGTACCTGTGACAAGAACACTGCCGAGAACCAGCTGGCGGTGCTGGAACCCAGATGCGTTGCCCCAGTGTGCAAGAGCCAATGGATGGCACGACCGAGGACCAGCTGGCGGTGCTGGAACCCGGTTACTAAGCTGTAGGTGCCCGCGCTTAAAAGCACTACCAAGGACCGCCTGACGTTGGCGGAACTCGGATACCCAGGAGGAGGCACCTAAGCCAAAGGCTCGGCCTGGAACCAGCTGACGGTGCTGGAACCAGGTGGTGGACCCCAAGGCCCACAGGAGAGGAGAGAACAGCTAGGCCGCGAGGCAGCCGCAGTTACCGAACCCCAACAGTCCTACAGGGGGAGCTGGGCCTACTGGCACTACAGAACCAGCCTTGACTACCAGTTCACGCAGCCCACATAGGAAGCTCCTAAACTGGAGGCACCCTGGAGTTGGCTAACCCGACTGCAACACGACGGGGCAAACATAGGCGTCTCAGCGAGTTTGACACACCCCGGAAACAGCTGACGGTGCTGAAACCAGGTTTGGCACGAGGGAGTACCTGTGACAAAAACACTGCCGAGAACCAGCTGGCGGTGCTGGAACCCAGATGCGTTGCCCCAGTGTGCAAGAGCCAATGGCACGACCGAGGACCAGCTGGCGGTGCTGGAACACGGTTACTAAGCTGTAGGTGCCCGCGCTTAAAAGCACTACCAAGGACCGCCTGACGTTGGCGGAACTCGGATACCCAGGAGGAGGCACCTAAGCCAAAGGCTCGGCCCGGAACCAGCTGACGGTGCTGGAACCAGGTGGTGGACCCCAAGGCCCACAGGAGAGGAGAGAACAGCTAGGCCGCGAGGCAGCCGCAGTTACCGAACCCCAACAGTCCTACAGGGGGAGCTGGGCCTACTGGCACTACAGAACCAGCCTTGACTACCAGTTCACGCAGCCCACATAGGAAGCTCCTAAACTGGAGGCACCCTGGAGTTGGCTAACCCGACCGCACCACGACGGGGCAAGCATAGGCGTCTCAGCGAGCTTGACACACCCCGGAAACAGCTGACGGTGCTGAAACCAGGCTTGGCACGAGGGAGTACCTGTGACAAGAACACTGCCGAGAACCACCTGGCGGTGCTGGAACCCAGATGCGTTGCCCCAGTGTGCAAGAGCCAATGGCACGACCGAGGACCAGCTGGCGGTGCTGGAACACGGTTACTAAGCTGTAGGTGCCCGCGCTTAAAAGCACTACCAAGGACCGCCTGACGTTGGCGGAACTCGGATACCCAGGAGGAGGCACCTAAGCCAAAGGCTCGGCCTGGAACCAGCTGACGGTGCTGGAACCAGGTGGTGGACCCCAAGGCCCACAGGAGAGGAGAGAACAGCTAGGCCGCGAGGCAGCCGCAGTTACCGAACCCCAACAGTCCTACAGGGGGAGCTGGGCCTACTGGCACTACAGAACCAGCCTTGACTACCAGTTCACGCAGCCCACATAGGAAGCTCCTAAACTGGAGGCACCCTGGAGTTGGCTAACCCGACTGCAACACGACGGGGCAAACATAGGCGTCTCAGCGAGTTTGACACACCCCGGAAACAGCTGACGGTGCTGAAACCAGGTTTGGCACGAGGGAGTACCTGTGACAAAAACACTGCCGAGAACCAGCTGGCGGTGCTGGAACCCAGATGCGTTGCCCCAGTGTGCAAGAGCCAATGGCACGACCGAGGACCAGCTGGCGGTGCTGGAACACGGTTACTAAGCTGTAGGTGCCCGCGCTTAAAAGCACTACCAAGGACCGCCTGACGTTGGCGGAACTCGGATACCCAGGAGGAGGCACCTAAGCCAAAGGCTCGGCCCGGAACCAGCTGACGGTGCTGGAACCAGGTGGTGGACCCCAAGGCCCACAGGAGAGGAGAGAACAGCTAGGCCGTGAGGCAGCCGCAGTTACCGAACCCCAACAGTCCTACAGGGGGAGCTGGGCCTACTGGCACTACAGAACCAGCCTTGACTACCAGTTCACGCAGCCCACATAGGAAGCTCCTAAACTGGATGCACCCTGGAGTTGGCTAACCCGACTGCAACACGACGGGGCAAACATAGGCGTCTCAGCGAATTTGACACACCCCGGAAACAGCTGACGGTGCTGAAACCAGGTTTGGCACGAGGGAGTACCTGTGACAAAAACACTGCCGAGAACCAGCTGGCGGTGCTGGAACCCAGATGCGTTGCCCCAGTGTGCAAGAGCCAATGGCACGACCGAGGACCAGCTGGCGGTGCTGGAACACGGTTACTAAGCTGTAGGTGCCCGCGCTTAAAAGCACTACCAAGGACCGCCTGACGTTGGCGGAACTCGGATACCCAGGAGGAGGCACCTAAGCCAAAGGCTCGGCCCGGAACCAGCTGACGGTGCTGGAACCAGGTGGTGGACCCCAAGGCCCACAGGAGAGGAGAGAACAGCTAGGCCGCGAGGCAGCCGCAGTTACCGAACCCCAACAGTCCTACAGGGGGAGCTGGGCCTACTGGCACTACAGAACCAGCCTTGACTACCAGTTCACGCAGCCCACATAGGAAGCTCCTAAACTGGAGGCACCCTGGAGTTGGCTAACCCGACCGCACCACGACGGGGCAAGCATAGGCGTCTCAGTGAGCTTGACACAACCCGGAAACAGCTGACGGTGCTGAAACCAGGCTTGGCACGAGGGAGTACCTGTGACAAGAACACTGCCGAGAACCAGCTGGCGGTGCTGGAACCCAGATGCGTTGCCTATTAAAGATTGTCTTCCTAGAGCCCCAACTAGCGGTGTTGGAGCTAAGGGTAAGCAGGGGGAGCAGAGTGTAGGCCGAAGCCTGCACTGGAGGCAGCTTTGTGTCTGCGTTGCGTTAGCAGGACACTTTGCCGGCTACACAGTGGGGGAACAGCTGGCGTTGCTGAACCCCACTAACACAATGGCGTGTGTTTTTCTCTGTGCAGCTAGCACTTGCGGTCAAAAACTAGCGATGTTAGAGCCCGTGTTGAAGCAGGAGGAGGAGGAGAGGAGCAGAGTGTAGGCCGAAGCCTATTTGAACCAATTTCAAAGGAAACCTTTAACCCCCCCTCAGGTGTTACAAAGTACAAGAGACACACCTTGTGCAGTATTAATGCTGCACAAGTGAAAGGTTGCTCTATTAATTTGTCTACTTGCACACGCTGAATGAAAGACGTACACAATTTAGCCCATTCTACAGTCAAACTGTAGTGGATGCGTGACTTGGCTTTTTAAGGAGACGCAGCACAGGTGTCCCAAATAACGCCTTGGTGTTTGGCGCAGCTTCCTGAGCGTTGTTATTTGCTGTACAGGAGTCTGCGCTCTTGTGTTATCCCTTGGCAATGCCCTGTTAGAGCTGCCCGTCTTATGACCTCATTTCATGTTGGCCGGTGCGGTTAACGATGGCCATAAATCCCAGACCCACAGTGCCTTTTCATAAAGTCACACTGCGGTGCTGTGATTCGTGGCCTTGAGCAGTAAATATTTTGGCTGCTCACACACGTCCTTACACCTGCTTCAGACTGGGCGGCCTCTGCTGATCCCTTCTCGCATGCCGCGGCCATGAGGCTGCACAGTCTGAAGAAGGCGGAAGGAGATGAGTTAAGACAGGTGAAGATATGCACTGCTCGTGCCCATCAATCACACCCTCGCAGTCAAAATAAGACAACGAGGAGCATTGTTTCAGGCAGGGCGGACGCACAGGCGCAACAAGCCAACCAATGATGTCAGAAGACGGGAAGCACTACCAAGGGGGGTGCTGCGTATCATTAGAAAGGAAAGTCACACCTCAGGGACAGTGGAATGGTCTCAATGAGACACATTTTGTACGTTTTGAGTTCCACGTGGGCAAGGACAAAAAGTCAGCCACCTTGTACAAATGCAGCAGTACTGCTGTACAAGGTGGCTGTTATACATAGAAACACCTGGGGGTGGGGGGCAGGCTCCCTTCAATTTCAGTTCATGTGCCTGCGTGGCGTTTGCAGGACACGTTGCCAGCTACACAGCAGGGGAACAGCTGGCGGTGCTGAACCCCACTAACACATTGGCTGGTGTTTTTCTCTGTGCAGCTAGCATGTCCGGGCAGAAACTGGCGTTGTTTGAGCCCAGGGTCAGCAGGAGGAGGAGAGGAGCAAAGTGTAGGCCGAAGCCTGCACTGGTGGCAGCTTTTGGTCAGTTGTGCCAGCGTGGCTTGTGCTGGACACGATGCCGACTACACAGCAGGGGAACAGCTGGCGGTGCTGAACCCCACTAACACATTGGCTGGTGTTTTTCTCTGTGCAGCTAGCATGTCCGGGCAGAAACTGGCGTTGTTTGAGCCCAGGGTCAGCAGGAGGAGGAGAGGAGCAAAGTGTAGGCCGAAGCCTGCACTGGTGGCAGCTTTTGTTCTGTTGTGCCAGCGTGGCTTGTGCTGGACACGTTGCCGACTACACAGCAGGGGAACAGCTGGCGTTGCTGAACCCCACGAACACATTGACTGGTGTTTTTCTCTGTGCAGCTAGCAGTTCCGGGCAAAAACTAGCGGTGTTTGAGCCCAGGGTCAGCAGGAGGAGTAGAGGAGCAGAGTGTAGGCCGAAGCCTAGTTGAACCAATTTCAAAGGTTACCTTTAACCCCCCCCTCAGGTGTTGCAAGGTACAAGAGCCACACCTTGAACAGCATTAATGATGCACAAGTCAAAGGTTGCTCTATTTAATTTTGCTCCTTGCACACGCTGAATTAAACACGTACACTATTTAGCCCATTATACTGTCAAACAGTAGTGGAGGCGTGACTACTAGTCTTTTTAAGGAGACGCAGCACAGGTGTACAAATTTACACCTAGGTGCTGTGCGCAGATTCCTTACCGTTGTTATTTGCAGTACAGGAAACTGCGCTCTTGTGTTATCCCTTGGCAATACCCTGTTAGTGCAGGCCGTCTCATGACCTCATTTCATGTTGGCCGATGCGGTTAACGATGGCCATAAATCCCAGACCCACAGTGCCTTTTCCTAAAGTCACACTGCGGTGCTGGGATTCATGGCCTTGTGCAGTAAATATGTTCGCCGCTCACACATGTCCTTACACCTGCTTCAGACTGGGCGGCCTCAGCTGATCCCTTATCGCATGCCACGGCCATGAGGCCGCACAGTCAGAAGAAGGCGGAAGGAGGGGAGTGAAGACAGGGGAACATATGCACTGCTCGTGCCCATCAATCACACCCTCGCAGTCAAAATATATGAGACAACGGGGGGCGTTGTGTCGGGCAGGGGGGACGCACAGGCACAGCCAGCCAACCAATGATGTCAGGAGACGGGCAGCGCTAACAATGGGGGTGCTGCGTGTCATTAAAAAGGAAAGTCACACCTCAGGGACATTGTAATGGTCTGTAATGAGACACATTTTGTACTTGTTGAGTTCCACGTGTGCAAGGAGAAAAAGTCAGCCACCTTGTACAAATGCAGCAGTACTGCTGTACAAGGTGGCTGTTATACATAGAAACACCTGGGGGGGTGGGGGGCAGGCTCCCTTCAATTTCAGTTCATGTGCCTGTGTGGCGTTTGCAGGACACGTTGCCAGCTACACAGCAGGGGAACAGCTGGCGGTGCTGAACCCCACTAACACATTGGCTGGTGTTTTTCTCTGTGCAGCTAGCATGTCCGGGCAGAAACTGGCGTTGTCTGAGCCCAGGGTCAGCAGGAGGAGGAGAGGAGCAGAGTGTAGGCCGAAGCCTAGTTGAACCAATTTCAAAGGTTACCTTTAACCCCCCCCCTCAGGTGTTGCAAGGTACAAGAGCCACACCTTGAACAGCATTAATGATGCACAAGTCAAAGGTTGCTCTATTTAATTTTGCTCCTTGCACACGCTGAATTAAACACGTACACTATTTAGCCCATTATACTGTCAAACAGTAGTGGAGGCGTGACTACTAGTCTTTTTAAGGAGATGCAGCACAGGTGTCAAAATTTACACCTAGCTGCTGTGCGCAGATTCCTGAGCGTTGTTATTTGCTGTACAGGAGTCTGCACTATTGGGATCCCTTGGCCATTCGCTGTGAGCGCTTCCTGTCTTCTGACCTCATTTAATGTCGGCCGTTACGGTTATTAGCGATGGACATGAATCCCAGACCCACAGTGTGTTTTCAAAAAATCACACTGCGTGGCTGGGATTCGTGGCCTTGTTCAGTAAATATGTTTGACGCTCACACATGTCCTTACACCTGCTTCAGACTGGGCGGCCTCATCTGATCCCTTATCGCCTGCCGCGGCCATGAGGACACCCAGTCTGAAGAAGGCGGAAGGAGATGAGTGAACACAGGCAAACATATGCACTGCACATGCCCATCAATCACACCCTCGCTGTTCAAAAAAATAAGACACCGAGGGGCGTTGTTTCGAGCAGGGCAGACGCACAGGCGCAGCCAGCTAACCAATGATGTCAAAAGACGGGCAGCGCTAACAAGGGTGGTGCTGCGTATCATTAGAAAGGAAAGTCACACCTCAGGGACAGTGGAATGGTCTCAATGAGACACATTTTGTACGTGTTGAGTTCCACGTGGGCAAGGAGAAAAAGTCAGCCACCTTGTACAAATGCAGCAGTACTGCTGTACAAGGTGGCTGTTTTACATAGAAACACCTGGGGGTGGGGGGCAGGCTCCCTTCAATTTCAGTTCATGTGCCTGCGTGGCGTTTGCAGGTCACGTTGCAAGCTACACAGCAGGGGAACAGCTGGCGGTGCTGAACCCCACTGACACATTGACTGGTGTTTTTCTCTGTGCAGCTCGCATGTCCGGGCAAAAACTGGCGGTACAGAACAGAAGCATACATAGTCTGTCAAGGATAATTAGATCGTGTAGTGATAATAGATTATAACAGTCATATCAACCAAGACAGATATAGGACTACAAAAAAGGACAGCTGCATATATATATATGTAATAAACGACAAAAGCACCAAAAAACGCAACCGAAAAACGTCCAGTAATGAAAATATTGAACAACTTTATTGATTAAAAAATAGACACACAGGTATGCAGCATGGCAGGCAAAACGAATCCCCTATACGAGCCCACATACGCTTCTAAAATACAGGAACCGAACTAAGGTGCACAACTAATAATCATGGACCATGTATATACCAAATCCATATGTATGAATAACATCAATGGCACAACATCATCAATCATTAGTGCCCATGACCCTGAAGACAAGTGTCAGATAATAAATATCATAAATGGTATACAGGCTTCAATCAATGGCACTCATGGTCCTGCACACAAGTATCGGATATACAGTACATACCACAGTGGTGGATCAGTGGAATGTGCACCGAAGTCCAGTCCTCCCCGACGCGCGTTTCGGCGGGTGGCCTTCCTCAGGGGGGCAGGCTCCCTTCAATTTCAGTTCATGTGCCTGCGTGGCGTTTGCAGGACACGTTGCCAGCTACACAGCAGGGGAACAGCTGGCGTTGCTGAACCCCACTAACACATTGGCTGGTGTTTTTCTCTGTGCAGCTAGCACTTCCGGGCAAAAACTAGCGGTGTTTGAGCCCAGGGTCAGCAGGAGGAGGAGAGGAGCAGAGTGTAGGCCGAAGCCTGCACTGGTGGCAGCTTTTGTTCTGTTGTGGCAGCGTGGCTTGTGCTGGACACGTTGCCGACTACACAGCAGGGGAACAGCTGGCGGTGCTGAACCCCACTGACACATCACCTAGTGTTTTTTCTGTGTAGACAACACTTCCAGGTGGCAACTGACAGTGTTAAAACCCAGGGAATCAAAGAGGAGCAGAGTGTAGGCCGAAGCCTGCAGTGGAGCAAGTTGAAAGGGAACCTTTAACCCCCCCCCCCCAGGCATTTGTTGCTGAAAGAGCCATCTTGTACAGCAGTAATACTGCACATGGAAAATGGTGGCTCCGAAAATTATGCTCCTTGCAAACGCTGAAGTACACACTCATATAATGTGTCCCCTCACACCGTCAAACCATCCCGGAAGTGGGACTTTCCTTTGTAATGTGACACAGCACAGCCGTCATTCCAACCCCCTTGGTGCCGGGCGCCACCTCCTCAACGTTGTTTGGTTCTGTCACGGAGCCCGCGCTGTAATGTTATCCCTTGGCCATGCACAGTTAGCGGTGCCCGTCTTCTGACATCATGTAGGTGTCAGGCTGGCAGTGCCTGTGCGTCCAAGCTGCCCGAGATCCAACCTTGCAGTGTCATCTAATGTAGTCCCACTGCGGGCCAGGGATCCATGGGCGTGCGCAGTGCATATCATCGCCTCTCACTCACCTCCTTCCTGCTTCTTCAGACTGTGCGGCGTCACTGCCGTGGCATGCTATTAGGGATCAGCTGACGCCGCCTAGTCTGAAGAAGCGTGAAGAAGGGGAGTGAGAGGCTAGTATATGCACTGCGCATGGCCATGGATACCAGGCCCACTGTGGGATCACATTAGACGACACTGCGAGGTGTGATTTCGGGCAGCGTGGACGCACAGGCGCAGCCAGGACGACAACAAATGATGTCAGAGGACGGGCAGCGCAAACTGTGCATGGCCAAGGGATAACATAACAGCGCAGGGTCCATGACGGAATCAAACAACGCTAAGGAGGCAGCGCACGGTGCCAAGGGGGTAGCAATGACGGATGTGCTGCGTCACATTACAAAGGAAAGTCCCACCTCCGGGACGGTTGGACGGTGTGAGGGGACACATTACATGAGTGTGTAGTTCAGCGTTTGCAAGGAGCATAATTTCAAGAGCGACCTTTCCCTTGTGCAGTATTAGTGCTGCACATGGTGGCTCTTTCAGTAACAAACGCCTAGGGGGGGGGGGGGACAGGTCCCCTTACATTTTAGTTGTGCCAGCGTGGCGGTCGCATGACACGTTGCCGGATACACAGCTGGGGATCAGCTGACGTTACTGAACCCCAATAACAGAGGAGCGACTGTTGACTGTGCACACAGCACTTCCAGGCACCAACTGGCAGTGTTAGAGCCCAGGGACAGCAGGAGGAGCAGATTGGAGGTATTGCCGCACACACAGCTGGGGATCAGCTGACGTTACTGAACCCCAATAACAGAGGAGCGACTGTTGACTGTGCACACAGCACTTCCAGGCACCAACTGGCGGTGTTAGAGCCCAGGGACAGCAGGAGGAGCAGATTGGAGGTATTGCCGCACACACAGCTGGGGATCAGCTGACGTTACTGAACCCCTATAACAGAGGAGCGACTGTTGACTGTGCACACAGCACTTCCAGGCACCAACTGGCGGTGTTAGAGCCCAGGGACAGCAGGAGGAGCAGAGGAACAGAGTGTAGGCCGAAGCCTGATTGGAGCAAGTTGAAAGGAAACCTTTAACCCCCCCCCCCCAAGACGTTTGTAGCTGAAAGAGCCATCTTGTGCAGCACTAAGGATGCAAAAGGAAAAGGTTGCTCTTTTAATTATGCTCCTTGCAAACACCGAAGTAAACACTAAAAATGTGTCCCTTTATACCGTTAAACCGTTCCGGAGGTGCGAATTTCCTTCGTAATGGGACACAGCACAGCTGTCATTCCTATCCCCTTGATGCCGTGCGCTGCCTCCTCAGCGTTGTTTTAAGCTGTCACGGAGCCTGCGTTGTTCTGTTAGCCCTTGGCCATGCCCAATTAGCGCTGCCTGTCTTCTGACATAATTTGGTGTCAGGCTGTCAGTGCCTGTGCGTCCACGCTGCTCCAGATCCCACCTCGCAGTCTCGTCTAACGTAATCCCACTGCGGGCCTTGGAACCATGGGCATGCACAGTGCATAACCTCGACTCTCACTCCCCTCCTTCCCTCTTCTTCAGACTGTGCGGTGTCACGGCCGTGGCATGCTAGGGATCAGCTGACGGCGCACAGTCTAAAGAAGGCGGAGGGAAATGAGTGAGAGCCCGAGGGGAAGATATGCACTGCGCATGCCCATGGATCCCAGGCCCGCAGTGTGACTCAATCAGAAGACACTGCGAGGCGGGATCTCGGGCAGCGCGGCCGCACAGGCGCAGCCAGCCTGACACCAAATTATGTCAGAAGACAGGCAGCGCAAATAGGGCATGCCCAAGGGATAACAGAACAGCGCAGGCTCCGTGACAGCTTAAAACAACGCTGAGGAGGCAGCGCATGGCACCAAGGGGGTAGGAATGACGGCTGTGCTGCGTCACATTACGAAGGAAAGTCCCAGCTCCGGGACGGTATAACGGTATCAGTGAACACATTTTATAAGTGTTAAGTTCTGCGTGTGCAAAGAGCTAAAAAAAAAGAGCTACCTTTTCCTTGTGCAGCATTACTGCTGCACAAGATGGCTCTTTCAGTAACAAACGACGGGGGGGGGGGACAGGTTCCCTTACATTTAGGTTGTTGTGCCAGCGTGGAGGTCGCAGGACACATTGCCGGCTACACAGCTGGGGATCAGCTGACGTTACTGAAACCCAATAACACTGGGTCGTATGTTTTTACTGTGCAGCCTGCACTTCTGAGCCGCAACTGGCGGTGTTGGAGCCCAGGAATAGCAGTTCAGGTGGTAGAAAGATGAACACAGCAGGAGACCTGGATGACACCCAATTACTTAATCAGGCAGAGGAGTGGCAAATTCCTGCGAGATCCAGGCCTGGTTCATTTTCAGGAAAGTAAGCCGGTCAACGTTATCGGAGGATAGTCGCATGCGACGGTCTGTTAGTACACCACCTGCGGCACTAAAGACATGTTCCGATAAGACACTAGCCGCAGGGCAAGCCAGCACCTCCAATGCATACTGGCTTAGCTCTGGCCATGTATCCAGCTTAGAGACCCAAAACTTGAACGGGGAAGAGCCGTCTGGGAGTACAGTAAGAGGGCAAGCCATGTAGTCTGTCACCATCTGACGGAACCGTTGCCTCCTGCTGACTGGAGCCGCCGGTGATGGTGTAGACATTTGGGGCGGGCACACAAAAGTGTGCCAGAGTTGTGCCATACTGGGCTTGCCTTGGGCAGAGGCACTGCTTCTGCTCCCTCTTTGGGCAGAGCCTCCCCCACTGCCTCGACGCACTGAGCTGCTTTGTAAAGCACTAGCAGCACTCCTCTCAGTTGGACAGGAGAAGATGATGGAATTCACCAGTGTGTCGTGGTACTCCCGCAATTTACGCTCCCGGGTCAACGCAGGGATGAGGTTTTGGACGTTGTCCCGGTAGCGAGGATCGAGGAGGGTGAACACCCAATAATCAGGCATGTTGAGAATGTGGTCGATGCGGCGGTCGTTTCTCAGGCACTGCAGCATGAAATCCACCATGTGCTGCAGAGTGCCAACTGGCCCAGAAACGCTGTCCCCTGCTTGAGACATGATCTCTGCCCGCTCGTCATCACCCCACCCTCGCTGTACACACTGACTACTGGACAATTGTGTCGCTCCCTCCTCTGGACGGAGCTCTTCCTCCTCCATTGACTCCTCCTCATCCTCCTCACAAATTGGCCCCTGCGTACCCCTTTGTGAGGAACCACGTGGCGCTGACTCTCCAGAAGCTGATGGAAAAGGTGACTCCTCATCCTCCACCTCTTCCACCACATCATCCCTTAACCCTTGCAAAGTTTGCTGAAGCAGGCAGATAAGGGGGACAGTCATGCTGACTAGTGCATCATCTGCACTTGCCATCCGCGTGGAATAATCAAAAGGACGCAAAACCTGGCAGACGTCCTTCATAGTGGCCCACTCTGTGGTTGTGAAGTCTGATCGGCGCTGACTGCGACTTCTTTGCGCCTGATGCAGCTGGTACTCCATAACTGCTTGCTGCTGCTCACACAACCGCTCCAACATATGTAACGTGGAATTCCACCGGGTAGTAGGTCACATATGATGCGGTGTTCCGGAAGGCGGAATCGGCGCTGCAGAGCAGCAATGCGGGATCTGGCCAAGCTGGAACGCCGCAAGTGAGCACACTCTAGGCGGACCTTGTGCAGCAGGGCATCAAGATCCGGATAGTCCCTCAGAAAACTCTGCACAACCAAATTGAGCACATGTGCCAGACATGGGATGTGAGTGAGGTTGCCAAGGGCCAAAGCTGCCACCAGATTTCGGCCATTGTCACACACTACCATGCCTGGCTGGAGATTCGCTGGCAGTAACCACACATCGCTCTCCTGCTTGATGGCATTCCAGAGCTCCTGCGCTGTGTGGCTTCGATGCCCCAATGAAACTAGTTTCAAGACGGCCTGCTGACGTTTGGCCACGGCTGTGCTCATGTCGGTCATAGGTAAACGTTCACGGGTCCATGTGGAGGTGGACTGTGACGGATCCTGCAGAGAGGAATCAGAGGAACTGGTGTAAGAGGAGGAGTCGATGCGTACAGACTGGATTTCTGCAATCCTTGGAGTGGGCAGGACACGTCCTGCGCCACTCGCACGATCTGTACCTGGCTCAACAACATTAACCCAATGGGCAGTGAGGGAAACATATCGCCCCTGTCCATGCTGACTGGTCCACGCATCGGTGGTGAGGTGGACCTTGCTACTGACGGCGTTCAGTAGCGCATGTTTTATGTTTGCCTCAACATGCCTGTGCAGGGCAGGGACAGCCTGCCTGCTGAAGTAAAAGCGGCTGGGCACCTTGTACTGTGGGACTGCCAATGCCATCAAGTCACGGAAGCTGTCAGTCTCCACCAGCCTGAACGAGAGCATTTCCAGGGACAACAGTTTGGCAATGCCTGCATTCAGAGCCTGTGCTCGGGGGTGGTTGGCCGAGAATGCCCGCCTTTTCTCCCATGCCTGGACTACCGATGGCTGTAGAGTAGACTGGGAGTGTGAGGATGACTGGGAAGGTGGTGCTGTGGGTGGAATTACACTAGGTCTCTGGACAACAGTGGAGGAAGAGGCAACACGAGATGAAGAGGTGGTAGCTGCCGCTGTTGGTTGGCCTACGTCTTCACTGTGTTTCTGTAACTCCACCGCGTGCCTGTTCCGCACATGTTTCCACATATTTGTGGTATTGAGGTTGCTGACACTTTTACCTCTTTTTACTTTCTGATGACACAGCTTGCATTTGACAAAACAAATGTCATCTGCAACTGTGTCAAAAAAGGACCAGGCACTGCAAGTCTTGGGAGCGCCCTTTTTGGCTCTGGAAAGAGACAGGCTCCTAACGGGTGCCAAAGTGGAGGCTACAGGCTCCGCAGTCTTCCCCCTCCCTCTCCCTCTTTGGCCCGTAAGGGGAAGCTCTTCCTCAGAGCTGCTCCCACCACCTTCCTGTTCCTCACGCCACGATGGGTCAAGGACCTCATCATCTCCACTACCCTCTGCCACCAACTGCTCCTCCTGGGTAGTCTCGGCAGCACAGTACGCATCAGAAAGCGGCACCTGAGTTTCATCATCAGATGCGTACTGCGCTGTGGTCACCGGAGGCACTGGCCCACCTGCCTCTTCAGAGTCAGAGAGATAAAGCTTTTGGGCATCACTGCACACTGCCTCTTCTTCCATTTCTCCAATGCTGCTTGGCTGGCCCCCTGTTTCCAAGCCAAGAGATTCAGAGAACAGAAGTAGAGACGGCTCCTGTCCTGGGCTCTCTGACTGCCTGGCCAATTTGGCAGGTGGTGAAGAGACAGATGGCTGCTCTCCAGTGCTCTGTGCCTGAGAGGATGTGGCACTAACTGAAGTCGATGCCGAGGCGTTAGCTGCCATCCACCCGACAACGGCTTCAATTTGGTCTTCACGTAGCAGCGGTGCACGGCGCTCTCCGACAAAGCTGCGCATGAAGGACTGTTCCCTGCTGAAACTGAGTCACGACGAGTCACCGGCGCCCGCAGCAGGCACAGAATCACCACGTCCTCTCCCTGCTCCTCTCCCTGCTCCGCGCCCACGCCCACGTGCCTTACTCCCTGCCCTCTTCATCTTGGTTGACAGATAAAGATAAGCAGAAAAGTACTAAGGCCTTAGTGTGCTTATTCCTAAAATGCTCCTCCTAACAGGTGTAAGAAACACTAATGTTGTAAATTGTGGACTAAACTTTATTATTTTTCAAATGTGGCCTACACAAGTGTTAAGTTGTGTTTGGTGAACTTAACTTTTTTTTTGGTGCAGATCGGGCTACAGAGCTAGTTTAAATCACACGGAGACCGTGCAGACAGCCGTAAACGGCGCTGCAAGGCCAAAAAACCCTCCTCTCGGTTATCCTATATAGTGTTTTTCCACTATTTAGCTGGATACGAGTGGAAAGACACTAATAGGAATTTTTTTTTTCAAATTTTAAACAGGCTGCACTATTTGAAAAAAAGTAAAATTTTTCTCAAGGTATGAGGCAGTAACGAACCCTGACCTGAATCCAACCGGCTATGGCTGCACACAGACTACAGGGCGAGCTGGGCTCACACGGAGACCGTGCAGACAGCCGTAAACGGCGCTGCAAGGCCAAAAAAACCTCCTCTAGGTTATTGTTGTGAATTCTGTGGCTGAATTCACTCCTGTGGTCACAAGTGGTACTGCAGCTTCTGAGCTTCCTCCCTCAGGTGTTCTGGTGAGCTCGTTAACTGCTTCATTACTTAACTCCGCCTGATGCTGCTATCCTTGCTCCTTGTCAATGTTTCAGTGTTGGATCTGAGCTTCTCCTGATTGTTCCTGTGACCTGCTGCTCTGTATAGCTAAGTGCTTTTTGCTTTTTTGTTGCTTTTTTTCTGTCCAGCTTGTCTTTTGTTTTGCTGGAAGCTCTGAGACGCAAAGGGTGTACCGCCGTGCCGTTAGTTCGGCACGGTGGGTTTTTTTTGCCCCCTTTGCGTGGTTTTGCTTTAGGGTTTTTTGTAGACTGCAGAGTTCGCTTTACTGTCCTCGCTCTGTCCTAGTATATCGGGCCCCACTTTGCTGAATCTATTTCATCCCTACGTTTTGTCTTTTCATCTTACTCACAGTCATTATATGTGGGGGGCTGCCTTTTCCTTTGGGGAATTTCCCTGGGGCAAGTCAGGCCTATTTTTCTATCTTCAGGCTAGCTAGTTTCTTAGGCTGTGCCGAGTTGCCTAGGTAGTTGTTAGGCGCAATCCACAGCCGCTTTTAGTTGTGTTTAGGATAGGATCAGGTGTGCAGTCTACAGAGTTTCCACGTCTCAGAGCTCGTTCTTGTATTTTTGGGTATTTGTCAGATCACTGTGTGCGCTCTGATCGCTAAGCACACTGTGTTTCTGGATTGCCTTCATAACACCTGTCATTAGCAAACATAACAGTACAAGGAGCCTAACTAATGATTCTCAATAGAGGGAAAGAAAAAGTTCTGACATAATTTTTTTTTTTTTTTCTGCTCTGTGTTCACTTTTTTTTTTTCCTCTAGACATTTGGGTGATTCTGGACACAGGTGTGGACATGGATATTCAGGGTCTGTGCTCTTCAATGGATAATCTCGTTATAAATGTACAAAAAATTCAAGATACTATTGATCAGAAATCTATGTTAGAACCAAGAATTCCTATTCCTGATTTGTTTTTTGGAGATAGAACTAAGTTTCTAAGTTTCAAAAATAATTGTAAGCTATTTCTGGCCTTGAAACCTCATTCTTCTGGTAATCCTATTCAACAGGTTTTGATTATTATTTCTTTTTTGCGCGGCGACCCTCAAGACTGGGCATTTTCTCTTGCGCCAGGAGACCCTGCATTGAGTAGTGTCGATGCGTTTTTCCTGGCGCTCGGATTGCTGTACGATGAGCCTAATTCAGTGGATCAGGCTGAGAAAAATTTGCTGGCTTTGTGCCAGGGTCAGGATGATATAGAAGTATATTGTCAGAAATTTAGGAAATGGTCAGTACTCACTCAGTGGAATGAATCTGCGCTGGCAGCTTTGTTCAGAAAGGGTCTGAGGCTCTTAAGGATGTCATGGTGGGATTTCCTATGCCTGCTGGTTTGAATGAGTCTTTGTCTTTGGCCATTCAGATTGGTCGACGCTTGCGCGAGCGTAAATCTGTGCACCATTTGGCGGTACTGCCTGAGGTTAAACCTGAGCCTATGCAGTGCGATAGGACTATGACTAGAGTTGAACGGCAGGAATACAGACGTCTGAATGGTCTGTGTTTCTACTGTGGTGATTCCACTCATGCTATTTCTGATTGTCCTAAGCGCACTAAGCGGTCCGCTAGGTCTGCCGTCATTGGTACTGTACAGTCCAAATTCCTTCTGTCCATTACCTTGATATGCTCTTTGTCGTCGTTTTCTGTCATGGCGTTTGTGGATTCGGGCGCTGCCCTGAATCTGATGGATTTGGATTATGCTAAACATTGTGGGTTTTTCTTGGAGCCTTTGCGGTGTCCTATTCCATTGAGAGGAATTGATGCTACACCTTTGGCCAAGAATAAACCTCAATACTGGGCCCAGCTGACCATGTGCATGGCTCCTGCACATCAGGAAGTTATTCGCTTTCTGGTGTTGCATAATCTGCATGATGTGGTCGTGTTGGGGTTGCCATGGCTACAAACCCATAATCCAGTATTGGATTGGAATTCCATGTCGGTATCCAGCTGGGGTTGTCAGGGGGTACATGGTGATGTTCCATTTTTGTCGATTTCGTCATCCACCCCTTCTGAGGTCCCAGAGTTCTTGTCTGATTATCAGGATGTATTTGAAGAGCCCAAGTCCGATGCTCTACCTCCGCATAGGGATTGTGATTGTGCTATCAATTTGATTCCTGGTAGTAAATTCCCTAAAGGTCGATTATTTAATTTATCCGTGCCCGAACACGCCGCTATGCGCAGTTATGTGAAGGAATCCCTGGAGAAGGGACATATTCGCCCATCGTCATCACCACTGGGAGCAGGGTTCTTCTTTGTAGCCAAGAAGGATGGTTCGCTGAGACCGTGTATTGATTACCGCCATCTTAATAAGATCACTGTTAAATTTCAGTATCCCTTGCCATTGTTATCTGACTTGTTTGCTCGGATTAAGGGGGCTAGTTGGTTCACTAAGATAGATCTTCGTGGTGCGTATAATCTGGTGAGAATCAGGCAAGGAGATGAATGGAAAACTGCATTCAATACGCCCGAGGGTCATTTTGAGTATCTAGTGATGCCGTTCGGACTTGCCAATGCTCCATCTGTGTTTCAGTCTTTTATGCATGACATCTTCCGTGAGTATCTGGATAAATTCCTGATTGTTTACTTGGATGACATTTTGATCTTCTCAGATGATTGGGAGTCTCATGTGAAGCAGGTCAGAATGGTTTTTCAGGTCCTGCGTGCTAACTCTTTGTTTGTGAAGGGATCAAAGTGTCTCTTCGGTGTGCAGAAAGTTTCATTTTTGGGGTTCATCTTTACCCCTTCTACTATCGAGATGGATCCAGTTAAGGTCCAAGCCATCCAGGATTGGATTCAGCCGACATCTCTGAAAAGTCTGCAAAAGTTCCTGGGCTTTGCTAATTTTTATCGTCGCTTCATCTGTAATTTTTCTAGCATTGCCAAACCATTGACCGATTTGACCAAGAAGGGTGCTGATTTGGTTAATTGGTCTTCTGCTGCTGTGGAAGCTTTTCAGGAGTTGAAGCGTCGTTTTTGTTCTGCCCCTGTGTTGTGTCAGCCAGATGTTTCTATTCCGTTCCAGGTCGAGGTTGATGCTTCTGAGATTGGAGCAGGGGCGGTTTTGTCACAGAGAGGTTCTGATTGCTCAGTGATGAAACCATGTGCTTTCTTTTCCAGGAAGTTTTCGCCCGCTGAGCGTAATTATGATGTGGGCAATCGAGAGTTGCTGGCCATGAAGTGGGCATTCGAGGAGTGGCGTCATTGGCTTGAAGGAGCTAAGCATCGCGTGGTGGTATTGACTGATCATAAGAACTTGACTTATCTCGAGTCTGCCAAGCACTTGAATCCTAGACAGGCCCGTTGGTCGTTATTTTTTGCCCGCTTCGACTTTGTGATTTCGTACCTTCCGGGCTCTAAAAATGTGAAGGCGGATGCTCTGTCTAGGAGTTTTGTGCCCGACTCTCCGGGTTTATCTGAGCCAGCGGGTATCCTCAAGGAAGGAGTCATTGTGTCTGCCATCTCCCCTGATTTGCGGCGGGTGCTGCAAAAATTTCAGGCGAATAAACCTGATCGTTGTCCAGCAGAGAAACTGTTCGTCCCTGATAGGTGGATAATAAACTTATCTCTGAACTTCATTGTTCGGTGTTGGCTGGTCATCCTGGAATCTTTGGTACCAGAGAGTTAGTGGCTAGATCCTTCTGGTGGCCATCTCTGTCACGGGATGTACGTACTTTTGTGCAGTCCTGTGGGATTTGTGCTAGGGCTAAGCCCTGCTGTTCTCGTGCCAGTGGGTTGCTTTTGCCCTTGCCGGTCCCAAAGAGGCCTTGGACACATATTTCGATGGATTTCATTTCTGACCTTCCCGTTTCTCAAAAGATGTCAGTCATTTGGGTGGTCTGTGATCGCTTTTCTAAAATGGTCCATCTGGTGCCCTTGGCTAAATTGCCTTCCTCCTCTGATTTGGTACCTTTGTTCTTTCAGCATGTGGTTCGGTTGCATGGCATTCCTGAGAATATTGTTTCTGTCAGAGGTTCCCAGTTTGTTTCAAGGTTTTGGCGAGCCTTTTGTGGTAGGATGGGCATTGACCTATCCTTTTCCTCGGCTTTCCATCCTCAGACTAATGGCCAGACCGAACGAACCAATCAGACCTTGGAAACATATCTGAGATGTTTTGTTTCTGCAGACCAGGATGATTGGGTGTCCTTTTTGCCGTTGGCTGAGTTCGCCCTTAATAATCGGGCCAGCTCGGCTACCTTGGTTTCTCCATTTTTTTGCAATTCTGGGTTCCATCCTCGTTTCTCTTCAGGACAGGTTGAGTCTTCGGACTGTCCTGGTGTGGATTCTGTGGTGGATAGGTTGCAGCAGATCTGGACTCAGGTAGTGGACAATTTGATCTTGTCCCAGGAGAAAGCTCAACTTTTCGCTAATCGCAGACGCCGTGTGGGTCCCCGACTTCGTGTTGGGGATCTGGTTTGGTTATCTTCTCGTCATATTCCTATGAAGGTTTCCTCTCCTAAATTTAAACCTCGTTTTATTGGTCCGTATAGGATTTCTGAGGTTCTCAATCCTGTGTCTTTTCGTTTGACCCTCCCAGACTCCTTTTCCATACATAATGTATTCCATAGGTCGTTGTTGCGAAGATACGTGGCACCTATGGTTCCATCTGTTGAGCCTCCTGCCCCGGTTTTGGTGGAGGGGGAATTGGAGTATATTGTGGAGAAGATTTTGGATTCTCGTGTTTCTAGACGGAAACTCCAGTATCTGGTTAAATGGAAGGGTTATGCTCAGGAAGATAATTCCTGGGTTTTTGCCTCTGATGTTCATGCTTCCGATCTTGTTCGTGCCTTTCATGCGGCTCATCCTGGTCGGCCTGGGGGCTCTGGTGAGGGTTCGGTGACCCCTCCTCAAGGGGGGTGTACTGTTGTGAATTCTGTGGCTGAATTCACTCCTGTGGTCACAAGTGGTACTGCAGCTTCTGAGCTTCCTCCCTCAGGTGTTCTGGTGAGCTCGTTAACTGCTTCATTACTTAACTCCGCCTGATGCTGCTATCCTTGCTCCTTGTCAATGTTTCAGTGTTGGATCTGAGCTTCTCCTGATTGTTCCTGTGACCTGCTGCTCTGTATAGCTAAGTGCTTTTTGCTTTTTTGTTGCTTTTTTTCTGTCCAGCTTGTCTTTTGTTTTGCTGGAAGCTCTGAGACGCAAAGGGTGTACCGCCGTGCCGTTAGTTCGGCACGGTGGGTTTTTTTTGCCCCCTTTGCGTGGTTTTGCTTTAGGGTTTTTTGTAGACTGCAAAGTTCGCTTTACTGTCCTCGCTCTGTCCTAGTATATCGGGCCCCACTTTGCTGAATCTATTTCATCCCTACGTTTTGTCTTTTCATCTTACTCACAGTCATTATATGTGGGGGGCTGCCTTTTCCTTTGGGGAATTTCCCTGGGGCAAGTCAGGCCTATTTTTCTATCTTCAGGCTAGCTAGTTTCTTAGGCTGTGCCGAGTTGCCTAGGTAGTTGTTAGGCGCAATCCACAGCCGCTTTTAGTTGTGTTTAGGATAGGATCAGGTGTGCAGTCTACAGAGTTTCCACGTCTCAGAGCTCGTTCTTGTATTTTTGGGTATTTGTCAGATCACTGTGTGTGCTCTGATCGCTAAGCACACTGTGTTTCTGGATTGCCTTCATAACACCTGTCATTAGCAAACATAACAGGTTATCCTATATAGTGTTTTTCCACTATTTAGCTGGATACGAGTGGAAAGACACTAATAGGAATTTTTTTTTTCAAATTTTAAACTGGCTGCACTATTTGAAAAAAAGGAAATTGTTTTTCAAGGTATGAGGCAGTAACGCACCCTGAGCTGAATCCAACCGGCTATGGCTGCACACAGACTACAGGGCGAGCTGCGCTCACACAGAGACCGTGCAGACAGCCGTAAACGGCGCTGCAAGGCCAAAAAACCCTCCTCTAGGTTATCCTATATAGTGTTTTTCCACTATTTAGCTGGATACGAGTGGAAAGACACTAATAGGAATTTTTGTTTTTCAAATTTTAAACAGGCTGCACTATTTGAAAAAAAGTAAAATTTTTCTCTAGGTATGAGCCAGTAACGAACCCTGAGCTGAATCCAACCGGCTATGGCTGCACACAGACTACAGGGCGAGCTGGGCTCACACGGAGACCGTGCAGACAGCCGTAAACGGCGCTGCAAGGCCCAAAAACCCCCCTCTAGGTTATCCTATGTAGTGTTTTTCCACAATAGAGCTGGAGACTGGTGGAAAAACACTAATAGGAAATTTGAGAAAAAATGTGCAGCAGGCTGCACTAAGAGCAAAAAAGGACAACTGTGTGAGGCAGTGTGAACCCCCCCTGAGCTGAATACAACCGGGTATATGGCTGCACACAGACTACAGAGTGAGCTGCACACACACACACACACAGAGACCTTGCAGAACGCTGTTAAAACAGCGCTGCAAGGCAAGAGCAAGGTGAACAGTGAAGAACACACAGCGTTTTGCTAAATTAGCCTTTGGAAAGGAAAATAAAGCAATTAGCTAGCTCGACTGGCCCTCAGTTAGAACACAGCGTCCTGTCCCTAACTGAAATCACAGCAGAGTGAGCGCAAAATGGCGGCAGCGTTTTTTATAGTGCAGAGTGACATCATTTCAGCAGCCAATCCAAGCCTTGCCAGAACTTACATGCCCACCATGCTAAACAGGATGTGCCCACACTTCCAATCATTCCTCATTGGCTGCTGCGTTCAGTTTGAATTCTGGGAACTTCCGATTCCGGTATCCGATACGCGGGAAGTATCGGAATTCGGTATTGGAATTCCGATACCGCAAATATCGGCCGATACCCGATACTTGCGGTATCGGAATGCTCAACACTACTAATGGCACATTCCAAGGGCTCGTTGTGGTTTTTGCTCAAACAACGCTATACATGATAGTATGATTAGGTATCTGCCTGGAGTGTTACAAAAATGTTAACAATATTTATATATGATAAAGTGCATTGTGCAAAAAAGTAATTACTATATTAGTAATATGATAAAGTGCTTTCACTAGTTATTAACCAAATCAGTATTTAAGATTGCCACTAGAGGGTAGTATTGCTCACTAAGAGTCAGACATCGCTACATTTATATAATTAGTATATTTTAATCTCTGCCATTAAAACCAGTTAGACTAGTGCAAATCCTACTATAATGGCAAAGAAGAATGAAATAATTTAGGGAAACATCACATGAAAGTAAGAACACTAAGGTTCATTGATACCTGGATGTCACAATGCTCACAAGCCTTAATCTCCCGCCCCGACGCGCGTGTTTCGCCACCCTGCTTCTTCGGGAGACATGTGTATTTGATTGAATAAAAACTAATATTGTTTTAAAACCAATCTTGTTGTCATTTCTAAATTTTTCTTTGGCATCTATTTTTCTGAATTTGGTGTATAAAGAGTAAGGTTTTGTAGTCTGTTTGTGATTGAAGTGTTTCCCCTTGGATATGGGCTTATTAATTATTTAAGGACTCCTTTTGTCTTGATTTAACACCCATATACTTGTATGGTTGTGCGTTATTGGATGCACTTACAGCATGTAGCGATTTTTTGCTGAATCGGCATGAAAAATAATCGTAGATCTGCACTGCCCCATAGTATAACATTGGGCTGAGTGCTATCCGATGAAAGATCGGATAGTACTTGGCCATGTTATACGACAATGTGCGTGAACCCTTAAGGTGTTAATTTCCAATTTCTTCCTCAGAATGACTACTGTCAATTCCTGAAGTCCACCAACACTAACCAATGGCTACAGCTGTGCTTCCTTTTTCAGGCACCAGTTTAGCTTATTATGAGTACTGAGTAAAGGGGTTGTCTAATCAAAAATACATTGTCACCCATACACAGGATGATTAATGATTTGATGATTGGTGAGGGAACAACAACTGGGATCACCACTGCTTGGCAGCACGGGGAACTTTTGTCTCCTTCAAACTGGAGCGTCAGTGCACATGCTCCATTAGTTTTCTATGGGACTGGTGAGCACTGCACTATGGTCGGCTTTTTTTACAGCCCTACAGCCTGTCAATTTCTAACAGCAGCATTTAGCTCGTGCTTACCGCATGCGTGTCACTAATCCTGCCCATCGGTGACCCGGTCACATGATCACGGGTCACCGATGGGTCAGCATGACAACCAGAGGTCTCCAGCAGACCTCTATGGTTGTCATTGCAGGATTGCTGTGAGCGCCGCCCAGTGGTCGGCACTCATTGCAAGTGAGCATTTCTGCTATACATAGGCGATCTGATCATCGTCTGTCTGTAGCAGAGGTGATCAAAGCAATGCAGCTTGTAGTCTCCCATGGATACTATTAAAGCATGCAAAAAGTAAAAAAAAAGTTTTTAAAAATTTTAAACAAAAAAAGATAAAAGTTCAAATCGCCCCCCTTTCACCCCATTCAAAATAAAACAATAATTAAAAAATCAAATATACACATTTGGTTTTGCCACGTTCAGAATATAAAAAAATCACTAAACCTTGTAACGATAAAAAAATTCAAAACCTCAGAATTACATTTTTTTGTCACAGTTATGCAGCGCCCCAGGGTCCTGGTTGTTGCAGTAATGTCATTCTTCAACCAGGGGGAGTGATGTTACGTCTGAAGGCAATAAGGGAGATCACTTTACCAGGTATCACAAACCATTCAACACACTTCACACTCCAGTCCACCAGGGGGAGCCATGGCTCCTATTTATTAGGGCACTCTTCACAATTAGGTAAAACTGGTGGTCTGGATAGGAAGTTAGTCAGAAGCTGACTGGGCTTCATCCAGGCAGCACCTGTCAGGTAGAGAGAGGAAAGGAGGAACATCTAGCAGGTGCCGACAGAGGGTCCCTGACAGGGGTGGGAGCTGTGACTGCCTACCGATGCGGCAGCATCCTAAGGAAAGACACAAAAGAGAATTGTATTGTAGAGGGTGAGAAACGAAGTCATAGCACAGGACAGGAATACCAGAAGGAGTTCTGCCCTACACAGGCTGCCTTCTTCTGAGGCACAGGATCCGGTAGCCGGAACACCGAGGGAGCAATTGTCTCCATGCCTTGCTCCAGAGACCGGCAGGAGAGTGAATTGCACATTGCTGATCCACGCCTACACCCAGGAGGCATGGTGGCAACTAGTGGAGGCTGGGGCGTGCTAGAGTCCCTGTAAAAAGCCTCAGGCCACCAGTCATACGGGTTGTTCCTATCCATCTGGGGGACAGAGAGAAAGACATAACATCTAGAACACCAACATCAGTTGTGAGGACCTTATGAGAGGCTCAGCAGGGAGGTACTACAACACCCAGGCGCTAGAGGAAGGCTACTGATTTCCACCTGGATAAGGGAACTCTGGATTTGCCTCCAAACCGGCCGGAGTCTGCCTGCTCCGTGATCTGTGCTCTGGACTGTGGATGCTGAAGCCTTCAGTAAAGGTAAAGAGACTGCAACCTTGTGTCCTCGTTCTTCACTGCGCCTCACACCATCCACCATCTACACTCTGGGAAGCCCTGTGGATATACTTCACCTGTGGGAAGGTATACCATCTAGCTGCCATAACATCACCCCAGTGGACCCCTAAGCAGCGTCGGTCACTCTGACCGAATACCACAGGTGGCATCACGAACATTTCCCCTTAAAAGACTTTTCCCTATCTTTAACAGACGTCCCTAGGGCCACGGACCGGGTCAGCCACCGTGACATCCCCCTTGAGAACCGAAGGACCCGGTACCGAGTACCCCACTGCCCTTAGGGGGGTGATCCAGTTACATTGTAATAAAATGCAATAGCGGGCGATCAAAAGATTGTATCTACACCAAAATAGTATCAATAAAAACATCAGCTTGGCATGCAAAAATAAGCCCTCAACCAGCCCCAGATCACAAAAAATGGAGATTATTCAGGTCTCGGAAAATGGCACCATTTTTTTTTAACCAAACTATGTATTTTTTTCAGCACTTAAGAAGAACCTAGACATGTTTGGTGTCTATGAACTCATAATGACCTGGGGAATCATAATGGCAGGTCAGTTTAGCATTTAGTAAACATGGTAAAAGATTAAAAAACCAGCTGTGAAATTGCACTTTTTATTTGCAATTTCACTGCACTTGGAATCATTTTTCCCATTTTCAGTACACAATATGGTAAAACCAATGGTGTTGTTCAAAAGAACAACTTGTCCTGCAAAAGCAAGCCCTCACATGGCCATATTGACAGAAAAATAAAAAAGTTATGGCTTTTGGAAGAAGGGGAGCAAAAAACGACAATGCAAAAACGAAAATCTGTAAGTCACAGAGGAAAGTGAATAGCAGCAACAGTGTTAAAACATGTAATCTTTTGTACGGAGGAGTTGAGCCGGATTATAGAGCCTTTATCAGCATAAATGTCCAGTTTGGAGGTGCTCAGCATATATCAACATGTAGATATACATAATTCAGAAAAAAAGTATGCAGCACTCACCATGGCAGTTTGAATGAAAAGTCCGTTATTTCATGACTTTCATCTTAGATGGTAAGATGTAGAGGGGTGCAGGGAGAGAGGAGAGAGGACGACGGCCGTTTCGCATTACTACACTTCAACGGGTCCAGGTGAATCATTCCGCACCCCTCTGCACCTTACCATCCAAGATGAAAGTCATGAAATAAAGGACTTTTCATTCAAGCTGCCATAGTGAGTGCTGCATACTTTTTACTGAATTATTGCAAAAACAAAAATACCTCTGAAGGGGTGAAGCATGTCACTGACACGGAAAGGGGGAGAAAGCTTTTTCCTGTTAGAATCCTATGTGAACCACTTCCTATCTAGCAGTATTATTGAACATTAATATATATTTAGAGCCAACCTCCAAGAAAGACTCCAGAAACCACATGTGTTTGGTAAATAATGGACACTTTACTACGACTTTTGGATGCTGTAGCCTGTTTTGACAAGTGATTTGAATCCTTGGATTTAGCAATTGAATTGCTTGCACATATTGGGGTTTTCTATGGAAGAGCTGAGCTGCTATTCCTAAAATTTTAGTATAGGTGACAAGGGGCCTAACTGGTAAGATATTGACACACAATGAAAATATGATTGGAAACGGGCCTGAAATGACTAAACTGAAGAGCAATGACTACATCTAAGGGATTGCATGAGTTTCATACATTACTCTCTCTGGTTGCGGGTAGAAAAAAACAAGCCAGATTGATGTAGAGGAATACAAAACAAGTAAACATCATTACACAAAATAATAACCTAAAGGACTTATTGCTTTGGACACTGATCAATAGAGGAAGGTTCCTTAAGAAACTTGTGGTGATTTGTCATTGGCTGGAATGAATGCTTTGACATATGCTGGCTCTTTAAAACAACCATCAGATGGGTGCTAGAGGGACATTAGAGGACCTACCAGAACAGTCCTAAAACTGAAGAGCGTCAGTTAACTGGAAGAGGGGAGCATTGCCTGCCAAGAGGAGACTGGCGACAGCAGCAGCAAGACCAGTGTCAGTCGGTAAGCATCATGACGGTAGGTTACCAGCTATGAACCAACTCTGCCCTGGGCATATTCTGAAACTGGAGCTCCAGGTTGACATCATGTTACTTTCTGAAACTCCTTTATGTACACAGTATGATGGGAATATGTAGAACACATTTGTAATGACACAGAGAGTGTCACTGTGGAAAACCCAGATGGAGTAAACTGTTGGCACGAGACCGAGAGCCGGGGGTGAAAAGAGCAGGGCACGCTGTGCACACAGGACCTGAGGCTAAGGCACACAGTAAGCACAGGACCTGAGACTAGACAGTCACGTGAGTGCAGAGGGGTGGAGGCACCATGCGTGAGGAAGGGTAACAAGCCGAGATTATGGAGCAGTGGGCACCGAACAATAACGTAGTCAGAGGGGAGCCAGGGGTCAAAGCCAGGTGAGAGCGAGATAGCAGGAACAAGACAGAAGAGTAAACCGAGATGAGCCAGGGGATCAAAGAACCAGGAAAGACAGGCCAGTACCAAGCAGAACACAAAGGCAGAAGTCAGGGGGCAAAACCGGGTCATACACAACAAAGCTCACACGCACAGAGGCATAACGATTATAGATGAGTAACCTGGGTCAGCAACCACTAACAGAGAAATTGGAAGTGTCACCGACACCAGACCCAGGAACCACCAGAATTAAATAGCCGTCCCAGAACCAGAAAGAGGCAGCTCAAATTAACCCTGACCTGAACAGGACGGAGGCTAGATCATGACAACATTCTAATGTAGAGATAATGGGTAGAGGACATCATTGGATGAAATTAAGCAAACCTTTTGAGATTTCTACCTATACGATTATCCATGAGATTACTTTGCCACATGAAAGCGAATGCAAACAAACTAAAGCTACAACCTTAAAAATCTTTTTCTGCTGCCAAGACTACAGCAAACACAAACAGAAGCACCTCCATCATGTGGTCAAACAGCAGTATGTGAGACAGCAGTTTCCCCAATCTGCTGATGATTGTCTGAAGGTTCTCATTTCTGGAGCTCATGAGTTAGGTTAGTGGGGAATTACGTTTTCATGATGTGTCATCCATTGTAATCTGCATGAAATGTGCTTTATATCAAGGTCTGGATTTTGTGGAATGACACCTGTCAATATAAATACACTTATTTTCTGACTTATATATCACATGTGTATGGTTCTGATTGAAGACTGTTTTTAGTAAATATGTAGAGCATGCTAGATATGTACTGCTTCCCTTATTTATGGCTAAACAAATTACGAGAAAGGAGGAGCGCATTCTCAGAAATGTAAAATAATATAAGTACAATGAGAAATGAAACTGTCCAAATGTTAAACTTCTGTTTCTATTCTATATTAATTTTGTAAAGTATTAGTACATGACAAAATGCACTTTGAGGTCCTCTGTCTCATGGCCACTGTTGGTGGATGGGTGGATGCGTAAGCATGGATGTCTCTTTTATGGGAGCTCCTAGATTAGATGAACCAGGGGAATTATTGAGATAGCTGTGGGTCCAAGAGGTGGGAACCCTGCATCTGTTAGGCCGGCGTCACACTACCGTGTTTTACAGACGTAAGAGAGGTCCTGAAAATACGGATTGCATACGGTACAATGCTTCTCTATGCCCCAGCTCCTATCAGCCGTATTTTACTGATCCGTATTATACGGTGTTCTACGGCGATAGAAAATCGCAGCATGCTGCGTTTGTCACCATATTGCGCAAAACATTTGCCAATAAAAGTCTATGGGGGCCAGAAAAATACGGATTACACACGGACCAGCAGTATGACTTGCAAGAAATCCGCAGCGGTGTTCTATAGCAAAGCCCGCAATTCAGTGCGGTGTACAGTAAAATCACACTGACAGGATACAATAGAATAGCTAAAATAAATGTCTACACATAGTATAGGGGTATATATATATATATATATATATATATATATATATATATATATATATATATATATATATGTCAGTGAGACACATACATGTATATCTATTAATATTTCATACAGCGCTAGATAGCTTAAAAGCGGTAATTCAATTGCCGGCTTTTGCTATCTCCTTTCCAAACCCGACATGATATGAGACATGGTTCACATACAGTAAACCATCTCATATCCTTTTTTTGCATATTCCACACTACTAATGTTAGTAGTGTGTATGTGCAAAACTTGGGCGCTCTAGCTATTAATTTAAAGGGTTAAATCGCAGAAAAAATTGGCGTGGGCTCCCGCGCAATTTTCTCCGCCAGAATGGTAAAGCCAGTGACTGAGGGCAGATATTAATAGCCTGGAGAGGGTCCATGGTTATTGCTCCCCCCCCCCCGGCTAAAAACCTCTGCCCCCAGCCACCCCAGAAAAGGCACATCTGGAAGATGCGTCTATTCTGGCACTTGGCCACTCTCTTCCCATTCCCGTCTAGTGGTGGGATATGGGGTAATGAAGAGGTTAATGTCACCTTGCTATTGTAAGGTGACATTAAGCCAGATTAATAATGGAGAGGCGTCAATTATGACACCTATCCATTATTAATCCAATAGTATGAAATGGTTAAAACACACACACACATTATTACAAAGTCTTTTAATGAAATAAATACACAGGTTGTTGGAATAGTTTATTATACTGGTAATCCACCGGAAGACCCTCGCTCTGTAAAAAAGGTAAAATAAAAAAACAACAATATCCCATACGTTCCGATGATCTGTCATGTCCCACGCTGTAAATCCATCTGAACGGGTTAACTAATTTTACAAGCAGGAGCTCTGCTAATGCAGCTGTGCTCATGCCAGTAAAACCCCAGCGAATGAATGGAAAGTAGGTCAATGACCTGTAGTTACCTTCAGTTGCGGTGAGGCGCCCTCTGCTGGATGTCGTCATATGAACTTGAGCCTGGGAACTTTTCTGAATACTTTCCCATCCGTAAATTGTTGTCCAATTTGTTCTGAGTATGCTGATGCCCCATATGTGGGGGTAAACCACTGTTTGGGTGCACAGCAGAGCTCAGAAGGGAGGGAGCACCATTTGACTTTTAGAGCGCAAAATTGGCTGGAATCAATGGTGGCGCCATGTCACGTTTGGAGACCCCCTGATGTACCTAAACAGTGGAAACCTCCCAATTCTAACTCCAACCCTAACCCCAACACACCCCTAACCCTAATCCCAACCCTAACCATAACCCCTAATCACAACCCTAACCCCGACACACCCCTAACCCTAATCATAACCCTAACCCCAACATACCCCTAACCCTAATCCAAACCCTAACCATAACCCTAACCACAACCCTAACCCCAACACACCCCTAATCCCAATCTTAACCCTAATCCAAACCATAACCCTGATCACAACCCTAATCACAACCCTAATCCCAACCATAACCCTAATCCCAAATCTAACCCTAATCCCAACCCTAACCCTAACTTTAGCCCCAACCCTAACCTTAGCCCAACTGTAACTCTAATGGGAAAAATGGAAATAAATTTCTTTTCTTTTTTTTATTATTTTTCCCTAACTAAGAGGATGATAAAGGGGGCTCATTTACTATTTTTTTTATTTTGATCACTGTGATAGGGTCTATCACAGTGACCAAAATGAACCAATAGGAAAAATCTCCCTATTGTTGCCGGGTGCCGGCTGGCAGATCTCAGTGGGCGCACTGCACATGCTCCCGCCTTTTTCTTCCCGGAAGAAGATGCGGGGGATGCAGGAGAATGAAAGCGGGCCCAGGCATAACAGGGGATTGCAACCCCATGGTCAGTAAAAAAAAGATTGAATCATGTTCTCTGGGGTCTCGGCTACCCCCTGCAGCTGAGACCCTGGAGAAATTACAACTCTGTCGCTGTGGTTAAAATAATAAACAACCTTATTCCTCACCTGTCTACCGAGAACATAATAATCCATTTGTCTCGCGACGGGTTTACCTCTGCTACATCTAGATGGCAGGCTGCATTGTTGCATGATGTGACTATAGAGCCTGCCATCCAGCAGAGACTCTGAGCTGCACGTGGTTGCTAAGCACCTTGTTGTGACCTCCTTTCACCTCACTGATGTCACTGCGAGCATGAGAAATTTTACATGCCATCAGAAAAGTTCACAGCCAATGAACTCAGTTCAACTCAATCATATCAGTGCACTTTTCCTACAGAGCTTGCGCTGACATCAATGAGTTAAACTGAGTTCATTAGCTGTCAACTCCCAGGACCTGAATACAAAATTATACAGTTTAAAGGGAATCTTTCATCAAGTTTTTGAGACCTAATCTGAGCGTAGCATAATGTACAGACAGATCCTCTTTCTAGTGATGTGTCACTTACTGGGTTGCTTGCTGTAGTTTTGATACAATTAATGCAGCTGAGGTATCAGACCTAACAGTATTTTGCCCAATATGCTTTGTCCGGATCAGTATGCTTCCATGTGCAGGCGTATAATACAGTTTGACTCTCATGTTGTCCCTCAGTTTTTATTTATGTCTATACACCCTGGTATGAGGTAGCTAACGTAGGTGTGGTCGCAAAATGTTCTTTGACTTGTTAGTGTTTTTATCATAACAGTGCTTTTCACACTCGCTCCATTGTGCTGTCTGCATACTTGTTTGGGTAGTTTTCCCTCTATACTGTGTCTTAGGCCGGGATCACACATGCGAGAAACACGTCCGTGTCTCGCATGTGAAAACCAAACACTGGCGCCGGCACTCCAGAGCGGAGCGTGCGGCTCCATGTGTTTCTATGCGGCCGCACGCTCCACTCCACAGTGCCGGCGCCAGAGCTTGGATTTCACATGCGAGACACGGACGTGTTTCTCGCATGTGTGATCCCGGCCTTAGAGATTCTTTTGTGCTTAGATCTTCAGATTTGTGGATATTAAAGGGAACCTGTCACCCCGGTTTTTCAGTACGAGATAAAAATACTGTTAAATAGGGCCTGAGCTGTGCGTTACTATAGTGTATTTTGTGTACCCTGATTCCACCCCTAAGCTGTCAAAATAACTTACCAAAGTCGCCGTTTTCGCCTGTCAATCAGGCTGGTCAGGTCAGATGGGCGTGGCGACATCGCTGTATCTTCCCCCAGATCTTGCATATATTTCCGTTGGTGGCGTAGTGGTTTGCGCATGCCCATCTTCTGAATCCACTGGGCAGGAGAAGAAAAAACGCGCGATCGGCACTATTTCCCTGGTGATCTGTGTGGGCGACCATCTTCCTGAGGCCGCGCATGCGCATATGGAGTCCTCTGCTGCCCGGGGCTTCAGGAAAATGGCCGCGGGATGCCGCACGTGCGCAGATAGAGATCGCGGCGGCCATTTTCCTGAAGTTGAGATGCGAACTCGGCTTCAGGAAAATGGCCGCCGCGATCTCCATCTGCGCACGCGCGGCATACCGCGGCCATTTTCCTGAAGCCCCTGGCAGCAGAGGAGTCCATATGCGCACGCGCGGCCTCAGGAAGATGGCCGCCCCCACAGATCACCAGGGAAATAGCACCGATCGCGCGTTTTTTCTTCTCCTGCCCAGTGGATTCAGAAGATGGGCATGCGCAAACCACTACGCCACCAACGGAAATATATGCAAGATCTGGGGGAAGATACAGCGATGTCGCCACGCCCATCTGACCTGACCAGCCTGATTGACAGGCGAAAATGGCGACTTTGGTAAGTTATTTCGGCAGCTTAGGGGTGGAATCAGGGTACACAAAATACACTATAGTAACGCACAGCTCAGGCCCTATTTAACAGTATTTTTATCTCGTACTGAAAAACCGGGGTGACAGGTTCCCTTTAATTATGAACTTGGACAACTACTAATTAATTTTTTTGCAAGTCTGATAGGTTTTTTCATTTTATATTGTATTTAAATATCTTTTGTGAATATTTTACAAATTACTGTGCCTACTTAGGGTTGTATATGTGTAACTTTGCTATGGTGCCTTTATAAGTTAATAGAGTTTGGGATACAGATGTATGGGATTTTCTCTATTATATGCTTAATTTCTATTTTTTAGTTTGTAAGAAGAAAGTGCTGCCACTTTTTCCCCTATGAAGACACGTGTATTGTTGTAATGTATTTTGATGTGCAATGTGTTTAGTAATGTGCGGTATTAGTGATAGGTTGTGTTGTGCCCTGTATCAGGGAGTTAATAGGGACGGGTTGGGTTAAGAGTTGGGACTAGCCCAGAGTGGGAGGAGCTAAAGTGAAGAGACAGAGAGAGTTTCCTGTCAGGAAGTCTGTTAAGGCTCAGCCTGTAGCAGAAGCAGACCTACGGTCTCATAAATAAGCAAAGTCGCATGACGTGGGTGTCCCTGGGGTGAGTGGAGACCGAGGGAACTGATTGCCAGATCCAGGAAAGAGCCAAGAGAGTCAAAAGGTGTGAATGATTCTCCGGAGGCAGAATCTGTGGAGACTGAAAGTCGAGCTTGCAGGTCCAGAAGGTGACAGGGTAGATCAGAACAGGGAACATGAGACAAAGAGAATGTCTTGGGTGGCAGTTCCAATGTGTCAACAAGCAGAGAAGTTGAGTAAAGGCCATAGTGGCAAAGTGGCCAATTCATTGTGTCGACTGTTATGGAGATCCAACCACCACCATTCAATCACTGAGGGTTTGTCCGAAAGATATGGACATGTTCTGACTCAACAACATAATTGTCAGCATTTATCTTTGTGGAGACCAAAAGACCTAGCTAGTTAAAATATAACACAGAGAACATTAAATTACCCTAAAAGTTTTGTCTGCTACAGAAAAAGTATTTTTAGAATTACTTGGAATGGTGTAAAACAATAAAAAAAAATCTCTTAATAAGGACATCTTTGCTTCAGCAGGAAGTAGAGACCGGCAAGGAACCAGGCATTTTGAGTACAAAATTTGGTGCGGTGGGGTACCAGTAAGCTGCATCTATTTTTTGAAATTTATTTTTGTATATTATTCTTATATCATAAAAATATTTTTTTCTTTGCTGAAACATCCATGTAAAGCAGAAAGTTTACATTTAGACAGGCAACTGTCACACTCCATTCCGTGACCGGTCAATCCTGTCCAACTACCATCCTATTTCACTTCTCTATATGCCACCAAAGTCCGTGATCAACATGTCCATGTCGAATTGTCTACCAACCTTTTTTTATTTAGGCTCCAGTCTACTGAATCTGTGGCCACACACGTACAAACATTTACGGGGAGTAGATAGTTTGGGGGCGTTCAATGAACTTCATACTTTTCATTTTTTCACATATCGTAGTGGACTGTGTTGCATTTGCATTGGTGGCGTTCTGATTTGTATGTGGTGCTTCGGTTACCTGGACAGACAGGTTTCTGCTAAATAAACTTAACCATTTCCTACCCCACAACAAAAGAGACCTTTCAAATGCAGGCATATTGCACAACTGCAGGCTTCTGTGTGACAATGGCATTCTGTGTGCTGCAGTGTCATTTCCTCATCTGCTTCCATAAAGAAAGCCAGATTTCTTGTTCTCGGCCACCTCAAAAATGAAATGTTAGGTGTGTCACTCTTGATAGCAACTTAATAAACAAGCAATGGGACAGATGATAACTAACAATAATGTGAGTCACAGAGGAGCTTCGGCAACACAAGTGCCTTTCCCAGAAAAGTTTCTTTAGATAAGTACAGCTATGTTAGTAGTATGTTGTATGTAGTATGTGATAATAGTAGTGGAGTTCATTGTGGATTATAGCGCGTACTACAGAGATAGGGAAAGTATAATGGTTTGGGAAAACAAAGTATTAGAAACTTAGGGGCTGACATTGCTTTTGAACCTTTTTTTCTGGAGTAAGAATTGTCCTAATAGTGCCCTTTTTATGTGCAGCTTATTCATTTTTTTCAGCATTTTAGGCATGGTTTTAGATGTTTCTGCATAATACATTTCATGTACATACATAATACATAATCCCTTCACTGGCTCCCCATTACCCACATCCCACATCCCCATCCACAACCTGTCTCCTCCATACATCTGTGACCTCGTCTCCCGGTACTTACGCAACCTCCGATCCTCACAAGATCTCCTTCTCTACTCCCCTCTTATCTCCTCTTCCCACAATCGTATACAAGATTTCTCTCGTGCATCCCCCCTACTCTGAAACTCTCTACCACAACATATCAGACTCTCGCCTACCATCGAAACCTTCAAAAAGAACCTGAAGACCCACCTCTTCAGACAAGCCTACAACCTGCAGTAACCACCGATCGACCAAACCGCTGCATGACCAGCTCTATCCTCGTTTACTGTATTCTCACCCATCCCTTGTAGATTGTGAGCCCTCGCGGGCAGGGTCCTCACTCCTCCTGTACCAGTTATGACTTGTATTGTTTAAGATTATTGTACTTGTTTTTATTATGTATACCCCTCCTCACATGTAAAGTGCCATGGAATTAATGGTGCTATAACAATAAATAATAATAATAATAATAATAATAATAATAATATACATTTACATATACATTTGCAACTTCTTTTAATGTCTCAAATAAAAAAAACCATCTTTGAGTTTGCACCAAGTCACCAAACATTGTCTGGTCATTTTGATGAACATAGTGCAAAATACACTCATAAAAAACACACAAAAAGTAATCAGAGCCATAGATCATAAGGATGACCATAGAATTATCAATATGTCCTAATGCAACTAATAGTGGCCTCAAACAAATACAAGGAGGCATCATTAGGGAATACACAATGGGTCAATTCATAAAAGCTTTTATGCCACAATTTTGTTCTAAAAAACATTGAAAAGACACAGAATTTAGGTCCAACTATAGGCTGCAATAACATTTTGTGACTTTTGCTGTTCTCACGCCATTTTCTCCTAGGTCCGACAAAATGGGCTGAAATGAGGCAAAACAAGGGGCATCGACTTCTACTCAACTTCCTGACGAGCGTCGACATTTACTACACCTGAGGCCGGCGTCACACTAGCGAGTTTTACGGATGTATCAGAGGCGCAGAAAATACAGATTGCACACAGTACAATGATTCTCTATGGCCCAGCTCCTATCTGCCATATTTTACATATCCGTATTATACGGTCTTGTACGGCCATAGAAAATCGCAGGATGCTGCGTTTGTCAGCGTATTGCACAAAAAATCAATGGGGGCGAGAAAAATACGGATTACACACGGATCAACAGTGTGACTTGCGAGAAATACGCAGCGGTGTTCTATAGAAAAGCCGGCAATTCAGTGCGATGTACAGTAAAATCACACTGACAGGTTTTATTAGAATAGATAGAATAAATGTCTACACATAGTATAGGGATATATATATCTATATATATATATACTAGATTGTGGCCCGATTCTAACGCATCGGGTATTCTAGAATATGCATGTCCCCGTAGTATATGGACAATGATGATTCCAGAATTCGCGGCAGACTGTGCCCGTCGCTGATTGGTCGAGGCAACCATTGACATCATCGTCGCCATGGCAACCATTATGACATCTACGTCGATACTGTGCCCGTCGCTCATTGGTCGAGGCGAATCCGCGGCAGACTGTGCCCGTCGCTGATTGGTCGAGGCAACCTTTATGACATCATCGTCGCCATGCTGTGCCCGTCGCTGATTGGTCGAGGCCTGGCGGCCCGATTCTAACGCATCGGGTATTCTAGAATATGCATGTCCCCGTAGTATATGGACAATGATGATTCCAGAATTCGCGGCAGACTGTGCCCGTCGCTGATTGGTCGAGGCAACCTTTATGACATCATCGTCGCCATGGCAACCATTATGACATCTACGTTGATACTGTGCCCGTCGCTGAATCAGAAACGCGGGATGTCTACGTCCTTTATGACATCATCGTCGCTGTGCCCGTCGCTGATTGGCGAGGCATGGCGGCCTCGACCAATCAGCGACGCGGGATTTCCAGGACAGACAGACAGATGGAAAAACCCTTAGACAATTATATATATAGATATATATATATATATCAGTGAGACACATATATATATGTATTTATATTTCATACAGCGCTAGATAGCAGAAAAGCCGGTAATTCAATTGCCGGCTTTTGCCATCTCCTTCACAAACCCGACAGGATATGAGACATGGTTTACATACAGTAAACCTTTTCATATCCCTTTTTTTTTGCATATTCCTCACTACTAATATTAGTAGCGTGTATGTGCAAAATTTGGACGCTCTAGCTGGTAAAATAAAGGGTTAAATCGCGGAAAAAATTGGTGTGGGCTCCCGCGCAATTTTCTCCACCAGAGTGGTAAAGCCAGTGACTGAGGGCAGATATTAATAGCCTACAGAGGGTCCATGGTTATTGCCCCCCCGCCCCTCCCCTGGCTAAAAAACATCTGCCCTCAGCCACCCCAGAAAAGGCACATCTGTAAGATGCGCCTATGCTGGCACTTGGCCACTCTCTTCCCACTCCCCTGTAGCGGTAAGATATGGGGTAATAAAGGGTTAATGTCACCTTGCTATTGTAAGGTGACATTAAGCCAGGTTAATAATGGAGAGGCGTCAATAAGACACCTATCCATTATTAATCCAATAGTAGTAAATTGTTAATAAAACACACAAACATTATGGAAAAAGTATTTTAATGAAATAAAAACACAGGGAGTTGTAATAGTTTATTATACTCTCAATCCAATTGAAGACCCTTGTCACCTGAAGCAAAGTTAAAATAAAAAAAACAACAATATCCCATACCTTCCGTCGTTCAGTCTTGTCCCCCGCTGTAAATCCATCTGAAGGGGTTAAATAATTTTACAAGCAGAAGCCTGCTAATGCAGCCGCCCCTGTCTGTAAAAACCTGGAGAATGAATGGAAAGCAGGGGAACGTAGCTACCAAGCAGAACCTGCTGGCAGAACCTCAGATGAACTCGAGCGTGGGAATTTTTCTGAATATTTTCTGAATATTAATAATGGATAGGTGTCTTATTGACGCCCCTCCATTATTAACCTGGCTTAACCCCTTTGCCCCCAAGGGTGGTTTGCATGTTGATGACGGGCCAATTTTTATAATTCTGACCACTGTCCCTTTATGAGGTTATAACTCTGGAACGCATCAACGGATCCTGATGATTCTGACATTGTTTTCTCGTGACATATTGTACTTCATGATAGTCATAAAATTTATTTGCTATTACCTGCGTTTACTTGTGAAAAAAATGGAAATTTTGTGAAAATTTTGAAAATTTTGCAATTTTCCAACTTTGAATTTTTATGCAATTAAATCACAGAGATATGTCACACAAAATACTTAATAAGTAACATTTCCCACATGTCAACTTTACATCAGCACAATTTTGGAACCAGATTTCTTTTTTTTAGGGAGTTATAAGGGTTAAAAGTTGACCAGCAATTTCTCATTTTTACAACACTCTTTGTTTTTAGGGACCACATCTAATTTGAAGTCATTTTGAGGGGTCTATATGATAGAAAATACCCAAGTGTGACACCATTCTAAAAACTGCACCCCTCAAGGTGCTCAAAACCACATTCAAGAAGTTTATTAACCCTTCAGATGTTTCACAGGAATTTTTGGAATGTTTAAATAAAAATTAACATTTAACTTTTATAAACAAAAAATTTACTTCAGCTCCAATTTGTTTTATTTTACCAAAAGTAACAGGAGAAAATAGACCCCAAAAGTTATTGTACAATTTGTCCTGAGTACGCCGATGCCCCATATGTGGGGGTAAACCACTGTTTGGGCACATGGGAGAGCTCGGAAGGGAAGGAGCACCATTTGACTTTTCAATGCAAAATTGACTGGAATTGAGATGGGACACCATGTCGTGTTTGGAGAGCCACTGATGTGCCTAAACATTGAAACCCCCCACAAGTGACACCATTTTGGAAAGTAGACCCCCTAAGGAACTTATCTAGAGGTGTGGTGAGCACTTTGACCCATTAAGTGATTCACAGAAGTTTATAATGCAGAGCCGTAAAAATAAAAAAAATCATGTTGTTGTCCAATTTGTCCGGAGTACGCTGATACCCCATATGTTGGGGTAAACCCCTGTTTGGGTGCACAGGAGAGCTCGGAAGGGAAGAAGCACTGTTTTACTTTTTCAACGCAGAATTGGTTGTAATTGAGATCGGATTCATTTCTCGTTTGGAGAGCCCCTGATGTGCCTAAACAGTGGAAACCCCCCAATTCTAACTGAAACCCTAACCCAAACACACCCCTAACCCTAATCCCAACGATTACCCTAACCACACCCCTAACCCTAATCCCAACCCTAATCCCAACCGTAAATGTAACCCTAACCCTAACTTTAGCCCCAACCCTAACCCTAACGGAAAAATGGAAATAAATATATTTTTTAAATTTGTATTATTTTTCCCTAACTAAGGGGGTGATGAAGGGGGGTTTGATTTACTTTTATAGCGGGTTTTTAGCGAATTTTTATGATTGGCAGCCGTCACACACTAAAAGACGCTTTTTATTGCAAAAAAATAGTTTTTGCGTCTCCACATTTTGAGAGCTATAATTTTTCCATATTTTGGTCCACAGAGTCATGTGAGGTCTTGTTTTTTGCGGGACGAGTTGACGTTTCTATCGGTACCATTTTTGGGCACATGATGATTTTTTGATCAAATTGGTAAAATTGATAAAGCAATTTTATTCTTCGGGTCAGAACGATTACAGCAATACCTCATTCATATTTTTTTTATGTTTTGGCACTTTTATACGATAAAATCTATTTTATATAAAAAATAATTATTTTTGCATCGCTGTATTCTGAGGACTATCATTTTTTGATTTTTTTGTTGATGATGCTGTGTGGCAGCTCGTTTTTTGCGGGACAAGATGACGTTTTCAGCGGTACCATGTTTATTTTTTGATCACGTGTTATTCCACTTTTTGTTTGGCGGTATAATAATACAGCGTAGTTTTTTGCCTCATTTTTTTTTTTACGGTGTTCACTGAAGGGGTTAACCAGTGGGACAGTTTTATAGGTCGGGTGGTTACGGACGCGGCGATACTAAATATGTGTTTTTTTATTTTTATTTAGATAAAGAAATGTAACTATTGTAACAATTTTTTTTCTTTATTTAGGAATTTTTTTTTTCTTTTTACACATGTGAATATTTTTTTTTTTACCTTTTTACATTGCCCCAGGGGGGGACATCACTGTATAGTATCAGATCAGCGATCACACAGGCACTGCAGGGAGGCTTTCCGGCGCCTGTTCTGAGCAGGCGCTTGAAAGCCACCTCCCTGCGCGATGCTTCCCTATGCCGCCGGAACGCTGCGATCATCTTTGAATTACACCTGGAACTGAGGAAACGCTTTGTTATCTTCTTATAGCCGTCTCCTGCTTTGTGGGCCCCCACCATTTTCAGAGTGCTAGGCAGCTGCTTAGAAGAACCCATGTCTGCTGTTTTTTGGCACAAGGTTAGAGGAGACTGGGTTTTTATAAAGCTGGGAAATTTGCATCACCTGATCTTTCCTAACAATGACAATGAAGCCATCTGAGCAAATCTCCAAGGGTACCCAAACCTTTGCATTGGTCCATTTTCCTTTTCATAAATATTAAAATGTTAAAAATGAAAATACATATTTTTTTTTGCCTAAAATACACAAGAAATGTGCCATCGTTAACTTTAGCTCTTTTAGAGATCATATAATCTTCAACTTACTTCAACTTGCAACTTGTACCTTTATGTTCTCCAACACTTTCAAGGCCTGTAAGCTGTATGCAAAGTATAGAAGGGGTACAGTTGTACCCCAGCTGGAGGCTTGACATCATGGAACAGCAGCCAAACAAAGAAACTTATAACTAAAAAGTGTGCCTGCAGGGTAAGCATGATAAATAAATAAGACCGCTGTTTAAACATGAATACACTGCTCAATGGATCGGGCAGGTGTGTACAGGTAACTATGGCACCGAAACCAGTCTGTAACTTACAAACAGATCGGCTAAATGTCACCGCCACTCACTGATGTTCCTGTGTTTTTCTAACTGCAAAAGGAAAACTAATGTTTCTGAAGTTTTTAAAAGGAATCTGTAAGTAGGATGAACCCTCTTAGGCCGGTTTCACACGTCAGTGGCTCCAGTACGTGAGGTGACAGTTTCCTCACGTACCGGAGCCACTGACACACGTAGACACATTGAAATCAATGCATCTGTGCAGATGTCATTGATTTTTTGCGGACCGTGTCTCCGTGTGCCAAACATTGAGATATGTCAGTGTTCGTGGGAGCGCACGGATTACACGGACCCATTAAA
This sequence comes from Ranitomeya imitator, assembly GCF_032444005.1. Lineage (NCBI taxonomy): Eukaryota > Metazoa > Chordata > Amphibia > Anura > Dendrobatidae > Ranitomeya > Ranitomeya imitator. Next base: position 337,638,672 of record NC_091286.1, read on the forward strand.
GTCAATGGGTCCGTGTAAAACACGTACCGCACACAGACGTTGTCCGTGTGCAGTCCGTGTGCCGTGCAGGAGACAGCGCTACAGTAAGCGCCGTCCCCCCCACATGGTGCTGAAGCCGCGATTCATATCTTCTCTGCAGCAGCGTTTGCTGTAAAGAAGATATGAATAATCCCCCTCCCAGCCCCTGTGCGCCCACCCGCTGTTCTTAAAATACTCACCCGGATCCCTCGCTGGCTGGCGCTGCTTCCTGTCCTGGCCGCACCTTCTACTGTATGAGCGGTCACGTAAGACCGCTCATTTACAGTAATGAATATGCGGCTCAACCCCTATGGGAGGTGGAGCCGCATATTCATGACTGTAATCGGCGGCCCCACGTGACCGCTCATACAGTAGAAGGTGCGGCCAGGACAGGAAGCAGCGCCAGCCAGCGAGGGAGCCGGGTGAGTATTTTAAGAACAGCAGGGGGGGGAGAGTTGGGTGCGCACAGGGGGTGGGAGGGGGGTGGGCACATGGATCTTTATTTTAAACATGAGAAACAAAAAAAAAAGGAATATTCATATCTTCTCTACAGCAAACGCTGCTGCAAAGAAGATATGAATGGCAGCTTCAGCACCAGATGCAGGGGACAGTGCTAAACTTTAGCGCTAAACTTTAGCGCTGTCTCCTGCACGGTGCGTGTGGTACCCAGTGGGCACATGGGCGGCACACGTGTGCCGCACGTGTGCCACACTGATGTGCCACAGAAATACACGGGCACGGATAATTCCGGTATCGATTTTTCCGGTACCGGAATTATCTGGACGTGTGGGGCTGCCCTTAAACTATCTATATGGATATACAGGTCATAGAAAATTGGATAAAATTATACCTTGATTTCTGCAATACACTTAATGGCTTTTAAAAAAAGAATCCATATTTTTCTTATTTTGTTAATGAGATGTTAAGATCTATTGGCATGGCTTAGATCTCTGAGAATCTGCCTTTAGAATCTATTTTAAATGAAACCTGACTTTACTAATTGAGACACATACATTAGGAGAGCAGACTGTCACTCATTACCTGTCTCACACTGGTAATCCCCACGCACGCACGCATGCACGCACGCACACACACTTTCAAAATAAGCTCTGGAGGCAAATTCTCAGGGAGATTTATGTCCTGTACATCTTATCAGCTCATATACATATTTAGAAAATCTTATTCCCATCAGTTTTTGAATTTTCTCAAAAATGTTAAATATCCAATAAATTTCGTTCAACTTCACAATTGTGTTCCACTTGTTGTTTATTCTTCACCAAAAATTTACATTTGGTATCTTTATGTTTGAAGCATGATATGTGGGAAAAGGTTGAAAAGTTCCAGGGGGCCGAATATTTTCGCAAGGCACTGTACATGTAATGCACAGAATAATAAAGACGATATTGGGTACAAGGTAAGTTTATAATGTGCTGCTTTATTTGTATAGTAAATATGCGATGCCTATAATAATCCACTCTGGTTCTTCGGCTCTTTCATAACAGCAGAGGTGATCTCCTGACTAATTCTCACAACAGACGATCAGGTTACACTTGTTCGCCATCCCTTGGTGACAGCGCTTTGTAACAAAGGAAATGTCATTTCTATGAATATTTAATGCCGTCAGCATGCTGTAGGCTCTCCGTCTCCACTCACACGTCAGGTAGGTCTTTATCCCCTGATTTTTCTTTTCTCATTCCTGTTTGCAGGATGAGTTCCATATTCTCAGGGAACACAAGGACAAGAGGATGCGGCTGTGCTCTGTCTTTAGCATATGACCATCAAAGGCATGTACCCTGTGGATTATTATACTTCAATGGGTGTTGTTAAATTATATTCCTTCTATTCTGTATTTGATGCATTTTAAGTGTCCACCATAAGAGGAGGATATCCTTTTCTATGCTGTCACTTATTGTCACCATACTCTGGAAAATCGTAAGCATTGCTTTCTGCAAATGTAACTATAACTCAGAACAGTAATAGAAAAAATGCAGGATCCTTATATTTGCAAGTTTTACTGCAATATATTTGCATTGTTTCAGAAGAAAAAAGGAACATTTTGTGTTTTTGGCCCTGATACCGTGTCCATATAATTGACAAGACATTCCTTTTAGACCTGGTTTCCTTTAGAGTAGTCTAAGCGTATGAAATCAAAAGGAAGCATGTATATTTCATAAATATAGATTATGCCGCGAAGAATAAAACGGTAATCATATTTATCAATGCAGAAGTTTTCTTAATGTCTTTCGTTATTGATGCTGATTTACTGCCTTGTTGCTATGAGAACTTGGGCTCTGCCAAAACAGCCTGAAGTCGTATTCTCATGATGACGACTCTCCAGCAGGTAATGCGATTTCTCAAGGGAACTGAAAGCAGACATGCGTTATTCAGGACAAATGCACATATCAGTTCTTGTATAAATAGGAGATGAAACACTCATAGACCTTGTACAGACAGTTTTGCTCACTAGTCCTATTGTGGCAGTCAAGGCTCCACTTGGCGGCTGCAGGTGCTATACAAATCGTGTGTGTACCCTTTAAGGGGGACTTTCAATTGTCACTAATAAGAGCGACAATTGACATTTGAATAAGGATTAGGCATGCTAACAGTTTCTAATACAATGTCTGATACTGTTATATAATGTTTGCAACTATGATATCAACGTATAAATGTGCCCTTTTCTGCAACATTTAGTACTTAAAGTATAAAGAAAACAATGCTTTTTTTCTAAAATATTTTAACAGAATTTATCTGTAGGTTCAACTCTCCTAAGCAGTCTATGCAGATCACAGAACGCTGAATAAAATGATACCCTGATATCTGTGATTTGATGTCTTATTCCAAAGAAATCCGTATTTTTCTTATTTGTAAATGAGCTCTTAAGATCATCCCATAGGTCTTATCTGAGAATCTGCCTCCAGAGCTCATTTTAAATGAAAGGGGGCATTGCCAGTGTGAGACATGTAGATCAGGAGAGCAGACTCTCAGCCATTACATGTCTCACACTGGTAACGCCCCCTTTCATTTAAAATGAGCTCTGGAGGCAGATTCTCAGGGAAATCTATGTCCTGGCCATAGCTCTTAACAAATAATTTACATATAAGAAAAATTAATTTCTCTGGAATAAGACATTGGATGACAGATATCAAGGTAGCATTTTTTTCAACTTTCTATGACAAACATGCCCATATAGATGTCTTAGTAGGGTTGATCCTACTGACAGATTCCCTTTAAGCATTGAAATCATAGAGTCGTCATAGGAAACGGATCTGTGTTAGTAATATGCTAACGTTTGGGAATAGGTGCCCACCCTATGACTCTTCCTTCTTGTGTCCTGACTTTCTCGTAGACCTACCTCGTTATTCCTTCCCATTCACTCACCTTGTCCTCCCTCACTGCTGTATTCCCTGGTCTCTTCCTATAGCACAGAGTATGTAGAGAACAGCATACACTGTATGATTAGTGCCTGGCCAGAGAGGATAGTGATGCTGAGATGTACGAGCCTCTCCATTCTTTGTATTGTTGGTCAAAGCGCTTATGCAACATGTTCGCTCTGTCTGAGTAATGACAGTGAAGCTTCATAGTTTTTCTGTTCCTTGCTCAGCTTGATTCCAGCCTTAGAAAAACCTATATCTGACTGCAAAAAATACTAAACATCAAAGTAGTATAAATCCAATTACTTTATTAATAAAATATACAAAACTCGCAAGGTATAAGAAAAGGCTAAAACATAAACCGTTAAAAACTTATTAGACAGTGTGACCATCAATTTGCAGAAAACATGCCTAATACAATTTATACAATAAAGTTTCAGGTGTGATGTTTGACAGAAAGGGCATTGGGTTTGTTCTGCATGTATTTACATAGTTCTGAATTTTGATTGCCGTGTATTGTATTTGTAGATTGTAAGCTTACGAGCAGGGACCTCACCCCTAATGTCACTGTTTAAATTGTCTTCTATTAAATTTATTGTCTGCACATGTCCCCGCTTAATTGTAAAGTGCTGCGGAATATGTTGGCGCTATATAAGTAAAAATTATTATTATTATTATTATTATTGTATATAGAACCTTTTATGAAATGGCAATATTGGTCCTCTTGCTCTGACTTGCAATTGTTACCTTCTTTAATATTTATTTCTTCAGGAAACTATGTTGTATAAAGTTGATAACTAAAGAAATTGGATTTACACTACTTTGAATTTTATTATTTGTTTACAACAGGGTATATATATATATTCATGTCCAAAACTTTTGAAATAGACATACATTATGGCTTTCACAAAATTTGTGTCACGGAGTTACCGCGACAGAGTAGTACTAGTAGACTGCAGCGTCTTATGGCTCCTTCTCCACCACTGAGAAGACGCACTGCTCCAGTATATTGAATGTGTTTGTTTTCTTTCAGCAGGACAGGGGTTAATCGGCCATGTGGTAATCCCTGCATTCAGCTGTGCTTGGTTAGCCACTCCCCTCTCCTATGAAAGCTAGGCCTTCTGGTCAGATCCTTGTCTGAGTTAGCACTTGCTAGATAGACCTGGAGTAGTGAGGAGCTGGTGTCTGGAGAGCTGGAGGAATTTATTGTGGGACAGTTGTTTGGTTTATACGCTTGGAAATTCCTCATCCTTACTTGCTTTATTTTCTTCCCCCTTCCTTCACACCCTGGTGAATACCTCTGTTACTTGTGAGAGTATATTTTGTGTGAGTGGAGTTTTCTTTTACCCTTGTCTTGGTTCCCTGTCTGTCGGGTTGGTGCACTGCGGTACACGGTAGCGCCTCTCTTCCCTGGGTGGGGAAGGGGTCAGACGCAGGGCTGCAGTTAGGAGACAGGGCGAGGGCGGAGGCCCCGGCATCCTCGCCATCTGAGGTATCCTAGGGAACAGGGCGAGTTAGGGCGCCCCCTAGTGCTAGGGCCAGGAAAGGTGCCCCTGGTCCCAGTTTACTCACCAGTCCAATCGTGACATTATCTCAGACCCGAAAGCCTTTTCTGATCCATGATGGATCCTATCACAGTGCTGTCAGGGCAGTTGCAGCAGCTTAGTTTGGAGGTGGCAGATTTATGCACAGTGGTTTCACAACACTCAGTTTCAACTGGTGTGGGGATCTCGCCCTCCAGGCAAACCATTCTGGAGCCCAAGGTTGCACTGCCAGACAGGTTCTCTGGCAGGCGGGACAAGTTTATTGTGTTCTGGGACTATAAACAACGCTTGCGTTGAGAAACACGTGATGGTATCTCCGCGGCTTTTCTACATGCATTTGCATATTTCCCATAAGGGATGGGGGCAGTGTTCTGGATCACTACATTGAGAAACACATGATGGTGTCGCCGCGGTGTTGGATGTTTTGATCTCCCCGAGGTCATTCATCCTTATGTTTATAGTCCTTTTACTAGGCACTGCTCCTAATAGCCAGTTTCCTACTCCACACTGATGAGGGGCAAATACCCCGAGACAGCTGTCTGTGGATGGATACCATGTTTTGGCATAGCTGGTTTTCCTTTTTGGATGCTGCCCTTCCCGTGGTTGTTCCTTCCCGGTGAAAGACCTGGCTATTTATTGCTTGCGTTGAGAAACATGTGATGGTGTCTCCGCGGCTTTTCTACATGCATTTGCATATTGTGTTCTGCGAGGCCTGTAAACTTTATTTCCGGATGCGTCCGGTATCCTCTGGTACAGAGAAACAATGGGTGAGGATTGTTATTTTTCTTCTGCAGGGGGACCCGCAAGCATGGGCATTTTCTCTGCCATCTGACTCACAGTCACTCCAGACAGTAGAGGGCTTCTTTCAGGCTTTGGGCTTGGTGTATGATGACCCTGATAGTGTCTCCTTGGCTGAGTCATTTCTGCGCCAACTTTAGCAAGGAGACCATCTGGTGGAGGAATGCTGCTCCGAGTTCTGGCGGTGGGCCACTGACACCAGGTGGAATGACTCGGCCCTCCGTAGTCAGTTCTGCGAGGGTCTCTCTGTGAGAGTAAGGGATGCGTTAGCTATCTGAGACTCCTGACTCCCTTGAGGTGGCCATGTCTCTGGCAATCCAGGTTGATCGCCGTCTTTGCCAGAGACATAGGGAGATACCTCTGGGGGCAGGAGGTCCTAGTTTGAGCGTGACCAGTGCTGATTCCACTGTTGAACCCATGCAAGTGGGTGCGGCGTCCCAACCTAGCAAACTTGCATTAATCCGGCGTAAGGCGGAGTGTGTTTCTGTTGCGACAAGGGTAATTTTGTCAGCACATGTCCTACCCGTCACTTGTTTAAGCAACCACCAGAATACTAGAGGGCCCGGGGGTTGCGGGTAGGTTGGCAACTCAGGTGTACTCATAACATCTGTGGGAAAGACTCGATTTTTCCTTCCAGCTATTTTATATTGGGTCAAAATAAGTTGGAAGTTTCTGCCTTCTTGGACAGTGGGGTGGAGTTTAATTTGGTCAACGCTAGGTTTGTCCGGGACCAAGGCCTTGTTTCACATACTTTGTCCAGACTGATACCCATTATTGCTATCGATTCTGGCCCTCTAAAACAGGGGAACTTCACGCAGGTGGTCCGTGACTTACGGCTACAGGTGGGGGCCATACACTCTGAGGTGTTAAACTGCTATGTGCTTGAGGGCCTGCCCTCGCCTGTGGTGCTGGAACTTCCGTGGCTCGCTCTGCACAATCCGGTAATTGATTGGCAAACACAAGAAGTGGTAAAGTGGAGTACATCTTGTCAAGTACACTGTTTGGGTACCCGGTTGGCAAGGGTGGATACCAAGTCCATGCCCCATTACCTGTCAGACTTCAAGGATGTGTTTTCTGAGCAGGGGAGCCAATAGCTTCCCCATCATCGTTCTTATGATTGTGCCATCAATCTGGTTCCTGGTGCCAAGCTGCCCAACAGCAGACTCTATATCATCTCAGGTCCAGAACGGCAGGCCATGAAGGACTATATTACGGAAAGTCTGGCTAAGGGTCATATCCGACCATCCTCTTCTCCCCTTGCTGCAGGGTTCTTTTTCATCAAGAAGAAAGATGGCGGGTTACGTCCCTGTCTGGATTTCCGAGAACTTACTGCTGGGAACTGTCCGTAATCCGTATCCGCTACCTCTTATCCCTGACCCTTTTAATCAAATTGTTGGGGTAAAATTGTTCACTAAGATGGACCTCAGGGGGGCGTGCAACCTCCTCCGCATTAAGGAGGGGGATGAGTGGAAGACTGCGTTCAATATGCCAGAAGGACACACGAGAATCTGGTGATGCCTTTTGGGTTAACGAACGCGCTCGCCGTCTTCCAGCACTTTATTAATGACATCTTTAGTCACCTAGTAGGCAGGTTTGTTGTTATCTACCTGGATGACATTCTTGTGTATTCACCTGACCTTGAATCACACCAGCAACATGTCAGGAAAGCCCTACACATACTTCGTAACAATAAATTGTATGTCAAACCTGAAAAGTGTATATTCTCGGTTGAGGAGATCCTTTTCCTTGGATATGTATTATCTGTCACCAGTTTTCACATGGATCCGGCGAAAGTCTGGGAAGTATTGGAATGGGATCGTCCTGAGGATTTGAAGGCCTTGCAAAGGTTTTTGGGTTTTGCTAATTACTTCCGTAAATTCATAAAAAACTTTTCGGTAGTTACCAAATGGCTCACTGATATGACTAAAAAGGGATGGACTTCTCCAAGTGGTCCAGTCCTGTCAGGGAGGCATTTGACACATTGAAAAGGTGTTTTGCTTCTGCGCTGATTCTTATTCAGCCTGATGTCACTCAGCCATTCATTGTGGAGGTGGATGCATCCGATGTGGGAGTGGGGGCTGTATTGTCGCAGGGTGCGTCTCCTGGTAAATGGCAACCATGTGCATACTTTTCTAAAAAACTTTCGTCAGCTGAGAGAAACTATGATATTGGTAATAGGGAACTCTTAGCTATCAAATGGGCATTTGAGGAGTGGCGTCATTTCCCTTTTTAGGAATTTGTTGGGATATTACTTGTTATAGCAGCGCTTGCGTTCCACACACTATTACAGCGTCTCTTTGATGGCACTAGTATGCTGGCCCTACTATATCCCCTGAAAAGCATAAGCAAAGCGCGTTGGAAGGCTTTTTTTTTTTTAAGTGGTCCACCGCTGTATCCAGGTGAAAGTTATGTCCCTGTTGACATTAATGTGGGTGAGACCTTTCAAGTTTTTCTAAGATGCCTATTGTTTATTGTGTCAATCCCCTTGAGATTTTAAGGGGGAAGGTGGTGATTCTTGAATATGCATAAGCTGTAAAATAGTTGCATTATTTATTGACATCATCTCCACATTCACATGTTTGAGACTGTTAACCCCTGTTTATTTTGGACCTTGGTTTTTGATGTGGTCTCAAAGGAGGGGCTTTTCTGTGGAGGGTCTCGGGCCCTAGGAGGATGTACAGGGTCCCCGGACTAGTATAAGTTACACCCATTTGAAATGCATTCCGTACTGTGGTTCTATTTGTATTTATTTACACAGTAATGGGTGTCTGACCATCCTCGTATGTGGAGATTGCACAGATTAGGGGTGATTTAGTATTGTTAATCCCAACCTAATTTGATCCTTATAGCACATACACATACCCCTTATTTTGCTATTTTGTTTTAGGTCTGGTAAATATTAGGGATGGTGTGGTTATTAAGGATCTAAGCACAGCAGATAGAGGGTGCTATGATATATTACCCCATCTGCGTATGATGCATCCCGCAGTACCTTGATTGTTGTTTGTCTTTCGCACCTTGCACTAATTTTCATTTTTGTTTGTTGTATACGGTAGTTGCAGATTTTAATAATTTATTAAAGGTTACTTTTTAATCCAAAGCGCATTCTAAGACCTCACATACTCGTCCGTCAGGGGCTCTCCTACCATTGGAGATTCCCAGCAGACCTTGGACTCATTTGTTGGTCGATTTTATTACGGATCTACCTGTGTCTGCAGGGAACACTGTAATCCTGGTGGTGGTGGACAGGTTCAGTAAAGTGTCTCATTTTATTGCTTTGCTAGCCTTGCCTAACGCCAAAACTCTGGCGCAAAGCTTGGTCAGGGAAATAATAAGACTGCATGGGATTCCTAAGGATATTGTTTCGGATCGGGGGGTGCAGTTTATCTCCAAATTCTGGAGGGCGTCTTGCACCTGTCTGGGGATCCATTTGTCTTTTTCTTCGGCTTTTCACCCGCAGTCTAATGGCCAGACTGAACGGGTTAATCAGAATTTAGAGACATATCTTAGATGTTTTGTGTCTGAGAATCAGGAGGACTGGGTGACTTACCATTGGCTGAATTTGCAGTTAATAATCGCTGTCAGGAATCCATCCGCAGTTTAGTTCGTTCAATGGTGATCGTCCTTCTGGTTTACCGGAGGAACGGTTCTCTTCTATTTCTATAATACGGCAGGGGGTGATTTATAATTTGCAAAAGATGGGTTACAAATATAAGAATGTTGCTGATCGGAGACGTTTGTTGGGTCCGGACCTGTGTGTTGATGACTTGGTGTGGCTGTCATCAAGGAACATTAGGCTAAAGGTTCCATCTTGGAAATTGGGTCCCAGGTTTATTGGTCCTTATAACATCCTAACCGTCGTCAATCCGGTAGCATTCCACCTTGCTCTGCCACCTACTTTTAAAATCCACACTGTTTTTCACCATTCAAGAAGTTTTCTTTCAGCAGGACATGGGTTAATCGGCCATGTGGTAATCCCTGCATTCAGCTGTGCTTGGTTAGCCACTCCCCTCTCCTATAAAAGCTAGGCCTTCAGGCGAGATCTTTGTCTGAGATAGCACTTGATAGATAGACCTGGAGTAGTGAGGAGCTGGTGTCTGGAGAGCTGGAGGAGTTTATTATGCGACAGTTGTTTGGTTTGTACGCTTGGAAATTCCTCATCCTTACCTGCCTTATTTTCTTCCCCCTACCTTCACACCCTGGTGAATACCTCTGTTATTTGTGAGAGTATATTTTGTGTTAGTGGAGTTTTCTTTTACCCTTGTCTTGGTTCCCGTTTGTCGGGTTGGTGTACTGCGGTACACGGTAGCGCCTCTCTTCCCCGGGTGGGGAGGAGGACAGACGCAGGGCTGCAGTTAGGAGACAGGGCAAGGGCGGAGGCCCCGACATCCTCGCCATCTGAGGTATCCCAGGGAACAGGGCGAGTTAGGGTGCCCCCTAGTGCTAGGGCCAGGAAAGGTGCCCCTGGTCCCAGTTTACTCGCCAGTCCAATCGTGACAATTTGCTTTGTAAATGTTTTACACATTTTTGACAAATGCATCAAGTTTATGGAAATACTCAACATTTACAGTGTTGACCCTCATTTTTAGAACTTTTGCTATTCGCTCTGGCAGCAGAATATCAGATTCAGGGCCAAATCCTGACTGACTGGTCATTCTTGTCCAGGGGTGGATTAAGGATAGCCAGGGCCCCGGGCTGTTCACACACTGTGGGCCCCCCCGGTCATGTGATGGGGGTCATGTGACGGGGGTCATGATATACCTGAACCAGATTATTCCAGAAAAATGGCCGGGCCCTACTCTGCTGTAACCTATTAAATATTTGTTAAAATCTGCAATACAATTTAGGTATATCTTGACCAATAATATCACATACAAGGAACAAATACCACCGCACCATGACCAGACTACAAATTACAACCACAGTGATCGAAGAATATCACATACAAGGAACAAATACCACCACACCATGACCAGACCACAAATTACAACCACAGTGATCGAATAATATCACATACAAGGAACAAATACCACAACACCATGTCAAGACCACATATTACCACTTGGTGACCAAATAGCACATACAAGGGACAAATACCACCGCACCATGTCAAGACCACATATTACCACTTGGTGACCAAATAGCACATACAAGGGACAAATACCACAACACCATTTCCAGACCACATATTACCACCACATAGTGACATACACATAAGCTCTGTATATAATGTATAGGTAATACAGTGATCACTGGTGACATTGTACACAGGACCGCTGTATATAGTATATAGTGTATAGTGTCAGTGTATAGGTAACACTGACTCACGAGTGACGTCTCTAGGTGAAGTCCTTCATCTTTCATCCAGCACAGACCGCCATAATTTCTTCCAGCCAGGACTCATTTCTGCAGGAAATAACACAGTTATCTCGAGCTCCGCTTGCAGAACACATTACTTAATTTTTCATAACTTCTACATTACACCACATGAAGATAAAAAGGCGATATAGTGTCACTCTGCAAAGTAACAGGACCGCCCCCCCATTTAAAACAGTATACTCAAAAAATAAAATAAATACATCACTGCAGTAATAATATCCCTTAATTAGCCCCTATGGTAATAATATTCCCCATCCTGGCCCCGTGTGTCTCATTCCTGGCTCCAGCCATATGTTCTCCCATCCTGCACTCATGAGTATCCATTCTTCACCATATGATCTCCCGATCCTGCCCCATCTGTCTCCATCGTATCCATCCTGCCCCATGATCCAATCCTGCCCCATGTCTCCAATCATGCCCCATGTCTACATTCTGCCCATGCCTCCAGTCCTGCCCCCAGTGTGTCTAGCAATCTGCCTCAGTGTGTCCAGCATATTACCCCCAGTGTGTCCAGCAATCTGCCCCATTATGTCCAGCATATTGCCCCCAGACAGTGTGTCCAGCAATCTGCCCCAGTGTGTCCAGCATATTACCACCAGTGTGTCCAGCAATCTGGCCCAGTGTCTCCAACATTGCCCCAGTGTGTCCAGCAATCATCTGCCCCAGTGTGTCCAGCATATTACCCCCAGTGTGTCCAGCAAGCTGCCCCAGTGTCTCCAGCATTGCCCCAGTGTCTCCAGCAATCTACCCCACTATCTCCAGCAATCTGCCCCACTGTCTCCAGCAATCTGCCCCACTGTCTCCAGCAATCTGCCCCACTGTCTCCAGCAATCTGCCCCACTGTCTCCAGCATTGCCCCACTGTCTCCAGCATTGCCCCACTGTCTCCAGCATTGCCCCACTGTCTCCAGCAATCTGCCCCACTGTCTCCAGCATTGCCCCCAGTGTGTCCTCCAATCTGCCCCAGTGTCTCCAGCATTGCCCCCCAGTGTGTCCTCCAGCATTCTGCCCCACTGTCTCCAGCATTGCCCCCAGTGTCCTCCAGCATTGCCCCCCAGTGTGTCCACCAGCATTGCCCCCCAGTGTGTCCTCCAGCATTGCCCCCCAGTGTGTCCTCCAGCATTGCCCCCAGTGTGTCCTCCAGCATTGCCCCCCAGTGTGTCCTCCAGCATTGCCCCCAGTGTGTCTAGCAATCTGCCCCAGTATGTCCAGCATATTGCCCCCAGACAGTGTGTCCAGCAATCTGCCCCAGTGTGTCCAGCATATTACCACCAGTGTGTCCAGCAATCTGGCCCAGTGTCTCCAGCATTGCCCCAGTGTGTCCAGCAATCATCTGCCCCAGTGTGTCCAGCATATTACCCCCAGTGTGTCCAGCAATCTGCCCCAGTGTCTCCAGCATTGCCCCAGTGTCTCCAGCAATCTGCCCCACTGTCTCCAGCAATCTGCCCCACTGTCTCCAGAAATCTGCCCCGCTGTCTCCAGAAATCTGCCCTGCTGTCTCCAGAAATCTGCCCACTGTCTCCAGCATTGCCCCACTGTCTCCAGCATTGCCCCACTGTCTCCAGCAATTTGCCCCACTGTATCCAGCAATCTGCCCCACTGTCTCCAGCAATCTGCCCCACTGTCTCCAGCATTGCCCCCACTGTCTCCAACATTGCCCCCAGTGTGTCCTCCAATCTGCCCCAGTGTCTCCAGCATTGCCCCCCAGTGTATCCTCCAATCTGCACCAGTGTCTCCAGCATTGCCCCCCAGTGTGTCCTCCAGCATTGCCCCCCAGTGTGTCCTCCAGCAATCTGCCCCAGTGTCTCCAGCATTGCCCCAATGTCTCCAGCATTGCCCCACTGTCTCCAGCATTGCCCCACTGTCTCCAGCAATCTGCCCCACTGTCTCCAGCAATCTGCCCCACTGTCTCCAGCAATCTGCCCCACTGTCTCCAGCATTGCCCCAGTGTGTCCTCCAGCATTGCCCCCCAGTGTGTCCTCCAGCATTGCCCCCAGTGTGTCCTCCAGCATTGCCCCCCAGTGTGTCCTCCAGCATTGCCCCCCAGTGTGTCCTCCAGCATTGCCCCCAGTGTGTCCTCCAGTATTTCCCCCCCAGTGTGTCCTCCAGCATTGCCCCCCAGTGTGTCCTCCAGCATTGCCCCCCAGTGTGTCCACTGATAACTGATCCAAAAAAAACAAACAAAAAAAACAAACAAGCAGTCTCCTCACCTGTCCGCGCTCCAGTCGGTGAGCTCCCTGCAGCAGCGCACTCGCCGGCGACTGACAATGACGTCAGACGCCGGCGACGTGTGCGCTGCGGCTGACTTCAGCTGCCAGCCACCGATTGGCTGGCGGCTGTTGTTGTTAACTATTGATGTGCGGGCGCGTGCCCGCACGTCAATAGGAAACCGCCGCAGCGCCGGAAAGGGCCTGGTGAGCAGATGAGAAGGGGCCCAATGCGGGCCCCCTCTCTCTGCCACCGGGTCCGGGGGGCACATAAACGCCGCCCGGCGGGCAGTCACAGACGATTAGCGGATTAGCCCCCCCAGACCACTGGGCCCTGGGCTACCGCCCATATTGACCCTCTGATAATCCGCCCCTGTTCTTGTCTTACAAATGCTTGGAATTTATTACAATTTCTGTGCTTTCGTTTGTCCACCGGTTTTTGAGAATTAACCACGGGTTCTCAATGGGATTGAGATCTAGGTAGTTTCCTGGCCATGGACCTAAAATGTCAATGTTTTGTTCACAGCGCTACAAAATTATCACTTTTTCTTGTGACATGGAGCTGTATTATGATGGAAAAAGCATTGTTCATCGTCAAATCGCTCCTGGATCGTTGGCAGAAATTGCTCTTGGAGGATGTTTAGATCCCATTCTTTACTCATGACAGTATTCTTAAGCAAAATTATGAGTAAGACCACTCCTTTGGCTGAAAAACAACCTTGTACATAAATGGTTTTATTCATTTGTCATGCTAACAGTAAAGCATCCTGAGACCATTCATATGTGGGGTAGCTTGTCATCCAACGAGTGGGCATTCTCACAATTTTGCCTAAGAACACTGCTATGAATAAAGAATGGTATCTAAACATCTTTCAAGAGCAATGATCCAGGAACAATTGGGTGATGAAGAATCATGTCAAAAGTAATAAATGAGTGGCTCAGTGAACAAAACATTTACATTTGGGGTCCAGGGCAGGTAATTCCCCAGATATCAACCTAATCAATCCTCAAAAAGAGGGTAGTTAAAAAAAACACAGAAATTGTGATAAACTCCGAGCACTGATTAGACAAGAATGGGTTTACATTACTCAGGATTTGGACCAGAAGCTGACATTCAGGTTCCCAGGGTGAATTGCAAAAGTATTTTAAGGGAATCAATGTTAATAAGCTATATGGGTATGCAGGTGACAAAAAGATAAATATAATAATATTTTTATATCTAATATCTCATATTTTATTCCAGAGAAATCCATGTTTTTTTTAATGTAAATGAGCTTTTAAGATCTATGGGTCCGACACAGATCTGCATGAGAATCTGCCTCAAGAGCTTATTATAAATTAAAGAGGGCATCATTCATCAGTGTAAGACATCTAAATCAGGAGAGAAGACTGTCAGTCAATACATGTCTCACACTGGTAACTCCCTCTTACATTTAAAATTAGCTCTGGAGGCAGATTCTCAGGGAGCTAAGTGTCCGGCCCATAGATCTTAACAGGCCATTTACATATTAAGAAATATTTTGATCTCTCTGGAATAAGACATCAGATCACATATATCAAAGTATAATTTTTATTCATCTTTCTATATAGTTTTTACATCAACCTGATGTATTTGTAAAAAAAAAAATGGAAAACATATGAACTACTTATTTGTAATTGTAATTCAGGAACCATAAAAACATCTAACTAAAAGATGCAAAAACACTAAAGTAGCAAACTATGTGCAAAACAAAATTTGTGTCAAGTCTCAAAACATTTGGCCATGATGGAAGGTTTTCATTTTCTTTCAGGAACACTTAGTTGTCTTTAACACCTTCATGACCTTTAATGCACCCATACATTATGGTGGCATTGGGGTTCCTGACCTTTGACGTAGGGGTATTTCATGGCAATTGTGCGGGGCACAGAAGTTGTACCCGCACGATTGCTTGCGAGAGCTCGGCTTAAGTCAAAGCCACGGCTGTTGCGGCCTGGAACGGTGCCTGCACCGACCCTGGCTTTTTAGCCTCGTAAATACTGCGATTAATAATGATTGCAGCATTTAGGAGGCTGGGAGAGGGAGGGGACTACCTCTCCCACATGATTGGCACTTCCACAACATCATCGCGAGGGCCAGATCATTGCTATTGGAACCAAAGGTCACATGATGACCTCAAGTTCAGGCTGCTAAGGTGTGCCTGTTGGACGATGCGAAGACCATGGTCTAAAAATCGTTCTGTCAGTGTCTTACTGGTGCATTGCAATGCTTTACACCAGATATTAGAGTAATAAAAGTTAAAGTCTCATAGAGGGACTAAGTAAAAAAGTTTAAAAAAGGTAAAAAAAATATATATTTTTCAAATCAGAAAATAAAAAAAAAAATTACACCAACAAATACATATTTATGTAAAAACAAAATTAAACATGTAAAGTACACATATTTGGTATTGCTGCATCTGGAACAAACTGATTTATAAAGCTGTCACGTTATTTAACTCTTTTTCACTGAACACTGTAAAAAAAAAAAGGCAAAAAACATGCTTTTTTATCATGTCGCTTCACAAAAAGTAGAATAAAACGCGATCAAAAAAATTAATGTAAATAAACTGGTATAACTGAAATAGTCATCTTGTCCTGCAAAATACAAACTGCCATACAGCTTCATCTGCAGAGAAATTAAAAAGCTTTAACTCTCAGAATACAGTGATACAAAAACTATTTTTTCCATAATTTTTTTTTATTGTGCATAACCAGCAAAACATAAAAAAGCTGTAACTGTTCTGACCCAAAGAATAAAACTTATCAATTTTACCACATACAGAATGGCATAAAAAGCCCCAATAAACAATTCCTGAATTGCCGTTTTTTGTCCATTCTGCCTCCAAAAATCGGAATAGAAAGCAATCAAAAAATATCATGTGTCCGAAAATGGTACCAATAGAAACAACAACTCATCCAGCAAAAACTAAACCCTCACATGACTGTGTCTGCAGAAATACTGAAAAATTATAGCTCACAAAATATGACGATGCAAAAACCTGATTTTGCAAAAAAAACAAAACGTGTATTTTAGTGTCAAACATAAAAAAACCCCAATATAAATCTGGTATCGCTGTAATTGCACCGACCTGAAGAATAAAGTCATTTAATCACTTATACTGCACAAGCAAGAAAACCAATTCTTGACCTGCTGTTGATTAGTTCATTCTGTCTCCCAAAGATCGCACAGGTTTCCATGTAAATCTCTGAAATGCGTGATTCAGGTGGAACGCCCTGCAAAACATTCGCTATATGGAGTCCAGAGTGAGTCTACTGCCTCATTATAGGGATTGGATCCCTCAGAAGTTTTATCTGAATTATGTATTTTGCAGATTTACATGAAATCCTGAAGTAAGCGCTCAGCGTAGAGTGCAGTGATCCAAAATGTTATGTAAAATGTGCCCAATAAAAGCTTAAGCTCAATCCACAAAAAAAGCAAGTCCCCACTGAGGTCCATCATCTGTCAATGGAAATATAGGGGGCTTCAATGTTATTGGTAGCACAAAGGCTCTGGAAAAGTGGTATGGCTCTTCGCCCTCCCCAAAAGTCCAAATCAAGCGAATTCTGGACTCTCAAATCCAAATGCCCCCCTTGCCTAGGCGCCCGAGTATGCCTTAACTACATGTAATGTTCACGTTTGGCATTTCAGTAGTTATGAAAGCCCATTTAATTTACGGGGTCCATGCTTCCAGAGGCACAAGCTGCGCACAATGTATGAGCACTGGAATGTATAAGCACAACAATATACTATGGCACTACAATGTACATGCACTATAATATGGCATATTTGCAATTTTTCCACTGTTGCTTGTTTCTAGAAAAAAAAAACAATGGAGTCAAAATTGTCACTACACCTGTAGATAAATTCCCAGAGGGGTGTAATTTCCAAAATGAGGTCACTTGAGGTGGTTCCTGCTCTTCTGGAACTTAGGGTCTCAGTATATGAAGTGTTCAAACAATTATGTGATAATTTGTTCTCCAAGAGTCAAATTATTATTTATATAGCACCATTAATTCCATGGTGCTGTACATGAGACGGGGTTACATCAAAATACAAATATCACTTACAGTAAATAAACTAACAATGACAGACTGACACAGAGGGGAGATGACCCTGCCCTTGCGGGTTTACATTCTACAGGATTATGGGGAAGGAGACAGTAGGTCGGTGTCACGATCCAATTTTAGATTTGTAGCAGATCTGGTTTGCCTCATTTTTAGACCTTTTTTCCTTTCTGGTCATCGGGGGTTAATGCAGTCCCCCCCCCCCCCGGTGGCCGCTGATGTTACTGCATTGCTGCTGGGTCAGCTGATGTTTGTGTTGACCACTCCCTCCATCCTTTAAGAGGTCACCTGGTTCATCAGCCGACTGTCAGTGTTAGTTCATTCTTCAGTGACCAAACTAGGAGTAGGAGCTAGCTGGGAACTGTTGTTCTACAGCTGTGTCCGTTGTATCTGGTATTTCTTCCTGCTGTGCTGTGCCTTGCAGCATTAAGCTAAGTGTGGTTTTCCTTTACCTTGTCTGTTTACCTGTTTTTTTTGTGGTATTTATACATTGGTGCAGTCCACCTCCCTTGGGGGGAGAGGGGGTCACTGATAGGGCCTGCACAGGAGACAGGGATACGCTGGCGGCTCGGGCCTCCTAACCTTCATAGGTACCCCTGAGATAAGGGAAAGCCAGGACCCCTTATAGTGGCAGGGACAGGTGCGGGTTCCAGTACCTGCCCCTTTATCGCCGTAAACAGCGTGACATTCGGGGGTTGCAGTAGCTCCAATGGTTTTGAGGTGGTCATGTGGTCATTACAGGTTATAAGCTTCTTTGAAGAGGTGGGTTTTCAGGTTCCGTTTGAAGGATCCAAATGTGGTGGACAACTGGACGTGTTGGGGCAAAGAATTCCAGATGATGATGGGGGATATTCTGGAGAAGTCTTGGAGGCGATTGGATGACGAGCGAATAAGCGTGGAGGAGAGGACTTGGGAGGACTGGAAATTACATGAGGGAAGATATTAAGAGATTAGTATGGAAATATACGGAGGAGAAAGGTTATAGATGGCTTTGTAGGTCAGTGTTAGCAGTTTAAACTGGATACGCTGGGAAATTGGGAGCCAGTGAAGGTATTTGCAAAGAGGGGAAGCAGGAGTGTAGCGAGGAGAGAGATTAATTAGTTGGGCAGCAGAATTAAGGACGGACTGGAGGGGTGCGAGAGTGTTAGAGGGTAGGCCACAAAGGAGGATGTTGCAGTAGTCGAGGCGAGAGATGATTAGGGCATGCATAAGCATTTTGGTAGAGTGAGGGTTGAGGAAAGGACGGATTCTGGAAATATTTGCGCTGGAGGCGACAGGAGGTGGCGGGAGCCTGGATGTGTGGTTTAAAGGACAGGGCAGAGTCAAGGGTTACTCCGAGGCAATGGATTACCGGGATGGGGGAAAGTGTGAATTCATTTATTGTGATGGATGGATCAGGTAGGGAAGGTGTGTGAGATGGAGGAAAGATAATTAGTTCGGTTTTGTCCACATTGAGTTTGAGGAAGAGAGAGGAGAAGAAGGAGGATATGGCTTAGGCTGGTTTCACATTTGCGTTTAAAAACGCAGCGTTTTAAACGCAAACGCATGTGGTGAAAAAAACGCGTGTAAACGCGGTAAAACGCCGCGTTTTTTAGACGCATGCGTTTTTGCATGTTTTATTACAAATGCGGCGTTTTTACGTGTTTACATGCGTTTTTTCATGCGTTTTTTCATGCGTTCGCGTTTTTTAAACGCATGATGAGAAGTGTGTGACAGCTTGCCAATCATCAAAATCAACAAGAAAACCCACTATAAACAGAAATAGCTAGGGTTAGGGTTTGGAACCCCAAGTAACCCTAGGGATCCTAACCCTTACCCTAACCCTAAGGGATCTTAACCCTACCCCCACCCCTAAGGGATCCTAACCCTAACCCTACCCCTAACCCTTAGGGTTAGGATCCCAAGGGTTAGGGTTAGGGGTAGGGTTAGGATCCCTTTATCAATTTTATGGTGTGGGTGGCTTATCAGTGTTTTTTCTTGTTTTTTTATAAAAACACATGCGTTTTTAACGCAACCAAACGCATGTGCTTAAAAATGCATGCGTTTACATAGACAGCAATACGTTTTTTTGCCGCAAAAAAAACGCATGCGTTTTTTTTCGGCAAGAAAACGCAGCTAAAAATTACTACATGTTGCATTTCTGCAACACAACGCATGCATAGAAAAGACGCATGCGGCGGCAAAACGCCGCAAAACGCATGCAAAAAAAGCATGCATTTTTAATGTTAAGTATAGGAAAAAAAACGCATGTGTTTTTTTGCGCTAAAACGCAGCGGCAAAAAACGCAAATGTGAAACCAGCCTCATAGACACTCTGGGATTCTGGAGAGCAGAGAGGTGACATCTGGGCCAGAGAGGTAGATCTGAGTGTCATCGGCATGCATATAGATGGTACTGGAAGCCATAGGATTTTATGAGTTGTCCCAGGCCAAGGGTATAGATTGAGACGAGGTCCTAGGACAGAGCCTTGAGGGACACCAATAGAGAGGGGGGCGAGATGAAGAGGTAGTATGGGAGTGGGAAACGCTAAATGTGCGGTTGGTGAGGTATGAGGAGATCCAGGATAGAGCGAGGTCTTTGACACCAAAGGAAGAGAGGATCTGTAGTAGGAAGCAGTGGTCAACTGTGTCGAAGGCAGAGGACAGGTCTAGAAGGAGGAGTGTAGAGATTTGTCTGTTAGCTTTGGCTATAAGTCATTCGGTAGTTTGGTCAGGGCAGTCTCAGTGGAATGGTGGGGACGGAAGCAAGATTGTAGGCTGTCGAAGAGAGAGTTACATGCAAGGTGAGAGGAAAGTTCAGCGTGGACGTGCTGCTCAAGTAGTTTGGGAGCAAAGATAAGGTGCGGTAGCTGGACATGGCGCTCGGGTCAAGGGAAGGCTTTTTGAGAATAGGTGTGGTTGTGGCATGTTTGAAAGCAGAGGGGAAGGTACCAGAAGTTAGTGATAGATTGACGAGATGGGTTAAGGATGGGATTAGTGTAGTGGTGAAGTTGGGGAGGAGATGGGATGGGGTCAAGCGCAGAAGTGGTGAGGTGTGATTTGGAGAGAAGATGAGCAAGCTCCCCTTCAGTGATTTTGGAGAAGGAAGTTATGTAATTAATTATGTATTCAATCAATGTAATTATGTAATCAAATAGTAATTATTATTTTTTCACTACCCACTGGTATGAAATTCTGTGAAACAACCGAGGTTTTAAAAATGATCACTGTACCCTTAGATGAATTCATTGAGAGGTTGAGTTTGTAAAATGGAGTCACCGATGGGAAGGTTCTGATATTCTGGCACCTCAGGGACTCTTCCAGTGGGTAATTGCACCTGCAAACTATAACAGAAAACTCTGCATGTGGTGCTCTTTTCTTTCCTTTGGAGCTTTGCACTTTGCTTGAAAAGTATTCCCAGTATTCCCAATTACAAAATTGCACAACAAAGTATGAAGTGCATTTTTTCCTTTTAGCCCTTATAAAAATTAAAAACTTGGGACTAAAACAAAATTTTTGTGGTAAAAATGTAATTATTCTTTCTTCAAGGCCCAATGGTATAAAATTCTGTGAGGCCCATGTGGTGTTAACATGCGCACTGCACCCCTAGATGACTTCCTTTGGGGGTGTAGTTTGCAAAATATGGTCACTTATGTGCGGTTCCTCTGCTCTGGAAGCTCAGGGGCTCTGTCAATGCGGCTTGGCACCATTCAAACCATTCCGGCAAAATGGAGCACTCTGCCTTATAAGTAGTCTTCAACCACATATTGGGTATTGGCGAGATCAGGAGAAATTAGATAACAAATTGTACTGTCCATTAACTCCTACTATCTATTTCGAAAATTGAAAACTTGGGGCTAAAGCAACATTTTTGTAGAAAAATTGATCATTTGCCATTGACTCAGCACAATGTTATACAATGCTGTGAATCGCCCAAGGGTTAAAAATGCTCACTACACACCAAGTTGAATTCCTCAAGTAGTGGAGTTTCCAAAATGAGGTCACTTGTGGGGGTTTCTGCTGTATTGGCATGTGAGGGGCTCTTCAAATGTGATATGGCACCTGCAATCTATTCTAGCCAAAATTGCGCTCCAGAATTCAATTGGTGCTCCTTCATTTACATGCCCTGTCATGTGCCCAAACAGTAGTTTTCCACTATGTATGGGTATGGGCGCACTCAAGAGAAATGGCATAACAGATTTTCGGGTCCATTTTCTCCTGTTACCCTAGTAAAGATGAAAAATGTTGGGCTAAAGAAACATTTTTGCTGTAAAAATGTGATTTTTTTTTTTTATTTTTGTATTTTTACAGCTCAAAGGTATACAATTTGTGAAGCACCTGTGGGTTTAAGGTGCTCACCACACCTCTAGATAAGTGCCTTGGGGGGGTTTTCACTGTTTACGTTCTGAAAATATGACATGGTGTTTATCTATTCCCAGCTAAGTTTGCGCTCCAAAACTCAAATGGCACTCCTTCCCTGCCCTGTACTCAGGAGAAATTGCATGGTCAATTTTCTCCTGTTACCCTTATGAAAATGCAAAATTTGGGGCTTAAGCAATATTTTTGTATTTAAGATGTAAACATTTTTCCTTCCACGTTGCTTTAATTCCGGTGAAGCCCCTAAAGGGTTAATAAACTTCTTAAATGTGGTTTTGAGCACTATGAGATATGTAGTTTTTAAAACAGTGCCATTTTTGGGTACTTTCTGTCACATAGGCCTATCAAAGTCACTTCAAATGGTATGTGGTCTCTAAAAAAAATTGTGTAAATTTTATCGGTAAAATGAGAAATTGCTAACAAACTTTTAACCCTTCTAACTTCCTAACAAAAAATAAGTTTCAAAAATGATTTTAATGTAAAATAGACATGTGGCAAATGGTATGCATTAACAATTTTGTGTGGTAGAAGTATCTGGTCTAAAGGTATAATAATTAAAAGCTTGATAATTGCAAAATTTTCACTTTTTTTTGTCAAATTTTCGATATTTTCATAAATAAGCGCAAATCATATCGACCAAAATGTACCACGAATATAAAGTACAACTTGCCAAGAAGAAACATTCTTAGGATCACTGTGATCAGTTGAAGCCTTCCAGAGTTATAACCACATAGTGACACTGGTCAGAATTGTAAAATTTGGCCAGGTCTGAAAGGTGAAAACAGGCTGGATGGTAAAAAGGTTAATTCTGTGTACATGTGATTACAGTGATGAGACTTCAGATTCAGTTTATATTTTCCATTTTTAAGAGCCTGGTCATCTGCCAAGTTTGTCACACCCTAAAACCAATATTGATAGTTACTTAGGACTTCTCTTTTTTCTATGCAAACACTTACTACCTGGTGCGGTGCAGGTACTTCAGTGTTAAGCTGGCCATACACATTAGATGGATGTTTGCCAATTGATGCTTTGGCTGATCGTTCATAGGAAAGCCATCTCAGCCACCTCTCCCATACACTGGAGTGCTAGTTCGGTACAGCATTCCTGTGTTCTCTATGAGAAAACCACATCTGACATGTTGGCTGAAGGCTTCTCTCCAAAAGAGCAATGAAATAGGTAGTTCGAAATCAGACATGTGCAGTCAACATCTCTCCTGACCATCAGTTGGCCAGTGCCTAAATATACACTATACCTTAAGCCGAATGAGTCAATATCGTCAGGTTAGGCCGGCATTAGTCTAATGCAGTGATTTTCAACCTTTTTTGAGCCGCGGCACACTTTTTATACTTAAAAAATCCCAGGGCACACCACCAACCAAAATGGCACAAAATGGTGCGTCCAGGTTTGAGATGAAAGTCTGCAGTCATTCTATGTGACTGCAGGCTTCTGAATTCTCACAGCGCAAGCACTGCACACTTTTAGGATTCTCCCTTGCCGGTGGCCAGAGTGGACGGTCATGACAGCACAAGTATGTGATTTGGATACTTCTGGCCACATTCTAACTAGACGTGTCCGGCCTCAGTCAATTCATTTTCATTGAATGAGGCCACACATGTCTAGTCAGCACGTGACCACATGTATGTAAATCACCAACATCAGAGAATTATGATAGCAGTGTGCACTGTGAGAATTCAGAAGTCTGCAGTCACATAGTATGACTGCAGACTCATCACAACCTTGGACATCCCCTTTAATGTTCCTAACTTAAATAAAAATATGAGAATTAGTATCACAAAAAAAACACATTTACATCCAGGTACCTGATAGATGACGTTGTTTGTGGAGTCGCCTCTTTCTTTTCATCTTCACCTTGTCCAGATGCCATGATGACTCTTCTCATCCACCGGCAGAGCTCGTTTCTGCAGACTTCCATCTTCTCCTGTCTTCTGCAGCACATCCCGACACAACACCCTTAAAGATAGCAGTGTTATTATAATGCTCCGGAATAAAAATATCTGCCCTAGGCTGAGCCCCTGAGTAAATAATTGCCCCTCACTTTATTCCCAGCACATAATATGACCCTCACTGTCCCTCTTATGGTACATGCCATCCACACTACCCTCTCTCTCTTTTCTATACTTCACACTGCCTTCTCATACTGTGTCCCTCATAGAGAGCCCAGTCTCTCTACTGTGCCCCTTCATTACTCTCCTCCTACTTGGCATACTGTCTCCTCCTGGCTGTTACCCTCACACTACTCAGTATCTATTCTGTATCCACTCACACTTTCATCCCCCCATACTGTCTGCACACATTTTTAATAGCCTCCTCATGTACATCCCCCCCCTGCTAACATACCCCTTTGCTCTCTAGATATTTCCTCCTCACACATTCTCCCCTCACACATTCCCCCGACTCCCCCTACTGTCCTCACACATCCCATCACCGTTGCTCCCAATACTGTGTCAGCACACATTTTTCCCCTCGCTACTGTGTCCACCCCCATCTCCCCACTCACCCCCACAGAATATATCCACTCCCCTTCCGATAGAATAAATCCATCCCCTTCCACATAGAATAAATGCACCCTGCCCCACACATGCTAAATAAATTCCAGCCCCCCCACGTACACACTGAATAAATCTCCCCCACACACACTGAATAAATCCCCCCCACACACACTGAATAAATCCCCCCCACACACACTGAATAAATCCCCCCCACACACACTGAATAAACCCCCCCACACACACTGAATAAATCTCCCCCACACACACTGAATAAATCCCCCACACACACTGAATAAATCCCCCCCACACACACTGAATAAATCCCCCCCACACACACTGAATAAATCCCCCCCACACACACTGAATAAATCCCCCCCACACACACTGAATAACCCCCCCCCACACACACTGAATAAATCCCCCCCACACACACTGAATAAATCCCCCTACACACACTGAATAAATCCCCCCCCACACACACTTAATAAATCCCCCCAACACACTTAATAAATCTCCCCAACACACTTAATAAATCCCACACACACTTAATAAATACCCACACACACTTAATAAATACCCACACACACACTGAATAAATCCCCCCCAACACACTGATTAAATCCTGACTCCCCCAAACACTGAATAAATATTCCCCATAAACCCGCCCCACGCTGAATCTTCGGTGTCTTCAGCTCCACAACTACAGGAGCACTTACCACCAAGTCTCTTCTTTCTCCTGCGGATAGTGACGTCAGCAGCGTGATCACATGACTTGATCACACTGCTGGCGTCGCTCTGACCCAGCGGTCAGAGCCTCAATTGTACTCGCAGCTGGTAGATGTCTGTGAGTACAATTGATCTCCGGGAGCCGACCCGCTGCAGCTTCTCTGTGCCGGCTGTCAGCTTGACAGTCGGCACAGAGAACAGCTGACTCCCAGTGCGGGGGCGGCAGAATGTAGCCGCCGGGGGAGACACTTTGGACCGCCGCATTAGGCGGCGGCGTTCCCCGCGGCACACCCGACCATGTGTCGCGGCACACTAGTGTGCCGCGGAACACTGGTTGAAAATCACTGGTCTAATGTATATGAGGACCTTTAGTCACATTTATTGGAAGAAGTTTCAGTTATCTGCACAAGGGTTGGTCATGAATTAGTACTGTGCAAAGAAAGAGCTGATTTCCTTTTTATGGTGACAAATGCCCAGTAATACCCCCTTCATCAGTAACTTGTGCATATCCTAATGATCCAATTTGCCAGAGAGCCCTTTAAAAAAAAAAAAAAAAGAGCCTAATATATCATTTTAAAATACTGCAATCTAATATATAAAGCTGAATGTGTGTGTATGTGTGTATGTATGTCCGGCATTGGCATCTGAACCGTCGCAGCTACAGCCACAAAATTTTGCACAGTCACACGTCTGGACCCCGAGAGCGTCATAGGCTATGTTGTGAGGTGAAATTTTAACCCCGCGCTTTCCAATTCACCAAACAATTTTGCCCCTATCTACATAATGGGAAAAAATGAAAGGAAAAGTGTAGGAGGCAAATTGTTAGTTGCCAGATGTGAACAAGGGGGACTTTAAGAATGAGAGCGATGGCGCCAAAGAGTATATACCGTACAGTTGCTGAGGTGGAGCCCCGACATGGGATACTCACCACACACAGGGATATGAACACACACAAAATGCGCCACACACTACCACGTGCTTGAACACATATATTACCCTCAGCACACATTTAACCACAAATACACCAACCTCGCCACATAAAAGTCGAAACACAAAAGTCGCTGCTCAAAACTCGCCACGCGCAGAACTCGCCACATGCAAAAACTAGGCTCTTGCAAAACTCGCCACAAGTGCAAAACTCACCTCATGGAAAACTCGCCATACGCAAAACTTGCACACGCGGAAAAATTGCCACATGCACAAAAGTTGCAACACATGCAAAAGTTGCCTCACACAAAACTTGCACATACTCAAAAGGCACTACACATAAAACTCGCCACGCGCAAAACTCACCACGCGCAAAACTTGCTGCACACAACTTGCTACACTAACCTGTCACATGCAACTCGACACACAAAAAGTTGCTACACGCATGTTGCCACACAAAACTCATCTCACAAAAGTCGCTACATGCATGTCGCCACACGCAACTCAACACACACAACTTGACAAATGAAACTCGCCCTAAAACACACACAAGTCTGGTATTATCCTTCAAAAATAAAAATCTGATTAATAAGCAGACAAACTACAACAAATGTACCATATAGGAAATATGGCAGCTGTCAGTCACATCACCTGTCTATTATGTGTATGTGTGAGCTAATATATACTGCCAGGGGGAGGGCTTCCTGTTGGCTGGGGATTTATCAGGCTGCCAATTTAGCTTACAAATACTGAGGTAAAAATACTGAGCAAATAACGTGTGAACGAGGTCTAATACAGGAGGAGATGACAAACAGGTATATACTATATACAGGAGCAGATGACCCACAGGTATATACTATATACAGGAGGAGATGACACACAGATATATACTATATACAGGAGAGATGACACACGTATATACTATATAGAGGAGATGACATACAGGTACATATATATACAGGAGGAGATGACACACAGGTATATACTATATACAGGAGCAGATGACCCACAGGTATATACTATATACAGGAGGAGATGACACACAGATATATACTATATACAGGAGAGATGACACACATATATACTATATAGAGGAGATGACATACAGGTACATATATATACAGGAGGAGATGACATACAGGTATATACTATATACAGGAGGAGATGACACACAGGTATATACTATATACAGGAGCAGATGACCCACAGGTATATACTATATACAGGAGGAGATGACATACAGGTATATGCTATATATAGAAGATGACATGCAGGTATATACTATATACAGGAGGAGATGACACACAGATATATACTATATACAGGGGAGATGACACACAGGTATATACTATATACAGGAGGAGATGACATACAGGTATATACTATATATAGAAGGAGATGACATTCAGGTATATACTATATATAGGGGAGATGACACACAGCAGGTATATACTATATACAGGGGAGATGACATACAGGTATATACTATATACAGGAGATGACATACAGATGTATACTATATATAAGGGAGATGACAAACATGTATATACTGAGGTGATGAGGTGAAAATGAGAGGTGTGAGGTGAAAATGAAAAGGTGTGAGTGCAAAATGAGAGGAGTCAGGAAAAATAGTGGAGTGATCAGAAAATGACAGATGTGAGGTTGAAATGACAAGTGTTAGGGGGGAATGAGAGGAGTGAGGGAGAAAATGAGAGGTGTGAGGGAGAAAATGAGAGACGTGAGGGGGAAAATGAAAGATGTGTTTGGGAAAATGAGAGGCGTGATGGGAAAATAAGAGAAGTGAGGTGCTATAACTAACCACAGATATTTACTATGCCCAGGCAACGCCGGGCTCTTCAGCTAGTTTATAATATTAAGTTAACCCCTTCACCCTCCAAGCCTGTTTTTATCTTCATGACCAGGCCAAATTTTACAATTCTGACCAGTGTCATTTTATGTACTAATAACTCTGGAAAGCTTCAACAAATCCCGCTGATTTATTGTGACATATTGTACTTTATGATAGTGTTAAAATTTGATCGATATGACTTGCGTTTAATTGTAAAAAAAAAACAAAGTTTTTGCGAAAATTTTGCAATTTTCAAACTTTTAACTTTTATGGCCTTTAATCGGAGTTATCTAACACAAAATAGTTAATAAATAATATTTCCCACATGTCTACTTTACATCAGCACAATTTTTTTAACTATTTTTTTGTTAGGAAGTTATAAGGGTTAGAAGTTGACCAGCAATTTCTCATTTTTCCCCAAAAAATGACAAAACCATTTTTTAGGGACCACATCACATTTGAAATGACTTTGAGGGGTCTATAAGACAGAAAATACCCAAAAGTGACACCATTCTAAAAACTGCAGCACTCAAGGTATTCAAAACCACATTCAAGAAGTTGATTTACCCTTAATGTGCTTCACAAACATTTTACTTTAGACCAATTTTTTTATTTTTGCAAGGGTAACAGGAAAAAATGGACCCCAAAATGCATTGTGCAATTTCTCCCAAGAATGCCGATACCTCATATATGGGGGAAAACTACTGTTTGGGTACATGGACAAACTTGGAAGGAAGGGAGTGCAATTTGACTTTTTGAATGTAAAATTTGCTGGAATAATTAGCAGATGCCATGTCGCGTTTGGAGAGCCCCTGATGTGCCTAAACAATGGAAAGCCAACATAAGCCACCATTTTGGCAACTAAACCCCCTCAGGGAACTTGTCTAGGTGTGATGAGAACCCGGAACCCCCAGGTTGCACACAAAAGATTATAACGTTTGAGCCATGGAAATAAAAAACAACAACATTTTTTTCACACAGTGTTAGCACTTTACATTGTCTCCTAAATGAGAATTGTGTCTTTTTATTAAACTATCTCTTCCCTTAAATTTTATACATTTTGGTAAAAAAAATGGTGGTGGGGTATTGGGCAGTTCTGTACATTTTAAGCAGGTCAAAGAGGCTGAGTTATTACGCTCCCCAGATCTATTCAGGCCGCAGCCTAAGGCTATGTGTACACGTCAGGATTCTTTGCAGAAATTTCCTAAACAAAACCGGACTTTTTCTGCAGGAAATCCGCATGCGTTTTTCTCGCATTTTACTCGTGTTTTTGTGCTGATTTTTCGCGTTTTTTTCCTGAGCTTTCCAATGCATTATATAGCAGGAAATCCGTGAAAAATCCGCAAAATTAATGAACATGCTGCGTTTTTCCCCGCAATGCATTTTTATTGCGGAAAAAACGCAACATGTGCACAAAAATTGTGGAATGCATTAAAAATGATGAGATGCCTAATGTATGCGTTTTTAAGCGTTTTTGCGCTGGAAACCGCCAAAAAAAGCGCAAAAAACACCAAAAATCCAGAACGTGTGCATAGCGTGACACATATTGGAACATGGGCATTGCTACGCCAACGCCTTTACTTGAGCTCTGTAGCACTGCCTGTCACCTGATTAAGGGTATATTT
This sequence comes from Ranitomeya imitator, assembly GCF_032444005.1. Lineage (NCBI taxonomy): Eukaryota > Metazoa > Chordata > Amphibia > Anura > Dendrobatidae > Ranitomeya > Ranitomeya imitator. The sequence goes on from NC_091286.1 coordinate 337,668,062, forward strand.
CCACGTGCCGGATTACATCAGGATTTGCTGTGGATTGGACTCTGCGTACATCCACGACCTCCAATCCGCAGCGTCCAGATGTTACAGCATAGTGGAGGGGCCCTGCGTATCCGGACATGCGGCGCGTTTTTATAGACCGCAGGATGTCTATTTATCTTGCACTTTAACCCCCAAAATACTGCGATTGAACACGATCGCAGCATTTCGGAAGCCGGCGCAGGGGCTGACAGCAAGGGCCGGCGTGACGCAGGGTCCCGATGCTGCTTCATCTGCATGCTATAGAAGCGATCAGCTTGCAAAAAATGAGTATCCCATAGTGGGACAAAGTGTAAAACTTAGAATTAATTAAATTTTTTTTAAATAATTGTAAAAATATTTTTAAAAAATTATTTAAAAAAATCAATATTCTATAAATATATGAATGAAAAAAAAAATCTAAACAATAAAAGTACACATATTTGGCATCCGGCGTCCGTAATATAGCTGTAGAACTAGTTAAGCCCTTTAGTGAACACTATAAAAAAAAACAAAGGTAAAAAACAATGCTTTATCATCATACCACTGAACAAAAAGTGGAATAACACGCCATCAAAAAGACATATAAATAAACATGGTACCGCTGAAAATGACATCTTGTCCTGCAAAAAACAAGCCCTTATACAGTTCCATAAGCGGAAAAATAAAAAAGTTATAGCTCTCAGAATAAAGTGACGAAAAAATTATTTTTTATATAAAATAGTTTTTATTGTATAAAAGCGCCAAAACATAAAAAAAATGATATATTTGAGGTATCGCTGTAATCGTACTGACCCAATGAATAAATCTACCTTATCAATTTTACCACACGTGGAAGGGTATAAACGTCCCCCAAAAGAAATTAATGAATTGCTGGTTTTTGTTTATTCTGCCTCCCAAAAATCGGAAAAAGAGATAAAAGAATGTCGTGTTCCCGAAAATAGCACCAATAAAAACGACAACTCGTCCCATAAAAAAAAAGACCTCACATAGCTCTGTCGCCCAAAATATGTAAAAATTATAGCTCTCAAAATATGGTGATGCAAAAACTATTTTTTGCAATAAAAAGCGTCTTTTAGTGTGTGACAGCTGCCAAACATAAAAACCCACTATAACGCCTCTTTCACACGTCCTGATATTTCTGGTACCGGAGATGTCAGTGTCCGTGTGTGTAATACTTGTGGCACACGTGTGGCATGCATGTGCCATATCAGTACCACACGGATGGGCACCAGGGAAGAAGTTTTACAGTATGCGCTGTTCTCCGGTGCCGAGTGCTGAATACGGCTCTCATCATTCTCTCCTGCTCTGCCGGCGATTGGGGAGAATGATGAGAGTTAAATTTAAGTAATAAAAGAGACAGCAGGCGGCGGCTGATGGGACTGTTACTCCCATCAGCCTACCCTGCTGCCATTAACAGTGACAGCAGGAGCGGCGGATGGGAGTATTCACCTGCTGCTCCTGCGCTGTAAATAAATACAGTAATTTAAAAAAAAAAAAAAGCAATGTGGGTTCCCCCCTATTTTTGATAAGCAGCCGGACAAAACTCACAGCTGGGGGCTACAACCCTCAGCTGTCAGCTTCTGAAAGGTTGGATATCAAGAATAGAGGGGTCCCCATGCATATTTTTTTTAATTATTTCAATAATAATAAAAAAAAACTGCATGGGGTCACCATTTTTGACAACCAACCTTGCTAAAGCTCACAGTTGGGGCTGGTATTCTCAGGCAGGTAAGGGGCCATTGATATTAACCCCCCAGCCTAGAAATAGGAGCCCACAGCTGCCCGGAAAAGTCACATCTATTCGATGCACCAAGCTTTGCCCGGCTCTTCCCACTTGCCCTGTAGCAGTGGCAAGTGGGGTAATAGTTGTGGTGTTGACGTCACCGGTGACATCAAGACCACGGCTTAGTAATGGAGAAGCGTCTGTAAGATGCATATCCATTACTAATCCTATAATTGTAATGTTAAATAAAGACACAGCCTAAAAATAGCAGCCTGCAGCTGCCAAGAAAAGGCACATCCATTAGATGCGCCTATTCTGGTGCTTTGCCGGCTCTTCCCACTTGCCCTGTAATGGTGGCAAGTGGGGTAATAGTGGGGTTGACATCACCGGTGACATCAAGCCCACGGCTTACTAATGGAGAAGCGTCTATAAGATGACTATCCATTAATAATCCTATACTTGTAACGTTAAATAAGGACACAGCCAGAGTAGTCTTTTATTTGAAAAAAATGACACAGACACCTTTTATTATTCTTAATTAAACCATACTTACAACCATGCCCAATCCATGCGACGCCCTCAATCTCCTGTAATAAAAGTAAAATAACAAACCAACAATATACCCATACCTGCCAGTCGTTGTGTCCCACGCCATAATCCATATCTGGGGGATATACAGTTTTCAACCTGGAATCAGATGCGAACGTCCCGGCTGAAAACCACTAGTGAATGAGGAGATGCTGAGAGCAGAGTTTCAGTGAATGGGGGTGACGTCATAAAGGTTACTGAGCTCTGTTCCCAGCCGGGCTGAACTGCGATCAGATTCACACTAGCACAGTGAACGCTCAGATCTCACGGGAATCTGATCAAAGTTCAGCCCTGCTGGGAACGGAGCTCAGTGACTGGGAGTAACCTCTATGACATCACCCCGGTCACTGAAACTCCGCTCCCAGCATCTCCTTATTCACCAGTAGTTTTCAGCTGGGACGGTCGCATCTGTGCACCGTCCAGGTTGAAAACTGTATATCCCCAGATATGGGTTACTCCGTGGGACACAACTACTGACAGGTATGGTATATTGCTGTTTTTTTATTTTACTTTTATTACAGGAGATTGAGGGCTTTGCTTGGATTAGAAAAATAAAGAGAAAAAGGAGCCACTATATATATATATATATGCACACCACGGACATATGAAACAACAATAACTCATATAAAGTAACAAGAATTTTATTGGCAAACCACACAAAGAAAATTTAAAACATAATTAAAAACAATGCATATAAACAACTTGGTCCCTCCGTTATTATAAACATATAGTGTTATAGTATACAATCATATGCCTGCAAAACAATGTAAAGGGAAAACCTATCCCCTGGCTCATGAGGTCAAAATGGGGACATACCCAAAACCTGGACACAAATACTGACTGCCCTGAGCCACCAAACTGATGGAAAAGTGCATGCAAAAGAGCGGAAAACAGTAGCTAACTGCACAATAACATAGTGACCTACAAGCGATCACTCATAACGGACGCATGGGGGAAAAACCCCAAACAAGAAATAGGCAGTAAGACAGAGCCCAGTACGATTAGCGGGTTAAATAACTCATAATAGAGCCAAGAGGTGCAGTATTACCCAGAGGAGTAACAGAGGACAAAATCCCCATGTGCAGGCACACCGGAACCAAGGCAACGCGACCCCATGCGTATCGCCCTCTGAATAGGGCTTCGTCAGGGGAAGATGTGGTGTGGATACCAAGTCCTGTTAATATAGCAACTAATGATACAGACCTGATGAAGATCAGGTGAGCAGGAGCATGGAGTAGACGGCAATAAGCTGTGTTCACCATTGCACATGCGGCATATAGAACAGACGTACCTCCCTACAGAGCAGAGAGAGAGCCTGGCAATAACAGTGCGCAGGCGCAGTGTGGCAAGAGGCGCCAATGAGCATGGAGCGGGCAATAGTAAAATGCAGTACTTGTTGTGCCTGAGGACATAAAGTCAAAGAGAAATGACAAGCTACCGTCATTTGAAGTAGCACAGAAAGACTCAGGATGTGGGCAAGCTTGTGCAGCCTAATCAGGGGTGCATATACAGAATATCAACCCAAAGGGAAAAAAGAAAAAATACACACATAGGGCAAAAGAAGTCAAATGACATGAAAAATGTCTAAATCATAAGGGCAAACCCCCCCACTGATGAAAATATTTGGGGGGAAAAGGCAAGATAGTGTGAATAGGAAACCGGGAAAAAGGGACAAATTGTCAATCCCTCACCCATGTATACACCAACACATAAAGCCAGATTTATCATTCATAAACATACAAGCCACATTCAGCCCCCGGGGGTATTAAACACATACCGCATGTATAATTCACATATACGCATCATAAAAATTTTTTTTAATAGAGACCCAAATGCGTGCATATATCAAAATAGTTTTATTAAACAGCACAACATCCGGAATATATAACAATCAGGTTTTACTTAATAAAATATTATATAATATATATTTGCACATGACCCGTGATACGGCCTATACATATGCTTTTCCTTCTTTCCTTCCTCCTTTTTCCTCCTCCTTCTACTATTTCTTCTTTGCACATCCCCTTTTAGAACCTACAAGGTCAAACAGTAGTCAAATAGACGCCCATTGATGAAAACATTCCCAAAATGGGAAGAGATGAATCCCGTGTCCGAGTCCTGCCCCAAAGTAGCATTGTTGAAAGAAAAATATATGCCAAGAAACTTACAAGCAAAATGGTTTAGAGTAGGGCGCCCACTACACCAACTAACCATGATCATCAAGCAAGAGAGAAAAACCCCATGAGCCAGGTGTGGAGGCAGTAATGCGCGATATGCAAGAATAGAACAATACGACAGTAATCTGTCCGGTCAGGAGCACCTGAATAGCCACCACATATAAGAATAAAACAAATATACAGAATACACCATATACGGGCAGGGCCAGCACATCGGTATGTACAAACCACCATAATACCAAAGCCATACAGAGAATGAATACAAATCACGTATATTCATCGTCCAAGTGGTAATGGATATGAAGAGTGTAACCATGCACCCAGGTGTGCTGAAGAGTTGGTGGAAGGCAACCAATGCGTAATTTTCTTAAAAAGTAACACACAGGCAATTACCCAGATCCGAGGCCCGATGGATCTTTGATCTGGGGTCGGTGGCCCCAGCGGGTCTCAATGAGGAGTTGTTGTTTACAGGTTTTCTGGGCTAATTGCCTGTGTTCTCTCTTCTTCCCATTCTCTAGGTGTTATATAGGACCTACCTGGGTGAATCTACTTGGAATCTATTATGGAGGAATATGCCGATGTTGATCTGGGATTAAAACTTTTAAAGAAAATTACGCATTGGTTGGTGGTTTGTACATACCGATGTGCTGGCCCTGCCCGTATATGGTGTATTCTGTATATTTGTTTTATTCTTATATGTGGTGGCTATTCAGGTGCTCCTGACCGGACAGATTACTGTCGTATTGTTCTATTCTTGCATATCGCGCATTACTGCCTCCACACCTGGCTCATGGGGTTTTTCTCTCTTGCTTGATGATCATGGTTAGTTGGTGTAGTGGGCGCCCTACTCTAAACCATTTTGCTTGTAAGTTTCTTGGCATATATTTTTCTTTCAACAATGCTACTTTGGGGCAGGACTCGGACACGGGATTCATCTCTTCCCATTTTGGGAATGTTTTCATCAATGGGCGTCTATTTGACTACTGTTTGACCTTGTAGGTTCTAAAAGGGGATGTGCAAAGAAGAAATAGTAGAAGGAGGAGGAAAAAGGAGGAAGGAAAGAAGGAAAAGCATATGTATAGGCCGTATCACGGGTCATGTGCAAATATATATTATATAATATTTTATTAAGTAAAACCTGATTGTTATATATTCCGGATGTTGTGCTGTTTAATAAAACTATTTTGATATATGCACGCATTTGGGTCTCTATTAAAAAATTTTTTTATGATGCGTATATGTGAATTATACATGCGGTATGTGTTTAATACCCCCGGGGGCTGAATGTGGCTTGTATGTTTATGAATGATAAATCTGGCTTTATGTGTTGGTGTATACATGGGTTAGGGATTGACAATTTGTCCCTTTTTCCCGGTTTCCTATTCACACTATCTTGCCTTTTCCCCACATATATTTTCATCAGTGGGACGGTTTGCCCTTATGATTTAGACATTTTTCATGTCATTTGACTTCTTTTGCCCTATGTGTGTATTTTTTTTTTTTTGTTATATATTTTTTTTATTTTATTTTATTTTTTTTCCCTTTGGGTTGATATTCTGTATATGCACCCCTGATTAGGCTGCACAAGCTTGCCCACATCCTGAGTCTTTCTGTGCTCCTTCAAATGACGGTAGCTTGTCATTTCTCTTTGACTTTATGTCCTCAGGCACAACAAGTACTGCATTTTACTATTGCCCGCTCCATGCTCATTGGCGCCTCTTGCCACACTGCGCCTGCGCACTGTTATTGCCAGGCTCTCTCTCTGCTCTGTAGGGAGGTACGTCTGTTCTATATGCCGCATGTGCAATGGTGAACACAGCTTATTGCCGTCTACTCCATGCTCCTGCTCACCTGATCTTCATCAGGTCTGTATCATTAGTTGCTATATTAACAGGACTTGGTATCCACACCACATCTTCCCCTGACGAAGCCCTATTCAGAGGGCGATACGCGTGGGGTCGCGTTGCCTTGGTTCCGGTGTGCCTGCACATGGGGATTTTGTCCTCTGTTACTCCTCTGGGTAATACTGCACCTCTTGGCTCTATTATGAGTTATTTAGCCCGCTAATCGTACTGGGCACTGTCTTACTGCCTATTTCTTGTTTGGGGTTTTTCCCCCATGCGTCCGTTATGAGTGATCGCTTGTAGGTCACTATGTTATTGTGCAGTTAGCTACTGTTTTCCGCTCTTTTGCATGCACTTTTCCATCAGTTTGGTGGCTCAGGGCAGTCAGTATTTGTGTCCAGGTTTTGGGTATGTCCCCATTTTGACCTCATGAGCCAGGGGATAGGTTTTCCCTTTACATTGTTTTGCAGGCATATGATTGTATACTATAACACTATATGTTTATAATAACGGAGGGACCAAGTTGTTTATATGCATTGTTTTTAATTATGTTTTAAATTTTCTTTGTGTGGTTTGCCAATAAAATTCTTGTTACTTTATATGAGTTATTGTTGTTTCATATGTCCGTGGTGTGCATATATATATAGTGGCTCCTTTTTCTCTTTTTTTTTCTGGTTGTACATTGGCCACTTTTTGCACCCCGGCTGACACCTATTTTATACAATTTATTAGTTGTGCGCTTGGTGTTTTTTGGTTTCTCACTTTGCTTGGATTAGGCGTAACAATAAAATGGTAAAACTGTGCAGTGTTTTATTTCATTAAAAGACTTTATTCTGGCTGTGTCTTTATTTAACATTACAATTATAGGATTAGTAATGGATATGCATCTTACAGACGCTTCTCCATTACTAAGCCGTGGTCTTGATGTCACCGGTGACGTCAACACCACAACTATTACCCCACTTGCCACTGCTACAGGGCAAGTGGGAAGAGTCGGGCAAAGCTTGGTGCATCGAATAGATGTGACTTTTCCGGGCAGCTGTGGGCTCCTATTTCTAGGCTGGGGGGTCAATATCCATGGCCCTTTACCAGCCTGAGAATACCAGCCCCCAGCTGTGAGCTGTAGCCAAGCTGGTTGTCAAAAATGGGGGGGACCCCACGCCATTTTTTAAAAATTAGTTATTTAAATAATTTAAAAAAATGGTGTGGGGACCCCTCTATTCTTGATATCCAACCTTCCTGAAGCTGACGATTGCAGCCCCCAGCTGTGAGTTTAGTCTGGCTGGTTAGCAAAAATAGGGGGATCCTACATCATTTTTTTTTAATTACTGTATTTATTTACAGCACAGGAGCGGCAGATGAATACTCCCATCCGCCGCTCCTACTGTCACTGTTATTAGCAGCAGTAGGGGTAGGCTGATGGGAGTAATAGTCCCATCAGCCACCGCCTGCTGTCTTTTATTATTTAAATATTATTCTCATCATTCTCCCCTGCTCACGCTGATCGCCGGCAGAGCAGGGAAGAATGAGGAGAGCCGTATTCAGCACTCGGCGACAGGGATCTTCCCTAGTGCCGATGCGTGTCACATGGATGACAACCATGTGTGTTATATGTATGCACGTGTGCGGGACATTTTATGGCCCATGCTGACATTAAAAAATGGACATGTCAGCATGTTTTGCCCACAGACACACGGTCCGTGGAAACACACTGACATGTGCAGAGACCCATTCACTTCAATAGGCAAATAGCGCTCCGTTACTCCCGAGTTTCTCCACATGGCTAAGTAACACTGTACAGCCACATATGGGGTATTTCCATGTTCAGTAGAAATTGTAGGACAAATTTTGTTGCCAGTTTTACCCACTTCTTGTGTGAAAGTGTAAAATCTTTGGCTAAAACAAAATTTTGGTGGTAAAAATGTAGTTATTTTGTCCTCACTGCCCAATGATATAAAATTCTGTGACACACCCATTGTGCCAATATGATCACTGCACCGCTAGATGAATTCATTGAGAGGTGTAGTTCATAACATGTGGTCACTTATGGGGGTTCTGCTGTTTTGGCACCTCATGGGCCAGTGGGTCATGGCACCTGAAAACCACAACAGTAAAATCTGGCGCTCCTTCCCTTCTGAGCTCTGCCATGCGCCCAAACAGTGTTTTACACCCACATATGGGGTATCAGCTTCCTGTTACCCTTGGCAAAATAAAAATATTGGGGGCAAAAAGATCACTTTGTGGAAAAATTATGATTTTTTATGGCTCTACATAATAAACTTCTGTGAAGCACTTAGGGGTTCAAAGTGCTCACCACAAATCTAGATAAGTTCCTTGGGGGGTCTAATTTCTAAAATGGTGTCACTTGTGGGGGGTTTCCACTGTTTAGGCACATCAGGGGATCTCAAGGAGCGACATGACGTCCGTTCTCAATTCCAGCCAATTTTGCATTGAAAAGTCAAACGTCACTCCTTCCTTTCCGAGCTCTGAAATGCGCCCAAACAGTGGTTTACCTGCACATATTGGGTATCAGTGTACTCAGGAAAAATGGCACAAGTATTATTGTCCAATTTCTCCTGTTACCCTTGGTAAAATAATTTTTTTTTGTCTGAATAAATTTTTTGTGAAAAATAGGTAAATGTTCATTTTTTTTAAAACATTCAAAAAATTCCTGTGAAGCACCTGAAGGGTTAATAAAGATCTTGAATGTGGTTTTGAGCACCTTGAGGGTATGTGCACACGTCAGGATTTTTAGCGTTTTTTTGCGGAATTTCGCCATAAAAACGCTATAAATCCGGTAAAAAAACGCTAACATTATGCATCCTATCATTTAGAATGCATTCCGCATTTTTTGTGCAGATGTTAGCGTTTTTTTCCGCAAAGAAAACGCATCCCGCAAAAAATCCGGACATGCTCAATCTTTTTCCGGATTTTTTGCGGATATGCTATCAAAAAGGTCATTCAGGAAAAAAAAAACCCCGCAAAAAATCCGCGCAAAAAATGCGCAAATTCCGCGAGAAATCCGTGCGAAAAAAGCACGCGGATTTCTGGCAGAATTCTCAGGAATTTGTCAGGAAAAAATCCTGACGTGTGCACATATCCTAAGGGTGCAGTTTTTAGAATGGTGTCACTTTTGAGTATTTTCTATCATAAGGTATGTTTCCACTGTCAGGGATGGCTGAGTATTTGTTCAGGATTTGACGCAGGTAAAATCTGCTCCAAATCTGCATCTGAGGTCACTGGCAGACCACCTGCATTTTTTACATGCGTTTTTTTGTCACTGTAAATAAAGCTAACTGAAAGTTGGCTTCTGGGAAGGAAAAAAAATGATGTCCTGTTTGCAGATATATTGAGATATGTTCCCACGGTCAGTGGACGCTGCGTACATCCACGTTTTTCATGCGTTTTTTCATGCGGATTGTGGGTTTTTGTATGCTAAATAAAGATATACAAAAAAAGAATTGTGATGTAATTTTCTTGTCTAACCTCTTCTTTTACATACTCCATTGAAGAATAATGTTTACACACAGAGACAGATGATAGATATAGATAATAGATCTATAGATAATCTATAGATAATAGATAGATATGATAGCTATAGATAATAGATATAGCTAGAGATAGATTTATTTATCTATCGTATCTATTTTATATCTATAGCTATATCTATCGTATCCATCTAATCTATTATCTATCTATCTAATCTATCTATCTATCCCATATCTACACTGCTCAAAAAAATAAAGGTAACACTAAAATCCCATCCTAGATATCACTGAATGAAATATTCCAGTTGTAAATCTTTATTCATTACATAGTGGAATGTGTTGAGAACAATAAAACCTAAAAATTATCAAAGTAAATAACAACTAATATCCCATGGAAGTCTGGAGTTGGAATGATGCTCAAAATCTCAAAAGTGGAAAATGAAGTTACAGGCTGATCCAACTTCAGTGGAAATGCCTCAATACAAGGAAAAGATGCTCAGTAGTGTGTTTGGCCTCCACGTGCCTGTATGACCTCCCTACAACACCTGGGCATGCTTTTGATGTGGCGACAAATTGTCTCCTGAGGGATCTCCTCCCAGACCTAGACTGAAGCATCTGCCAACTCCTGGACAGTCTGTGGTGCAATGTGATGTTGGTAGATGCTGCAAGACATGATGTCCCAGATGTGTTCAATCGGATTCAGGTCTTTGAAATGGGTGGGCCAGTCCATAGCTTCAATGCCTTCATCTTGCAGGAACTGCTGACACACTCCAGCCACATTAGGTCTGGCATTGTCCTGCATTCGGAGGAACCCAGGGCCAACCACACCAGCATATGGTCTCACAAGGGGTCTGAGGATCTCATCTTGGTACCGAATGGCAGTCAGGCTATCTCTAGCGAGCACACGGAGGGCTGTGCGGCCCTCCAAAGAAATGCCACCCCACACCATTACTGACCCACTGCCAAACCGGTCATGCTGAAGGATGTTGCAGGCAGCAGATAGCTCTCTATGGCGTCTCCAGACTGTCACGTTTGTCACATGTGCGCAGTGTGAACCTGCTTTCATATGTGAAGAGCACAGGGCGCCAGTGGCGAATTTGCCAATCCTGGTGTTCTGTTGCAAATGCCAATCATCCTGCACGGCGTTGGGCTGTGAGCACAACCCCCATCTGTGGATGTTGGGCACTCAAGACCATCCTCAGGGAGTCGGTTTCTAACCGTTTGTGCAGACACATGCACATTTGTGGCCTGCTGGAGGTCATTTTGCTGGGCTCTGGCAGTGCTCTTCCTGTTCCTCCTAGCACAAGGGCTGAGGTAGCTGTCCTGCTGCTGGGTTGTTGCCCTCCTCCACGTCTCCTGGTGTACTGGCCTGTCTCCTGGTAGCGCCTCTGGACACTACGCTGACAGACACAGCAAACCTTCTTGCCACAGATCGCATTGACATGCCATCCTGGATGAGCTGCTCTGCCTGAGCCACTTGTGTGGGTTGTAGAGTTTGTCTCATGCTACCACGAGTGTGAAAGCACAACCAACATTCAAAAATGACCAAAACATCAGCCAGAAAGCATTGGTACTGAGATGTGATCTGTGGTCCCCACCTGCAGAACCACTCCTTTATTGTGTCTTGATAATTGCCAATAATTTCTATCTGTTGTCTATTCCATTTGCACAACAGCATGTGAAATTGAATGTCAAACAGTGTTGCTTTCTAAGTGGAGTTATATTCTGTTTAAGTGTTCCCTTTATTTTTTGAGCAGCGTATCTATCGTATCGATCGATATATATCTATTACTTATCGATAGATATATCTATCGATAGATACATTTATAAATACCTAGATAGATATATAGGTACGATAGATATATATACGATAGATACAATAGATAATACCAAGCCCGGTTTAGTAATAAACATAATAAAATGGTAGATAATGAGTTAGGCCAGAATCACACATGGAGCCGCACGCTCCGCTCCCGAGTGTTGGTGGCAGTGCCAGGTATTAAGATGCAAGACTCGTCTGAGTTTCTCGCATGTGTGATCCGGCCTTAAATAAAGACACACACACGAAATCTGCGTTAGGCCAGGGTCACACTTGCAAGAAACTCGCGCCTCAATATCGGGCACTGGCCCCGGCACTCGGGACCGGAATGTGCAGCTGCGTGTATTTCTATGCAGCTGAACGCTCTGGTCCAAGTGCCGGTGGCAGTGTCGGGTACTGCGGTGCGAGACTCGTGCAAGTTTCTCGCAAGTGTGATCCCGGCCTTAAATGCAATATGTTTAATTTAAAAATAAATGTAAAAAAATGGTGTAGACTCACGTGCAATTTTCTACACCAGAGAGGGAAAGCCAGCGACTGGGGGACCGATGTTTGTAGCCTGAGAAGGTGTTAATACCCATGGAGCTTCCCAGGCTATGAATATCAGCCCACAGATATATATTTAGCCTTTACTGGCTATTAAAATAGGGGGACCCCCCCAAAAAAAAATGACGTGGGGTCCCCCTATAATTTATAGCCAGAAAGGCTACGCAGACAGGCCATGGTTATTGGCCCCCACTGGCTACAAATACCAGCTCCCAGCCACCCCAGAAATGGCGCAACTCTAAGATGGGCCAATTCTGGCATTTAGCCTCTCTTCCCACTGCCCTGTAGCGGTGGCATATGGGGTAATAAGGGGTTAATGTCACCTTTGTAGGTGACATTAAGCCGGCTTAGTAATCGAGAGGCGTCAATAAGACACTTATCCATTACTAATCCTATAGTTGGTAAAGGGTTAATAAAACACACACACATGCAGAATAAAGTATTTTAATGAAATAAAACACCACACAGTTTTGCCATCTTTATTATACTGATAATCTAAGAGAAGCCATCGATCTGAAAAATGTAAATAAAAATAAACCAACAGTATACTCCCTGTGTCCGATGCTGTCCTTAATAACGAGTGTCCCACGATGAGTCCAGCTCTGCTACATCTGGATACCGGACATCCAGACATAGCAGATCTTGTAGATGACCACCAGAGATAACTCTCCGGCGATTACCTACACTCTAGCACTCGTGGTCAGCTGACCGTGAGAACTAGCTTAGGGTGACCGGAAATAACCCCCGGTCACGTGCACGTTCTCTCGGTAAGCTAAGTTATTGCGAGAACTGCAGTGGATGCGGACTTCCGGCATGTGACAGGTAAGAGATTATTTAAATTAGTAGACATACATAATAAGCTGCGTTTACACAGTTACTACACATGTGACTAATAATGAGATGCGGTTTTACCGCATCTAATGATAGTCTATGGGAAATTTGCGGAGCATCGCTGCATTGTAAACAGACATGCTGTGTTCTGGAAAGACGCGCCGCATGTCCATTTATGCAGGTCTGCTGCCTGCGTCTTTTAACGCATAGTGGAGATGGGATTTCAGGAAATCCCCTCCACTATGCGGTTACATCTGGATGCTGTTTGACACTGCGGCTGAACGCAGGGTCAAACATGCAGCGTTTCCTGATCCTGGAAACATATCAATATAGATACTTCAAAGTGACTTCAAATGTGATGTGGTCCCTAAAAAAAAAATGGTGTTGTAAAAATGAGAAATCGAGGTTCAACTTTTAACCCTTATAACTTCCTAACAAAAAAAATTTTGTTTCCAAAATTTTGCTGATGTAAAGTAGACATGTGAGAAATGTTACTTATTAAGTATTTTGTGTGACATATTTCTTTGTTTTAAGGGCATACAAATTCAAAGTTTGAAAATTGCAAAATTTTCACCAAATTTTCGTTTTTCGCTATATCGAAGAAATTTTACCACTAACGTGAAGTACAATATGTCACAAAAAAGATCTCAGAACCGCCAAGATCCGTTGAAGCGTTCCAGAGTTATTACCTCATAAATGGACAGTGGTCAGAATTGTAAAAATTGGCCTGGTCATTAACATGCAAACCACCCTTGGGGTAAAGGGGTTAAAGGAAAAACTAAATCCAAAACACTCCATGTGAACATATGCTAAAGGGGAGGTATAATTTGTTTTTTTCAATTTTTATTTTGTGTTGTATACATGTAATTATGAAGGTAAAATGTTTCTTAGCATTTTTCCATTTAAAAAAGAAATTTAGGTTTGGTTTTGTAGGTCTTCTTATAAATCCGTAAAACCGGCGAAATAGTCTGACAGCATTATTCCCAGATACCATATGTGAGCCTGAAATGCATGTAGGCATCTTCTCCATGCTGTTCCCATTTAGTTTAGCACTTTCCTATCCATTTCAGCTTTTTCTCAGGCCCCCAGACTTGTTTGTTGGGTCCAGCAGAAAAATATTCTGCTTTCCCATTAACTTGCACTGGATTCGTTATTCATACAAATATATGGATACTAGAAATTATTCGTGCCAATTTTCCCATATCCGAATATTTCACTATTCGCTCATCATTAGTTAAAAGAAATCGGTCACATTGCAGTTTGATCTGTGGACAACATGGTATAGGGAAGGAGAAGCTGAGCAGAAATGATAAACTGAATATTTTCCAATAAATCTCCATAACTTGTATTTTATTCATTGAAATCTCTGGTGTTTGTGTGAGTCACTGTGTGGTCCCACAGTTGAATAATAGCTATCCCCCTAGATGTCTATTCATACAAACACCATGAATTTCAATGAATAAAATAAGTTTTACTGCTTTCTCCCTCCCTGCCAATAGCGCACTTTGGGCCCGATTTATTTACCGTTCCAAATTAAATTTTTCATGAGTGGCACATCTGAACCCTCAAAAAAAGATTTCCATTGGGGGCTAAGCACTTATAAAACCATATCAGTGTTTAAAGGTGTACAAATGTGCCGACAGGTTGTACAATGTTCTATATTCAGGAGTGCATGGCTCCTCTGGCATCTGCTTGTTGGGGAGTAATGCACTACTGAAGACTGACAATGCTGCTACCAGAGGTAACGTTGTCTCTGCAGCATCTGAGGAGTGCAAGAGACACTAAAGATGGCCAAATCCAGCAATCTGGAAGCTTCAGAGCTGCTCTTATGCAGGTATCACAAACATGCACAACACATTTCGCACTCCAGGCCACCAGGGGGAGCTCTGCTCCTATTTATTAGGGCACTCCTCACACTTTGGTAAAACTGGTTGCCTGGGGAGGAAGTTAGACAGTTGCTGGCTGAGCTTCGCTCAGGTAGTTGGTCCCTGACAGGGGTGGGATCCTGTCAGAGATCGAGACTGAAGGACACGGAGCTGTGCATGCCCTGATAGCTGCAGCTTCCAGAAAGAGACACTGAAGGAGAACTGTATTGTAGAGAGGGTGAAGAAGTCATAGCAAAGGAGTGGATATCAAGGGAGAACAGCCCTACACAGGCTGCCTCTTTCTGAGGCACAGGATCCCGGTACCCGGGAACACCAAGGGAGCAACGATCCTTTATGCCTTGCTCCAGAGACCGGCAGGACAGCTAATTTCACGTTACCTGTCCGCCCCTAAACCCAGGAGGCAAGGTGGCACCCCTTAGAGGCTGGGGCATGATAGAGTCCCTGTAAAACGCCTCAAGCCAACGGTCATACAGGTTTGTCCTATCCATCTGGGGGACCGAGAGAGAGACATAACATCTCTAACATCTTCAACAGTTGTGAGGACCTTATCAGAAGCTTAGCAGTAAGGGACTACAACACCACGGCACTAGAGGAAGGCTACTGATTTCTATCTGGACAAGGGGACTGTGGTTTTGCCTCCAAACCGGCCAGACACTGCCTGCCCTGTGGTCTGGTGCCCTGGACTGTGGATGCTGAAGCCTTCAGTAAAAGGTAAAGATACTGCAACCTTGTGTCCTCATTCTTCACCGCGCCTCTCACCATCCACACACTGGGAAGCCCCGTGGATATACTTCACCTGTGGGTAGGTGTACCATCTAGCTGCCATAACATCACCCCAGCGGACCCCCTTAAAGCAGCATCGGTCAACCTGACTGAATACCACAGGTGGCATCATGAACATTCTCCTTAAAGACCTTTCCCTTTTTCAACGGATGTCCCAGGGCCATGGACCGGGTCAGCCACTGTGACATCCCCCCGTGAACTGAAGGACCTGGTACCGAGTACCCCGCTGCCCTTGGGAGCGCTCCACTTACACGTTCTACACCAAAGAGCCTGGAAAAGAGTACTATTTGCCTAGGAAACTATGTCTTATACTCTGCAGAACTAGCCGATAACCTTCGGAATGAGCAGTAAAGTATACATTTAACCCTTTAGCGACCGCCGATACGCCTTTTAACGCCGGCCGCTAAGGGTACTTAAACCACAGCGCCGTTAATTAACGGCGCTGTGGAAAAAGTCCATAGCGCCCCCCAGAGGCCGATTTTCTCCGGGGTCTCGGCTGCCGAGGGTAGCTGAGACCCCAGAGAACATGATTCGGGGTTTTTTTAACCCACCCCGCATTTGCGATCGCCGGTAATTAACCGTTTACCGGCGATCGCAAAAAAAAAAAAGCGATCTCTTTTTAATTTCTCTGTCCTCCGATGTGATCGCACATCGGAGGACAGAGAAAAGGGGTCCCAGGTGGCCCCCCAATACTCACCTAGCTCCCCCGATGCTCCTCGTGTCTCCCGGTGGGCGCCGCCATCTTCAAAATGGCGGGCGCATGCGCAGTGCGCCCGCCGGCCGGCACCGGGAGAATCTTTGGGGTCTCGGCTGCCGGGGGTAGCCGATACCCCAAAGAGCATGATCGGGGTCGGTATTACCGACCCCTGTTTTGCGATCGCCGGTAATTAACTGTTTACCGGCGACCGCAAAAAAAAACAAAAAAAACTAAAGTGTAATTCTCTGTCCTCTGATGTGATCGCACATCAGAGGACAGAGAAATAGGGGGATTCGGGGACCCTAGCATACTCACCTAGGTCCCTGGATCCTCTTGCTGCTCCTCCTGGCCGCCGGCACAAGAACATGGCGGACGCATTCCCAGTGCGCCCGCCATCTGTCTCCATCTGCCGGCCGGCAGGAGAACAGCAGTTGGGGCTAAAATTAGGGTTAGGGGTAGGGTTAGGGGTAGGGTTAGGGGTAGGGTTAGGATTAGGGCTAGGGTTGAGGCTAAATTTAGGGTTAGGGTTGGGGCTAAATTTAGGGTTAGGGTTGGGGCTAAACTTAGGGTTAGGCTTCTTTCACACTTACGTCGGTACGGGGCCGTCGCAATGCGTCGACCCGACATACCGACGCACGTTGTGAAAATTGTGCACAACGTGGGCAGCAGCTGTAGTTTTTCAACGCATCCGCTGCCCAATCTATGTCCTGGGGAGGAGGGGGAGGAGTTACGGCCACGCATGCGCGGTCAGAAATGGCGGATGCGACGTACAAAAAAACGTTTCATTGAACGTTTTTTTGTGCCGACGCTCCGCCAAAACACAACTGATCCAGTGCACGACGGACGCGACGTGTGGCCATCCGTCACGATCCGTCGGCAATACAAGTCTATGGGCAAAAAACGCATCCTGTGGGCACATTTGCAGGATCCGTTTCTTGTCCAAAACGACGGATTGCGACGGAATGCCAAACGACGCAAGTGTGAAAGTAGCCTTAGGGCTAGGGTTAGGGTTGGGGCTAAAGTTAGGGCTAGGGTTGGGGCTAAAGTTAGGGTTAGAGCTGGGATTAGGGTTAGGGTTTGGATTAGGGTTGGTATTAGGGTTAGGGTTGGCATTAGGGTTACGCTTGGGATTAGGGTTAGGTTTGGGATTAGGGTTAAGGTTAGGGTTGTGATTAGGGGTGTATTGGGATTAGGGTTAGGTTTGAGGTTAGGGTTGAGATTAGGATTAGGGGTGTGTTGGATTTAGGGTTTTGATTAGGGTTATGGTTAGGGTTGACATTAGGGTTGTTTTGGGGTAAGGGTTGTGATTATGGTTAGGGTTAGTGATTAGCATTATGGATCAGGTTGGGATTAGGGTTAGGGGTGTGTTGGGGTTAGGGTTGGAGCTAGAATTGGGGGGTTTCCACTGTTTAGGTACATCAGGGGGTCTCCAAACACGACAGCCAATTTTGCGCTCAAAAAGTCAAATGGTGCTCCCTCCCTTCTGAGCTCTGCCGTGCGCCCAAACAGTGGGTTACCCCCACATATGGGGCATCAGCGTACTCGGGATAAATTGGACAACAACTATTGCAGTCCAATTTCTCTTGTTACCCTTGTGAAAATAAAAACTTCGGGGCTACAATATCTTTTTTGTGGAAAAAAAAATATTTTTTATTTTCACGACTCTGCATTCTAAACTTCTGTGAAGCACTTGGGCATTCAAAGTTCTCACCACACATCTAGATAAGTTCCTTGGGGGGTCTAGTTTCCAAAATGGGGTCACTTGTGGGGGGTTACTACAGTTTAGGTACATCAGGGGCTCTGCAATCGCAACATAATGCCCACAGACCATTCTATCAAAGTCTGCATTCCAAAAAGGCGCTCCTTCCCTTCCGAGCTCTGCCGTGCGCCCAAACAGTGGTTTACCCCCACATATGGCGCATCAGCGTACTCGGGATAAATTGGACAACAACTATTGCAGTCCAATTTCTCTTGTTACCCTTGTGAAAATAAAAACTTGGGGGCTACAATATCTTTTTTGTGGAAAAAAAAAATATTTTTTATTTTCACGACTCTGCATTCTAAACTTCTGTGAAGCACTTGGGCATTCAAAGTTCTCACCACACATCTAGATAAGTTCCTTGGGGGGTCTAGTTTCCAAAATGGGGTCACTTGTGTAGGGTTTCTACTGGTTAGGTACATCAGGGGCTCTGCAAACGCAACATAATACCCGCAGACCATTCTATCAAAGTCTGCAATCCAAAACGGCGCTCCTTCCTTCCGAGCTCTGCCGTGCGCCCAAACAGTGGTTTACCCCCACATATGGGGTACCAGCATACTCAGGGCACATTGGACAACAACTTTTGGGGTCCAATTTCTCCTGTACCCTTGGGAAAATACAAAACTGGGGGCTAAAAATAATTTTTGTGGAAAATTTTTTTTTATTTTCACAGCTCTGCGATATAAACTGTAGTGAAACACTTGGGGGTTCAAAGTTCTCACAACACATCTCGATAAGTTCCTTGAGGGGTCTAGTTTCCAAAATGGGGTCACTTGTGGGGGATTTCTACTGTTTAGGCACATCAGGGGCTCTCCAAACGCGACATGGCGTCCGATCTCAATTCCAGCCAATTCTACATTGAAAAAGTAAAACGGCACTCTTTCTCTTCCAAGCTCTGCGGTGCGCCCAAACAGTGGTTTACCCCCACATATTGGGTATCGACGTACTCAGGAGAAATTGCACAACAACTTTAGTGGTCTAATTTCTCCTGTTACCCTTGTGAAAATAAAAATTTGTGGGCAAAAAGATCATTTTTGTAGAAAAAATGCGATTTTTTTTTTCACGGCTCTACGTTATAAACTTCTGTGAAGCACATGGGGGTTCAAAGTGCTCGCCACACATCTAGATAAGTTCCTTAAGGGGTCTAGTTTCCAAAATGGTGTCACTTGTGGGGGGTTTCCACTGTTTAGGCACATCAGGGGCTCTCCAAACGTGACATGGCGTCCGATCTCAATTCCAGCCAATTCTGCATTGAAAAAGTCAAACGGCGCTCCTTCACTTCTAAGTTCTGCGGTGCGCCCAAACAGTGGTTTACCCCCACATATGGCGCATCAGCGTACTCGGGATAAATTGGACAACAACTATTGCAGTCCAATTTCTCCTGTTACCCTTGTGAAAATAAAAACTTGGGGGCTACAATATCTTTTTTGTGGAAAAAAAAAATATTTTTTATTTTCACGACTCTGCATTCCAAACTTCTGTGAAGCACTTGGGCATTCAAAGTTCTCACCACACATCTAGATAAGTTCCTTGGGGGGTCTAGTTTCCAAAATGGGGTCACTTGTGGAGGGTTTCTACTGGTTAGGTACATCAGGGGCTCTCCAAACGCGACATGGCGTCCGATCTCAATTCCAGCCAATTCTGCATTGAAAAAGTCAAACGGCGCTCCTTCACTTCTAAGTTCTGCGGTGCGCCCTAACAGTGGTTTACCCCCACATATGGGGTATTGGCGTATTCAGGAGAAATTGCATAACAAAATTTATGGTTACATTTCTGTTTTTACACTTGTGAAAATAAAAAAAATGGTTCTGAATTAAGATGTTTGCAAAAAAAAGTTAAATGTTCATTTTTTCCTTCCACATTGTTTCAGTTCCTGTGAAGCACGTAAAGGGTTAATAAACTTCTTGAATGTGGTTTTGAGAACCTTGAGGGGTGTAGTTTTTAGAATGGTGTCACACTTCATTATTTTCTATCATATAGACCCCTCAAAATGACTTCAAATGTGATGTGGTCCCTAAAAAAAAATGGTGTTGTAAAAATGAGAAATTGCTGGTCAACTTTTAACCCTTATAACTCCCTAACAAAAAAAATTTTGTTTCCAAAATTGTGCTGATGTAAAGTAGACATGTGGGAAATGTTATTTATTAACTATTTTTCGTGACATATCTCTCTGATTTAAGGGCATAAAAATACAAAGTTTGAA
Organism: Ranitomeya imitator; assembly: GCF_032444005.1. Lineage (NCBI taxonomy): Eukaryota > Metazoa > Chordata > Amphibia > Anura > Dendrobatidae > Ranitomeya > Ranitomeya imitator. The sequence continues at coordinate 337,688,421 of NC_091286.1, forward strand.
AATTGCAAAATTTTAAAAATTTTCACCATATTTCCGTTTTTTTCATAAATAATCGCAAGTAATATCGAAGAAATGTTACCACTACCATGAAGTACAATATGTCACGAAAAAACAATCTCAGAATCAGCAGGATCAGTTGAAGCGTTCCAGAGTTATAACCTCATAAAGTGACAGTGGTCAGAATTGCAAAAATTGGCCTGGTCATTAAGTACCAAATTGGCTCTGTCACTAAGGGGTTAAAAATCCTTCTGCTCTTGAGAACAGGGAGGATTTTAAGTAGGTAAATTGCAAAGTTGATTGTTTTTACAAGCACTTTGCCATTTTACGCATATCAGAAGTTCAGACAACACCCTTAAAACATATTAAGTGTGTCATATCCATTCAGAGGTACTACTGATTTATGCAAGCAATATGAACAATCATAGGTAGAAAGAAGAATAAAGATGTTAGGAGTTTACTTGAGGTGTGTTCTGTATGATGCATTGATATATATGATGTATTCTGTAGGTATAATGTATAATAAAACATTTGCCGTATAGTGATTACTCATTGCAGGATGAATTACTTTGGTTTAGAATAGTGGCATTACAATACTATGGATCTGACTCATCAAACATCATTCTGGCTTAAAATTGTTAGAAATATTGCACAAGCCATGAAAATGGTTCACCTTACTGCAGCACACTCTTCATGGAGACTGTACAAAGCATCAATCCTGATGAATTTTGGCCTAAGTGCGCTCTATGTACAACCATTAGCAACCTACAACAAGCTCTGACAGCTGTTTGGGTTGTTGGAAATTGTAGATTCACAAGTTGAGTGAATGGGTTTCTAACCCGTGCAGCAGTCCACAAGTATTGCAAAAAGTTAGATGACATCCAAAACTTTAAAGGAAACCTGTCACATTCACCAAGGACCTCCAGCTGCCATCTATAGTCCATAATTCTGCATCATAATCAAGTGTGTGATGTTCCAAAACTCTAAGAGAATTAAAACCCCTTTAATATCACACTCATGGAATACTCCTTAGCCAGGACTTGGCCAGTGGAGCGTCTATTCTCTCAGATCTAAAATGTTGTAATCACACCCCACTATGGCACAATTACCATCTCCTTCAGGGTCCCCCATCATAGCTTAAGGAGATCCTGCACGGGTGAATCACGTCCAGCAGTGAAGCCATGGTGGGGAATAGCGAAGGAGAAGTCCATCAGGTTTGCATTCATATTTTCAGTTACATCTTCAAGGGAAAAAACTTTCCCTATTTCATTATCAGGAAAAGGTAACATAGTAACACAGTTATTAAGGTTGAAGGAAGTCTTTAAATCCATCTTGTTCAACCCATTTCCTAACCTAACATGCCCTAACATGTTGATCCAGAGGAAGGCAAAAAAAAACCCATGTGGCAAACAGTAAGCTCTACATTGAGAAAACAAATTCCTTCTCGACTCCACATACGGCAATCAGACTAGTTCCCTGGATCAACGTCCTATCAAGGAATCTAGTATATATACCCTGTAACATTATACTTTTCCAGAAAGGTATCCAGTCCCCTCTTAAATTTAAGTAATGAATCACTCATTACAACATCATACGGCAGAGAGTTCCATAGTCTCACTGCTCTTACAGTAAAAAATCTGTGACTATGATTAAACCTTCTTTCCTCCAGACGTAGAGGATGCCCCCATCTCAGGTTTATGAGTAAAAAGATCAGTAGAAAGGTCTCTGTACTGTCCACTCATATATTCATACATTAACCCCTTTACCCCCAAGGGTGGTTTGCACGTTAATGACCGGGTCAATTTTTACAATTCTGACCACTGTCCCTTTATGAGGTTATAACTCTGGAACGCTTCAATGGATCCCGGTGATTCTGACACTGTTTTATCGTGACATATTTTACTTCATGATAGTGGTAAAATGTCTTTGATAGTACCTGCGTTTATTTGTGAAACAAAACTGAAATTTGGCAAAAATGTACAAAACTTCGCAATTTTCCAACTTTGAATTTTTATGCAATTAAATCACAGAGATATGTCACATAAAATACTTAATAAGTAACATTTCCCACATGTCTACTTTACATCAGCACAATTTTGGAGCCAACATTTTTTTTTGTTAGGGAGTTATAACGGTTAAAATTTGATGAGCAATTTCTCATTTTTACAACACCATTTTTTTTTAGGGACCACATCTCATTTGAAGCCATTTTGAGGGGTCTATATGATAGGAAATAACCAAGTGTGACACCATTCTAAAAACTGCACCCCTCAAGGTGCTCAAAACCACATTCAAGAAGTTTATTAACCCTTTAGGTGTTTCACAGGAATTTTTGGAATGTTTAAATAAAAATGAACATTTAACTTTTTTTCACAAAAAATTTAACTCAGCTCCAATTTGTTTTATTTTCCCAAGGGTAACAGGAGAAAATGGACCACAAAAGTTATTGTACAATTTGTCCTGAGTACGCTGATACCCCATATATGGGGGTAAACCACTGTTTGGGCGCATGGGAGAGCTCGAAAAGGAAGGAGCGCAGTTTGACTTGTCAATGCACAATTTACAGGAATTGAGATGGGACGCCATGTTGCGTTTGGAGAGCCCACTGATGTGCCTAAACATTGAAACCCCCCACAAGTGACACCATTTTGGAAAGTAGACCCCTAAGGAACTTATCTAGATGTGTGGTGAGCACTTTGACCCACCAAGTGCTTCACAGAAGTTTGTAATGCTGAGCCGTAAAAATAAAAAATCATATTTTTTCACAAAAATTATCTTTTCGCCCCTAATTTTTTATTTTCCCAAGGGTCAGAGAAGAAATTGGACCCCAAAGTTGTTGTACAATTTGTCCTGAGTATGCTGATACCCCATATGTGGGGGTAAACCACTGGGCGCATGGCAGAGCTCGGAAGGGAAGGAGCGCCATTTGACTTTTCAATGCAAAATTGACTGGAATTGAGATGGGACGCCATGTTGCGTTTAGAGAGCCACTGATGTGCCTAAACATTGAAACCCCCCACATGTGACACCATTTTGGAAAGTAGACCCCCTAAGGAACTCATCTAGATGTATTGTGAGAGCTTTGAACCCCCAAGTGTTTCACTAGTTTATAATGCAGTGCCGTGAAAATAAAAAATCTTTTTTCCCACAAAAATTATTTTTTAGCCCCCAGTTTTGTATTTTTCCAAGGATAACAGTTGAAATTGGACCCCAAAAGTTGTTGTCCAATTTGTCCTGAGTACGCTGATACCCCATATGTGGGGGTGAACCACCGTTTGAGAGCATGACATAGCTCGGAAGGGAAGGAGCGCCATTTGGAATGCTGACTTAGATGGAATGGTCTGCAGGCATCACATTGTGTTTGCAGAGCCCCTAATGTACCTAAACAGTAGAAACCCCCCACAAGTGACCCCATATTGGAAACTAGACCCCTCAAGGAACTTATCGAGATGTGTTGTGAGAACTTTGAACCCCCAAGTGTTTCACTACAGTTTAGAACGCAGAGCTGTGAAAATAAAAACATTTTTTCCACAAAAATTATTTTTAGCCCCCAGTTTTGTATTTTCCCAAGGGTACAGGAGAAATTGGACCCCAAAAGTTGTTGTCCAATGTGTCCTGAGTACGCTGATACCCCATATGTTGGGGTAAACCCCTGTTTGGGTGCACGGGAGGGCTCGGAAGGGAAGGAGCACTGTTTTACTTTTTCAACGCAGAATTGGCTGGAATTGGGATCGGACGCCATGTCGTGTTTGGAGAGCCCCTGATGTGCCTAAACAGTGGAAACCCCCCAATTATAACTGAAACCCTAACCCAAACACACCCCTAACCCTAATCCCAACGGTAACCCTAACCCTGACACACCCTTAACCCTAATCCCAACCCTATTCCCAACCGTAAATGTAATCCAAACCCTAACTTTAGCCCCAACCCTAACTGTAGCCTTAACCCTAGCCCCAACCCGAGCCCTAACACTAATGGGAAAATGGAAATACTTTTTTAATTTTTCCCTAACTAAGGGGGTGATGAAGGGGGGTTTGATTTACTTTTATAGCGGGTTTTTTAGAGAATTTTTATGATTGGCAGCAGTCACACTAAAAGACGCTTTTTATTGCAAAAAATATTTTTTGCGTTACCATATTTTGAGAGCTATAATTTTTCCATATTTGGATCCACAGTCAGGTGAAGTCTTGTTTTTTGCGTGACGATTTGTCATTTCTATTGGTAACATTTTCGGGCACGTGACGTTTTTTGATCGCTTTTTATTCCGATTTTTGTGAAGCAGAATGAACAAAAACCAGCTATTCATAAATTTCTTTTGGGGGGAGGTGTTTATACCGTTTCGCGTTTGGTAAAATGGATAAAGCAGTTTTATTCTTTGAGTCAGTATGATTACAGCGATACCTCAAATATATCTTTTTTTATGTTTTGGCGCTTTTATACGATAAAAACTATTTTATAGAAAAAAAATTATTTTTGCAACGCTTTATTCTGAGGACTATAACTTTTTTATTTTTTCTTTGATGACGCTATTTAGCGGCTCATTTTTTGCGGGACAAGATGAAGTTTTCAGCGGTACCATAGTTATTTATATCCATCTTTTTGATCGCGTGTTATTCCACTTTTTGTTTGGCGGTATGATAATAAAGCGTTGTTTTTTGCCTTTTTTTACAGTATTCACTGAAGGGGTTAACTAGTGGGACAGTTTTATAGGTCAGGTCGTTACGGACGCGGCGATACTAAATATGTGTACGTTTGTTTTTTTTATTTAGATAAAGAAATGTATATATAGGAACAATATATAAAATATATAGATATATTTTTAGGAATTTTGTTTAATTTTTTTACACATGTGAATATTTTTTTTTTTACACTATAACATTGCCTCGGGGGGGGGGGGGAAGCATCATGTTATAGTATAAGATCGCTGATCTGACACTTTGCTGTGCACTGTGTCAGATCAGCGATCTGACGTGCACTCATGCAGGCATACCAGCGCTTGCTCTGAGCAGGCGCTGGTAAGCCACCTCCCTCCAGGACCTGGATACAGCCCCCGGCCATTTTGGACCCGGGCCTGCTGCAGGGAGGAGGTAAGAGACCCTCGCAGCAACGCAATCACATCGCGTTGCTCCAAGGGTCTCAGGGAAGCACGCAGGGAGCCCCCCCTCCCTGCGCGATGCTTCCTTATACTGCCAGAACACTGCGATCAGTTTGATCGCAGTGTGCCGGGTTAATGTGCCGGGGGCGGTCCGTGACCGCTCCTGGCACATAGTGCTGCGATAGTCAGCTGATATCCGGCCGCGCTCCCCCCGTGAGCATTGCAGATCGCATATGACATACTATCCCATCGGTGGTCATACGGACCCACCCCACCTCGACGGGATAGTACGTCTAATGTCAGAAAGGGGTTAAAATAAGATCACCCCTTAGCCTCCGTTTTTCCAAACGAAATAGCCCCAAGTGTAATAACCTATCTTGGTATTGCAGACCCCCCAGTCCTCTAATAACCTTGGTCGCTTTTCTCTGCACCCGCTCTAGTTCAGCTATGTCTTTCTTATACAGCGGAGACCAGAACTGTACACAGTATTCTAATTGTGGTCTAACTAGAGACTTATATAGAGGTAAAATTATGTTCTCCTCATGAGCATCTATGCCTCTTTTAATGCATCCCATTTTTTCTATTTGCCTTTGTAGCAGCTGCCTGATGCTGGCCACTAAATGTGAGTTTGTTGTCCACCTATACACTCAGGTCTTTTTCATTGACTGTTTTGCCCGCACATAATTATACATCTTATTTGCTCTACCCAGGTGCATGACCTTATATTTATCCCCATTAAAGCTCATTTGCCATTTATCAGCCCAAGATTCTAGTTTACATAAATCCTCCTGTAATATAAAATTGTCCTCCTCTGTATTGATTACCCTGCAGAGTTTAGTGTCATCTGCAAATATTGAAATTCTACTCTGTATGCCCTCTACAAGGCAATTCATAAATGTTAAAAAGAAGAGGGCCCAATACTGATCCCTGTGGTACCCCACTGCTAACCGCGACCCAGTCCGACTGCGCTCCATTAATAACCACCCTTTGCTTCCTATCCCTGAGCCAGCTCTTAACCCACTTACACATATTTTCCCCTACCCCCATTATTCTCATTTTATGTATCAACCTTTTGTGTGGCACCATATCAAAAGCTTCTGAAAAGTCTATATACACTACGTCCACTGGGTTCCCTTGGTCCAGTCCGGGACTCACCTCTTCATAGAAATTGATCAGATTAGTCTGACATGAACGGTCCCTTGTAAACCCATGTTGGTATTGGGTCATGAGGTTATTCCTCTTCAGATACTCCAGTATAGTATCCCTTAAAATGCCCTCCAGGATTTTACCCACAGTAGAGGTTAAGCTTATAGAGGAGATAAATGAAACACACAGAAATAGGTCATGAAGCCGTAGCAGAGAGGCAAAAAGAGTTTATGAAAATGTATATGGCATTTGTTCATATTTAAGATGTAATTGAATTGTAAAATTACAGAATATTTGTGTCATATATAAAATCAGAACACAGAGAGAACCATTACTTCCAGTAAGATCTGAAGCCGCCAATAGTTTACATCATTTTAGCTCCGACACCTGTTCTATTACGTCAGTGAGTTGTGTAACATGTAATCCCTTAAAACGTAGATTTATTAATATATATTAAAAATACCATTTCCCAGTGAGACAAAAAAAAAAATATAGAGTAAAAATATGCACCTATCCTGTCAGGTATCCCTACACTTCACTACTCTCCCTACCTACCAGTGGAGGTTGGCACCCTAATAGATCGATTTGGCGCCCCCACTCAACGGCGGCTGACCCCAACTTGCCCTATTAAGTGTCTAGCAAGCTACAGGTGGGAAAACAATAAGCTGTAGAAAGAGATGAAGGAAGGTCTGAAGAATTACGCTAAGGTGCACAAAAAAGGACAAAAATAAATAAATACCCCCAAAAGCTGTATAGCATAATGTAACAAAACTTCTTATGTGTGCTGCATACAAGCAAAACACTATCACATAAGAGCTAAACCCATAGTGTACTGGCTAAGCACACACAACATAGATGCAGGCGCCATGATGCTTAGACAAGCTTGTCTAAGCATCATGGCGCCTGCATCTATGTTTCTTTGGTTCTGATATCCCCTGCCTCCTGAGGAACCGTCTTTACGGGGAAACGCGTCGGGGCGATTACCTGACAGCTAAGTTGATTTGGGCTAATGTCCTCCTCTGGTTGTCTTGTATATCACATGTATTAATATGCTGAGACTGTATATGGTTGTAACGCTGATCTGTCTTTAGCCGGGTGTTCAGGGAAGGAATAGATTTTTCTAGTGTGTTTTGTGACAATTATACTGTCCTTTACGTTGGATATATATGGATGTTATGTCACATCACCCATTATTTACCCTGGCACCAGTGGCACATTTTTGCCTGAGGCTGTTATCAAGAAGGTCTGTCTTTAACAGTCTGATTGACATATATTGAACCAGGTTATTCTAAGGTTATTTTACCTACCCCGATTATTTTTGCTATTACGCTGGTACTTGTGACCCCTTGTAGTGCTGGCTGTATCTGTGCATTCTGGTTGTGTGTGCTTAGCCAGTACACTATGGGTTTAGCTCTTATGTGATAGTGTTTTGCTTGTATGCAGCACACATAAGAAGTTTTGTTACATTATGCTATACAGCTTTTGGGGGTATTTATTTATTTTTGTCCTTTTTTGTGCACCTTAGCGTAATTCTTCAGACCTTCCTTCATCTCTTTCTACAGCTTATTGTTTTCCCACCTGTAGCTTGCTAGACACTTAATAGGGCAAGTTGGGGTCAGCCGCCGTTGAGTGGGGGCGCCAAATCGATCTATTAGGGTGCCAACCTCCACTGGTAGGTAGGGAGAGTAGTGAAGTGTAGGGATACCTGACAGGATAGGTGCATATTTTTACTCTATATTTTTTTTTTTTGTCTCACTGGGAAATGGTATTTTTAATATATATTAATAAATCTACGTTTTAAGGGATTACATGTTACACAACTTATTATTTTCCCTAGGTTACATATTTTTTCTTTTGTACATTTAGTATTACGTCAGTGAGCTCAATATTTGAATAAAATTTCCCTGCTTAAGTATTTTCTGCCAGAAAATGGAGATCATGTCCACCTAATCTTACAGCGGAAGCAAGAGGATTGTAGCTTATGTGGGAACATTTCGACCATCTATTACACATCTAAATACGACTGGTCTGAGCTGTCCGTTTACACACCCCATTGTGTTAGAAATAGAAAATAGTAACATTTTATGTTATAAAGTTTTTCTCGTCTCAGTAAAAGAACCAACTCAAAGTAATAACGATGATTGCTAAAGAAAACAACAGAAAAAGAACCACTTACCAGGCCCAATAAATTCTCAAAATGGACCACTTAGGTTTATGGTCTCATTCAGACTTCCTTTATTTATTTTTTGAATGAGAAAAATGGATAGATTTTTTTTACCCATGTTTATTATTAATTGGATATCCAAATTTCTGATATTAAAAAAAAATCCAAGCTGTAGGCAGAGTCTTATCTTCCTGCTCTTAGTCAGAGAAACCAAGGAGAGACCTGTGCACTGGCCACCCGGAAGCACAAACATGTCCTCATCATAGAGAGACTGTTTGTGCTTCATGTGGGAAGGTCTTTCCTTGGTTTCTCTGACTAAGAGCAGGAAGATAAGATTCTGCCTATATTCCCGCCCCGAAGCACGGACATATTATTAATAGTGATGAGCGAATATACTCATTACTCGAGATTTCTCAAGCATGCTTGGGTGTCCTCCGAGTATTTATAGTGCTCGGAGATTTAGTTTTTCTTGCCGCAGCTGAATGATTTACATGTTAGCCAGCATAAGTACATGTGGGGATTCCCTAGCAACCAGGCAACCCCCACATGTACTTATGCTGACTAACAGATGTAAATCATTCAGCTGCACCAAGAAAAACAATCTCCGAGCACTAAAAAATACTCGGAGGACCCCCGAGCGTGCTCGGGAAATCTCGAGTAATGAGTATATTCGCTCATCACTAATTAACTGAAAACTAATAACACCGATTACACAAGGACTATGTGGTGAAATATGTGTGTGTATATATATATATATCTATATGTGTGTAGTGACATATGTAGGGATATATGTGTGACTAGTGATAATGTAACATCTGTCCTGAAGGCAAGTCGCACCTAGGTGTTAATAGGTACTCATATCTCACCAGGAGATCTAGCTAGAGCCAAGAAGAAGGTAACATTTGGCACTTCTTAGGTCTTGGAGGGGAGATGCTAATTGCGGCCTGAGGTGATCTATTCCTGAGAACCTTTTGTGGCCGTGGCCAAACAGCCCGCAATTATGATATTAACCTGAGGGGCCGGTCTAGAAACCTGACCTCAGACCAAAGTTATAAATTTAGGCTGCCGACAGAGAATTTTGTTCACATGTGAGGGCAGCCTGAGAAGCTGATGTGTTCCACCAACTCCATTCCACCCCCCCAGGGAGCAGAAAGCAACTACCAGTTAGATAATTTCTTTAAGTTTTCTCCTGTTTATTTTGATACTGTTTTGCATAAGTTGTATGTCTTTTTATTATCATATTTTTATACCTTTTCTTATTGTAAGCACTGACCCTTTTGTTATTAAAGTATAAAACTTTAACAAGTTGAACCTTGAATGTTCTAAAAGAATCCATAGCCTAAGGTGTGTGAGCCTTATGAGTGATACATATTTTTATTAGTATTATTATTTCTGGGACTCATCGCCCGTGTATTCGGTGAGTGGTGGCAGCACGTATGAGCGGGTGTGTGGCCTGGGTCGGTGTGTGATTTATGCTCCCATTACCACATAGGACAGAGGTTGAATGCTGGACTGAGAGTGGGGAGATAGATTAACCCTTGCACTCACAACCCCAAGTCAGTGTGAGAGCAGGCATGTGACGAATTAGTGACACCCCGGAGTAGGGATCTGTGACAGACTACAAGACAGATTTATTCATCCCAGGTATCATTTTATTCAGTATAACAGCGCCAACCTGACAGGGTCTGTAGTTTACTTAGAAAAATCCTGCTGACAGGTTCACTTTAAAGGAGTTGTCCAGTCTTAAACTACAATTCTGCAGACAATCTGTGACTGCAAACTTTTGAATCCTCACGACATGCACTGTGGGTTCTCTGATGCCAACGGGCATGTGACTGCAAGTATGCAATTTGTATACATGTGGTCATGTGCAACTAGACTTGCATAGCCTTGCTCAATGCAAGTGTATTGAGGAAGGATAGGCATGTCTAGTCTGTGTGTGGCTTGCATACTTGCAGTAACATGACAGCCTCTCCCAGAAAATCCTCACAACACACAGGGTGTGCAGCTTGAGGATTCACAAGCCTGCAGTCACAGACATATAATGACAACCCCTTTAAAAATTCAAGCCATTGATACATTTGGTGCATTAGTCAAAAAAAATCAGACATTACTTCTGCACCTGCTCTGATTAGCCCAGGTCTCTTGCTTTCCTGGTAATAAATTGAACTTACACATATGGGTCATAACCACACTCACTTTTCTGTGCACATTTCAAAACAAGTGATAAGAAGGCACAAATGTTTCTACAAACAAACTTTTTAGGGTTTAGTTTATCCAAAAACTGGCAAACAGATTAATTAAGTTGAGTCTTTGCATTTTTACACTCATAAGCATCTTGTTTGTCCCTGTAGTGTGCCACAGTCGAGCATTGTGATCCCTTGGAAGCTACAAATGTCATGCAATGTATAATTGCACAATATCGAAATGCACATGAAAACACGTGGAGCTACAGTGCCAGTGTGTCAGTCTATGTGTGATGTATTAAAGATACGTAGCATGAGAATCCATAGTGCTACCATGTGCATGAAGTCAATTTAGTGGTCTGATAGTGGCTTAAATCTGGGCGCATAAACAACTGAATAATACACTTAAGAACAGAAAGTTCTTTACTGAGTAATACAGAAAAAAAAAGTGTAAAGCTAATGACTGGTGGCGAGTACCAGCAAAATCCTAAAATATTTACTGTACATTTTTAGAAGAAGTATTTCTGTCTCTAATTATAAAATCATTTTCTTTCCTCAGAACACTTCCCCTACAGAGACATGAGCTGGTCTTTTCTACGAGACATACTGAGTGGCGTTAACAAATATTCTACTGGTATTGGAAGAATTTGGCTGTCCGTGGTCTTCATCTTCCGGCTCCTAGTCTATGTTGTTGCAGCAGAAAATGTTTGGAAAGATGAACAGAAGGAGTTTGAGTGCAACATCAAGCAACCCGGGTGCGAAAATGTCTGCTTTGACCATTTTTTCCCTATTTCTCAAGTTCGACTTTGGGCTCTACAGCTGATAATGGTGTCTACACCGTCCCTTCTTGTAGTACTTCACGTGGCCTATCGTGAAAGTCGAGAGAAGAGACACAACAAAAAGCTGTATGAGAACACTGGAAGCATGGATGGCGGTCTGTTTTGCACATATGTTATTAGCCTCCTATTCAAAACGGTGCTTGAGTTTGGATTTCTTATTCTATTTTATAAATTATATGGTGGGTTCAGTGTGCCACCACTAGTGAAGTGCGACATCGACCCTTGCCCAAACCTTGTAGATTGCTATATCTCTAAGCCTACAGAGAAGAAGATTTTCCTGTACTTTGTAGTAATTACATCAGGACTTTGTATTGTCCTCAACCTCTGTGAGCTTGTGTACCTCGTCTTCAAATACTTTTCTAAATGTTGTCTAAAACGGTATGCAGAAAAACTGAGCTCGGCACAGTGCGGCTGTAGAAACCAACCCCAAGGCATGGATCAGGGTATGACATTACAGCGATCCACCAGCAATTCTGCTGAATGAACTACAAACTCTAAGTCACCAGATTTTATACATATTATTATTATTTTCAAATATAGTGCTATAATATATAATATTGTGCAGATGAAAACATTACAAGCTATATGTTCTGATGATTCTGACTGAATGACTACATTTCACATTTTTGTAGTATAATAAATATTACATCCTAATTGAATTACTTGGATTGTCTCAATATCATCATATGCTTAAAATGTTTCTAATAGAAGGAATTTGTGGCTATAACCACGTTTTGTTTTTGTACTTCTCGAATTAAGTCGGAAGGTTCAGTATGTTGCTTCACAAAGCCATGATGTCATCACTGTACAGGCTTATATACCAGAGCCATGATGTCATCACTGTGCAGGCTTATATACCGGAGCTATAATGTCATCACTGTACAGGCTTATATACCAGAGCCATGATGTCATCACCGTACAGGCTTATATACCAGAGCCATGATGTCATCACAGTACAGGTTTATATACCGGAGCTATGATGTCATCACAGTGCAGGTTTATATACCGGAGCTATGATGTCATCACTGTGCAGGCTTATATACCGGAGCCATGATGTCATCACTGTGCAGGCTTATATACCAGAGCCATGATGTCATCACTGTGCAGGCTTATATACCGGAGCCATGATGTCATCACTATACAGGCTAATATACCGGAGCCATGATGTCATCACTATACAGGCTTATATACCGGAGCCATGATGTCATCACTATACAGGCTTATATACCGGATACATGATGTCATCACTATACAGGCTTATATACCGGAGCCATGATGTCATCACTATACAGGCTTATATACTGGAGACATGATGTCATCACTGTACAGGCTTATATACTGGAGACATGATGTCATCACTGTACAGGCTTATATACCGGAGCCATGATGTCATCACTATACAGGCTTATATACCGGAGCCATGATGTAATCACTATACAGGCTTATATACTGGAGCCATGATGTCATCACTGTACAGGCTTATATACCGGAGCCATGATGTCATCACTATACAGGCTTATATACCGGAGCCATGATGTCATCACTGTGCAGGCTTATACAGTATACTGGAGCTATGACGTCATCACTATACAGGCTTATATACCGGAGCTATGACGTCATCACAGTAGAGGTTTACATACCGGAGCCATGATGTCATCACTGTACAGGCTTATATACCGGAGCTATGATGTCATCACAGTACAGGTTTATATACCGGCGCTATGACATCATCACAGTACAGGTTTATATACTGGAGCCATGATGTCATCACTGTGCAGGCTTATATACCGGAGCCATGATGTCATCACTGTACAGGCTTACATACCGGAGCTATGATGTCATCACTGTGCAGGCTTATATACCGAAGCCATGATGTCATCACTATACAGGCTTATATACCATGCTATGACGTCAACACAGTACAGGCTTATATACCGAAGCTATGATGTCATCACTGTACAGGCTTATATACCGGAGCCATGATGTCATCACAGTACAGGTTTATATATCGGAGCCATGATGTCATCACTAGGGTTGAGTGAAACGGGTCAGTCATTTTCATAAGTCGCCAACTTTTGGCACAGTCGGGTTTCATGAAACCCGATCCGATCCCTGTGTGAGGTTGGCCATGCGGTACGCGACTTTCGCGCCAAAGTCGCGTTTCAATGACGCGAAAAGCGCCATTTCTCAGCCAATGAAGGTGGACGCAGAGTGTGGGCAGCGTGATGACATAGGTCTCAGTCCCCACCATCTTAGAGAAGGGCACTGCAGTGATTGGCTTGCTGTCTGCGGCGTCACAGGGGCTATAAAGGGGCGTTCCCGCCGACCGCCATCTTACTGCAGCTGATCTGAGCATAGGGAGAGGTTGCTGCCGCTTCATCAGAAGCAGGGATAGCGTTAGGCAGGGTCCATTAACCACCAAACCGCTTGTGCTGTAGCAATTTCCACTGTCCAACACCACCTTTTGTTAGCAGGGACAGTGGAAGCTACATTTTTTTTCCTCAGCGCTGTAGCTCATTGGGCTGCCCTAGAAGGCTCCCTGATAGCTGCATTGCTGTGTGTACACCGCTGTGCAAACCAACTGCTTTTTTCAAAGCACAAATCCTCTTGTTCCTTCCTTTCTGCACAGCTATCTTGTTTGTTTGTCCACACTTTTTATTTAATTTGTGCAGCAGTCCACTCCTTGTTATTGCTACCTGCCATACCTTGCTGAGATTACTGCAGGGAGATAGTAATTGTAGGACAGTCCTTTTTTTTTTCGTTACATCTGTTCAAGCCACTTTCTGCCACAGAAAATATACTCTAATACAGTGGCCCAGATTTATTCACTAGTCTCCCTGAATAAAAAAAAAAAAAAGGGTGCAGATTAAAATTGGCAAATCTGCATCAGTGGCAGTCCTGTGTGTGGCATCTGTGTCTCATTTTCTGGCACAGAAAACATACAGTCTAACAGTGGGCCTGATTTCTTGCCAATTCTCCCAGAAATAAAAAAAAAAAAAATAGTGGGAGATTAATATTGGCATTTGTGCTTCAGTGCCAGTCGTGTGTGCCATCTCTCTCAAATTGTGGGCCACAGAAAGCCTAGTGTCTGTCTGGTTTTTAAATTCTCCCTGAAAAAAAATAAATAGTGGGAGACAGGGGCGGATTATCAGAGGGTCAATATGGGCGGTAGCCCAGGGCCCAGTGGTCTGGGGGGGCCCTGGGCTACCGCACAGATTGACCCTCCGCTAATCATCTGTGACTGCCCACCGGGCGGCGTTTATGTGCCCCCCGGACCCGGTGGGCAGAGAGAGGGGGCCCGCATTGGGCCCCTTCTCATCTGCTCACCGGGCCCTTTCCGGCGCTGCGGCGGTTTCCCATTGACGTGCGGGCGCGCGCCCGCACATCAATAGTTAACAACAACAGCCGCCAGCCAATCGGAGGCTGGCAGCTGAAGTCGGCCGCAGCGCACACGTCGCCGGCGTCTGACGTCATGGTCAGTCGCTGGCGAGTGTGCGCTGCTGCAGGGAGCTCGCCGCCAGGAGCGCGGACAGGTGAGGAGACTGCTTGTTTGTTTTTTTTTTGGATCAGTTATCAGTGGACACACTGGGGGGCAATGCTGGAGGACACACTGGAGGGCAATGCTGGAGGACACACTGGGGGGAAATGCTGGAGGACACACTGGGGGGAAATGCTGGAGGACACACTGGGGGGAAATGCTGGAGGACACACTGGGGGGCAATGCTGGAGGACACACTGGGGGCAATGCTGGAGACAGTGGGGCAGATTGCTGGAGACAGTGGGGCAGATTGCTGGAGACAGTGGGGCAATGCTGGAGACACTGGGGCAGATTGCTGGAGGACACACTGGGGGGCAATGCTGGAGACACTGGGGCAGATTGGAGGATACACTGGGGGGCAATGCTGGAGACACTGGGGCAGATTGCTGGAGACAGTGGGGCAATGCTGGAGACAGTAGGGCAGATTTCTGGAGACAGTGGGGCAGATTGCTGGAGACAGTGGGGCAGATTGCTGGAGACAGTGGGGCAGATTGCTGGAGACACTGGGGCAATGCTGGAGACACTGGGGCAATGCTGGAGACACTGGGGCAGATTGCTGGAGGACACACTGGGGGGCAATGCTGGAGGACACACTGGGGGGCAATGCTGGAGACACTGGGGCATATTGGAGGATACACTGGGGGGCAATGCTGGAGACACTGGGGCAGATTGCTGGAGACAGTGGGGCAGATTTCTGGAGACAGTGGGGCAGATTGCTGGAGACAGTGGGGCAGATTGCTGGAGACAGTGGGGCAGATTGCTGGAGACACTGGGGAAGATTGCTGGAGACACTGGGGCAATGCTGGAGACACTGGGGCAGATTGCTGGACACACTGGGGCAGATGATTGCTGGACACACTGTCTGGGGGCAATATGCTGGACATACTGGGGTAGATTGCTAGACACTGGGGGGCAATGCTGGAGGACACACTGGGGGGCAATGCTGGAGGACACTGGGGGCAATGCTGGAGACAGTGGGGCAGATTGCTGGAGACAGTGGGGCAGATTGCTGGAGACAGTGGGGCAGATTGCTGGAGACAGTGGGGCAGATTGCTGGAGACACTGGGGCAATGCTAGAGACACTGGGGCAGCTTGCTGGACACACTGGGGGTAATATGCTGGACACACTGGGGCAGATGATTGCTGGACACACTGGGGCAATGCTGGAGACACTGGGCCAGATTGCTGGACACACTGGTGGTAATATGCAGGACACACTGGGGCAGATTGCTGGAGACACTGGGGCAATGCTGGAGACACTGGGGCAATGCTGGAGACACTGGGGCAGATTGCTGGAGGACACACTGGGGGGCAATGCTGGAGGACACACTGGGGGGCAATGCTGGAGACACTGGGGCATATTGGAGGATACACTGGGGGGCAATGCTGGAGACACTGGGGCAGATTGCTGGAGACAGTGGGGCAGATTTCTGGAGACAGTGGGGCAGATTGCTGGAGACAGTGGGGCAGATTGCTGGAGACAGTGGGGCAGATTGCTGGAGACACTGGGGCAGATTGCTGGAGACACTGGGGCAGATTGCTGGACACACTGGGGCAGATGATTGCTGGACACACTGTCTGGGGGCAATATGCTGGACATACTGGGGTAGATTGCTAGACACTGGGGGGCAATGCTGGAGGACACACTGGGGGGCAATGCTGGAGGACACTGGGGGCAATGCTGGAGACAGTGGGGCAGATTGCTGGAGACAGTGGGGCAGATTGCTGGAGACAGTGGGGCAGATTGCTGGAGACAGTGGGGCAGATTGCTGGAGACACTGGGGCAATGCTAGAGACACTGGGGCAGCTTGCTGGACACACTGGGGGTAATATGCTGGACACACTGGGGCAGATGATTGCTGGACACACTGGGGCAATGCTGGAGACACTGGGCCAGATTGCTGGACACACTGGTGGTAATATGCAGGACACACTGGGGCAGATTGCTGGACACACTGTCTGGGGGCAATATGCTGGATATACTGGGGCAGATTGCTGGACACACTGGGGGTAATATGCTGGACACACTGGGGGCAATATGCTGGACAGACTGGGGCAGATTGCTGGACACACTGGGGGCAGGACTGGAGGCATGGGCAGAATGTAGACATGGGGCATGATTGGAGACATGGGGCAGGATTGGATCATGGGGCAGGATGGATACGATGGAGACAGATGGGGCAGGATCGGGAGATCATATGGTGTAGAATGGATACTCATGAGTGCAGGATGGGAGAACATATGGCTGGAGCCAGGAATGAGACACACGGGGCCAGGATGGGGAATATTATTACCATAGGGGCTAATTAAGGGATATTATTACTGCAGTGATGTATTTATTTTATTTTTTGAGTATACTGTTTTAAATGGGGGGGCGGTCTTGTTACTTTACAGAGTGACACTATATCGCCTTTTTATCTTCATGTGGTGTAATGTAGAAGTTGTGAAAAATTAAGTAATGTGTTCTGCAAGCAGAGCTCGAGATAACTGTGTTATTTCCTGCAGAAATGAGTCCTGGCTGGAAGAAATGATGGCGGTATGTGCTGGATGAAAGATGAAGGACTTCACCTAGAGACGTCACTGGTGAGTCAGTGTTACCTATACACTGACACTATACACTATATACAGCGGTCCTGTGTACAATGTCACCAGTGATCACTGTATTACCTATACATTATATACAGAGCTCATGTGTATAATACCACCAGTGATCTCTGTATTACCTCTACACAGACACTGCATACTAAGTGTCTGTGTAGACGCAGCACGGTGGCACAGTGGTTAGCACAGCAGCCTTGCAGCGCTGGAGTTCTGGGTTCTAATCCCACTCAGGACAACATCTGCAAAGAGTTTGTATGTTCTCTCCGTGTTTGCGTGGGTTTCCTCCGGGCACTCAGGTTTCCTCCCACATTCCAAAGACATACTGATAGGGAATTTAGATTGTGAGCCCCAACAGGGACAACGATGATAATGTGTGTAAATTGTAAAGCGCTGCGGAATATGTTAGCGCTATATAAAAACACCGGATTACGTACCGGTAATGCTCTTTTATAGAGCCACGACAGCACCCACTTGAGAGAGGGGATCCGCCCCTAGGAACAGGAAACCCTATGGAGAGAATAAAAGGGGCGGTCCCCCTCGCTCCCACAGTTGGGTTTACAGAGATTGCGAGGAACCGCCCATCAGATTTTAGTAGGTCATTCAATATTACCGTTTATAACTAGTTAACTTAAGTATGGCTAACTACAAGAACCAAACACCCTTAACCGTGCTTCTAAATAAAAAACCTATAAGGGTGGGAAGTGAAGGGGTGCTGTCGTGGCTCTATAAAAGAGCATTACCGGTACGTAATCCGGTGTTTTCTCTTCGCCACGACAGCACCCACTTGAGAGACTTTCAGAGATAGTAATTTGGGAGGGATCACCGTGTTAAGGACTGATCTACCGAAGGACAAGTCAGATGAGGAAGACAAGTCTAATCTATAGTGATTATAGAAGGTAGTAGGTGAAGACCAGGTTGCGGCCTTACATATCTGTTCTAACGGAACCTCCGCTCGTTCAGCCCAGGATGATGCAATCGCCCGGGTGGAATGTGCTCTTACGGTCTCAGGCGGATTCTCCCCTTTGGATGAATAGGCCAGACATATTGCATCTCGAATCCACCGAGATAAAGTACCCTTCGTGATTCCAGCTCCTTTTCTATGACCCTGGAATGAAACAAAGAGAGCCCTGCTCTTCCTCCAAGCACTAGTCCTATCCAAATAGGCTAATATGGCTCTTCTCACATCTAATGTGTGGTATTTTTGTTCTTCCTGACTTGTAGGGTTATCATAGAAGGAGGGAAGGAAAATTTCTTGTGATCTGTGAAATTTAGTACATACTTTGGGTAAGTATGAAGGGTCTGTTTTTAAGACAACTCTGTCTGGGAAGACTGACATAAAGGGAGGATCTATAGATAGTGCCTGTATGTCACTTACTCTTCTTGCTGATACTAAGGCTACGAGAAGAGCTGTCTTGAGGGAGACATGTTTTATGTGAGCTGAATGTAGTGGCTCAAAAGGGTGGTCTGTAAGAGCTTCCAGAACTAAATTAACATCCCAAGGTGGTACATGGGGAATTCGAACTGTCTCTGACCTCTGGCATGCTGCAACAAATCTGGCTACCCATTTATTACCTGCGATATCATGACTATATAAAGCCCCTAGCGCAGAAATGTGTACTTTTAAGGTACTGACCGCCAGACCTAGATCGCGCCCTTTTTGAAGAAATTCTAGAATCATGGGAATATGAATTTCTTTTGACAGGGCCGTTGGGTAGAGGTTTAAAAATTTTCTCCAGACTCTTGCGTAGATGGAGGTAGTGGATTTTTTTCTACTTAATAGCAGAGTGTCAATCACTTTGTTTGAGAATCCTCTCATCTTTAGCAGCTGCCTCTCAAATTCCAGGCTGTTAGTCGAAGACCCTTCACCTGAGGGTGGTTGAAGGGGCCCTGGAAGAGAAGATCCTGATCCTCCGGGAGGATCCATGGGTCTGAGATTGACATGGCCCTTAGCCAGGAAAACCATGGCCTCTTGGGCCAGAATGGAGCTATTAAGATCACGTTTGCTCTGTCCTCTCTTATCTTCCTGATCACTGTCGCAAGTAATATCAACGGGGGAAAGGCATATGCCTTTTTGAATACCCATGGCACTTGAAGGGCGTCGAAGATATCTGGATTGTCGGATCGGAACAATGATGCAAACTTTTTAACTTGCCTGTTTTGTCTTGTCGCAAAGAGATCTATCTCGGGAGTGCCCCATTTTTTTACTATCATGCAAAAGATACGATGACTTAGAACCCATTCTCCTTGGTGGAGAGTGTGGCGACTGAGGAAATCTGCTCTCGAATTGTCGATTCCCCTCACATGCAGTGCTGACAGGGACAGAAGGTGCTCCTCTGCTATGGCTAGAATGTCGTTGGCTATAGACATGAGTGCTTCTGATCTTGTTCCTCCTTGGTGGTTTATGTACGCTACCGCTGTCATGTTGTCTGAAAAGACTCTTGTATGCGTTCCGTGTAGCTGCGGAAGAAATTCAGATACGGCATGATAGATAGCTTAGTTCTTTCTTATTAGAAGAATCATCCGATTCTCTAGGCGACCACAGACCTTGCACTATTTGATCTTCTAAGTGTGCTCCCCAACCACTAGGACTGGCATCAGTGAAGATAGTTTTTGATGGTTTAACCACCCAGGGAACCCCACTGGTAAAATGATCCGGATTCAACCACCAAGTGAGAGATTGTATTACATCTGTTGGTAAGGGAATACGACTATCCAGTCGGCCATGTAATCTTTCTTCCTCACGAAGAATTGTATATTGTAATTTCCTGCTATGGAATTGGGCCCACGGAACCGCTGGAATACAGGAAGTGAATGAACCAAGAAGGGACATACCTTCTCTTAGGGAAATTAGAGGGTGGTTAATCACTGATTGTACTTTGTTTATGATTGTTATTTGTTTTGACTCAGGAAGAAAGCACATTTGATTTGCAGAATCTAGAATAATTCCTAAAAATTTTTGCCTAGTTGTGGGGGACAATCTTGATTTTTCCCAATTTACTAACCACCCTAACCCCTGTAGGGACGAAATTGAATCAGCTAGACGTTGATGACATTGAGAAAGAGAGTTCCCGACTATCAATAGGTCGTCTAAATATGGTATTATGAGGGTATCTTTTAACCTCAAATATGACATTACCTCTGACATTAGTTTTGTGAAAACTCTAGGGGCTATTGATAGACCAAAGGGCATTGCTGTGTATTGGTAATGCCGAACCTGCCCTTTGACGATAACTGCCACCCGTAGATATTTTTGATGTTCACTGAAGATTGGAAGATGATAATATGCATCTTTAAGGTCAAGAACAACCATGAAGCAATGGGGAAATAGAAGCTTAATAGTTGACCGAATAGATTCCATTTTAAAATTTTGATTCTCTAAGAAGACGTTTAGCCTCTTAAGGTTAATTATTGTTCTATATGACCCGTCAGGTTTTGAAATCAAAAATAAGGGGGAATAAAATCCCCTTCCCTTTTGATGACAGGGGACTTCCACCAAAACTCCTTTGGACAGGAGAGTTATTATTTCCTGTTCCAAGGCTTCTTGTTGTGATGGTGACTTTAAGGAAGTCAGATAAAATGAGTCCGGGGGGACTTGGGAAAAACTTAATTTTAGGCCCGTGGTAATGAGGCTAGTTGCCCATGGATTAGAGGTTATAGTCAGCCACAGTATGGAGAAGAAGGACAACCTACCACCAACGGGTAGATCTGTCCTAACGGGGTTTATCCTCAGGTTTGAAAGGGCGTTTTCCGAAGAAGGCTCCTTTTTGTTTAAAGTCTTTATTTGCCCAATGGTCCTGGTTTTTATAGTCCCGTCTTCTATTGAACATGGGCTTTCGGAACGCTCTCCTATAGGATGGAAGGTAAGTGTTATTGGGGAACCCTTTCTTCCTCTCACCCGCTTTGGTAAGGATTTCATCTAACTGAGTACCAAATAGGTACTCACTTTGGCATGGTAGACCACATAACTTTGATTTCGTTTGTGGATCTCCTTTCCACCCTTTTAACCACAAGGCGCGGCGAGCCGCGTTGGTCAGACCTGCTGATTTGGCTGCCAACCGGATGGAATCAGCTGAAGCATCAGCTAGAAAGGCCGTAGCTCCTTTAATTAACGGAATAGATGATATAATTTTATTGCGGGAAAGGCCACCTTTCAAGCCTTCTTCAAGGTCATTCAACCAGACCAACATGGACCTTGCCGTACATGTGGCTGAGATAGCCGGTTTTAAAGCTCCTGTACAAGATTCCCAAGTTCTTTTTAAAAGGGAATCCGCTTTCCGGTCAAGTGGGTCTTGCAAGGATCCAGAATCTTCTACAGGTAGTAGAGATTTCCTAGAAGTGGATGCCACCGCCGCATCTACTTTTGGGGCTTTCGACCATTTGGAGAAATCATCATCGTTAAAGGGATAGCGACGTTTTGAGGCAGACGGCAACCCTTTTTGCCCCTGGCTTTCCCACTCCTTTTTGACCAAGTCCTTTATCGCTGGGATAACAGGAAAGGAAGGTCTCTTTTTCTCAGACAGGCCGGCAAACATCACGTCTTGTGGTGTCTTGGGGGCTATAGTATCTTCCATACCCATAGTATTACGTATTGATCTAACTAAATTGTCAATACTGTCTGTAGGGAAACATGTATCCTGTTCACCTTCCGAGGATATAACCTCTTGGGAATCGTCCGAATCCTTATCCTCCACCTCAGATGACTGTTCAGATCTAGGAGAACTATATTTTTTCCTACTCTCAGGAACTTTATCCGAGCTTCGAAAGGCTCGTAATTCCTCCCTAATCATGCTACGTATATCTTCCGACCTTACAGAAGACTCCTCACGTAAGGTGGATTCGATGCATGAATGGCACAACTTTTTTAAATAGGTGTCCGGGAGCGGCTGAGAGCATAAGGCACATTGCTTATGTTTAGATTTCCCTGTTCTTTTAACCTAGGGAATTAGATAAAAGAGGGGAGTATAATCAGCTTAAATAGGGTAGACATACACTCACCCCTGAAGCTGTAGTCATAATACCGGCTGAAGAGGAGGAGACGGAGGCACAGATGGAGGAGCTGATCGGTCCGATCTTTTTTCCCTGGTGCTCTTGGAGGATGATCTGCGGCTGCTGCTAGTCCGGCTTCCAGGAGTAATAGCGGTGACTTCAGCTGAAGGCAACGCTGTGTCCTGGGGAGATGCCATGATGGACGCTGGGTATCAGCGCCGGCGTCCTTTTGTAGATGGGGGCCGCCATCTTCTTCCTGCCGCACCCGGAAGTGACTACCACATCCGGGTTGCGGCTCTGCTGTGCGCGCCTGCGCCTCCACCCAGCAATCGCGCAGGCGCCGTCCTCCTCCTACATCACCCCGGAAGTTGTAGCAATACTTCCGGGGGAGAAACAATGGGCCACACGCTGCCTGTGCGCCTCCCGAAGATGGCGACACAGGGTCTTACCCAGCGGTCCGGTCCCTGCAGGTGCGCTGGATGATTCTTCCGTGAGCCAGGCGACTCCCCGATCCTGGCCTCACGGTACCTGCCGGCAGAGGGGGGAAGCTGCCATAGAACCCCCGACGCCGCTTCCAGCTCTGGAGCCCTTGCCGTCCCTATAAGGTAAACTGCGCAAGCGGCATCCAGGCTGGGAATCCTCTTCTCTCCAGGTGTCTCCCGTAGGAACAGGAAACCAACTGTGGGAGCGAGGGGGACCGCCCCTCTTATTCTCTCCATAGGGTTTCCTGTTCCTAGGGGCGGATCCCCTCTCTCAAGTGGGTGCTGTCGTGGCGAAGAGAAAATAAAGATTATTATTATTATTATTATTATCTCCTGTGAATACTGGCACTTATGGTGATAGTATTGTGTTTTTTTTAATTACTGATCAGTATTGTAGTATTCAGTCACTATGTGGTGGTAATATGTGGTCAGGAAATGGTGTTGTGGTATTTGTCCCTTGTATGTGCTATTTGTTCACCAAGTGGTAATATGTGGTCTTGACATGGTGTTGTGGTATTTGTTCCTTGTATGTGATATTATTCGATCACTGTGGTTGTAATTTGTGGTCTGGTCATGGTGTGGTGGTATTTGTTCCTTGTATGTGATATTCTTTGATCACTGTGGTTGTAATTTGTAGTCTGGTCATGGTGCGGTGGTATTTGTTCCTTGTATGTGATATTATTGGTCAAGATATACCTAAATTGTATTGCAGATTTTAACAAATATTTAATAGGTTACAGCAGAGTAAGGCCCGGCCATTTTTCTGGAATAATCTGGTTCAGGTATAACATGACCCCCGTCACATGACCCCCGTCACATGACCGTGGGGGCCCACAGTGTGTGAACAGCCCGGGGCCCTGGCTACCCTTAATCCACCCCTGGTGGGAGATTAATATTAGCATTTGTGCTTCAGTGCCAGTCGTGTGTGCCATCTCTCTCAAATTGTGGGCCACAGAAAGCCTAGTGTCTGTTTTTTTTTGTTTGCTTTTTAAATTCTCCCTGAAAAAAAAATAAATAATGGGAGATTAATATTGGCATTTGTGCTTCAGTGCCAGTCCTGCGTGTGTGGCATCTGTCTCATTTTGTGCCACAGAAAACCGAGTGTGTAACATTGTGCCTGATTTTCCTTGCCGTCTCACCCATCTATAAAGGGATATCTAAATCCTACAGAAGTTTGAGTTCACCTTGTAAGTTGTTTTACAGTAACAAATACCGTTGCTTTGGTTACGTTTTTAAAACAATGAGGAAGTCTGGTGGAAGAGGTCGTGGCCGTGGGCGTTCATTGCCAGCTGGTAATGATGGTATTGGTGGTGGAGCATCAGGTGGTCGTGGGAAAAACAATATAGCACCTAAGTCTCGAGCTGTGGAGCCAGGTTCGTCGTCTGGCTACACAAGGCACCGAACGCTCCCTTTTCTAGGAGTAGGAAAACCGCTTTTAAAGCCGGAGCAGCAAGAGCAAATTTTGGCTTTCCTTGCTGACTCAGCCTCTAGCTCTTTTGCCTCCACTTCTGAAACTGGTAAATGTAAAAGCAGCGCGTCGTTAGTGGATGTTCACGCTCAGGGACAAGTCGCTCCATTGTCCTGTTCAGCAAAAACAACAACAGAGAAGGATGCGTCAGGCGACACAACGGGTTACTCCATGGAGCTCTTTAAACATACCGTTCCTGGGTTAGAAAGTGAAACAGTTAACAGGCCATGCCCATTACAAGTTGAATCGGACATGGAGTGCACAGATGCACAGCCACAGCCAGATTACTATGCTGTTCCTTTGACTCAGACCACAACATTGCCCTCGCAGTGTACTGATCCAGAATCAGACCCTGATGAGACTATGGTGCCCCGTCACGAACGCTATACCACCGGCTTACACGGTAACACAGACGAAGTTGCACATGAGATAGAAGAGGAGGTCATAGATGACCCAGTTGTTGACCCCGATTGGCAGCCATTGGGGGAACAGGGTGCAGGCGGCAGTAGTTCTGAAGCGGATGAGGAGGGGCCGCAGCAGGCATCAACATCGCAACAGGTTCCATCTGCCGGGCCCGTATCTGGCCCAAAACGCGTGGCAAAGCCAAAACCAGTTGGAGGACAGCGTGGCCATCCGGTTAAAGAAGCTCAGTCTGCAATGCCTGAAAAGGTATCCGATGCTAGAAAGAGTGCAGTCTGGCATTTTTTTAAACAACATCCAATTGATCAGCGCAAAGTCATCTGTCAAAAATGTTCAACTACCTTAAGCAGAGGTCAGAATCTGAAAAGTCTAAATACAAGTTGCATGCATAGACATTTAACCACCATGCATTTGCAAGCCTGGACTAACTACCAAACGTCCCTTAAGGTTGTAGCACCCTCGGCCAATGAAGCTAGTCAGCAACGCTACATCCCTTCCGTCACTGTAAGGCCACCATTTTCCGCACCACCTGCAGTATCTGTGCAGGTTTTGATGCCAGGCCAAAGCAGTCAGGGTCAGGGAATCACCAGTTTCGTAGTAGGAATCACTGCATCTATGGCACCGGCAAGAATACCATCTCCCACCGTCTCTCAGTCTGCCATGTCCACCGGCACCCACGCTAGTTCCACGATCTCCAGCTCTCTAGTCCAGCTCACCCTACATGAGACTCATTAGAAAAAGGAAGTACTCATCCTCGCATCCGCGTACACAGGGTTTGAACGCCCACATAGCTAGACTAATCTCGTTAGAGATGATGCCCTACCGGTTAGTTGTAAGCGAAGCTTTCAAAGCCCTGATGGACTACGCTGAACCACGCTACGAGCTACCCAGTCAACACTTCTTTTCAAGAAAAGCCATCCCAGCCCTCCACCTGCATGTTAAAGAGCGCATCATCCATGCACTTAGGCAATCTGTGAGTACAAAGGTGCACTTGACAACAGATGCATGGACCAGTAGGCATGGCCAGGGACGTTACGTGTCCATCATGGCACACTGGGTGAATGTGGTGGATGCAGGGTCCACAGGGGACAGCAATATTGGGACAGTTCTGCCTAGCACACGGTCTAGGAAACAGTTGTCTGTAAACGTTCGCACCCCCTCCTCCTCGTCTTCCTGCAGAAGCGAGAGCTCGTCCACAGACCGCAGTCGCACAACCATTCCATCCGCAGCTGCCCCTGTTGCACACCAGGTGTCCCATTATGGGGCAGCTACTGGCAAGCGTCAGCAGGCTGTATTGGCTATGAAGTGTTTGGGCGACAACAGACACACCGCGGAAGTTCTGTCCGAGTTCTTGCAGAAAGAAACGCAGTTGTGGCTGGGCACTGTAGATCTTGAGGCAGGCAAGGTAGTGAGTGATAACGGAAGGAATTTCATGGCTGCCATCGCCCTTTCCCAACTGAAACACATTCCTTGCCTGGCTCACACCTTAAACCTGGTGGTGCAGTGCTTCCTGAAAAGTTATCCGGGGTTATCTGACCTGCTCCTCAAAGTGCGCGGACTTTGCTCGCATATCCGCCGTTCGCCCGTACACTCCAGCTGTATGCAGAACCATCAGCGGTCTTTGAACCTTCCCCAGCATCGCCTAATCATCGACGTTGCAACAAGGTGGAACTCAACACTGCACATGCTTCAGAGACTGTGCGAACAGAGGCGTGCTGTTATGTTTTTGTGGGAGGATACACATACACGGGCAGGCAGTGGGATGGCAGACATGGAGTTGTCAGGTGTGCAGTGGTCGAAGGTACAAGACGTGTCAAATCCTTCAGTGTTTTGAGGAATGCACACGGCTGGTTAGTGCAGACAATGCCATAATAAGCATGAGCATCCCCCTAATGCGTCTGCTGATGCAAAGTTTGACGCACATAAAGGAGCAGGCGTCTGCAGCAGAGGAAGAGGAAAGCCTTGATGACAGTCAGCCATTGTCTGGTTAGGGCAGTGTACAGGACGAGGTAGCGGGCGAACAGGAGGAGGAGGACGAGGAGGATGATGGGGATGAGTATTTTTTTTAATGAGGAAGCTTCTCCGGTGCTACTGGAAATTGGTGGCGTGGCAAGGCCGGGTTCTGGTTTTTTGAGGGACAAGTGACGTAGATTTGCCTGTAACTGCCCCTCAACCCAGCACAACCGCAGATTTGACAACTGGAACTTTGGCCCACATGGCGGATTATGCCTTACGTATCCTCAAAAGGGACCCACGCATTATTAAAATGATGACCGATGACGATTACTGGTTGGCCTGCCTCCTTGATCCTCGCTATAAAGGCAAATTGCAAAATATTATGCCACATGAGAACCTGGAACAAATATTAGCAACCAAACAATCAACTCTTGTTGACCGTTTGATTCAGGCATTCCCAGCACACAGCGCCGGTGATCGTTCTCACACGAGCTGCAGGGGGCAGCAGACCAGAGGTGTGAGAGGTGCACAAATCAGAAGTGGCGTTGGACAGAGGTGCTTTCTGACCAGGTTGTGGAGTGATTTTGCTATGACCGCAGACAGGACAGGCACTGCAGCATCAATTCAAAGTGACAGGAGACATTTGTCCAGTATGGTTACTATTTTTCATCCCTTATCGATGTTCTCCCTCAACCGTCATTTCCATTTGATTACTGGGCATCCAAATTAGACACCTGGCCAGAATTGGCAGAATATGCATTGCAGGAGCTTGCTTGCCCAGCAGCTAGTGTGCTATCAGAAAGAGTATTCAGTGCTGCTGGTTCAATATTAACCGAAAAAAGGACTCGTCTGGCTACCCAAAATGTTGATGATCTAACCTTCATTAAAATGAACCACTACTGGATTTCGAATTATTTTGCCCCACCTTTCCCAGCTGACACCTAGCTTTCCAATGAAAAGGTCTTGCTTTTGGACTGCTCTGACAGTTTTCCAATCTCGTAATTTGCAGCAGCTGTTTGTCCAGCATACGACATGTTTACACCTACCCAAAATGGCCAAACTCCCCCCACGGGGCCGTGGTCTCGCCACTTGGCGCAAGCACCCGTGAGAGTGCCATTTGTCTGAAGAGGTGGGTGTGCATGCTTTTGGTCGACGGCACTGCCACTGGGTCCCTCATAGTACAATAAAGTGTCTCTGGCGGTGGTGGCGCGCAACCAACTTCAGACACACCGTTGTAACATGAGGGGCCCTGGGCCTGTACCGCCGGCCACAAGACAGTTCCCCCATCCCCCAAACAGTGCTCTACGATTTGCAAAATTATCTCTCACAGCTCCACCAATGTTTAGTCTATGCGCTGACATCCTTCAATGCCTGGCACTGACAATACCAATGTGTTGACATGTATGATGCTACTTAAAATAGTCAGGGGCAGTGTCCTATATTTACACCAGTAAATACTTTGCGCCAAATTTCTAGGTCTGAAACTCAGCAGAGGAGCCCACCCCTGTACCTAAGTATGCCAGCCTTTTGTTTTTTGGTTTTGTTGTATTGCGAGACATTAACATCTATTTATTTTTTGGGAGTACAAACTGTCAGACACTCATTACAATCGGCCTCCGCTGACAAAACCAATGCTGCCTGTGTACCCCTGGAACCTATTTTAAAGTGCCTACAGCCTACTTTTGTTATGTTAGGCCTACTAAGCCTGTCTGCGGTCCCTCCTTCCAATAGTCCTCCACTGACCAGACCACTGCTGCCCGTGTACCCATGGAACCTATTTTAAAGTGCCTACAGCCTACTTTTGTTATGTTAGGCCTACTAAGCCTGTCTGCGGTCCCTCCTTCCAATAGTCCTCTACTGACCACACCACTGCTGCTCGTGTACCCCTGGAAGCTATTTTAGAGTGCCTACAGCCTACTTTTGTTATGTTAGGCCTACTAAGCCTGTCTGCGGTCCCTCCTTCCAATAGTCCTCAACTGACCACACCACTGCTGCCCGTGTACCCCTGGAACCTATTTTAAAGTGCCTACAGCCAACTTTTGTTATGTTAGGCCTACTAAGCGTGTCCGCGGTCCCTCCTTCCAATAGTCCTACACTGACCAGACCAATGCTGTCCGTGTACCCCTGGAACCTATTTTAAATTGCATAGAGCATCCTTTTTTTAATTGTAGGCGTACTAAGTCTGTCTGCGGTCCATAATTGAAATTGTCCTCCACTGACCAGAGCAATGCTGCCTGTGTACCCCTGTAACCTTTTTTAAACTGCATTGAGCCAAAGTTTTTGTTTAAGGCCTACTACCTGTGTCTGTCTGCGCCACTCAATACAGCTGTCCTCCTCTGAAAAAAGCTGAGCGTCAATAGTCTGGTTTTCAGCCTATAGGAATTTGAAAACTGCATTGGGGCTACTACTTCGGTAGGGCCTACTAACGGTGTCTGCCGCTCCAAGGTGTTCCCCAGGTTGCCTCTCCATTGCTTCTATCTTCTAGCTCTCGTTAAGTAGTTGTTGAAACAACATTGCATTAGGCCTACAAGTTGGGTCTGGGTTGTACAGATGGTGTCTTCTGCTCCAAGGTGATCTCCAGGTTGCTTCTCCATAGCTTCGATCTTCTAGCTCTCGTTAAGTAGTTGTTGAAACAACACTGCTTTAGGGCTACAAGTTGGGTCTGGGTTGTAGAGACGGTGTCTGCCGCTTCAAGGTGTTCTCCAGGTTGCCTCTCCATAGCTTCGATCTTCTAGCTCTCGTTAAGTAGTTGTTAAAACAACACTGCATTAGGCCTACAAGTTGGGTCTGGGTTGTAGAGACGGTGTCTTCCGCTCCAAGGTGTTCTCCAGGTTGCCTCTCCATAGCTTCAATCTTCTAGCTCTCGTTAAGTAGTTGTTAAAACAACACTGCATTAGGCCTACAAGTTGGGTCTGGGTTGTAGAGACAGTGACTTCCGCTCCAAGGTGTTCTCCAGGTTGCCTTTCCTGAGCTTCTATCTTCAGGCTCTTGTTAAATAGTTGTTAAATGGAACAACTGCATTTGGCCTACTATCGGTGTCTGCCGCTCCTTGCTGTTCTTCTCCACTGAACAAAGCTGTGCCGCCTGTT
Source organism: Ranitomeya imitator (assembly GCF_032444005.1). Classification (NCBI taxonomy): domain Eukaryota; kingdom Metazoa; phylum Chordata; class Amphibia; order Anura; family Dendrobatidae; genus Ranitomeya; species Ranitomeya imitator. The sequence continues at coordinate 337,718,388 of NC_091286.1, forward strand.
TACTACTGTTGCCAATTTTGAACTGCATTTAGACTACTTACTGATTTGGGCCTACTCTCTGTGTCAGCCTCTCATTCCAGTTGTCCTCCACTGAACAAAGCAATGCCCCCTGGTTAGTCCTGTTACCAATTTTGAACTATATTTAGCCCACTTTATTCTTTGGGCTTATATCTGTGTTTCCTCCTCATCCTGCCCATTGCCCAGCCAGTGATAGATGAGTCTGCTGGTACATTGACCCATAACGCAACATTCCCCGTGCACGCTACACAGCAAGATTGTGACCCTGCTGAAAGTCAGGTTCCTCTTCCCACATACCATACCACCTTACACGGGGACAAAGAGGAAGGTGCAGATGAAAGTGCAGGTTCCTTCATCAGGTGGGGGGAGGAATACTCGTTGGCGATGTCACTGGCACAGGGCCCCTCATAGTATGCAAAAGTGTCGCTGCCGGTGGGAGGCGCCCCCGCCATGCAAACACAACGCCGTTGCTGCAAATTACGAGATTGGAAAAGTCAGTCAGAGCAGTCCACAAGCAAGACCTTTTCATAGGAAAGCTAGGTGCCAGCCGGGAAAGGTGGGGCAAAAGAATTCGAAATCCAGTAGTGGTTCATTTTAACCCCTTCATGACCCAGCCAATTTTGACCTTAAAGACCTTGCCGTTTTTTGCAATTCTGACCAGTGTCCCTTTATGAGGTAATAACTCAGGAACGCTTCAACGGATCCTAGCGGTTCTGAGATTGTTTTTTCGTGACATAATGGGCTTCATGTTAGTGGTAAATTTAGGTCAATAAATTCTGCGTTTATTTGTGATAAAAATGGAAATTTGGCAAAAATTTTGAAAATTTCGCAATTTTCACATTTTGAATTTTTATTCTGTTAAACCAGAGAGTTATGTGACACAAAATAGTTAATAAATAACATTTCCCACATGTTTACTTTACATCAGCACAATTTTGGAAACAAAATTTTTTTTTGCTAGGAAGTTATAAGGGTTAAAATTTGACCAGCGATTTCTCATTTTTACAACGAAATTTACAAAACCATTTTTTTAGGGACCACCTCACATTTGAAGTCAGTTTGAGGGGTCTATATGGCTGAAAATACCCAAAAGTGACACCATTCTAAAAACTGCACCCCTCAAGGTACTCAAAACCACATTCAAGAAGTTTATTAACCCTTCAGGTGCTTCACAGCAGCAGAAGCAACATGGAAGGAAAAAATGAACATTTAACTTTTTAGTCACAAAAATTATCTTTTAGCAACAATTTTTTTATTTTCTCAATGGTAAAAGGAGAAACTGAACCACGTAAGTTGTTGTCCAATTTGTCCTGAGTACGCTGATACCTCATATGTGGGGGTAAACCACTGTTTGGGCGCACGGCAGGGCTTGGAAGGGAAGGAGCGCCATTTGACTTTTTGAATCAAAAATAGGCTCCACTCTTTAGCGGACACCATGTCACGTTTGGAGAGCCCCCGTGTGCCTAAAAATTGGAGCCGCCCCCACAAGTGACCCCATTTTGGAAACTAGACGCCCCAAGGAACTTATCTAGATGCATAGTGAGCACTTTAAAGCCCCAGGTGCTTCACAAATTGATCCGTAAAAATGAAAAAGTACTTTTTTTTCATAAAAAAATTCTTTTAGCCTCAATTTTTTCATTTTCACATGGGCAACAGGATAAAATGGATCCTAAAATTTGTTGGGCAATTTCTCCTGAGTACATTGATACCTCATATGTGGGGGTAAACCACTGTTTGGGCACATGGTAAGGCTCGGAAGGGAAGGAGCGCCATTTGACTTTTTGAATGAAAAATTATCTCCATCGTTAGCGGACACCATGTCGTGTTTGGAAAGCTCCTGTGTGCCTAAACATTGGCGCTCCCCCACAAGTGACCCCATTTTGGAAACTAGACCCCCCAAGGAACTTATTTAGATGCCTAGTGAGCACTTTAAACCCTCAGGTGCTTCACAAATTGATCTGTAAAAATGAAAAAGTACTTTTTTTTCACAAAAAAATTCTTTTCGCCTCAATTTTTTCATTATCACATGGGCAATAGGATAAAATGGATCATAAAATTTGTTGGGCAATTTCTCCCGAGTACGCCGATACCGCATATGTGGGGGTAATCCACTGTTTGGGCACACGGCAGGGCTCGGAAGGGAAGGCGCGCCTTTTGACTTTTTGAATGGAAAATTAGCTCCAATTGTTAGCGGACACCATGTCGCGTTTGGAGAGCCCTTGTGTGCCTAAACATTGGAGCTCCCCCACAAGTGACCCCATTTTGGAAACTAGACCCCCCAAGGAACTTATCTAGATGCATATTGAGCACTTTAAACCCCCAGGTGCTTCACAGAAGTTTATAACGCAGAGCCATGAAAATAAAAAATAATTTTTCTTTCCTCAAAAATGATTTTTTAGCCTGGAATTTCCTTTTTTGCCAAGGGTAATAGGAGAAATTGGACCCCAAATGTTGTTGTCCAGTTTGTCATGAGTATGCTGATACCCCATATATGGGGGTAAACTACTGTTTGGGCGCACGGCAGGGCTTGGAAGGGAAGGCACGCCATTTGGCTTTTTAAATGGAAAATTAGCTCCAATCATTAGCGGACACCATGTCACGTTTGGAGAGCCCCTGTGTGCCTAAACATTGGAGATCCCCCACAAATGACTCCAATCATTAGCGGACACCATGTCACGTTTGGAGAGCCCCTGTGTGCCTAAACATTGGAGATCCCCCACAAGTGACCCCATTTTGGAAACTAGACCCCGAAAGGAAGTTATCTAGATGCGTGGTGAGCACTTTGAACCCCCAAGTGCTTCACAGAGGTTTATAATGCAGAGCCGTGAAAATAATAAATACGTTTTCTTTCCTCAAAAATAATTATTTTTTATTTTCCCAAGGGTAACAGGAGAAATTTGACCCCAATATTTGTTGTCCAGTTTCTCCTGAGTACGGTGATACCCCATGTGTGGGGGTAAACTACTGTTTGGGCACATGCCGGGGCTCGGAATTGAAGTAGTGACGTTTTGAAATACAGACTTTGATGGAATGCTCTGCGGGCGTCACGTTGCGTTTGCAGAGCCCCTGATGTGGCTAAACAGTAGAAACCCCCCACAAGTGACCCCATTTTGGAAACTAGACCCCGAAAGGAACTTATCTAGATGTGTGGTGAGCACTTTGAACCCCCAAGTGCTTCATAGAAGAATATAATGCAGAGCCGTGAAAATAATAAATACGTTTTCTTTCCTCAAAAATAATTATTTAGCCCAGAATTTTTTATTTTCCCAAGGGTTACAGGAGAAATTGGACCCCAAAAGTTGGTGTTCAGTTTCTCCTGAGTACGCTGATACCCCATGTGTGGAGGTAAACCACTGTTTGGGCACACATCTGGGCTCAGAAGGGAAGTAGTGACTTTTGAAATGCAGACTTTGATGGAATGGTCTGCGGGCGTCACGTTGCGTTTGCAGAGCCCCTGGTATGCCTAAACAGTAGAAACCCCCCACAAGTGACCCCATTTTAGAAACTAGACCCCCCAAGGAACTTATCTAGATATGTGGTGAGCACTTTGAACCCCCAAGTGCTTCACAGACGTTTACAACGTAGAGCCATGAAAATAATAAATCATTTTTCTTTCCTCAAAAATGATGTTTTAGCAAGCATTTTTTTATTTTCACAAGGGTAACAGGAGAAATTGGACCCCAGTAATATTATTTTTTTTATTTTGATCACTGAGATATAATCTATCTCAGTGATCAAAATGCACTTTGGAACGAATCTGCCGGCCGGCAGATTCGGCGGGCGCACTGCGCATGCACCCGCCATTTTGGAAGATGGCGGCGCCCGGGTAGAAGACGGACGGACCCCGGCAGGATCGGTAAGTATGATGGGGTGAGGGGGGAGCACGGGGGGGGGGGGGGATCGGAGCATGGGGGGGTGAATCGGAGCGCGGGAGGGGTGGAACGGAGCATGGGGGGTAGAACGGAGCACGGGGGGGTGGAACGGAGCACGGGGGGTGGAACGGAGCACGGAGGGGGGTGGATCGGAGTGCAGGGGGGGTGATCGGAGCACGGGGTGATCGGACAAGAGCACGGGGGGGAGCGGAGCACAGAAAATAGGGGAGCCGGAGCAGTGTACCGGCCAGATCGGGGGGCTGGGGGGGCGATCGGTGGGGTGGGGTGGGGGCACATTAGTATTTCCAGCCATGGCCGATGATATTGCAGCATCGGCCATGGCTGGATTGTAATATTTCACCCGTTATAATAGGTGAAATATTACAAATTGCTCTGATTGGCTGTTGAAAGTGAAACTGCCAATCAGAGCGATCGTAGCCACGAGGGGGTGAAGCCACCCCCCCTGGGCTAAACTACCACTCCCCCTGTCCCTGCAGATCGGGTGAAATGGGAGTTAACCCTTTCACCCGATCTGCAGGGACGCGATCTTTCCATGACGCCACATAGGCGTCATGGGTCGGATTGGCACCGACTTTCATGACGCCTACGTGGCGTCAAAGGTCGGGAAGGGGTTAATGAAGGTTAGATCATCAACATTTTGGGTAGCCAGACGAGTCCTTTTTTCGGTTAATATTTAACCTGCAGCACTGAATACTCTTTCTGATAGGACACTAGCTGCTGGGCAAGCAAGCTCCTGCAATGCATATTCTGCCAATTCTGGCCAGGTGTCTAATTTGGATGCCCAGTAATCAAATGGGAATGACGGTTGAGGGAGAACGTCGATAAGGGATGAAAAATAGTTAGTAACCATACTGGACAAATGTTATCTCCTGTCACTTATCGCTCCACAACCTGGTCAGAAAACCCCTCTGTCCAACGCCACTTCTGATTTGTGCACCTGTAACACCTCTGGCCTGCTGCCCCCTGCAGCTCGTGTGATAACGCTCACCGTCACTGTGTGCTGGGAATGCCTGAATCAAACGGTCAACAAGAGTTGAATGTTTGGTTGCTAATATTTGTTCCAGGTTCTCATGTGGCATATTTTGCAATTTGCCTTTATAGCGAGGATCAAGGAGGCAGGCCAACCAGTATTCGTCATCAGTCATCATTTTACTAATGCGTGGGTCCCTTTTGAGGATACGTAAGGCATAATCCGCCATGCGGGCCAAAGTTCGTGCTGGGTTGAGGGGCAGTTTCAGGGAAATCTACGTCACTTGTCTCCCTAAAACGCCACCAGTTGCTATTGGCCCCGGAGAAGCTTACTCATTAAAAAAATACTCATCCCCATCATCCTCCTTCCTCCTGTTTGCCCGCTACCTCGTCCTGTACACTGCCCTAACCAGACAATGGCTGACTGTCATCAAGGCTTTCCTCTTCCTCTGCTGCAGACCCCTGCTTCTTTTTGTGCGTCAAACTTTGCATCAGCAGACGCATTAGGGGGATGCTCATGCTTATTATGGTGTTGTCTGCACTAACCAGCCGTGTGCATTCCTCAAAACACTGAAGGATTTGACACATGTCTTGTACCTTCGACCACTACACACCTGACAACTCCATGTCTGCCATCCTACTGCCTGCCCGTGTATGTGTATCCTCCCACAAAAACATAACAGCACGCTTCTATTCGCACAGTCTCTGAAGCATGTGCAGTGTTGAGTTCCACCTTGTTGCAACGTTGATGATTAGGCGATGCTGGGGAAGGTTCAAAGACCGCTGATAGGTCTGCATACGGCTGGAGTGTACGGGCGAACGGCGGATATGCGAGCAAAGTCCGCGCACTTTGAGGAGCAGGTCGGATAACTTTTCAGGAAGCACTGCACCACCAGGTTTAAGGTGTGAGCCAGGCAAGGAATGTTTCAGTTGGGAAAGGGCGATGGCAGCCATGAAATTCCTTCCGTTATCACTCACTACCTTGCCTGCCTCAAGATCTACAGTGCCCAGCCACGACTGCGTTTCTTTCTGCAAGAACTCGGACAGAACTTCCGCGGTGTGTCTGTTGTCGCCCAAACACTTCATAGCCAATACAGCCTGCTGACGCTTGCCAGTAGCTGCCCCATAATGCGACACCTGGTGTGTAACAGTGGCAGCTGCGGATGGAGTGGTTGTGCGACTGCGTTCTGTGGACGAGCTCTTGCTTCTGCAGGAGGACAAGGAGGAGGGGGTGCGAACGGCTACAGCCAACTGTTTCCTAGACCGTGGGCTAGGCAGAACTGTCCCAAAATTGCTGTCCCCTGTGGACCCTGCATCCACCACATTCACCCAGTGTGCCGTGATGGACACGTAACGTCCCTGGCCATGCCTACTGGTCCATGCATCTGTTGTCAAGCGCAAATTTGTACTCACAGATTGCCTGAGTGCATGGACGATGCGCTCTTTAACATGCAGGTGGAGGGCTGGGATGGCTTTTCTCGAAAAGAAGTGTCGACTGGGTAGCTCGTAGCGTGGTTCAGCGTAGTCCATCAGGGCTTTGAAAGCTTCGCTTTCAACTAACCGGTAGGGCATCATCTCTAACGAGATTAGTCTAGCTATGTGGGCGTTCAAACCCTGTGTACGCGGATGCGAGGCTAAGTACTTCCTTTTTCTAACGAGAGTCTCATGTAGGGTGAGCTGGACTGGAGAGCTGGAGATCGTGGAACTAGCGGGGGTGCCGGTGGACATGGGAGACGGTATTCTTGCCGGTGCCCATCATGCAGTGTTTCCTACTACGAAACTGGTGACTCCCTGACCCTGACTGCTTTGGCCTGACAACAAAACCTGCACAGATACTGCAGGTGGTGCGGAAAATGGTGGCCTTACAGTGACGGAAGGGATGTAGCGTTGCTGACTAGCTTCATTGACCGAGGGTGCTACGACCTTAAGGGACGTTTTGGTGGTAATGCATGGTGGTTAAATGTCTATGCATGCAACTTGTATTTAGACTTTTCAGATTCTGACCTCTGCTTAAGGTAGTTGAACATTTTTGACAGATGACTTTGCGCTGATCAATTGGATGTTGTTTAAAAAAATGCCAGACTGCACTCTTTCTAGCATCGGATACCTTTTCAGGCATTGCAGACTGAGCTTCTTTAACCGGATGGCCACGCTGTCCTCCAACAGGTTTTGGCTTTGCCACGCGTTTTGGGCCAGATACGGGCCTGGCAGATGAAACCTGTTGCGATGTTGATGCCTGCTGCGACCCCTCCTCCTCCGCTTCAGAACAACTGCCGACTGCACCCTGTTCCCCCAATGGCTGCCAATCGGGGTCAACAACTGGGTCATCTATGACCTTCTCTTCTCTCGTGTGCAACTTCGTCTGTGTCACCGTGTAAGCCGGTGGTATAGCGTTCGTGACGGGGCACCATAGTCTCATCAGGGTCTGATTCTGGATCAGTACACTGCGAGGGCAATTGTTATGATTAGGTAATTCAGTACCACAATGGACATAGAAGTCAGAGCACATTCAGTGACCTGACAATAACCCAAAAACATAGAACGAGCTCTGAGACGTGGGAACTCTGCTGACCGCAATCCCTAATCCTCTCCAACCACACTAAAGGCAGCCGTGGATTGCGCCTAACGCTCCCTATGCAACTCGGCACAGCCTGAGAAACTAGCTAGCCTGAAGATAGAAAATAAGCCTACCTTGCCTCAGAGAAATACCCCAAAGGAAAAGGCAGCCCCCCACATATAATGACTGTGAGTAAGATGAAAAGACAAACGCAGAGATGAAATAGATTTAGCAAAGTGAGGCCCGACTTTCTGAACAGAGCGAGGATAGGAAAGGTAACTTTGCGGTCAACACAAAACCCTACAAACCACGCAAAGGGGGCAAAAAGACCCTCCGTACCGACTAATGGTACGGAGGTACACCCTATGCGTCCCAGAGCTTCCAGCAAGCAAAAAAAAAAACAAATAAGCAAGCTGGACAGAAAAAACAGCAAACAAAAATAACAAAAGCGGAACTTAGCTATGCAGAGCAGCAGGCCACAGGAACGATCCAGGAGGAAGCAAGTCCAATACTAGAACATTGACTGGAAGCCAGGATCAAAGCACTAGGTGGAGTTAAATAGAGCAGCACCTAACGACTTCACCACATCACCTGAGGAAGGAAACTCAGAAGCCGCAGTACTACTTTCTTCCACCAACGGAAGCTCATAGAGAGAATCAGCCGAAGTACCACTTGTGACCACAGGAGGGAGCTCTGCCACAGAATTCACAACAGGCAATGTTGTGGTCTGAGTCAAAGGAACAGCATAGTAATCTGGCTGTGGCTGTGCATCCCATGTCTGATTCAACTTGTAATGGGCATGGCCTGTTAACTGTTTCACTTTCTAACCCAGGAACGGTATGTGTAAAGAGCTCCATGGAGTAACCCGTTGTGTCGCCTGACGCATCCTTCTCTGTTGTTTTTGCTGAACAGGACAATGGAACGACTTGTCCCTGAGCGTGAACATCCACTAACGACGCGCTGCTTTTACATTTACCAGTTTCAGAAGAGGAGGCAAAAGAGCTAGAGGCTGAGTCAGCAAGGAAAGCCAAAACTTGCTCTTGCTGCTCCGGCTTTAAAAGCGGTTTTCCTACTCCCAGAAAAGGGAGCGTTCGAGGCCTTGTGTAGCCAGACGACGAACCTGGCTCCACAGCTCGAGACTTAGGTGCTATATTGTTTTTCCCACGACCACCTGATGCTCCACTACCATCATTACCAGCTGGCAATGAACGCCCACGGCCACGACCTCTTCCACCAGACTTCCTCATTGTTTTAAAAATGTAACCAAAGTAACGGTATTTGTTACTGTTAAACAACTTACAAGATGAACTCAAACTTCTACAGGATTTAGATATCCCCTTATAGGTGGGTGAGACTGCAAGGAAAATCAGGCACAATGTTACGCACTCGGTTTTCTGTGGCACAAAATGAGAGAGCTGCCACACACGCAGGACTGTCACTCAAGCACAAAGGCCAATATTAATCTCCCACTATTTATTTTTTTCATGGAGAATTTAAAAACCAAAATAAAAAAAAAACAAAAAAAAAACTAGGCTTTCTGTGGCCCACAATTTGAGAGAAATGGCACAGACAGGACTGGCACAGAAGCACAAAGGCCAATATTAATCTCCCACTATTTAATTTTTTTTCAGGGAGAATTTAAAAACAAAAAAACAGACACTAGGCTTTCTGTGGCCCACAATTTGAGAGAGATGGCACACAGGACTGGCACAGAAGCACAAAGGCCAATATTAACCTCCCACTATTTTTTTTTTTTCAGGGAGAATTTAAATACCAAAATAAAAAAAAACAGACACTAGGCTTTCTGTGGCCCACAATTTGAGAGAAATGGCACAGACAGGACTGGCACAGAAGCACAAAGGCCAATATTAATCTCCCACTATATTTTTTTTTCAGGGGAAATTTAAAAAACAAAAAAAAAACAAAAAAAAAACCTAGGCTTTCTGTGCCCCAAAATTGGAGAGAGATGGCACACACAGGACTGGCACTCTAGCAGAAATGCCAATCTTAATCTCCCACTATTTTTTTTTATTAGGGAGAATTAAAAAAATAAATAAATAAAGGATTATAGACACTAGGCTTTCTGTGACCCACAATTGTAGAGAGATGGCACACACGACTAGCACTCAAGCACAAATGCCAAGATTAATCTCCCACTATTTTTTTTCAGGGAGAATTAAAAAAACAAAACAAAAAAAAAACACAGGGACAGTCCTACAATTACTATCTCCCTGCAGTAATCTCAGCCAGGTATGGCAGGCAGCAATAACAAGGAGTGGACTGCTGCACAAATTACATCAAAAGTGTGGACAAACAAACAAGATAGCTGTGCAGAAAGGAAGGAACAACAGGATTTGCGCTTTGAAAAAAGCAGTTGGTTTGCACAGCGGCGTACACACAGCAATGCAGCTATCAGGGAGCCTTCTAGGGCAGCCCAATGAGCTACAGCGCTGAGGAAAAAAAATGTAGCTTCCACTGTCCCTGCAAACAAAAGGTGGTGTTGGACAGTGGAAATCGCTACAGCACAAGCGGTTTGGACCCTGCCTAACGCTATCCCTGCTTCTGACGAAGCGGCAGCAACCTCTCCCTATGCTCAGATCAGCAGCAGTAACATGGCGGTCGGCGGAACGCCCCTTTATAGCCCCTGTGACGCCACAGACAGCAAGCCAATCACTGCAATGCCCTTCTCTAAGATGGTGGGGACCAGGACCTGTGTCATCACGCTGCCCACACTCTGCGTCCACCTTCATTGGCTGAGAAATGGCGCTTTTCGCGTCATTGAAACGCGACTTTGGCGTGAAAGTCGCGTACCACATGGCTGACCCCACACAGGGATCGGGTCGGGTTTCATGAAACCCGACAGTGGCATAAGTCGGCGACTTTTGAAAATGAACGATCCGTTTCGCTCAACCCTAATTACCACAATGAATTTTAAACAAAACAATTCAGATGCAGTTGAAGTTCAGACTTTCAGCTTTCATTTGAGGGTATCCACATTAAAATTGGATGGAGAGTTTAGGAGTTTCAGCTCCTTAACATGTGCCACCCTGTTTTTTAAGGGACCAAAAGTAATTGGACAATTGACTCCAATTCTATTTCATGGACAGGTGTGGGCAATTCCTTCATTATGTCATTCTCACTTAAGCAGATAAAAGGCCTGGGAATTGATTTGAGGTGTGGTGCTTGCATTTGGAAGGTTTTGCTGTGAAGTAAACATGCGGTCAAAGGAGCTCTCCATGCAGGTGAAACAAGCCATCCTTAGGCTACTTTAACACTTCCGTCGGTACGGGTCCAACGTACCGACGGACGTTGTGAAATTACTGCACGACGTGGGCAGCGGATGCAGTTTTTCAACGCATCCGCTGCCCATTCTACAGTCTGGGGAGGAGGCCGCGGAGTTTCGGCCGCACATGCGCGGTCGAAAATGGTGGCCGCGATGCAAAAAAAAGGTACATTGAAGTTTTTTGGGCGTCACATCCGCCAAAACATGACGGATCCTACGCATGACGAACGCGACATGTGCCCATCCGTCGCTAATACAAGTCTATGGGCAAAAAACGCATCCTGCAAGCACATTTGCAGGATCCGTTTTTTGCCCAAACCGACGGATTGCGACGGAGGACAAAAGACGAAAGTGTGAAAGTAGCCTTAAGCTGCGAAAACAGAAAAAACCCATCCGAGAAATTGCTACAATATTAGGAGTGGCAAATCTACAGTTAGCTACATCCTGAGAAAGAGAGCACTGGTGAACTCTTCAATGCAAAAAGACCTGGGCACCCACGGAAGACAACAATGGTGGATGATCGCAGAATAATCTCCATAATCGGGGATATCGGAGTCATGACATCATCAGTGTACAGGCTTATATATCGGAGCCATGATGTCATCACTCTACAGGTTTATATACCAGAGCCATGTCATCACTGTACAGGCTTATATTCCGAAGCCATGACGTCATCACTGTACAGGCTTATATAACGGAGCCATGTCATCATTAGTGAGGAGTGAGTGTACCTGTTGCTCGGGTGAGCAGTATTTGTTACTGTTCGAAGATTAAGTTTTCATCGCCGCAGCTGAATTATTTACAGCTATTAGCCTGCTTGATTACATGTGGAGATTCCCTAGCAACCAGGCAACCCCCACATGTACTCAGCCTGGCTAGTAGCTGTAAATCATTCAGCTGCGGCGATGAAAACTAAATCTCCGAACACTAACAAATACTCGGAGATCACCCGAGCAACGAGTACACTCGCTCATCACTATTCATCATCACTGTACAAGCTTATATACCAAAGCCATGTCATCATCACTGTACAGGCTGGTCATTCTTTATCTTTCTCTCTATTGAGTACTGTACTAGGTTTTGCATTTATCAGCTTCACAATAATAAGTGATCCTGCCATACATGTCATCACCTGTACTTATAACTACTAGGGTTGAGCGAAACGGGTCAAACATTTTCAAAAGTCGCCGACTTTTGACAAAGTCGGGTTTCATGAAACCCGATCCGACCCCTGTGCGGGGTCGGCCATGTGGTACGCGACTTTCGCGCCTAAGTCGCGTTTCAATGACGCGAAAAGCGCCATTTCTCAGCCAATGAAGGTAAACGCAGAGTGTGGGCAGCGTGATGACATAGGTCCTGGTCCCCACCATCTTAGAGAAGGGCATTGCAGTGATTGGCTTGCTGTCCGCGGCGTCACAGGGGCTATAAAGGGGCGTTCCCGCCGACCGCCATGTTACTGCTGCTGATCTGAGCTTAGGGAGAGGTTGCTGCCACTTCGTCAGAAGCAGGGATAGCGTTAGGCAGGGTCCATTAACCACCAAACCGCTTGTGCTGTAGCGATTTCCACTGCCCAACACCACCTTCGGTGTGCAGGGACAGTGGAAGCTACATTTTTTTTTTCCCCTCAGCGCTGTAGCTCATTGGGCTGCCCTAGAAGGCTCCCTGATAGCTGCATTGCTGTGTGTACGCCGCTGTGCAAACCAACTGCTTTTTTCAAAGCACAAATCCTCTTGTTCCTTCCTTTCTGCACAGCTATCTTGTTTGTTTGTCCACACTTTTTATTTAATTTGTGCATCAGTCCACTCCTTATTGCTGCCTGCCATACCTGGCTGAGATTACTGCAGGGGGGAGATAGTAATTGAAGGACAGTTCCTTTTTTTTTTTTTTGTGGGAGATTAAGATTGGCATTTCTGCTAGAGTGCCATCCCTGTCTGTGTCATCTCTCACTCAGTGAGCCATAGAAAGCCTATTTATTTTTTTGCTTGATTTGGGTTCTAAAATCTACCTGAAAAAATCACTACATCAATCAGTGGGAGAAAAATCTTGGCCTCAGGGCTTGTGTGCCACTCCTGACTCCCGTGTGTGCCATCTCTCACTCAGTGGGCCATAGAAAGCCTATTAATTTTTTTGCTTGATTTGGGTTCTAAATTCTACCTGAAAAAATCAATAAATCAATCAGTGGGAGATTAATATTGGCCTTTGGGCTTGTGTGCCAGTCCTAAGCGTGCCATCTCTCTCTCTCTCAGATAGTGGGCCATAGAAAGCCTATTTATTATTTTTTTTATTGGGTTTATAAATTTTCCCTGGAAAAAAAAAAAAAGTGGGAGATTAATATTGGCCTCTGGGCTTGTGTGCCAGTCCTGAGCGTGCCATCTCTCTCACAAATAGTGGGCCATAGAAAGCCTATTTATTTTTTTGGTTGATTTGGGTTCTAAATTCTACCTGAAAAAATCAATAAATCAATCAGTGGGAGATTAATATTGGCCTTTGGGCTTGTGTGCCAGTCCTAAGCGTGCCATCTCTCTCTCTCTCAGATAGTGGGCCATAGAAAGCCTATTTATTATTTTTTTTTATTGGGTTTATAAATTTTCCCTGGAAAAAAAAAAAAAAAGTGGGAGATTAATATTGGCCTCTGGGCTTGTGTGCCAGTCCTGAGCGTGCCATCTCTCTCACAAATAGTGGGCCATAGAAAGCCTATTTATTTTTTTGGTTGATTTGGGTTCTAAATTCTACCTGAAAAAATCAATAAATCAATCAGTGGGAGATAAATATTGGCCTCTGGGCTTGTGTGCCACTCCTGACTCCTGTGTGCGTCATCTCTCACTCAGTGGGCCCTAGAAAGCCTATTTTTTGTTTTATTTGTTTTCTAAATTCTCCCAGAAAAAATCATTTTATTTTATTTGGTTTCTAAATTATTCCTGAAAAAATCATTTTTTTTGTATTTTTTTTTTCTAAAGTCTCCCTGAAAAAAAAAAAAAAATCTCCCACTGATTTGATTTTTTAATATTGCCCTTTCTGCTTGTGTGCCAGTCTTGACTCCTGGGTGTGCCATCTCTCTCTCCAATTGTGGGCCATAGAAAGCCTATTAATTTTTTTGCTTGATTTGGGTTCCAAAATCTACCTGAAAAAAATCACTAAATCAATCAGTGGGAGATAAATATTGGCCTCTGGGCTTGTGTGCCACTCCTGACTCCTGTGTGCGTCCTCTCTCACTCAGTGGGCCCTACAAAGCCTATTTTTTATTTGTTTTCTAAATTCTCCCTGAAACAATCATTTTATTTTATTTTGTTTCTAAATTCTTCCTGAAAAATTCATTTTTTTGTATTTTTTTTTCTAAAGTCTCCCTGAAAAAAAAAAAAAAAATCAAATCAGTGGGAGATTAATATTGCCCTTTCTGCTTGTGTGCCAGTCTTGACTCCTGGGTGTGCCATCTCTCTCTCCCCAATTGTGGGCCATAGAAAGCCTATTAATTTTTTTGCTTGATTTGGGTTCCAAAATCTACCTGAAAAAATCACTAAATCAATCAGTGGGAGATAAATATTGGCCTCTGGGCTTGTGTGCCACTCCTGACTCCTGTGTGCGTCCTCTCTCACTCAGTGGGCCATAGAAAGCCTATTTTTTTTTAATTTGTTTTCTAAATTCTCTCTGAAACAATCATTTCATTTTATTTGGTTTATAAATTCTTCCTTAAAAAATCTTTTTTTTTTCTAAAGTCTCCCTTTTAAAAAAAAAAAAAAAAAAAAATCAGTGGGAGATTAATATTTACATTTGCGCTTTAGTGACAGTCCTGCGTGTGGCATCTCTCTCATTTGTTGCCACCAACAACAGAGTGTGTAACATTGTGCCTGATTTTCGTTGTGGTCTCACCCAACTGTAAAGGGGTAGCTAAATCATACTGAAGTTATAGCTCACCGTGTAAGTTGTGTGACAGCAAAAAATACCGTTAGTTTGGTAACGTTTTTAAAACAATGAGGAAGTCTGGTGGAAGAGGTCGTGGCCGGGGGCGTTCATTGTCAGCTGGTAATGAGGGTAGTGGTAGTGGTGGAGCATCAGGTGGTCGTGGGAAAAAAAATATTGCACCTAAGTCTGGAGCTGTGGAGCCAGGTTCGTCGTCTGGCTACACAAGGCCTCGAACGCTCCCTTTTCTGGGAGTAGGAAAACCGCTTTTAAAGCCGGAGCAGCAAGAGCAAGTTTTGGCTTATCTTGCTGACTCAGCCTCTAGCTCTTTTGCCTCCTCTCGTGAAACTGGTAAAAGTAAAAGCAGCGCGTCGTTAGTGGATGTTCACGGTCAGGGACAAGTCGCTTCCTTGTCCTCTTCAGCAAAAACAACAACAGAGAAGAATGCAGCAGGCGACACAACGGGTTACTCCATGGAGCTCTTTACACATACCGTCCCTGGCTTAGAAAGTGAAGCAGTTAACAGTCCATGCCCATTACAAGTTGAATCTGACATGGAGTGCACTGATGCACAGCCACAGCCAGACTACTATGCTGGTCCTTTGACTCAGACCACAACATTGCCCTCGCAGGGTGCTGATCAAGAATCAGACCCTGATGAGACTATGTTGCCCCATCACGAACGCTATACCACCGACCGACACGGTGACACAGACGAAGTTGCACACGAGCTACAAGAAGAGGTAATAGATGACCCAGTTCTTGACCCCGATTGGCAGCCATTGGGGGAACAGGGTGCAGGCGGCAGCAGTTCTGAAGCGGAGGAGGAGGGGCCGCAGCAGGCATCAACATCACAACAGGTTCCATCTGCCGGGCCCGTATCTTGCCCAAAACGCGTGGCAAAGTCAAAACCTGTTGGAGGACAGCGTGGTCATCCGGTTAAAGCTCAGTCTGCAATGCCTGAAAAGGTATCCGATGTTAGAAAGAGTGCAGTCTGGCATTTTTTTAAACAACATCCAATTGATCAGCGCAAAGTCATCTGTCAAAAATGTTCAACTACCTTAAGCAGAGGGCACAATCTGAAAAGTCTCAATACAAGTTGCATGCATAGACATTTAACTACCATGCATTTGCAAGCTTGGACTAACTACCAAACGTCCCTTAAGGTTGTAGCACCCTCGGCCAATGAAGCTAGTCATCAACGCAACATCCCTTCCGGCAGTGTAGGGCCACCATTTTCTGCACCACCTGCAGTATCTGTGCAGGTTTCTTTGCCAGGCCAAAGAAGTCAGGGTCAGGGAATCACCAGTTTCGTAGTAGGAAACACTGCATCTAGGGCACCGGCGGCAACAATACCATCTCCCACCGTCTCTCAGTCTGCCATGTCCACCGGCACCCCCGCTAGTTCCACGATCTCCAGCTCTCCAGTCCAGCTCACCCTACATGAGACTATGGTTAGAAAAAGGAAGTACTTAGCCTCGCATCCGTGTACACAGGGTTTGAACGCCCACATAGCTAGACTAATCTCGTTAGAGATGATGCCCTACCGGTCAGTTGAAAGCGAAGCTTTCAAAGCCCTGATGGACTACGCTGTACCACGCTACGAGCTACCCAGTCGACACTTTTTTTCCAGAAAAGCCATCCCAGCCCTCCACCAGCATGTTAAAGAGCGCATCGTCCATGCACTCAGGCAATCTGTGAGCACAAAGGTGCACCTGACAACAGATGCATGGACCAGTAGGCATGGCCAGGGACGTTACGTGTCCATCACGGCACACTGGGTAAATGTGGTGGATGCAGGGTCCACAGGGGACAGCAAGTTTGGGACAGTTCTGCCTAGCCCACGGTCTAGGAAACAGTTGGCTGTAGCCGTTCGCACCCCCTCCTCCTCCTCCTGCAGAAGCGAGACCTCGTCCACAGAACGCAGTCGCACAACCACTCCATCCGCAGCTGCCACTGTTGCACACCAGGTCTCCCATTATGGGGCAGCTACTGGCAAACGTCAGCAGGCTGTATTGGCTATGAAGTGTTTGGGCGACAACAGACACACCGCGGAAGTTCTGTCCGAGTTCTTGCAGAAAGAAACGCAGTCGTGGCTGGGCACTGTAGATCTTGAGGCAGGCAAGGTAGTGAGTGATAACGGAAGGAATTTCATGGCTGCCATCTCCCTTTCCCAACTGAAACACATTCCTTGCCTGGCTCACACCTTAAACCTGGTGGTGCAGTGCTTCCTGAAAAGTTATCCGGGGTTATCCGACCTGCTCCTCAAAGTGCGTGGACTTTGCTCACATATCCGCCGTTCGCCCGTACACTCCAGCCGTATGCAGACCTATCAGCGTTCTTTGAACCTTCCCCAGCATCGCCTAATCATAGACGTTGCAACAAGGTGGAACTCAACACTGCACATGCTTCAGAGACTGTGTGAACAGAGGCGGGCTGTTATGTTTTTGTGGGAAGATACACATACACGGGCAGGCAGTAGGATGGCAGACATGGAGTTGTCAGGTGTGCAGTGGTCGAAGATTCAAGACATGTGTCAAGTCCTTCAGTGTTTTGAGGAATGCACACGGCTGGTTAGTGCAGACAACGCCATAATAAGCATGAGCATCCCCCTAATGCGTCTGCTGATGCAAAGTTTGACGCACATAAAGGATCAGGCGTCTGCAGCTGAGGAAGAGGAAAGCCTTGATGACAGTCAGCCATTGTCTGGCCAGGGCAGTGTACAGGACGAGGTAGCGGGCGAAGAGGAGGAGGAGGACGAGGAGGATGATTATATTTTTAATGAGGAAGCTTTTCCGGGGCCAGTGGAAATTGTTGGCGCGGCAAGGCCGGGTTCTGGTTTTTGGAGGGACACAAGTGACGTGGATTTGCCTGAAACTGCCCCTCAACCAAGCACAACCACAGATTTGAGAACTGGAACTTTGGCCCACATGGCGGATTATGCCTTACGTATCCTCAAAAGGGACACACGCATAACAAAAATGATGAACGATGACGATTACTGGTTGGCCTGCCTCCTTGATCCTCGCTATAAAGGCAAATTGCAAAATATAATGCCACATGAGAACTTGGAACTAATATTAGCAACCAAACAATCAACTCTTATTGACCGTTTGCTTCTGGCATTCCCTGCACACAGCACCCGTGATCGTTCTAACACGAGCTGCAGGGGCCAGCAGACCAGAGGTGTTAGAGGGGCAGAAATCAGAAGTGGCGTTGGCCAGAGGGGTTTTCTGACCAGGTTGTGGAGTGATTTTGCTATGACCGCAGACAGGACAGGTACTGCAGCATCAATTCAAAGTGACAGGAAACAACATTTGTCCAGTATGGTTACTAACTATTTTTCATCCCTTATCGACGTTCTCCCTCAACCGTCATTCCCATTTGATTACTGGGCATCAAAATTAGACACCTGGCCAGAATTGGCAGAATATGCATTGCAGGAGCTTGCTTGCACGGCAGCTAGTGTCCTATCAGAAAGAGTATTCAGTGCTGCAGGTTCAATACTAACAGAAAAAAGGACTCGTCTGGCTACCCAAAATGTAGATGATCTAACCTTCATTAAAATGAACCACAACTGGATTTCGAAATCTTTTGCCCCACCTTGCCCGGCTGACACCTAGCTTTCCTATGTAAAGGTCTTGCCTGTGGACTATTCTGAACGACTTTTCCAATCTCGTAATTTGCAGCACCTGATTGTCCAGCATCCGACATGTTAACACCTCCCTAAATGGCCAAAGTCCCCACACGGGGCCGTGGTATCGCCACTTGGCGCCAGCACCCGTGAGAGTACTGTTTGTCTGAAGAGGTGGGTGTGCCCGCTTTTGGTCGACGGCACTGCCACTAGGTCCCTCATAGTACAATAAAGTGTCTGGCGGTGGTGGTGCGCACCCAACGTCAGACACACCGTTGTAATATGAGGGGCCCTGGGCCTGTACCGCCGGCCACAAGACAGTTCCCCCCCCCCAGCTCAAACAGTGCTCTACCACTTGCAAAATTTTCTCTCACAGCTCCACCAATGTTTAGTCTATGCGCTGACATCCTTCAATGCCTGGCACTGTCAATACCATTGTATTGACATTTTTGTTATGTTAGGCCTTCGAAGCCTGTCTGCGGTCACTCCTTCCACTAGGCCTCCACTGACCTGTCTACTGCTGCCCGTGATCCCCTGGAACCAATTTTAAATTGCCTACAGCCCAATTTTTGTTATGTTAGGCCTTCGAAGCCTGTCTGCGGCCTGTTCTTTCCACTACTACTACACTGACCAGGGCACTGCTGCCCGTGTTCCCCTGGAACCAATTTTAAATTGCCTACAGCCAGCCCAATTTATTATGTTAGGGCTTCGAAGCCTGTCTGCGGTCCCTCCTTCCACTAGGCCTCCTCTGACCATACCACTGCTGCCCGTGTTCCCCTGGAACCAATTTTAAGTTGCCTACAGCCAGCCCAATTTATTATGTTAGGGCTTCGAAGCCTGTCTGCGGTCCCTCCTTCCACTAGGCCTCCACTGACCTGTCTACTGCTGCCCGTGTTCCCCTGGAACCAATTTTAAATTGCCTACAGCCCAATTTTTGTTATGTTAGGCCTTCGAAGCCTGTCTGCGGCCCATTCTTTCCACTACTACCTACACTGACCAGGCCACTGCTACCCGTGTTCCCCTGGAACCAATTTTAAATTGCCTACAGCCAGCCCAATTTATTATGTTAGGCCTTCGAAGCCTGTCTGCGGTCCCTCCTTCCACTAGGCCTCCACTGACCTGTCTACTGCTGCCCGTGTACCCCTTGAACCAACATCAGAAAATATAAAAATAAGTATTTTGCTTATAAAACAGAAAATACTGGAGAGATATCAAATGCAGACATTTTAACATTAAAAACAAACACATACAACAAAAAAGTGGTACAGTACTAAAAATGGCCACCAGCTACAATAACTTTCTCCTGCAAGTAGTTAACTGAAAGTTTTTTTCAACTTAAAACACAGATATGGCATCCACCGAGTGTTGTCCTGTCGCGCCTTTTTTATATTATTGCCAAGAAGATGCAAAACAATGAAAAAAATAAAATCATTATTTACCAAAAAAATAGAGTAAGTCAAAACCACATTGCAAATAAACATTCATTACAAATAAAGAAGCAGGGCGCGTTCGAGGGTGAGTATATACCTAATAAGAATATAATCACCCTCGGACGCGCCCTGCTTCTTTCCGACAGCCTTCCTTCCTAAGAATCAGCCCTTCCGTGGTGTAGAGAGAGGGTGTGTTACACTCCAAGGTGTTCCCCAGGTTGCCTTTCCTGAGCTTCGATCTTCATGCTCTCGTTTAGTAGTTGTCGGAAAGTAGGCTGCATTAGGCCTACAAATTGGGTATGGGGTGGAGAGAGATGGTGTGTTACACTCCAAGGTGTTCTCCAGGTTTCCTCGCCATTGCTTCGATCTTCCGACTCTCGTTTAGTAGTTGTAGAAAACTACACTGCATTAGGCCTACAAAATGGGTATCGGGTGGAGAGAGATGGTGTGTTACACTCCAAGGTGTTCCCCAGGTTGCCTTGCCATTGCTTCGGTCTTCCGACTCTCGTTTAGTAGTTGTAGAAAACTACACTGTATTAGGCCTACAAAATGGGTATAGGGTGGAGAGAGATGGTGTGTTCCACTCCAAGGTGTTCCCCAGGTTTCCTTGCCATTGCTTCGGTCTTCAGACTCTCGTTTAGTAGTTGTAGAAAACTACACTGCATTAGGCCTACAAAATGGTTATCAGGTGGAGAGAGATGGTGTGTTACACTCCAAGGTGTTCCCCAGGTTTCCTTGCCATTGCTTCGGTCTTCAGACTCTCGTTTAGTAGTTGTAGAAAACTACACTGCATTAGGCCTACAAAATGGGTATAGGGTGGAGAGAGATGGTGTGTTCCACTCCAAGGTGTTCTCCAGGTTGCCTTTCCAGAGCTTCGATCTTAATGCTCTCGTTTAGTAGTTGTTGGAAACTACACTGCATTAGGCCTCCAAATTGGCTATGGGGTGGAGAGAGATGGTGTGTTACACTCCAAGGTGTTCTCCAGGTTTCCTCGCCATTGCTTCGATCTTCCGACTCTCGTTTAGTAGTTGTAGAAAACTACACTGCATTAGGCCTACAAAATGGGTATCGGGTGGAGAGAGATGGTGTGTTCCACTCCAAGGTGTTCTCCAGGTTGCCTTTCCTGAGCTTCTATCTTCAGGCTCTCGTTAAATTGTGGTTAAATGGAACAACTGCATTTGGCGTACTAGTTGGTTTGGGGCCTACTAACAGTGTCTGCCACTCCTTGCTGTTCTCCTGGTTTCCTGTCCTGAAATTCCGTTTTCAGGCGCTCATTAAGTAGTTGTTAATGTTAGACTACATTTGGCCTACTAGTTGGGTTGGGGCCTACTATCGGTGTCTGCCACTCCTTGCTGTTCTCCTCCACTGAACAAAGCTGTGCCGCCTGTTTACTACGGTTGCCAATTTTGAACTGCATTTCGACTACTTACTGATTTGGGCCTACTCTCTGTGTCAGCCTCTCATTCCAGTTGTCCTCCACTGCAATGCCCCCTGGTTATTCCTGTGTTTCCAATTTTGAACTGCATTTAGCCCACTTTATTATTTGGGCCTATATCTGTGTTTCCTCCTCATCCTGCCCATTGCCCAGCCAGTGATAGATGAGTCTGCTGGTACATTGACCCATAACGCAACATTCCCCGTGCACGCTACACAACATTGTGACCCTGCTGAAAGTCAGGTTGCTCTTCCCGCATACCATACCACCTTACACGGGGACAAAGAGGAAGGTGCAGATGAAAGTGCAGGTTCCTTCATCAGGTGGGGGGAGGAATACTAGTTGGCGACGTCACTGGCACAGGGCCTCTCATAGTACGCAAAAGTGTTGCTGCCGATGGGAGGCGCCCCCGCCGTGCAAACACACCGCTGTACTTTGAGGGGCCCTGTGCCAGTGCCAACGAGTGGGCCCCCCCTGCTTGCTCAGGTTCACAGCACTTGCAAAGTTGAAATACTTACCTCTCCCTGCTCCACTGCCGTGACGTGGTCCAGATTTCCTGGGCCCACTAATTACTTGAACCAGCCCTACCCACCACAACTTTAGCCAAATGACCTCCAATTTCAAATGCCTTCCAATTATTATAAGGTAAATTACGCTTGACAAGCTTCATTAAGAAGAATGGATGGTTTTGACATTAAAATGGGCACTCTAGGTGTTTTCCTGGCCCCCACTCACTGCCGACTATGCTGCCCCATTGACTTGCATTGGGTTTCGTGTTTCGGTCGATCCCGACTTTACGTCATAATCGGCCGATTTCACTCGACCCGACTTTTGAGATAGTCGGGTTTCGCGAAACCCGGCTCGACTCTAAAAAGGTCAAGGTCGCTCAACTCTAATAACTACCATAGGGACCCTTTATTGTTATATACAGTTGGGTGTGCAGTTGTAGCTTATATGCCATATAGAGGAATCCAGCTGGTCATTTTTTATCTTTATTGAGTACTGTACTAGGTTTTGCATTTATCAGCTTGACAATAATAAGTGATCGTGCCATACATGCCATTACCTGTCCTTATAACCACCACAGGACTCTTTATTGTTATATACATATATTTTCCTTGGACTGTTAGGCTATGTGCACACGTTCAGGATTTCTCACAGAAAATTCCTGAGAAAAACCGGACATTTTCTGCAAGAAATCTGCATGCGGTTTTGCCGCGTTTTTTTCCGGACATTTCCCAATGCATTTTGTAGTGGGAAATCCGCAAAAAAAACGCAAAATTAATGAACATGCTGCGGTTTTTACCGCAATGAGTTTTTTTCGCGGAAAAAACGCATCATGTGCACAAAAAATGCGGAATTCATTCTAAATGATAGGATGCTTATTGTATGCGTTTTTTTTGCGGTTTTATAGCGTTTTTATCGGGAAAAAACGCAAAAAAAAGCGCAACGTGTGCACACAGCCTTAAGGTAACCTATCTTGGAGGTATATGTGATCTTCTGTCAAGCATGTTTGTTTATTATAATAGATGGGCTTATATTCATTTCATTTTTTTTCTATGTAACCTGTACCTGCTCATTATATGAGGTTTGTTACATACTGTACACTTGTTATTTTTGAGTATTGCAATACCAATAATATCGCAGGTTTGGGGGGGGGGGGGGGGGTCTACCTCTTAATGGGGTTTGTTGTCTATTGTTTTTAAATGTTTTTTTTTAAATCTATTCTTGTGTGTTTTTGGACTCAAATAAATATTTAAAAGATTAAGTGATATTTGATATATAAATTTTGGGTGTTCCCCAGCTTGGGTATGTTTTTATTTTCTTTTTTTTTTTGTCTATTTCATTCTTTGACATACCTTGGGTAGATCCCCTCCGATTTCTAATTTATTACAGTTGGTGCCCTCCATACCCGGTTTGTCACTGTACAGGCTTATATATCGGAGCCATGTCATCATCACTGTACAGGCTTGTATATAGGAGCCATGTCATCATCACTGTACAGGCTTATATATCGGAGCCATGATGTCTTTGCTGTACAGGCTTACAGTTGTGCTCAAAAGTTTACATACCCCGGCAGAATTTTTGCTTTCTTCTCCTTTTTGAGAATATAAAATGATACCAAAACTTTTTCTCCACTCATGGATAAGTAGTTGGGTGAAGCCATTTATTGTCAAACTACAGGGCAGCACAGTGGTTAGTACTATTGCTTTGCCGCCTTGGGGTCCTGGGTTCAAATACCACCAAGAACAACATTTGCAAAGTTTGTATGTCCTCCCCGTGTTTGCGTGGGTTACTTCCCACATTCCAAAGACATACTGATAAGGAATTTAGATTGTGAGCCCCATAGGGGACAGCTCTTATAAGGTGTGCAAACTGTAAAGCGCTGCGGAATATGTTAGTGCTATATGAAAATGAAGATCATTATCACTGTACAGGCTTATATACCGGAGCCATTATGTCATCACTGTACAGGGGGGAAATGATCCTACTGGCAGAATGTATCTTGAATTTCACAGCCTTAGGCGCACAGTCAAGTAATTTATTTTTGATACACAGTGACTACATTTGAGCTAAAGTACCTACACTTTTTGAGGATCCCTAGAAGCATATGTCACAAGTGAACATTGAGATACAGGGAAAATAGGAGGGTTCTACCACTCGAGATATACCATTGCGCTGAGACCACCATTTAACATAATCTCTAACTAAAAATTTGTCTTTTCAAGGGATACAAGTCCTATTCTAGCTAGTGATGAGCGAATATACTCGTTATTCGAGATTTCCTGAGCACCCTCGGGGGTCCTCCGAGTATTTTTTAGTGCTCGGGAATTTAGTTTTTATTGCCGCAGCTGAATGATTTACACTTGTTAGCCTGGCTAAGTACATGTGGGGGTTGCCTGGTTGCTAGGGAATCCCCACATGTACTTATGCTGACTAACAGATGTAAATCATTCAGCTGTGGCAAGAAAAACTAAATTCCCGAGCACTAAAAAAACTCGGAGGACACCAGAGCGTGCTCGGGAAATCTCGAGTAACGAGTATATTCGCTCATCACTAATTCTAGCATTTATGCATCCTATATGTCTTAAAACTGTGTTACCAGATGAGATGTCATCTTGTCATTTTAATTAACGCTTAAAGTCCATTGGAGAACTCCCTCATACCTAGCCTACATGTAACTTTACAGTGAACTGCAAGACTTCAATGTATATTGTCTACTTACCCCATATTTTTGGTCCTTGCTTTTTCAAGTTTTTACAAATAAAATGTCATCAATTATAAAATGGAGTTTATTGTTTTCTCCTTCAAACGCTCCTCTGATTACAGAGTTTCAAGTAACTGGCGAATTGCTCTAACAAAATAACTACTCTTTAAATACTACTAACAGAGTATCGTGAATCAGTGGCTCCACATTTTATTAAAGAAAACAAGCAGCTGCAGATAGATGTAATTAGGGATGATCGAATAGCTTCGGATAAGTGCTTAGAGGGAACCTGGATACGTGGAGTGCTCCCGATAATTCGGCGCCACAGCTGTATATATTGTGACTGTCACACAGCCCCGACACATGCAGCTGCAGGGCCGGACAGCGGATTATCAGGGGGGATTTAGGTATCCAGGTTCCTAAGGCAGCTATTCAGGAAGCGCTATAGCTATTCGGATAAGGAGTTATCCAAAGCTATTTGATTATCCGTACTGTTAATCAGTGGAAATCACCAATTAAAAATGATGACAAGTGTCACCAATGTCCCCCTAGAGGACCTCATTTTGTTGCAAAACTCATGTTTTACTTCTGCGCTGTGAAACCCTGGCATGCAAAGTGGAATCACACAAACTTCCTTAACTTCGCCGTTCGAGAACTGTCCAGTAAAGGACATATCAGAGCTTGTTTAGATCAAAGTGCAAAATCTCAGTTTTGTATTTTCCCGAGGGTAACAGGAGAAATTGGACCCCAAAAGTTGCCCAATTTATCTTGAGTATGCTGATACCCCATATGTGGGGGGGTGGACCACCGTTTTGGCGCATGGGAGGGCTCGGAAGGGAAGGAGCGCCATTTGGAATGCAGACTTAGATGGAATGGTCTGCAGGCGTCACATTGCGTTTGCAGAGCCCCTAGTGTACCTAAACAGTAGAAACCCCCAAGTGATACCATTTTGGAAACTAGACCCCCAAGGAACTTATCTAGATGTGTTGTGAGAACTTGGAACCCCCAAGTGTTTCACTAAAGATTATAACGCAGAGCCATGAAAATAAAAAAAAAATTTTTCCCACAAAAATTTTTTAGCCCCCAGTTTTTTATTTTCCCAAGGGTAGCAGGAGAAAAGGGACCCCAAAAGTTGTTGTCCAATTTGTCCTGAGTACGCTGATACCCCATATGTTGGGGTAAACCCCTGTTTGGGCACACGGGAGAGCTCGGAAGGGAAGGAGCAATGTTTTACTTTTTCAATGCAGAATTGGCTGGAAATGAGATCGGACGCCATGTCGCGTTTGGAGAGCCCCTGATGTGCCTAAACAGTGGAAACCCCTCAATTATAACAAACCCTAATCCAAACACACCCCTAACCCTAATCCCAACGGTAACCCTAACCACACCTCTAACCCAGACACACCCTTAACCCTAATCCCAACCCTATTCCCAACCGTAAATGTAATCCAAACCCTAACTTTAGCCCCAATCCTAACTGTAGCCTTAACCCTAACCCTAGTCCTAATGGGAAAATGGAAATAAATACATTTTTGTAATTTTTTCCTAACTAAGGGGGTGATGAAGGGGGGTTTGATTTACTTTTACAGTGGGTTATTTAGCGGATTTTTACGATTGGCAGCCGTCACACAAAGACGCTTTTTATTGCAAAAAATATTTTTTGCGTTACCACATTTTGAGAGCTATAATTTTTCCATATTTGAGTCCACAGAGTCATGTGAGGTCTTGTTTTTTGCGGGACGAGTTGACGTTTTTATTGGTAACATTTTCGGGCACGTGACATTTTTTGATCGCTTTTTATTCCAATTTTTGTAAGGCATAATGACCAAAAACCAGCTATTCATGAATTTCTTTTGGGGGAGGCGTTTATACCGTTCCGCGTTTGGTAAAATTGATAAAGCAGTTTTATTCTTCGGGTCAGTACGATTACAGCGATACCTCATTTATATATATATTTTTTTATGTTTTGGCGCTTTTATACGATAAAAACTATTTTATAGAAAAAAAAATTATTTTGGCATCGCTTTATTCTGAGGACTATAACTTTTTTTTAAATTTTGCTGATGCTGTATGGCGGCTCGTTTTTTGCGGGACAAGATGACGTTTTCAGCGGTACCATGGTTATTTATTTGTCTTTTTGATCGCGTTATTCCACTTTTTGTTCGGCGGTATGATAAAGCGTTGTTTTTTGCCTTTTTTTCTTACGGTGTTTACTGAAGGGGTTAACGAGTGGGACAGTTTTATAGGTTGGGTCGTTACGGACGCGGCAATACTAAATATGTGTACTTTTGTTTGTTTTTTTATTTAGATAAAGAAATGTATTTATGGGAATAATATATACATTTTTTTCTTTAGGAATTTTTTTTTTTTTTTACACATGTGGAAATTTTTTAAAAAACTTTTTTACTTTGTCCCAAGGGGGGACATCACAGATCGCTGATCTGACCGTTTGCACAGCACTGTCAGATCAGCGATCTGACTTAGAGCACTACAGGCTTACCAAGCGCCTGCTCTGAGCAGGCACTTGGTAAGCCACCTCCCTCCCTGCAGGACCCGGATGCCGCTGCCATTTTGGATCCGGGCCTTGCTGCAGGGAGGAAGGTAAGAGACCCTCGCAGCAACGCTGCGGGGGTCTCAGGGAAGCCCACAGGGAGCCCCATCCCTGCGCGATGCTTCCTTATACCGCCGGCACACCGCGATCATGTTTGATCGCAGTGTGCCGGGAGTTAATGTGAGTTTGTCAGAGAGGTAATGGGCCAGGATGGAATAGGATGGGGAGATAGAGTGCCCTAGATGGGAGTTGCAAGGCTTCAGCAAGTAGAGAAGCTAAGTAAATGCGATAGAGGCAACCTCACTCCCCTAAGGGAAAAAGGACACAGAACTGCAGGTTGAATTATAGCCCACTCACTTACTGGACTATAGTACTGTGCTGGGTTGTGGTGAAGACACAGGATCTTGAGGCAGAACCAAGTAAGCTTGGAAAAGGTAGAGAGCTGTGTGTGAAGATGCTCTGTATTGTAAAGTAAACTTCTGAAGTTTTGCATCCACTATCTATTGTTCATAGTTCCCACCAAGTTACTGTACATTCCAGCCGAAGTCACCAGCATTATACGACCTGCGAGGGTGTAGCACCCTTAGGGTATGTGCGCACGTATTTTTGAGGGCTGCGGATTTTTCCACAGCGGATTTCATAAATCCGCAGGTAAAAGAAACTGCCTTTTACCTGCGGATTTACATGCAGAATTTGTGCGGATTCCGTCTGCGGTTTTACACCTGCGGATTCCTATAGAGGAGCAGGAGTAAATCCGCACAAAGAATTGACATGCTGCGGAATGTAACCCGCAGCGTTTCCGTGCGTTTTTTTTCCGCAGCATGGGCACTGCGGATTGCGTTTCCATAGGTTTACATTGTACTGTAAACGCACGGAAAGCTGCTGCAGATCCGCCGCAAAATCCGCACCGTGTGTACATAGCCTTAAAGACTAAGCCCACACACCAAACCAGGACCACCATTTTCATGGAGTATGCCAAGTGGTGCAAGAGACAAGTACCTCACCCATGGCTACCAACTCGTGTCACATTCCATATGTACTCTTTAAAAGCTTGACGATATTCCAAAGCACAGTACAAATATAATAAGGCAGCAGTGTGGTTTTCCAAAATATTCTGGAAACATCCACAATGGACAGCTAAGCTGCACACAAAGAGAAAAAATAAAATCTTGTAGTGACAATCAACAGCAAAAATTCACTTGCTTTCAAATTCATAGCACAGGCAAATATTTCCTTCAGATTTTCTCTGCAGCGTGGATAAGGTTCACTGTAACCTCATCAACTTTCCCGATTCTGTACTGCACAAATTTTCCACAAATTCTAGACAGAACACAATGCCGATTTTAAAGAGAATCTGTCAGCGCAGAAACACTGTTCAAATCAGGTACAGGTGCTTCACGGCAGCCAATCATTTGTATATACCTTCCCACCTGCTTGGTTTCAATCTGCACCCTTCTCTGGCTCTCTGAAGCCAGGGCTGCAAAAGCAGAGGGGGTGGGATATCAAGAGAAACCAAGCAGATGTGAAGATGTATATAAATGATTGGCCCCACCGTAAAGCACCAAACAGTGGGACTTGGTTTGAACAGTCATGCTGTGCTGACAGGGTCCCTTTAATTGTATGCCCACCTTAGCTTGATGAGCAGTGGTTTATTATTGCACTGGATGCCAGGCTGAAAAGCCACTGGTGGTTAGCTGCAATTAAACTGGACAACACTGAATCCACAGAAGTCAGTTTCAGCTGTGGATTATCTAAAGAAAGCACCAGGGGATTTGCTTATAGCAAACCTTTCTTGCTCAACCATTTTGCCCTGTTCCTCATCAAGCACATCTGTGGGTTTTCTCATTCATTTTCATTTTTTTTTTTTTACTACCAGAATGGAGTACTAAAAATAATTTGTGTTCTCTCCAGCTACAATTTTATATTTTGGTTAGAGCCTGGGTCTATAAAAATCAATTCTCCCTAGTAATGATGAGCGAGTGTACTCGTTGCTCGGGTGACCTCTGAGTATTTTCTCGGAGATATAGTTTTCATCGTCTCAGTTGCATGATTTATGGCTTCCAGATACGCTAAATACATGTGAGGAATGCCTGTTTGTTTGGCATTTCCTACAAAGCTCAGAAGGATCGGTGGGTAATTAGATCATTTTTACAGCTCTGCTCTCCATATAGTAGTCATGCTTCATAACATGGTGTACAAAGCACTGCACAAAACCCATTATTCCCTACACACAACAGTGACATGGAAAGGGGGCATCTGTCCATCCTAGCACAGCATGTGTACAGGAACTGTGACAATGAGACACGAGATGCATATATTCTATTTGTCCTTCTCCCAATACAGAGAATACATCTTTTCCATCCTCTAACCTCAGATCACAGTGACAGTCGAGAGCTGAGAACGTACTTTGTGTTTGTATATTTATTTGAACATGCAGCTTGAAACAAACCTGTTCTTCCCACAAACCAAAAAAAGCAGCTGCAAACTCTATTACAAAAAAACAAAAATCATTCAATTTATGTACATTATACAATCTAACCAAGGAGTGTGCTTGCATACCATAACATGTTTCTCTCCAAACCGGTCATTTAACCCCTTCATGACCCAGCCTATTTTGACCTTAAAGACCTTGCCGTTTTTTGCAATTCTGACCAGTGTCCCTTTATGAGGTAATAACTCAGGAACGCTTCAACGGATCCTAGCGGTTCTGAGATTGTTTTTTCGTGACATATTGGGCTTCATGTTAGTGGTAAATTTAGGTCAATAAATTCTGCGTTTATTTGTGATAAAAACGGAAATTTGGCGAAAATTTTGAAAATTTTGCAATTTTCACAATTTGAATTTTTATTCTGTTAAACCAGAGAGATATGTGACACAAAATAGTTAATAAATAACATTTCCCACATGTTTACTTTACATCAGCACAATTTTGGAAACAAAATTTTTTTTTGTTAGGAAGTTATAAGGGTTAAAATTTGACCAGCGATTTGTCATTTTTACAACGAAATTTACAAAACCATTTTTTTTAGGGACCACCTCACATTTGAAGTCAGTTTGAGGGGTCTATATGGCTGAAAATACCCAAAAGTGACACCATTCTAAAAACTGCACCCCTCAAGGTACTCAAAACCACATTCAAGAAGTTTATTAACCCTTCAGGTGCTTCACAGCAGCAGAAGCAACATGGAAGGAAAAAATGAACATTTAACTTTTTAGTCACAAAAATTATCTTTTAGCAACAATTTTTTTATTTTCCCAATGGTAAAAGGAGAAACTGAACCACGAAAGTTGTTGGCCAATTTGTCCTGAGTACGCTGATACCTCATATGTGGGGGTAAACCACTGTTTGGGCGCACGGCAGGGCTTGGAAGGGAAGGAGCGCCATTTGACTTTTTGAATCAAAAATTGGCTCCACTCTTTAGCGGACACCATGTCACGTTTGGAGAGCCCCCGTGTGCCTAAAAATTGGAGCTCCCCCACAAGTGACCCCATTTTGGAAACTAGACCCCCCCAAGGAACTTATTTAGATGCCTAGTGAGCACTTTGAACCCCCAGGTGCTTCACAAATTGATCTGTAAAAATGAAAAAGTACTTTTTTTTCACAAAAAAATTCTTTTCGCCTCAATTTTTTCATTTTCACATGGGCAGTAGGATAAAATGGATCATAAAATTTGTTGGGCAATTTCTCCCGAGTACGTCGATACCTCATATGTGGGGGTAAACCACTGTTTGGGCACTCGGCAGGGCTCGGAAGGGAAGGCACGCCATTTGACTTTTTGAATGGAAAATTAGCTCCAATTGTTAGCGGACACCATGTCGCGTTTGGAGAGCCCCTGATGTGGCTTAACAGTAGAAACCCCCCACAAGTGACCCCATTTTGGAAACTAGACCCCGAAAGGAACTTATCTAGATGTGTGGTGAGCACTTTGAACCCCCAAGCGCTTCATAGAAGTTTACAATGCAGAGCCGTGAAAATAATAAATACGTTTTCTTTCCTCAAAAATAATTTTTTAGCCCAGAATTTTTTAATTTTCCCAAGGGTAACAGGAGAAATTTGACCCCAATATTTGTTGTCCAGTTTCTCCGGAGTACGGTGATACCCCATATGTGGGGGTAAACTACTGTTTGGGCACATGCCGGGGCTTGGAATTGAAGTAGTGACGTTTTGAAATGCAGACTTTGATGGAATGCTCTGCGGGCGTCACGTTGCGTTTGCAGAGCCCCTGATGTGCCTAAACAGTAGAAACCCCCCACAAGTGACCCCATTTTGGAAACTAGACCCCGAAAGGAACTTATCTAGATGTGTGGTGAGCACTTTGAACCCCCAAGTGCTTCATAGAAGTTTATAATGCAGAGCCGTGAAAATAATAAATACGTTTTCTTTCCTCAAAAATAATTATTTAGCCCAGAATTTTTTATTTTCCCAAGGGTTACAGGAGAAATTGGACCCCAAAAGTTGTTGTCCAGTTTCTCCTGAGTACGCTGATACCCCATGAGTGGGGGTAAACCACTGTTTGGGCACACGTCGGGGCTCAGAAGGGAAGTAGTGACTTTTGAAATGCAGACTTTGATGGAATGGTCTGCGGGTGTCACATTGCGTTTGCAGAGCCCCTGGTGTGCCTAAACAGTAGAAACCCCCACAAGTGACCCCATTTTAGAAACTAGACCCCCCCAAGGAACTTATCTAGATATGTGGTGAGCACTTTGAACCCCCAAGTGCTTCACAGACGTTTACAACGCAGAGCCGTGAAAATAAAAAATCATTTTTCTTTCCTCAAAAATTATGTTTTAGCAAGCATTTTTTTAGATTCACAAGGGTAACAGGAGAAATTGGACCCCAGTAATTGTTGCGCAGTTTGTCCTGAGTATGCTGGTACCCCATATGTGGGGGTAAACCACTGTTTCGGCACACGTCAGGGCTCGGAAGTGAGGGAGCACCATTTGACTTTTTGAATACGAGATTGGCTGGAATCAATGGTGGCGCCATGTTGCGTTTGGAGACCCCTGATGTGCCTAAACAGTGGTAACCCCTCAATTCTACCTCCAACACTAACCCCAACACACCCCTAACTCTAATCCCAACTGTAGCCATAACCCTAATCACAACCCTAACCACAACCCTAATTCCAACCCTAACCCTAAGGCTATGTGCCCACGTTGCGGATTCGTGTGAGATATTTCCGCACCATTTTTGAAAAATCCGCGGGTAAAAGGCACTGCGTTTTACCTGCGGATTTTCCGCGGATTTCCAGTGTTTTTTGTGCGGATTTCACCTGCGGATTCCTATTGAGGAACAGGTGTAAAACGCTGCGGAATCCGCACAAAGAATTGACATGCTGCGGAAAATACAACGCAGCGTTTCCGCGCGGTATTTTCCGCACCATGGGCACAGCGGATTTGGTTTTTCATGTTTACATGGTACTGTAAACCTGATGGAACACTGCTGCGAATCCGCAGCGGCCAATCCGCAGCCAAATCCGCACAGTGTGCACATAGCCTAATTCTAAAGGTATGTGCACACGCTGCGGAAAACGCTGCGGATCCGCAGCAGTTTCCCATGAGTTTACAGTTCAATGTAAACCTACGGGAAACAAAAATCGCTGTACACATGCTGCAGAAAAACTGCACGGAAACGCAGCGGTTTACATTCCGCAGCATGTCACTTCTTTGTGCGGATTCCGCAGCGGTTTTACAACTGCTCCAATAGAAAATCGCAGTTGTAAAACCGCAGTGAAATGTGCAGAAAAAAACGCGGTAAATCCGCCATAAATCCGCAGCGGTTTAGCACTGCGGATTTATCAAATCCGCAGCGGAAAAATCCGCAGAGGACCAGAATACGTGTGCACATACCGAAACCCTAACCCTAGCCCTAACCCTAGCCCTAACCCTACCCCTATTCTAACATTAGTGGAAAAAAAAAATTTCTTTATTTTTTTATTGTCCCTACCTATGGGGGTGACAAAGGGGGGGGGGGGGGGTCATTTATTATTTTTTTTATTTTGATCACTGAGATATAATGTATCTCAGTGATCAAAATGCACTTTGGAACGAATCTGCCGGCCGGCAGAATCGACGGGCGCACTGCGCATGCACCCGCCATTTTGGAAGATGGTGGCGCCCAGGGAGAAGACGGACGGGACCCCGGCTGGATCGGTAAGTATGATGGGGTGGGGGGAGACCACGGGGGGGGGGGGGGGGGGACGGCCTTGTAATCGGAGCGCGGGAGGGGTGGAACGGAGCACGGGGGGCGTGGCACGGGGGGTGGAACGCAGCATCGGGGGGGTGGATCGGAGTGCAGGGGGGGTGATTGGAGCACGGGGGGGTGATTGGAGCACGGGGGGAGCGGACAAGAGCACGGGGGGGAGTGGAGCACTGGACGGAGGGGAGCCGGAGCAGTGTACCGGCCAGATCAGGGGGCTGGGGGGGCGATCGGTGGGGTGGGGGCACATTAGTATTTCCAGCCATGGCCGATGATATTTCAGCATCGGCCATGGCTGGATTGTAATATTTCACCAGTTATAATAGGTGAAATATTACAAATCGCTCTGATTGGCAGTTTCACTTTCAACAGCCAATCAGAGCGATCGTAGCCACGAGGGGGTGAAGCCAACCCCCCTGGGCTAAACTACCACTCCCCCTGTCCCTGCAGATCGGGTGAAATGGGAGTTAACCCTTTCACCCGATCTGCAGGGACGCGATCTTTCCATGACGCCACATAGGCGTCATGGGTCGGATTGGCACCGACTTTCATAACGCCTACGTGGCGTCATGGGTCGGGAAGGGGTTAAGGGAACAATGGGCAAAAGATAAAGGATCTTTGTAAATGAGCAATCTTAATTATGAAACATTAAATGAACCAGGAATTTTTTTTTCTAATAAATTACTGTGAAGCTTTATTTGTGCAGCACA
This sequence comes from Ranitomeya imitator, assembly GCF_032444005.1. Lineage (NCBI taxonomy): Eukaryota > Metazoa > Chordata > Amphibia > Anura > Dendrobatidae > Ranitomeya > Ranitomeya imitator. Next base: position 337,752,172 of record NC_091286.1, read on the forward strand.
GGGGAAACAGAGCTAGATCACATTTTTTATATGAATGCACTTTCAAAACAGATTCAAAATGTAGTGGAACGATGATCAGGCATGACAAAAAAAAAAACAACAACATTAGTTTCTTTTCACAACCTGAATAAAAATATTGGAAATGGTACAAAGGTTCGAGATATGGATAGAGGGGCCAAGTAAAAACTGGACTGAGGGAAGCCTTTCTAACAGCATGGATCCAGCAAAAGCAAAATAAATACTATAGTGCTAATAGAACACAAGAAACAACCGTATAAACAGAAGAACAAATTCACCTTTGTGCCATTACTTTCTGACCCAGCCGATCCGTTAGCTTATTGTATACTGCCACCTTGTGTTTACTAAACAAACTGCAACATTGAGAATATAGATATACAGCGACTTATATTGGGTTTTCCTTTATATACCACATCTGAGTAATTAATGTGGAATTTTCAAAGCCCAAAGCTTTGCAGAACAACCTAACTTTGTGCAAAAGGAGAAATGTCCCACCAGGGCATTTACATATACAGTTAGACATTTATACTCCACGTTGATCTAAGTTGCCATAACAGTGGCTGGGACGTTTTTGAGTTTTTTTATGTGCAGGTTTTCCACATACGAAAAGAACAGTCAATATGTTTTATACAGTAAGGAAGTGTCTTATTAAAAAAAAAATAAAGTGGTAGCCATTATGGCAAAATGTGTTTATTACGTTCAGTTTTTGACTCTCAGTGAAACTGCTACCAACAAAGATGTGGCCATAAATAATTGAAAAAAAACAAACAAAAACTTACATACAAAACGTGGCAATAAACCTTTATGTGCAACTTGGCTACGATTTACCAATTTTGAGTTATCCTGGCCATCAAGCTTTAGAAGAAAAAAAAATTAAAAAAAAATTCAAAAGTGAATGAACAAATAAGTCTATAAAAATGTAACTTTTATTTAAGGCAACACTGGGCTACTTCACAAATCACCTGAAATATATACATTGCTTTACACAACTATAAAAGTTCCAGGACATTCACATAAGGTTCCCTTAACACAGTGACACACACACGGTTGGACTGCATACTTTCACTTTCATGATCAAATGGAGCATGGCTGTTCTTTGGTCCCTGGCATTACACAACATTACCACTGCTGGGACGTGACACTTCAGAATTCATTAACAGGTAACCGCTCAAGGACAACCCTGTAACCGGAATTATTACATCCAGGATGAAAGACGTGATCAGGTTTGCTGCATTAGAAGAATACTTTCTTCAAAACAAGTCATGTAAAGTGCATGGTTATTAATGAGTAGCCAATGGGTACAGTGTACTAGCCATCACCCGCAGAGGTCTAGCTGGAAGTACAATTGTAGTAAATAGAACCAAAGCCTGTAAGACCGCGTTCACATATTGAGCACCCAGTGCAGATTGTGGGTAATCCATTTAACTTGGGTCTTTTGTTCCCCCATAAAGTTTAAAAGGAATTGGTCACCGGGTATTTGCCGTTATCTTGAGAGCAGCATGAAGTGACTCCAGCGATGAAATACTGTTCTGCACACAGACGCTTCGATAAAATCAATTTTATAGGCTACAGACAAAGCAGTGCTCTGAATGCGGAGCTCTGTATAACCCCGCCCACACCACTGATTGGCAGCTGCGTACACTGTGCATAAGCGGCAAACTGCCTATCAGTGTTGGGGGTGTGGTTACAGAGAGGAGGAATATGTGGCAGGAGACGACTAGTCCTCTAGTGATAATCTCATCCTGATAAAACACTGATTTTATTGAAACCAACAAGCAGCCAATTAAGTCACACACCGATGGAACCAGGGTCTCTACCACTTTATCATGCTGCTCTAAGTAGCAAAACCCTGCTGACACATTTCCTTTAATGATCACATCATGGACTTTATAACCTGCAGTCTGCATGTTTAAGTTTGAATTTAACACTGAAATTCTACGGACTAGCAGAATGAAATTCAATCTGCGTGTTTCAGTGGAAAAAGTCCTGAGCTTTTGCCAATGTTTTCCGATTTTACTGAAAATCCATGATGTAATTTACAGGTGTAAGATTATAAAAAGGACCATTATGAAGACTAACCAGATAGCCAGCAACAAAATGCTGAAAAAGCTCCACGTGACCTATTCTTGAAGGAGGCTCATTCAATGGGTAAATAAAAAAAACCAAAACGATGTAATAAAGATATAAAATAATAAATGGGATAAATATATAAGACATGTTCAGCTTTTTTTGCTCCCTAGCAAGACCCATTTCAGATACCGACTATCTACCATTAATATTATTTTATCACAAGCCAGAAGGTTGTTACAAAATGTTATTTCCATGCTAGAGGTGGCCAAAATGATAGGAACTCTGAAGAACTATACTATGCTGGTAATTAAAATGGAATTTCATCAACCCTGCAATTATACGTGACATACTGATACATGGTTAGGTGGAAGCATGAAAATTGGATGTAATTTTATTCAGCCCAACAGGGGATGCTGGTGACTGATATTTTGCACAACGGCTTGTTAACTGTAAAAACTTCTGAAGGTAAACAGCACCCATTAAATCCATTCCTAATTGAAAGATAAAAACCATAATTTCTTATGTATTGATTGTACATGTGTCAACCATACGGTCGGACTGGCTTGCAGCAGTAAGCATTGTACACACGTGTAATGCAACCAAGATTTCAAGTATTTACATATTAAAAACTATCAATAGATGCTCTGTAAGTACTTACATAAAATGTGCAACCCAAAATAAGTCCAATACAAATTTTCTTTAAAAAAAATGTGATTGCTAGATTAACAAATTAAAATCCGAATATAAATGTGTAATTTAATAGTTTAGACGTAGGCAGCAATGTGTGACACTGATATTTACAAAATAGGAATAATAAAAAAAAAATCCCTCCCCCTCCAAAAAAAAAAGCTATGTACAAATATCATGTACAACATGAGCAGTGAGCCTGGTAAATAAATCAAATTACACGCATAATAGACAAACTGTTTGTGGAAATGACAATTTATCAATAGAAATAAAAAGGGTTCGGAGCATTATTTACAGAACTGAATAAAATGTCTTTCCTTAAGTCCCATAGGGATAAAATTGAATAAAAACCATTGCATGACTTTAGCCATGGCATTTTTTTTCTTTTTTTAGCCAATTTAAGTAACTTTCACAAAAAACCCTAATAAAAATACATTTATTGGCATGCCGCATAATTTCTAGTTCACAATAAATGTACAGGCTTTGAATATACTAGGACCGTTCTATAATGTGGCTTTAACGTCTTAGTCTACATTTTGTTCCTTCGAAACATTAGGAAGTTCTTTGCAGAAAACGTCTCGTCTTTTTAAAATTACAACCGGTTTCAGTTCATTTAGCTGCTTAAGAATCAGCTCAATGTAATCATTGAATGCCTCATTTAAAACTATTTTTACATTATCCATGTTAGGTACATGTGATGGGTTAGAAAAAAGTAACCGAATATCAGTGTCAAAGTCATCATCAACAGAAAGCCTTGGACTTTCTTCACTTGGCTGTGGAGCTGCCTCTGTTTCAGTTGTACAATTATCTTCTTCTACAGTTTTCTTTTCCTTAACAGATTCTTCGAGGAACTTGAGGAATGACACTTCAAATCCCATAGGTTTGAAGGAACTCAAGTCAAATGCTGGTGTCTCATCACAACTATCAGAAACCAATATGTCCTCACAGCTAAGTGTGCTACTAGTCTCACCAGACAATACTTCATCCTGTGCATCAATTTTTCTTTTTCGATTAGGCGTTCCATGCTTTTGCTTATTGGTTCTTTTAACAACATTTGCAGGCCTCTGTGGCTCTGACAGACAAGAACTTGTTTCCAGTAAGTCACTGCCTACAATGGGTGAGGTTCTCGATTGGCTCTCTGAGCTTGTACTCTCCTCATTGCTTAGTTTTGAAATAAATAGTTCCGTTAGTTCATCCATCTCATCCTTTTCCGTTTCACTCTGTTGGGAAGTTGAAATAGTGGACTCATCACTACTTTCAAGTAAATTTGCAGTTATTTGTTTTGTTGGAGGCAATGTATCACTGGGGCCCTCGATAACTTCTGGCTTTTCAATTACTTCTGCCGACTCTAACTTGGGCAACTCAGACTCCTTAACTTTTGGACGTACACTTCTTTTGCATACAACAAGTGTTTTTTTGTGCTTTTTAATGAATGGTCTAGATAGTTTGTGGGACTTATAATGTCGAATCATATTGTTTTCAGAGGCAACAACTGACGTACAACCACGCACCATGCAAGGATACTGCTTTGTATTAAGGTTACTGCATTCTGCCAGCGCAGCTTCTTTATCCTTTAAGGAGTATGTATGTCTACCATATTTAAGGATTGATGGCCCCGTCTCATTTTGGCCAATTTTGCAGCTTTTAAGTTGTTTTGCTCTATTGCCGATTTTACGTTTTTTTGCTTTAGGAACAACACTATCATTTTCCTTCTTTTGTCTGGGAACTTTATTTTTTTCTTTAGCAGGTTTGTCTTCAACAATTTCCTGATCATTTGCACTCATCTTCCTGGGCCTAATTAAATGTTCTTTATGTTTATCTTTGTGCTTAATATAAATATGCCGAAGCAAATTCGATCTAGTGGCATACACACGGTCGCAGCCTTCGCAATCACATTTGTACATTTCCTCCCCTTCCATTTTAATAGGCTTCATTTTAAGGCCATGGACTTCCTCGAGGTGTTCAATGTAATTTGAACAAGTGGTAAAAGTAGCCGTACACTGGCTTTGATCACAATTAAACTGTCCTACGTTACCGGGGGAGATTACATTTTCAATTTCCTCGGCAATCATCTCATGAAGTTTCACATAATGTTGGATTAAACTTGCAAAACTGGAAAATATTCGTGAGCAGTCCATCTCTGTACATCTGAACTCTTTGAGAATTGGTCCATTGCTGTCTTCTCTTAGGTCTTCTTCTAGAGAGAACTTTGAGGCATCTGACTTGTGGAAAATTTGGTAATGTAGTATTAGGTTCTGCTGAATTGTGAAACCTGCTGTGCAGCCCTCATGAACACATTTGTAAGGTTTATAAGTGTTAGAAGTCGGTGTAGGCTTGCCTTCTTTTTCCATTGCGTTTTTAAGCTTCAGTTCTTTGTCTTTTGGCTTTCTTCGCCTTTTTTTGCTTTTCTGATTAACTGCAATTGAATGTGACTCTACAGAAGGCAGATCAAGTGGCACTCTAATTTCTTCAACTTTGGGGACTTCTGTTTTCACAGTTGGCAATTCTTCGCAAATCTCTGGATTCTGATCTAAAGGTTCAAGTTTTGTCATTCCTTGAGCAACTTCATAAAGTTCAACGCCTTTTTTTATTTCAGGACTTCCACTTGGCATTTCAGGAGACAAATCAATGTTTTCACTAGCAGATTTTCTACCATAAGGCCTTTTTATTTTTAACTGTATCATTTGTTCTGAGGTAAAGTGATGCATTGACATGCAGTGGGCACGGAGATTTGAGTTCCTAGTGAACGTCTTTGTACATGAAGGTATGACGCATCTGAAGGGAGCAAACTTGAGCTGATGTTTCTTTATCTCTCCTAGTTTTTCTTCTGTGTAATAATGGACTTTAGTATAATGCTTGAACACAGCGTCTTTAGTCATTGCACTATAGGTACAGCCCTCCTCTCGACAAATAAAAGGTTTGTCGTTACATTTTTCACCTAAGTGTGAAGATGCATCTGGTGATTGTTCAGACAATAAACTTACACTAGGATTTGGAACAATTACACTAGACATTATGGGTAATGATTCAAAATGTGGACATTTCTCTTCTCCTAATCCTGCACACATCGCATTATCTACAAGCTGAAGTTTCTGCACTAAGTCCATGATCTCCAACACCTGTTCATCATACCTGACACTAGCTTCCTGAGTAGGAGACACTGAGCAGATAGGTATGTTCATTTTGTCAGTGGGACTGGAAGCAGTGTTCGTAGATATGCTATGCATGACACCAGTTATATCATCATCCATGCAGCTAGAAACACTAGACTGACTCTGCGGCAAAGTAGAACAAATATTCTGAATGTTGCCATTAGAGTAAACTTCAGTGGGGTCGCGAGGCAATGATTGAAAGGTCTTCGCCTTAAAATCAGGGTGGACATTTAGTTTTTCAGTTCCGTTATGATCAGAAGCAAATTCAGGAAGTTGCAATGTGTCACTTTTCTCTTGCTTTTCAGAAAGCTGGCATATTTCATGTGTCTCCGGGTTAGTTTTAAGACCTCCATTGATGCAAGACATAAGCAACTCTTTGTCGGCACTGCTTAAATGTTTTGCAAGGTTTTCCAATAAATCAGAACCATAGGTCATAAAGTTTGGTTGGATGTCAGCACACATTGGTAAGCTTCCAACAGCTGCCAAAATATTTTTTGCCAGTTCATGTGAAGCCTCTACCACAGGAGTGTCAGTTTTTTTCTTTCTTTTAGAACTGTTGCTTTTTTTCTTTGTGGTAGTTGAAGAGCTCTGAGGTCCACTAATAACAGATACTCGAGTGCCACTTACTGGTTTTGGAATGCATGGGTTTCCCTCAACGGAATTAGCCATTAAATTAGGACACACATTACTATTTGCTTGGTCTACAAGAAGTTCACATCTGTTAGTACATTTATTCATATTAAGGTTTTCCAGGTGGTGTCCACCCTCAATGCTGCAGTTATTCAGCAAGACTTGTGTAGAGACTGTAGTTGATGATTCAGCTGGGTTTATCTGATGACTAGTGCCGATGCAATCATCTGAAGTTATTGTGGGAGAGAGCGCTTTGATGCTTATATTTTCGCAGGTTTCAAAATGTTGCTTTACCGGACTTCTCATGTTGTTCTCAGATGGTGAATAGCTAGATATGCTGGGATGTATAAAACCACTGTGCAAATACTGAGTGTTCTCATTGTCAGAGTGAACAGGTGTCAAATACGGCTCATCTTTAACAGTCACTTCAGGGTTAAAAGTCTGCGCAGGTGGCTGTGCGTCTTGCTGTGGACTAGATGAAAGAATCATACTTGCCAAAACAGAGGGCTGACCATCTTTTTCTGAATGTACTGAAGGAAGGTCATAATCTTGATGGGGCTTACATACAGCTCTTTTAGATAAATGGCCACCCAAAGAACGTGGATTATCAAACACTCTAAAACATCTGCTACAAATAAATTTACCATCTCTGATAATTGCAGGGCATCTAACACGAGGACTTTGCTTTGACTTTCGCTCTCTCATTTTGTTTGTCCTGTCACCACTATTTTTATCTGCAGAATTTGAGAGCATGGTAGATGATTTATCCAAATTAAAATTAGCATCCATTTCAGTTCCATCAACCTGGGTCTCAGAATCAGCATCTTCTTTTAAGAGAGCCTCATTGGCTGCTAGAACATGATCTGAACTGCCTCCAAGCTGAGAAAACACTGTACTTCCACTCAAAGAAGATATGATTGGTAGAGGATCATTTTCTGTTGGCATTGGAAGAAATGGGTCAGAACCATTTTCAAATTTCATAGGCAAAACTTTTGCCAAATCATCTATTTGTGATGTCAAGGTAGAATTGCTCAAATTTCCAACTTCAGGGCCCAAGAGCGTTTCAGACACATTTTTAGACATACCTTGGGACACAACAGTTTGTATGGGACTCACAGGATTAACTATGTTTCCAAGATGTGTCGGGAAGACTGGATTTGGCAGATGTTGCAACTGGTTACAGAAACTAGGGTTCACAGCATTCTGCAGAGGAGACTGAAAGTTAGAATTATTTTGCCTCCCAGGCCCAGCAAGTATAAGGTAGGTAGGTTTTTCATTGGATATTACAGGCTTTTGTCTTTTTCTGTTTTTGCGTTCTGTCTTAAAGGCATTATAATGGTCAGGGTGGGTACTCTTCATGTGTTTGCCAATGCTCTGAACTGAATTATATATTCGTGTGCATCCCTCTACATTGCATTTGAACTGTTCAGTTGGAGCTGGTGGTAATGGAGTCAATTTGACATTACTGACAGGAGGCAACACATTTGAGAGTGTATTACTTGTTTCAAGCGACAGTGGCAAAAGCTGTTGAGTCTTTGCGCTGTCATACGCAGAAATAACTAGATTATTCTCACACATCTGGGCAGTTTGGTTAGTAACATTAAATGGCATTATGTTAGTCATGGGATGGTCTGTTTTCATCTTCCGCTGAGTAGCATCAGATTGAGCTGTATTGGGCTGACCATGGTTGGCATTTTTTGCATTTTGAAACAATGAGAGGCACTGTTCAACCATTCCTGAATTGGCTATTGCTTGTGTCTCATCTGCCGGATCTGCACTGGGAAGCAGTTTATTTTCGCTCAAGAGGTCATGAAACCCTTCAACAAGAGATGGTAATTTAATATTTCTAGATACAGCTGGGTAAGTAGGATGGACCAATATGTCTGCTTTAGGTAAAATATTGGGAGCTACAGCAGGAGTTGGTAAAACTGGACCTAACGATTCAGAGTTAGGGAGAGCCTCACTGGAAGATGGAAGTAGTTGGTTTAGCATATGCATAGAATTCTCTAATCCACTGGAACACACCGGAAGGGCTTTCCGGTCGAGGAGTGATGCATCAGCCATACTAGGATCTTTAGCCATGGTAGAACTGGGAACATCTGATGAATGTAGGGACAGGCAATTCGAAACTTTATTTGCTTTGGACTTTTGTAGTGATTTTCTTTTGACACTTACACATTTAAGATCCACAACCATTGTTGCCACCTTGGGCTGATCTCCAGGCTTGTTAGCCTCTGGCACTGAAGAACCTGGTGAATGCTCAGATGAGTGCTTTTGTAATTGAAGTTCAGAATGATATATCTTTCCACAGCCAGGGATTTTGCAGGTGAATGTGTTGTAGTGTTGTGCTTCATGGTCAAAGAGCATATAAGCTGCTGAAAATATTCTCCCACATTTTGGAAACATACACTTTGCTCTGAAATCCCGATGCGCCTTTCTGTGAGTTAGTAAATCTGCGTAGCTGTCAAAGGTTGCCTTGCACTTCATTTGTATACAAATATATGGTTGGCTTCCGCAGTGCATTTGCAAATGATCATTTAGGTGAGTTAAATTGACAAACTGCCTTCGGCAATACTGACAAACTACCTTTTTGCTCTGTATCTGTAGGAAACGTGTAGCTTCTTCACTGTCTTTATGACCCTTCACGTGTGCAATTAAATTTTTGAAATATTTGAATCCTTTGTTGCAAAACTGTACGGGGCAAGGAAACTCATTAACTAATGCGGTTTTGTCTGCCTGTAAATTTTCGGACTGAGTACCCCCCTTATCATTTTCATCAGAGTTGTCATTATCATTAAAAACTATAAAGTCGTCCGAGTAAAGGGTGTTTTTCTTCACTTGTCGCTCTAGTTTGGTGACCGTCACACTTTTCTTATTCTTACAAGTCTGAGGCTTTTTAGGCAAATCCACCAATCTCTTGCGAGGCTGCATCGATTCCAGTCTCTCTTTGCAGGACTGTTTGACATGTAATGTTACATGAGGGATAAAGATTTCTTTAGTGGTATATTGTTTTGAACAGATCGGACAACTATAGATACCATCTATGCAGTGTTTTTGAGCATGTCGAATTATGCGGTGACCCAGAAACTCTTTGTCACACAAGACACAGTATTGCATGTAAGCTTCCCAGTTTCTAAATTTTGCAGATATATATCCTTGATCTTGTATTTTCCTTATACGTTTCTTTTTCTTCTTTTCCTCAGTGACCCCTGGGGCAGGGGAGGGGTCAGTAAAGAAATCAATTCCATTTTCTGTAGTATCCTTAGTCAATTCTTGGAAATCATCCACTTGATCATATGCCTCGTCATTTAACTCATCGATTGAAGATACAATAGATGCCTCTTCTCCCATCAATGCCAGACATTGACGCTTCAAAGTTTTCCAGTCCCAAAACTCAGGATCAAATGGCCATCGAGTTTTCAAGACCAGCAACATCTCGCATCGTAAGGAGTTTGGTACAGGAAGACTTTCTTCATCGTATTTTTGGTCTGGTTGGTTATAGAGCATCTCCACAGCATAGTAAGCATCCACAGTGGGCTCCAAAAGGAATTCAGTAAGTTGGCAAGCTCTCTTGACCTCCAAGTCATCGGGCAACAAACAAGAGATTGTTTTGCAGATGGAGATTTTCACCTTGGCATTGTCACTTGATTCTAAGCGAAGGGCTCGTACACACAGCTCAATACAAGTTGGAAGTCCTGCTGCCTCGGTCTGAAATAACAAAAGTAAGAGTTAAACATTAGTAGTATTTGGCTGAAATACAGACTTTTCCTTCAGCAATTTTCTGCAAAGGTCACCTAACCATACAATACATGTTCTAAAGTATTTTAAAAAGATTCAATAAAAACAGTAGATCAACATGTAACAATGCATACAAAGCTCATCTCACTTAGAACCCGTTTCTGTGTCAATGATTATAAACATGCAATCTTTTATTTGACCACACAAAATAGCATTGCATAGAATCAGTCAACTAATAACAGATGTACCTATGCTTTTAATCATTCAAGACCTATGACGTAAACTTGCGTGTCATGTCCCTTGCTCGGTGCACCCCCATATTTCCCTGCACATGACTTGATTTAATCAGACATGTCCAGCAGTGGAGTGAAGATCCGCCCATGGCTGTTAACCTGCTAAATCCCACTGTCAATTTCTGACAGCGGTATTCAGCACACAGAGGCATGGGGGTTTGTCATTCCCCACTTCCATTGGAATGTCTGCTGATGGGTTGTCATCACAACAGGTGTTTACTGATGACCCTCATACCTGTCATTAACCCCTTAGTGACAGAGCCAATTTGGTACTTAATGACCAGGCCAATTTTTGCAATTCTGACCACTGTCACTTTATGAGGTTATAACTCTGGAACGCTTCAACGGATCCCGCTGATTCTGAGATTGTTTTTTCGTGACATATTGTACTTCATGTTAGTGGTAACATTTCTTCGATATTACTTGCGATTATTTATGAAAAAAACGGAAATATGGCGAAAATTTTTAAAATTTTGCAATTTTCAAACTTTGTATTTTTATGCCCTTAAATCAGAGAGATATGTCACGAAAAATAGTTAATAAATAACATTTCCCACATGTCTACTTTACATCAGCACAATTTTGGAAACAAAATTTTTTTTTGTTAGGGAGTTATAAGGGTTAAAAGTTGACCAGCAATTTCTCATTTTTACAACACCATTTTTTTTTAGGGACCACATCACATTTGAAGTCATTTTGAGGGGTCTATATGATAGAAAATAATGAAGTGTGACACCATTCTAAAAACTACACCCCTCAAGGTTCTCAAAACCACATTCAAGAAGTTTATTAACCCTTTACGTGCTTCACAGGAACTGAAACAATGTGGAAGGAAAAAATGAACATTTAACTTTTTTTTGCAAACATCTTAATTCAGAACCATTTTTTTTATTTTCACAAGTGTAAAAACAGAAATGTAACCATAAATTTTGTTATGCAATTTCTCCTGAATACGCCAATACCCCATATGTGGGGGTAAACCACTGTTAGGGCGCACCGCAGAACTTAGAAGTGAAGGAGCGCCGTTTGACTTTTTCAATGCAGAATTGGCTGGAATTGAGATCGGACGCCATGTCACGTTTAGAGAGCCCCTGATGTGCCTAAACAGTGGAAACTCCCCACAAGTGACACCATTTTGGAAACTAGACCCCTTAAGGAACTTATCTAGATGTGTGGTGAGCACTTTGAACCCCCAAAGTGCTTCACAGAAGTTTATAACGTAGAGCCGTGAAAATAAAAAATCGCTTTTGTTTACACAAAAATGATCTTTTCGCCCACAAATTCTTATTTTCACAAGGGTAACAGGAGAAATTAGACCACAAAAGTTGTGCGATTTCTCCTGAATACGTCGATACCCCATATGTGAGGGTAAACCACTGTTTGGGCGCACCGCAGAGCTTGGAAGTGAAGGAGCGCCGTTTTACTTTTTCAATGTTGAATTGGCTGGAATTGAGATTGGACGCCATGTCGCGTTTGGAGAGCCCCTGATGTGCCTAAACAGTGGAAACCCCCCACAAGTGACACCATTTTGGAAACTAGACCCCCCATGGAACTTATCTAGATGTGTGGTGAGAACCTTGAATGCCCAAGTGCTTCACAGAAGTTTATAATGCAGAGCCGTGAAAATAAAAAATATTTTTTTTTTCCACAAAAAAGATTTTTTAGCCCCCAAGTTTTTATTTTCACAAGGGTAACAAGAGAAATTGGACCACAAAAGTTGTTGTCCAATTTGTCCTGAGTATGCTGGTACCCCATATGTGGGGGTAAACCACTGTTTGGGCGCACGGCAGAGCTCGGAAGGAAGGAGCGCCGTTTTGGAATACAGACTTTGATAGAATGGTCTGCGGGTATTATGTTGCGTTTGCAGAGCCCCTGATGTACCTAACCAGTAGAAACCCTCCACAAGTGACCCCATTTTGGAAACTAGACCCCCAAGGAACTTATCTAGATGTGTGGTGAGAACTTTGAATGCCCAAGTGCTTCACAGAAGTTTAGAATGCAGAGTCGTGAAAATAAAAAATATTTTTTTTTCCACAAAAAAGATATTGTAGCCCCCAAGTTTTTATTTTCACAAGGGTAACAGGAGAAATTGGACTGCAATAGTTGTTGTCCAATTTTTCCCGAGTACGCTGATGCGCCATATGTGGGGGTAAACCACTGTTTGGGCGCACGGCAGAGCTCGGAAGGGAAGGAGCGCCTTTTTGGAATGCAGACTTTGATAGAATGGTCTGTGGGCATTATGTTACGATTGCAGAGCCCCTGATGTACCTAAACTGTAGTAACCCCCCACAAGTGACCCCATTTTGGAAACTAGGCCCCCCAAGGAACTTATCTAGATGTGTGGTGAGAACTTTGAATGCCCAAGTGCTTCACAGAAGTTTAGAATGCAGAGTCGTGAAAATAAAAAATATTTATTTTTTTTTCACAAAAAAGATTTTGTAGCCCCCAAGTTTTTATTTTCACAAGGGTAACAAGAGAAATTGGACCCCAGAAGTTGTTGTCCAATTTATCCCGAGTACGCTGATGCCCCTTATGTGGGGGAAACCCACTGTTTGGGCGCACGGCAGAGCTCAGAAGGGAGGGAGCACCATTTGACTTTTTGAGCGCAAAATTGGCTGTCGTGTTTGGAGACCCCCTGATGTACCTAAACAGTGGAAACCCCCCAATTCTAGCTCCAACCCTAACCCCAACACACCCCTAACCCTAATCCCAACCTGATCCATAATCCTAATCACTAACCCTAACCATAATCACAACCCTTACCCCAAAACAACCCTAATGTCAACCCTAACCATAACCCTAATCAAAACCCTAAATCCAACACACCCCTAATCCTAATCTCAACCCTAACCTCAAACCTAACCCTAATCCCAATACACCCCTAATCACAACCCTAACCTTAACCCTAATCCCAAACCTAACCCTAATCCCAAGCGTAACCCTAATGCCAACCCTAACCCTAATACCAACCCTAATCCAAACCCTAACCCTAATCCCAGCTCTAACCCTAACTTTAGCTCCAACCCTAGCCCTAACTTTAGCCCCAACCCTAAGGCTACTTTCACACTTGCGTCGTTTGGCATTCCGTCGCAATCCGTCGTTTTGGACAAGAAACGGATCCTGCAAATGTGCCCGCAGGATGCGTTTTTTGCCCATAGACTTGTATTGCCGACGGATCGTGACGGATGGCCACACGTCGCGTCCGTCGTGCACTGGATCAGTTGTGTTTTGGCGGAGCGTCGGCACAAAAAAACGTTCAATGAAACGTTTTTTTGTACGTCGCATCCGCCATTTCTGACCGCGCATGCGTGGCCGTAACTCCGCCCCCTCCTCCCCAGGACATAGATTGGGCAGCGGATGCGTTGAAAAACTACAGCTGCTGCCCACGTTGTGCACAATTTTCACAACGTGCGTCGGTATGTCGGGCCGACGCATTGCGACGGCCCCGTACCGACGTAAGTGTGAAAGAAGCCTAACCCTAAATTTAGCCCCAACCCTAACCTTAGCCCCAACCCTAACCCTAAATTTAGCCCCAACCCTAGCCCTAACCCTAGCCCTAACCCTACCCCTAACCCTAATTTTAGCCCCAACTGCTGTTCTCCTGCCGGCCGGCAGATGGAGACAGATGGCGGGCGCACTGGGCATGCGTCCGCCATGTTCTTCTGCCGGCGGCCAGGAGGAGCAGCAAGAGGATCCAGGGACCTAGGTGAGTATGCTAGGGTCCCCGAATCCCCCTATTTCTCTGTCCTCTGATGTGCGATCACATCAGAGGACAGAGAATTACACTTTACTTTTTTTTCTTTTTCTTTTTGCGGTCGCCGGAAAACAGTTAATTACCGGCGATCGCAAAACAGGGGTCGGTAATACCGACCCCGATCATGCTCTTTGGGGTCTCGGCTACCCCCGGCAGCCGAGACCCCAAAGATTCTCCCGGTGCCGGCCGGCGGGCGCACTGCGCATGCGCCCGCCATTTTAAAGATGGCGGCGCCCACCGGGAGACACGAGGAGCATCGGGGGAGCTAGGTGAGTATTGGGGGGCCACCTGGGACCCCTTTTCTCTGTCCTCCAATGTGCGATCACATCGGAGGACAGAGAAATTAAAAAGAGATCGCGTTTTTTTTTTTTTTTGCGATCGCCGGTAAACGGTTAATTACCGGCGATCGCAAATGCGGGGTGGGTTAAAACCCCCCCGAATCATGTTCTCTGTGGTCTCGGCTACCCTCGGCAGCCGAGACCCCGGAGAAAATCGGCCTCTGGGGGGCGCTATGGACTTTTTCCACAGCGCCGTTAATTAACGGCGCTGTGGTTTAAGTACCCTTAGCGGCCGCCGTTAAAAGGCGTATCGGCGGTCGCTAAGGGGTTAAGCTCCTCCTGTGGCTGGTGTTCATACGAGATCGTTATTTTCTCTAGACAGAGCAGTGCTATTGCACTGCTATGTACAGAACACATGATCAGACAATAACAGCTTCAATTCCCTTAAGGGGACTAGTAAAACCAGTAAAGTTTTTTAAAAATATGAAAAAAAAAATAAAATAAATAAAATAAATACAAAGTTCAAATCACTCCCATTTTGCCCCATTAAAAATAAAACTTGAAACATTTAAAAAACATTTGATATTACTCAGTTTCTAAAAGTCTGATCTATCAAAGTATAAAATTAATCTGATCACAACAGCGTTACGACAAAAAAATCAAAATGCCAGAATTACTTATTTTTTGGCCACAGCAACAATGCAATTTAATGCAATAAGAGGTGATCAAAGCCATATCTACCCCAAAATGGTATAAGTAAAAACGTCAGCTCAGGGTACAAAAAATAAGCCATCACCCAGACCCACATCACGAAAAATGAAAAACATTATGGGTCTCGGAAAAAGGAAATAAAATCAAAAATACTTTTTTTGAGTTGCACAAATAAACAAAATATTATATGTTTGGTATCTGCGTACTTGTACTGACCTGGAGAATCATATTACCAGGTTAGTTTTACGGTATAGTGAACATGGTACCTTATTTTCTGGTGTATAAGACGAGGAGACTATCCTTCAGGCCCTGGGATCCATATTCATGTAAAAAATAAAGAAGAAAAATAGAAAACATGGATATACTCACCCTCGGACGGCCCCTTGCTCACAGCGCTGCTAGCGTCTGCCTCCGTTCCTGAGAATGCAGAGAGTGAAGGACCTTCGATGACGTCGCGGTCACATGAGCGGTCAGGTGACCGCGACATCATCGAAGGTCCTTCACTCTCTGCATTCTCAGGAACGGAGGCAGACGCTAGCAGCGCTGTGAGCCAGGGGCCGTCCGAGGGTGAGTATATCCATGTTTTTTATTTTTATTCTTTATTTTTTACATGAATATGGATCCCAGGGCCTGAAGGATAGTCTCCTCTCCTCCAGACACTGGGAACCACACGCCGACATCCAGGATCGCTCCCTGCACACGCCGTACCCGGCGTATAAGACGACCCCCGACTTTTGGGACAATTTTTAGGAGTCAAAAAGTCGTCTTATATGCCGGAAAATACGGTAAATAAAAAACCCCAAAAAATAACTGTGGAATTGCACTTCTTTTTTGCAATTTCAAAGCACTTGGATTTTTGCCCCCGGTTTCCAGTACACTATATGACAGAATGAATGGTGCCATTCAAAAGTAAAACTCGTCATGCAAAAAACAGCCCTCGTATGGAAGAAAGAGAAAAAATGGAAAATCGCCATGTCATGAAGGGTTTAACCCCTTTACCCCCAAGGGTGGTTTGCACGTTAATGACCAGGCCAATTTTTACAATTCTGACCACTGTCCCTTTATGAGGTTATAACTCCGAAACGCTTCAACGGATCCTGGTGATTCTGACATTGTTTTCTCGTGACATATTGTACTTCATGATAGTGGTAAAATTTCTTTGATAGTACCTGCGTTTATTTGTGAAAAAAACGGAAATTTGGCGAAAATTTTGAAAATTTCGCAATTTTCAAACTTTGAATTTTTATGCAATTAAATCACAGAGATATGTCACACAAAATACTTAATAAGTAACATTTCCCACATGTCTCCTTTACATCAGCATAATTTTGGAACCAATTTTTTTTTTTTGTTAGGGAGTTATAAGGGTTAAAAGTTGACCAGCAATTTCTCATTTTTACAACACCATTTTTTTTTAGGGACCACGTCTCATTTGAAGTCATTTTGAGGGGTCTATATGATAGAAAATGCCCAAGTGTGACACCATTCTAAAAACTGCACCCCTCAAGGTGCTCAAAACCACATTCAAGAAGTTTATTAACCCTTCAGGTGTTTAATAGGAATTTTTGGAATGTTTAAATAAAAATGAACATTTAACTTTTTTACACAAAAAATTTACTTCAGCTCCAATTTGTTTTATTTTACCAAGGGTAACAGGAGAAATTGGACCCAAAAAGTTGTTGTCCAATTTGTCCTGAGTACGCTGATACCCCATATGTGGCAGTAAACCACTGTTTGGGCGCATGGGAGAGCTCGGAAGGGAAGGAGCGCTATTTGACTTTTCAATGCAAAATTGACAGGAATTGAGATGGGACGCCATGTTGCGTTTGGAGAGCCACTGATGTGCCTAAACATTGAAACCCCCCACAAGTGACACCATTTTGGAAAGTAGACCCCCTAAGGAACTTATCTGGATGTGTGGTGAGCACTTTGACCCACCAAGTGCTTCACAGAAGTTTATAATGCAGAACCGTAAAAATAAAAAATCATATTTTTTCACAAAAATTATATTTTTGCCCCCAATTTTTTATTTTTCCAAGGGTAAGAGAAGAAATTGGACCTCAAAAGTTGTTGTCCAATTTGTCCTGAGTACGCTGATACCCCATATGTGGCAGTAAACCACTGTTTGGGCGCATGGGAGAGCTCGGAAGGGAAGGAGCGCAGTTTGACTTTTCAATGCAAAATTGACAGAAATTGAGATGGGACGCCATGTTGCGTTTGGAGAGCCACTGATGTGCCTAAACATTGAAACCCCCCACAAGTGACACCATTTTGGAAAGTAGACCCCCTAAGGAACTTATCTGGATGTGTGGTGAGCACTTTGACCCACCAAGGGCTTCACAGAAGTTTATAATGCAGAGCCATAAAAATAAAACAAAATTTTTTTCCCACAAAAATTATTTTTTAGCCCCCAGTTTTGTATTTTCCCTAGGGTAACAGGAGAAATTGGACCCCAAAAGTTGTTGTCCAATTTGTCCTGAGTACGCTGATACCCCATATGTGGGGGGGAACCACCGTTTGGGCGCATGGGAGGGTTCGGAAGGGAAGGAGCGCCATTTGGAATGCAGACTAAGGGTACGTTCACATTTGCGGTTTGCGCCGCAGCGTCGCCGCCGCAACAAAACGCATGCGTCGTGCGGCCCTATCTTTAACATTGGCGCCGCATGGGGCCGCATGTGCATGCGTTGTGTTGCGTTTTACGCCGCATGCGGCGTTAGGGCTCACCTGTCTGGGCGCGGCAAACGCAACATGTTGGATTTTTTGTGCGGCGCCGACCTTTTAAAAAACGCATGCGTCGTGCGGCCCTATCTTTAATATTGGCGCCGCATGTGCATGCGTTTTGCTGCGTTTTTGTTTGCGTTGTGCGTTGCGGCGACGACGCTGCGGCGCACAACGCAAATGTGAACTTAGACTTAGATGGAATGGTCTGCAGGCGTCACATTGCGTTTGCAGAGCCCCTAATGTACCTAAACAGTAGAAACCCCCCACAAGTGACACCATTTTGGAAAGTAGACCCCCTAAGGAACTCATCTTGATGTGTTGTGAGAGCTTTGAACCCCCAAGTATTTCACTACAGTTTATAACTCAGAGCCATGCAAATAAAAAATATTTTTTTTTCCACAAAAATTATATTTTAGCCCCCAGTTTTGTATTTTTCCAAGGTTAGCAGGAGAAATTGGACCCTAAATGTTGTTGTCCAATTTGTCCTGAGTACACTGATACCCGATATGTGGGGGGGAACCACCGTTTGGGCGCATGGGAGGGCTCGGAAGGGAAGGAGCATCATTTGGAATGCAGACTTAGATGGATTGGTCTGCAGGCGTCACATTGCGTTTGCAGAGCCCCTAATGTACCTAAACAGTAGAAACCCCCCACAAGTGACCCCATATTGGAAACTAGACCCCTCAATGAACTTATCTAGATGTGTTGTGAGAACTTTGAACCCCCAAGTGTTTCACTACAGTTTATAACGCAGAGCCGTGAAAATAAAAAATCTTTTTGTTTTCCCACAAAAATTATTTTTTAGCCCCCAGTTTTGTATTTTCCCAAGGGTAACAGGAGAAATTGGTCCACAAAAGTTGTTGTCCAATTTGTCCTGAGTACGCTGATACCCCATATGTTGGGGTAAACCCCTGTTTGGGCACACAGGAGAGCTCGGAAGGGAAGGAGCACTGTTTTACTTTTTCAACGCAGAATTGGCTGGAATTGAGATCGGACGCCATGTCGTGTTTGGAGAGCCCCTGATGTGCCGAAACAGTGGAAACCCCCCAATTATAACTGAAACCCTAATCTAAACACACCCCTAACCCTAATTCCAACGGTAACCCTAACCACACCTCTAACCCTGACACACCCCTAACCCTAATCCCAACCCTATTCCCAACTGTAAATGTAATCTAAACCCTAACCCTAACTTTAGCCCCAACCCTAACTGTAGCCCCAACCCTAACCCTAGCCCTAACCCTAGCCCTAACCCTAGCCCTAACCCTAGCCCTAACCCTAGCCCTAATGGGAAAATGGAAATAAATACATTTTTTTTTATTTTTCCCTAACTAAGGGGGTGATGAAGGGGGGTTTGATTTACTTTTATAGCGAGTTTTTTAGCGGATTTTTATGATTGGCAGCCGTCACACACTGAAAGACCCTTTTTATTGCAAAAAATATTTTTTGCAATACCACATTTTGAGAGCTATAATTTTTCCATATTTTGGTCCACAGAGTCATGTGAGGTCTTGTTTTTTGCGGGACGAGTTGACGTTTTTATTGAAAACATTTTTGGGCACGTGACATTTTTTTATCGCTTTTTATTCCGATTTTTGTGAGGAAGAATGACCAAAAGCCAGCTATTCATGAATTTCTATTGGGGGAGGCGTTTATACCGTTCCGCGTTTGGTAAAATTGATAAATCAGTTTTATTCTTCGGGTCAGTACGATTACAGCGATACCTCATTTATATCATTTTTTTATGGTTTGGTGCTTTTATACGATAAAAACTATTTTACAGAAAAAATAATTATTTTTGCATCGCTTTATTCTCAGGACTATAACTTTTTTATTTTTTTGCTGATGATGCTGTATGGCGGCTCTTTTTTTGCGGGACAATATGACGCTTTCAGCGGTACCATGGTTATTTATATCTGTCCTTTTGATCGCGTGTTATTCCACTTTTTGTTCGGCGGTATGATAATAAAGCGTTGTTTTTTGCCTCGTTTTTTTTTTTTTTTTCTTACGGTGTTTACTGAAGGGGTTAACTAGTGGGACAGTTTTATAGGTCGGGTCGTTACGGACGCGGCGATACTAAATATGTGTACTTTTATTGGTTTTTTTTTTTTATTTAGATGAAGAAATGTATTTATGGGAATAATATTTTTTTTTTTTTTTCATTATTTTGGAATATTTTTTTTTATTTTTTTTTTACACATTTGGAAAATTTTTTTTTTACTTTTTTACTTTGTCCCAGGGGGGGACATCACAGATCAGTGATCTGACAGTTTGCACAGCACTCTGTCAGATCACTGATCTGACATGCAGCGCTGCAGGCTTCACAGTGCCTGCTCTGAGCAGGCTCTGTGAAGCCACCTCCCTCCCTGCAGGACCCGGATCCGCGGCCATCTTGGATCCGGGGCTGGAGGGAGCAGGGAGGGAGGTGAGACCCTCGCAGCAACGCGATCACATCGCGTTGCTCCGGGGGTCTCAGGGAAGCCCGCAGGGAGCCCCCTCCCTGCGCGGTGCTTCCCTGCACCGCCGGCACATCGCGATCATCTTTGATCGCGGTGTGCCAGGGGTTAATGTGCCGGGGGCGGTCCGTGACCGCTCCTGGCACATAGTGCCGGATGTCAGCTGCGATAAGCAGCTGACACCCGGCCGCGATCGGCCGCGCTCCCCCCGTGAGCGCGGCCGATCGGCTATGACGTACTATCCCGTCCAGGGTCAGATAAGCCCAGGGCACCTCGACGGGATAGTACGTCTAAGGTCACAGAGGGGTTAAAACTTTCAAGTCACATGGTCAGAATTTGCAAAAGTAAAACTGTGGCTGAAGAATTGTATTGCTGGAATATTATATACCGTATATACTGGAGTATAAGCCGAGATTTTCAGCCCATGGTAGGGAGCCTGTGGTGTACACAGGAGGCGCCCGCTGTCCGCGAGCAACGCTGGGATGCGGCGCGTGAGGTGGGTGGAGCTAAAATGTGACATCACAGATGAGCGAGGACGGAGGCTCGGTTAGTGAAATAACCAACACGTTTCGAGAGGTATCTCCGCTCTTCGTCAGGGCTGTCCTGACGAAGAGAGGAGATATCTCTCGAAACGCGTTGGTTATTTCCCAACGCATCCCAGCATTGCTCACGGCCGGAGCATGCGGAAAGCGGGCGCCTCCTGTGTACACCACAGGCTCCCTACCATACAGCTTCATTCGTTAAGCACTCCTCCTCTCCGGCAGCAATTCCCGAGCACCGCACTCCGGCTCGGGAACATCTCCACTGCCAGATTATTACCCTGTCGGGTCCTGCTTAACCCTCTACCTCATCTACAACTTCGCAAGTAAGTGTGCCTCCTTACTAACCATTTAAGCACGCTGTATTGGGGCACACACACCTGATAATCATTCAGTGTACTGTATACTATATATTTCTATCTATACACAACAGAGACTTCTCATCACACCGTTAACACGGTAATGGTATTTCTCCTCATTGGCAGCAAATCCTAAACGCCGCAATTCGGCACAGCTCTAGTGGATTGCCTATCTAACCCCCTCTTCTACGTGTCTGACAGTACACTATACATGGCAGCACTAGTAAGTACATTTTTATGCCTTTAGTGTATTGTATACATCTATTCCCAAAATACCCTATACACTATTATAGCTTTCCCAACAGCTGCATCAGCAAGCAGGATTTACGGATTGACCTACGCACGTTAAATCATCCTTAGCAAGCGAGTACTAGCACATTATATTTCTATCCATTCTTTGTACTATTCACTCTTGCTATATCCCCACCTCAGTTCAGCTAGTGCGGCGATTATATTACATTATCACTAGCCTATTTTGCCTCTTCAACAGGTATATACACAGAACCTGTTCTAATCGCCAGCTGCTTCTGAAACACACACACACACACACACACACACACACACTGTATATGTGCATTGCTTGGAAAACTGCACAGGTTCCCTCCTCTCATTCATCATTTGCCAGTCGCACAGAACAATAAGGCAAGATGAGGGACAAAGCCAGCATCCAGGATGTAATGACCCCATTACCAACATCTGCCATATATGTGGGACAGATGTCGGGAGCGAGTGTATGGAGCGAGTTTACAACGTGAGGCGTAACTAGGAGATAATAGCTGTGTGTTACAGCCATGATCTGAATCTAAGAGAAGAGGATGAGCAGAGCTCCACCTTTGACTATTAACCTGTTAAATACCACTGTCAATCTCTGATAACAGTATTAGGAGTGTGTTGAAGAAAAAGGAATTTACAAGGGGTTGTCCACTACTTGGACAACCCCTTTTCACTACCTGATTCCCCCTTGTAAAATAATAATACCTATAACTGACCTATGATGCCGTTCCAGCAGTGTCAGCACTGGCATGCATATGACATCACATATATATCTGGAAGAAGTGAGCGCTGATGCTCCTCTCTTCCTCCGGAAGTATGCAATTTGTTAGAAAGTGGGTATAGTGATCCAAACACAAATTGGCCGTAAAAGTCGTGTGATGTTATTATGCTCAGGAGAGTCACTGCTGACACCGCTGGAACAGCGCCAGCACTGGACATGAAGTATAGTTGTTATTTCACAAGATGGAAACACAGGCATTGAGACCGGGGTAGTACAAGTAGTGGACAATACCTTTACTTACATATAGAAGGCTGGCTTCCTCCTCGTTATGCCATAAAGCATACATAAACTTTCAATGACAGGTAGAGAGCTATATGTGTATATACCTCTACTAGTGATGAGCGAGTATACTCGTTGCTCAGGTGACCTCCCGAGTATTTGTTAGTGCTCTGAGATTTAGTTTTCCTTGCCGCAGCTGGATGATTTACAGCTACTAGACAGCTTGAATACATGTGGGGATTCCCTAGCAACCAGGCAACCCCCACATGTACTCAGGCTGGCTAGTAGCTGTAAATCATTCAGCTGAGGTGATGAAAACTAAATCTTCGAACACTAACAAATACTCGGAGGTCACCCGAGCAGGCTTGGGAAAACCCGAGCAACGACTATACTCAGTCATCACTCCTCTCTACATGTTTCCTTAGGCAATATGTAGTGGGTGCAATAATAATAATAATATTATAAGCAAATACCTCCAATAAGAAATGTATAATTTTTTTGATTCGCTATGGCTTTTGTCTTCATGTGCCGGCATTGCAGGACTTCAGGTATCCATGTTAGTGGTCATAAAAATGGATACCTAAAGCCCTGCAATGCTGGCACATAAGGAAAGAGACATAGCGAATCAGAAAAACTTTACTACAATTCTAATTGGAAGAATTTGCTATTATTACACTTACTACATACTGGGATAAGATCTTGGAGATGGGAATACCCCTTTAAATGTGTATAACTTATTGTACGAGACCTGAGCATCGAAAAAAAATTGTTTGTAGAAATAGTATAAACATATATTTAGTATTTAAGGGTTCTCAAATGGTCTCGTGAATAGCTCATAACATTGCAGTCTCTATTTTCTGGCAGACTGGGCACTTCTATATGAGTGACAGTTCTGGTGACTAGCAGAACTGTAGTATTAGTAGAACTATAAAGCTCAGCATAGGTTCTGCTATAACACATTCTGCCCTCAGTGGTTGGTTTTGAAGTTTACACTGCAATCACTGTATTTGCATATAGAAATAACAGGGCAATTGAACATGCACATCGTTCAGGACAGTGCAAGCCATGAGGAAGAATGCCAGGGATTGTTATTACATGAGACTGATAAAAGCAACTTGGTCAGGAGCTGAGAGGGAGGAAAAGTGGTTTGGTGAGCAGAAAGGTTCTGTATAAAAATCTGGCTAGAGAAGTGGCTGGGATGTTAGGAGTAGTGATGAGCCAGTGTACACATTGCTCGGGTTTGCCAGAGCATGCTCAGGTGGACTCCCAAGTATTTGTAACTGCTTGCAGATTTAGTTTTCATTGCCTCAGCTGCATGATTTACAGCTGATAGCTTGAATACATGTGGGGATTCCATAGTAACCAGGCAACCCCCACATATACTCAGGCTGGATAGCAGCCGTAAATCATCCAGCTGCGTCAACAAAAACAATCTCTGAGAAGTTACAAATAGTCGGGAGACCACCCGAGCATGCTCGTTAAAACCCGACCGAGTACACTCGCTCATCACTAGTTAGGGAGTTTAATTCCTGGAATACAACTATTGCATATATTTGGCTAGGTTTTGGTGGTCGATCTCCTTGGAAACAAGCTGCAAACTATGCAAGATAAAACCTCATTTCAGTACACTGAAAGCAGACAAAAAAAAGTCAATTGCAAATCGGCTTATTCTTTTTGGTTAGGTGGCTTACCTCTGACTGAATAACCTTAATGAGAAAGAAGATGTGATACACAGTTTTCGTTAGCTGAGACAGCTGGCGACATATTTCCAAATATACTTGTATAGATGGTTCAACTCTTCTCTGCAACTTACTCCAGAACAGCGTCAATTCCCTGAGAACAAATATATAAATACACATAAGAAACCAAGAGCCAACAGATTTTCCTGGTTAGCTGCCTTGTACTGCAGTGTGGTCAGTTTGACCCCCAAACACTCAAGACCACAATTAAACATGGCATAAATGTTTGACTAAAGGGCTGTCCTGATCATTAATCTGAATGTTAGGGTTTACAGTAACACATTTGTAGAGAACTCCAAAATGAGCATGTGATTCTTAGTAAGACCCAAGACTTTTCTTAGTTTTTCTACATACTTACCAGGCACAATACATTTCCCCAAATTGAAGCTGGCGGGATAGAAAAGCTGCACACAGGATAAGTGATGTTTTTTCATCACCTTCAGACTCCAGATTGCATATCATTTCCAATGCATCCTTGCAATCTACTTTGGCAATCTAAAAAACAGGGTACGTTTTATGTAGTGTATACTGACAGTCACACAATATGACAATGGCAATAAAACATAAATCCTGTGTGTATTTGGCTGGTTCACCTCTTTATATGATTGGTTGTGCTCTCTACATTAACAACTATTTTATAAAATTGCATTTTAGCTCCTTAGAACAGTGAAAATCAGAACTGATTAGCAAAAAAAATTTATGTAATACAATATATAATTTTCAATAAAAGAAGAAGTGCATAGTTACCAAATATGTTCATTTAACAAGGACCATATGAAGCAGTATACTATAGGAGGTGTGGATCAAATCCGCGCTGCCGCAATAACGATGAGGTTCCAGCTGATAGTAGAGTTAAAACAGTGGTTTATTCAATGCGTTTCAGGGCTCTTATGGCCCCTTCTTCAGGAATTACCATGTTGTATGCTGAAATTCTTGAAGAAGGGGCCATAAGAGCCCTGAAACGCGTTGAATAAACCACTGTTTTAACTCTACTATCAACTGGAACCTCATCATTATTGCGGCAGCGCGGATTTAACCGGCTTGTGGATCTGAGGCAGCCGAAATCTTCACATGCCTGCTTTCAGCTTCACCAGGTGAGCGATTTTCTTGGTGATTCCTCCATTTTTGTGAGATAAGACCCTATTTGCTCTTTGTGTCTCCCTTTTCCCTTCAAATATCATTTAACAAGGACAAAAGAATACAGCCAATTTTTCTTGGTTTAAGGCTGAATTCAGACCTTTGTATAACACATTTACAGACTACGATTTTCAGATTAATATAAGAATGTAAGGAGCTGTTGAGTCTGGGGCAGGAGACCTGTGGTCAGTCCTGAAGTCGCAGTCCGTACTAGGACAATGACAGATAGCAGTATGAATTCGACATTATCGAAAATATTCAGTTCTCAATAATGGAGGGAATTTTAATTAGATTGCTTAGTGCTGGTTGCCTAGGTTACAGACTACCGCTAGAGTCTACCAGAGGTGACTGGCAGGGAGCTCAGTGCTCACAAGCTTTTAAATAGCTGTATTCACAGTTCTTAATGTAACCGGTTCTGGCTAACTTTGTTGACACCGCAAATGTTACATTTTAGTTGAAAAATATATATTTTTTATTTTAATGGTTATAAAATTCTGTGGATTGCCTGAGGGGTTAAAATAATTCTCAGAACACCCTTAAATGAATGTCTTGAGATGTGTAGTTTCCAAAATGAGGTCACTTGTGGTTTTGTTTTTTAATGTTCTGACCAGTAGCGTAGCTACCAGGGGGGCAGAGGGTGCCCCGGGACTGGTGCTCTGAGGGGGCCCACCCTGAGCTACGCTACTGTAACTGTATCGGCACTCGCAGCGTGCCGATACAGATACTTTCTGCGGCAGAGCAGGGAGAATCGATCTCCCTGCTCTGCCGCTATGGGGCTCCTGAGCAGGCGGGGGGACCCGGCGCCATTAGTGGGCCCCCTGCCGTTATCGGAAGATCAGCTGTATGGGCATTTAGCCGATACAGCTGATCGCATTCATGGGAGAAGGAGCATATATGCATATATACATATATATATATACATATATATACATACATACATATATATACACACACACACGTTCAAATCGCCCATTTAAAAAAAAAAAAAATCAAACCTACACATATTTGGTATCACTGTGTTCAGAATCGCTCGGTCTATCAATATAAAAAAAATAACCCGATCGCTAAACTGCATAACGAGAAAAAAATTCAAAAACATCAGAATTACGTTTTTTGGTCGCTGCTACATTGCAATAAAATGCAATAACGGGCGATCAAAAGATTGTAGTTACATTAAAATAGTATTAATAAAAGCGAGCACCAAAAAAGGAGATTTTTGTGTACTCACCGTAAAATCTCTTTCTCTTAGCCTCTAATTGGGAGACAGGACCATGGGTGTTATGCTGCTGTCCACTAGGAGGCGACACTATAAATAATCCAAAAAAGATTAACCATGGCTCCTCCTCTGCAGTATACACCCCTGGACGGCGTCAGCCTTCTCCAGTTTTGTGCAAAAGCATTAGGAGGGACGTAACATGAATAACAACCATGCCTATAAGAAGGCAACTATGTACGAGCTCAAGAAAACAATATGAGAACTCAACAGTAACAATGGCCCGAAAAGGGCAACAGGGTGGGAGCTGTGTCCCCCAATTAGAGGCTAAGAGAAAGAGATTTTACGGCGAGTACACAAAAATCTCCTTTACTCTGTCACCTCATTGGGGGACACAGGACCATGGGACGTCCCAAAGCAGTGCCTGGGTGGGAAGCAATGGACGAATAATGTGCAGACAGGCCCCTACACTTGGGGCACCGCCGCCTGCAGAACACATCTACCCAGGCTTGCGTCCGCTGAGGACTGGGTATGAAACCTGTAGTGTTTAGTAAACGTGTGTAGACTAGTCCAAGTGGCCGCCTCACACACTTGTTGTGCCGAAGCCTGGTGCCGAATGGCCCAGGAGGCCCCTACCGCCTGTGCAGAGTGTGCCGTAATACTGGCTGGAAGAGGAGAATTCCTAAGGTGGTAGGCCTCTTGTATGGTAGATTTGATCCACCTGGCAAGGGAAGCTTTAGAAGCTGGCAGACCCTTGTGGCCGCCTTCCAGGAGAAGGAAAAGAGAATCAGACCTCTGGAAGGACGCAGTCCTAGACATATACAGGTCCTTCTCAAAAAATTAGCATATAGTGTTAAATTTCATTATTTACCATAATGTAATGATTACAATTAAACTTTCATATATTATAGATTCATTATCCACCAACTGAAATTTGTCAGGTCTTTTATTGTTTTAATACTGATGATTTTGGCATACAACTCCTGATAACCCAAAAAACCTGTCAATAAATTAGCATATCAAGAAAAGGTTCTCTAAACGACCTATTACCCTAATCTTCTGAATCAACTAATTAACTCTAAACACATGCAAAAGATACCTGAGGCTTATATAAACTCCCTGCCGGGTTCATTACTCAAAACCCCCATCATGGGTAAGACTAGCGACCTGACAGATGTCAAGAAGGCCATCATTGACACCCTCAAGCAAGAGGGTAAGACCCAGAAAGAAATTTCTCAACAAATAGGCTGTTCCCAGAGTGCTGTATCAAGGTGCCTCAATGGTAAGTCTGTTGGAAGGAAACAATGTGGCAGAAAACGCTGTACAACGAGAAGAGGAGACCGGACCCTGAGGAAGATTGTGGAGAAGGACCGATTCCAGACCTTGGGGAACCTGAGGAAGCAGTGGACTGAGTCTGGTGTGGAAACATCCAGAGCCACCGTGCACAGGCGTGTGCAGGAAATGGGCTACAGGTGCCGCATTCCCCAGGTAAAGCCACTTTTGAACCATAAACAGCGGCAGAAGCGCCTGACCTGGGCTACAGAGAAGCAGCACTGGACTGTTGCTGAGTGGTCCCAAGTACTTTTTTCTGATGAAAGCAAATTTTGCATGTCATTCGGAAATCAAGGTGCCAGAGTCTGGAGGAAGACTGGGGAGAAGGAAATGCCAAAATGCCTGAAGTCCAGTGTCAAGTACCCACAGTCAGTGATGGTGTGGGGTGCCATGTCAGCTGCTGGTGTTGGTCCACTGTGTTTCATCAAGGGCAGGGTCAATGCTTTATGGTGATGAAGATTTCATTTTTTCAGCACGACCTGGCACCTGCTCACAGTGCCAAAACCACTGGTAAATGGTTTACTGACCATGGTATTACTGTGCTCAATTGGCCTGCCAACTCTCCTGACCTGAACCCCATAGAGAATCTGTGGGATATTGTGAAGAGAAAGTTGAGAGACGCAAGACCCAACACTCTGGTTGAGCTTAAGGCCGCTATTGAAGCATCCTGGGCCTCCATAACATCTCAGCAGTGTCACAGGCTGATTGCCTCCATCCCACGCCGCATTGAAGCAGTCATTTCTGCCAAAGGATTCCCGACCAAGTATTGAGTGCATAACTGAACATTATTATTTGATGGTTTTTTTGTTTGTTATTAAAAAACACTTTTATTTGATTGGATGGGTGAAATATGCTAATTTATTGAGACAGGTTTTTTGGGTTATCAGGAGTTATATGCCAAAATCATCAGTATTAAAACAATAAAAGACCTGACAAATTTCAGTTGGTGGATAATGAATCTATAATATATGAAAGTTTAATTGTAATCATTACATTATGGTAAATAATGAAATTTAACACTATATGCTAATTTTTTGAGAAGGACCTGTATACGCAATGCCCTGACAAAGTCAAGCGTATGCAGAGCCTTCTCCACTCTATGAACCGGGACCGGACAAAGGGATGGCAGTGAAATTTCCTCATTGAGGTGGAAGTGGGACACAACCTTCGGAAGGATGGATGGGACCATACGGAGAACTACCTTGTCCGGGTGAAAGGTCAGGAAGGGCCGTCTGCAGGAGAGTGCTGTCAGTTCAGACACCCTGCGTAGCGAGGTGATTGCCACCAGGAAAACAACCTTTTGGGATAGAAGGCAGAGCGGGACCTCCTTAAAGGGACACTGTCACCTGAATTTGGAGGGAACAATCTTCAGCCATGGAGGCGGGGTTTTCGGGTGTTTGATACACCCTTTCCTTACCCGCTGGCTGCATGCTGGCTGCAATATTGGATTGAAGTTCATTCTCTGTCCTACGTAGTACATGCCTGCACAAGGCAATCTTGCCTTGCGCAGGCATGTACTACGGAGGACAGAAAATGAACTTCAATCCAATATTGCAGCCAGCATGCAGCCAGCGGGTAAGGAAAGGGTGTATCAAACACCCGAAAACCCCGCCTCCATGGCTGAAGATTGTTCCCTCCAAATTCAGGTGACAGTGTCCCTTTAAGGGGTTCGAAGGGTGGTACCTGCAATGCTCTCAGGACCAGGTTGAGGTCCCACGTTTCTAGTGGTCGTCTGTAGGGGGGAATCAATCGGGAAACCCCCTGAAGAAAAGTCCTTACTTGCAGCTTGGTAGCAATGTGCCTTTGAAAAAGCACTGAGAGGGCTGACGCCTGGCTCTTAAGCAAGCCCAGGGACAGCCTAGCCTCCAGACCCGATTGGAGAAAACTAAGTACTTTGGGTAGGGAATAAGGGAGAGGGGTCTGGCCACGAGATTCACACCAGGTAAAGAAAGCTTTCCAGGTACGATAAATCTTGGCAGAGGCTGGCTTCCGTGCCCTGATCATGGTTCCAATGACATCCGGCGAGAACACTGCCTGGGTTAGAACCCAGGTCTCAAGGGCCACGCCGTCAAATTGAGAGTCCCTGAGTTCTGGTGGTAAGAACGGGCCTTGTGATAGAAGATCGGGGCGGTCAGGGAGACGTCAGGGGGCGTCTACTGTAAGTTGTACGATGTCGGCGTACCATGTACGTCTGGGCCAGTCCAATGCGATTAGGATGGTTGGAACTCACTCTTGCTTGATCTTCCTCACCACCCTGGATATCAGGGGGAGAGGTGGAAAAATGTACAGAAGCTGGAACTGGGTCCAGTCCTGAACCAGAGCGTCTGCTCCAAACGACCACGGATCGTGTGTTCTGGCCATGAAGTTGGAGACCTTGGCATTGAAGTGGAATGCTATTAGGTCAACATCAAGGGTTCCCCGGCGATGGCAGATCTGGCGAAAAATTTCGGGATGGAGAGACCACTCTCCTGAGTCTATTCCCTGTCGGCTGAGGAAGTCTGCTTCCCAGTTGTCCACACCTGGAATGTGGACCGCCGAGAGAACCAACCCTGTGTCCTCTGCCTAGTGGAGGATATGTGACACTTCTCCCATCACCTGGGTACTGCAGGTCCCCCCTTGGTGATTCACATATGCCACAGCCGTGTCATTGTCCGACTGTATTCTGATGTGAGAGGCTGCCAGTAAGTGATGAAAGGCCCTCACTAACAGGAGGATGGCACGAATTTCCAGTATGTTGATGGGCATGATCGCTTCCACTGGTGACCACTTGCCCTGTGCCGTAGGTGCACTGCACCCCAACCCGTCAGGCTCGCATCGGTGGTCAGAACCTTCCATTGACCTGTGAGAAAGGATTTCCCCTTTGCTAGCGAGGTTGGCATGAGCCACCAGTGCAGGGACCTCTTGGTTGACGTTAGCCGGAACTCCCTGTCGAGAGAGAAAGGGTTCTTGTCCCAGGACTTGAGGATGGCTAGTTGGAGAGGCCTGAGGCGAAACTGGCCAAATGGGACGGTTTCTATTGCTGCCCCCATCCTGCCGAGGACTCTCATGGCAAACCGGAGAGATCGAGGGGGTTTGCGAAGGAGGGTGCGAACTCCTAGGCGGAGAGCCAGTGCCTTGTCCTTGGGAAGGAGCACTAGACCCCTGGAGGTGTTGAATAGCATTCCCAGGAAGGTGAGAGACTGACTTGGGGTTGGTGATGACTTTTGTAGGTTGACTAACCAGCCAATGCGACTGAGCTCGCAGTCCTTGAAGGTGGGAACCTTGATGAGTAGATCGTCCAAGTATGGAACGACTACTATGCCTCTGGAGAGCAGGACATCCATGGTGGCTGCCATGACTTTGGTAAACACTCTGGGAGCCGTGGAGAGTCCGAACGGGAGAGCCACGAACTGGTAGTGGTCCTGGTCGATTGCAAACCTGAGAAATCTCTGATGGGCAGGTGCAATCGGTATATGCAGATATGCGTCTTGTATGTCTATAGAGGCGAGTTATTCTCCCTTCTCCATGGACGCAATGATGGACATAAGGGACTCCATGCGGAAGTGACGGGCCCGTACATATTTGTTGAGTTGTTTTAGGCCCAGTATGGGCCGCACGCTGCCTCCTTTCTTGGGGACTACGAATAGATTAGAGTAGAACCCTCGGAAGCGCTCAGCCGTGGGGACCGCTACTATGACTCCTGCTTGAAAAAGCGGGGAGACCTGTTGTCGGAAGGCACGAGCCGTGGCTGGTGGTTTTGGGGGGACAGAGAGGAAGAATCGGTCCGGTGGGTTGGAGGTGAACTCTATCTTGTATCCGGAAGACACTAGTTTCCTGACCCACCTGTCTTCTGTAATAGGCAGCCAGACTTGATGAAAGAGCAAACGTCGGCCGCCTACGGGTGTGGTGTCTTCCGGAGTCCGTGAATCATGATGAGACGAAAGTCTGAGATTTTCCTCCTCTGGGCTTAAACTGGGCTGCTTTTGATTGCCAGGTCTTGTCCGACATTTGCGTCGACCATGAGTTGTCCCTGCGTGGGGAACGGTTACGATTTTGTGCTGGACGCGAGACGGACCAGCCCGAAGAATTCCGAAAGGATCGGAATTGAGTTTGGTTACGCTTCTTGTAAGTGCATTTAGATTTCAATTGGGGAAGAGAGGTACTCTTACCCCCGGTGGCGTTGGATATCATCATGTCCAACTGTTCACCGAAAAGTCGCCCACTGAGGTAGGGGAGGTGCATGAGGGACTTCTTTGAGGCTGCGTCTGCTTTCCATTCCCGCAGCCAGAGGATACGCCAAATTGTGATGGCGTTTGATGCTATCCCCGCTACACCCCTTGCTGAATCCAGAGCTGCATGAAGCATGTAATCTGCTACGACTGCTATTTGAACCGCTTGGTCTGACAGCACAGGAGCGGATGCTTGGGAGCCAGCTTGTAAATTTTTGGCCCAGGCCAGAATGGCCTCGACAGCCCAAACTGAAGCGAACGCGGAAGCCAGGGATGCCCCTGCAGCCTTGAAAATTGAACGAGCCATGCATTCTACCTACCGGCCTGCTGCGTCCCTGAGGGTTGAGCTATCTGGCAGTGAAAGGAGGGTCTGTGCTGCTAGTCTAGAGACTGGGGGGTCCACTTCGGGTGGGTCTGTCCATTCCTTGGTATCCTTCTGCGGGAAGGGGTACCTCGCCTCCAGATATTTACGATTAGCTAATTTTTTTCTCAGGCTGTGAGAGCGGCTTTTTTAAGGATCGCCTTAAACTCTGGGTGGTTAGAGAAAACCTTAGGCGGCTTCAGAGGTCCTTCAAAGGAAATCTTGTGTTCTGGGGCCTCTGGTGGCGGATCAGAAATGTCCAGCACCCGATGGATGGAAGAGATAAAGTCCTCAACTAGCGCTGTATTGCTAGATCAGGGACCTCTCCGTTTCCTTGTCTGAGTCGGAGTCACAGATGCTTTCCGAATCCAGTGCATCACTGAAGCGTCCCCTGCTGGGTGAGCTGGGGAGTAGGCCTTCTCTGGTCGGGGATTGCGGAGATCTACATTGTCTGCCCCTGGAAGGGGACGGTCTAGATGAACTGGAACTACGGTGTCTTTCACTAGAAGGGGATGACCATGTGCTATGGGATGACGCAGATGAACGTGACCTGTGGGTCCGCTTGCGTCCTGACCTAGACGTGGATGTGCCATGGTCGTCCTGTCCCTGAGTCAAGCTCTCCCTTTGCTGGGTAACAGTCATAGCCAAGGCATGACTCTGCTGAGCCTGAAGCAATGTGGAGGTTAGGTTATCTATAGACTGCGTCATAGATTGTGACATCTGAGTGACCCATTCCGGCGTGGCATTAGACACTGAAGCATTGGCAGGGGCTTCTTGGGGCTCTGACACAGTCTGAGTGTAGTCCTGGCAGTGCAGGTACCTTGCTGCCACTGGGAAGGGCGGTCCTACAGACTGTGCAGAATGCATAATAGCAGTCCTGTCTGGTTCTCGTGGCAGTGTGCTGGCCCATGCTGGGAGCTGCAGAATGCTGCCTGTACAGGCCCTACCTGAGGCGTCTCAACCTAATGCCCCCAGAGGGGGATTAGAGAGGGTGCTGCTGTCACCTTCCGGGGGCTTTATCCTCGCCTCGACCTCAACCCAGAAACCAAAAGGAATTGGGGAAGGAGAGGGGGGGGGGGGGGGGGTCTCGACTTCGAACCAGCACCCGAGGGACTGGGGAAGGAGAGACATGGGGAAAAG
Source organism: Ranitomeya imitator (assembly GCF_032444005.1). Classification (NCBI taxonomy): domain Eukaryota; kingdom Metazoa; phylum Chordata; class Amphibia; order Anura; family Dendrobatidae; genus Ranitomeya; species Ranitomeya imitator. The sequence goes on from NC_091286.1 coordinate 337,785,981, forward strand.
CCATCTCGACTTCAACCAGGCACCTCATAATAGGGGGCCTAGGAAGGAGCCATGCCAGGAGTCTCACAAGAGACCCACTTTTCTTCATCTGTAATCTGTCGGAAAAAAAACGCAGTAAGAAATCTTAGGTGTGCCTCCTATGCGACACTAAGCAAAAACTGAAGAAGGCTGACGTCGTCCAGGGGTGTATACTGCAGAGGAGGAGCCATGGTTAATCTTTTTCAGATTATGCATAGTGTCGACTACTAGTGGACAGCAGCATAACACCCATGGTCCTGTGTCCCCCAATGAGGCGACAGAGTAATAAGCCCTCACCCAACCCAACATCACGAAAAGTGGAGGCGCTACAGGTCTCGGAAAACATTTTTTTTTTTTTTTAACCAAAGTTTGGATTATTTTTTCACCACTTAAAAAAGAACCTAGACATGTTTGGTGTCTATGAACTCGTAATGACCTGGAGAATCATAATGGCAGGTCAGTTTTAGCATTTAGTGAACATGGAACTTGGATTTTTTTCCCATTTTCCAGTACACAATATGTTAAAACCAATGGTGCCATTCAAAAGTACAACTCATCCCGAAAAAAAAAAACAAGCCCTCACATGGCCATTTTAACAGAAAAATAAAGCTATGGCTCTGGGAAAAGGGAAAAAACAAAAAAACTACCGCAAAAACAAAAATACCTCTGGTCATTAAGTGTATTCATTTTTTAAATGTTTATATAAATGTCTAGTAAAGAAAAGTATATTTAACTATACTGCTTAGTCATCACTAACCTCCTCAATAAGCTTTATATTTGGTGAGGCTGCACACAGACATTTCAGGTAGAGCTGTTTGAAGTGTCCTTTCCTGCTCATTTCTTGGTGATCTGAACATATCTTTGCCAAGCACGTTGCTGCTGCCACCTTGCCGAGTTTCAGAAGACGCTTAATTCTCATTTCCAGTAGTAATGGGCCCTCAGAGTGAAGAAACTCTTCGGCTGTGGAAAAGTAAAGCAAAAATTAGATACGACACCCCATTTATTGGCAGCATGGATAATGTAAAATGATACGATGGCAAATATAACTTTATTATGCAGTATTTGAAGTGAAACGTAAAAAAACGCTCAAAAAAGATTATTGTAAAAGGGCAAAGACAAGAAGTAAATTAAAAGTTGTTTCTAATTAATGGACATTACATGCTTGATAACGTTAAAAAATGAAAACAGGTCCAAATCCACCTTATAATTCTACAGTGATGATTCTAAAAAAGGGAGAAAAAAAAAACTAAGACTGATGGCAACAGTATGGTATTAAAAGGTGCTATTCAGAGTATACGTTTTTTGGTTTTGAGTTAGTTTTTTTGTATTATACAAACTTGGGCCTGGTTCCCTTTTTGGGCTGTTCATTTTGTTTATATACAATGGCATGTAAAAGATGTAAAAGTGTGGGTGCCCATGGACAAAATTACTGTTACTGTTATTTGCTTACTAGCTATTGAACCCGTTCTACGCACGGGTGGCGAGCATTTATATTGGTATATGGTCTCCATCCTGGTATGTGCTGATCCCATCCTGTGTCCTAACTTTGTTATGTGCTGCTACCATCTTGCACCTCCATCCTGTGCTCATTTTCTGTCATGTGCAGCCCCTATCCTGTGGTCTTATCCTGTTTTGTGCGTCTGCATGTTCTCATTCTGTTATGTGCTGCTCCATTACGTCATGTGCTGCTTCTATCCTGCGCCTCCATCCTGTCATGTGCTGCTCCCATCCTGCGCCCCCGTTTTGTGATGTGGTGCTGTCATCCTACGTCCCCATCCTGGTATGTGCTGCTGCCATGTTGTGATGTGGTGCTCGTATAAAATAGAACCTGAGTAAACGTGTGCGTATCTCACAATATGTGGTGCCACACTGCAGTATCCAAGAAAATGGCGCTGGAAAGCGCGGACTGCGCAGGCGCCCATTCCGGGAGCAGGGGGACATTCATGGCCCGGAATCAGGGGGCCCAAGTAAGAAATTGCTGTGGCATGAACTGCCACAGCGTCATGAGGGCGGGATCGTGTCCACACGCCCCCGTTTCCGGCTCATAAATGTCCCCCTGCTCCCGGAATCGGTGCCTGCGCAGTCCGCGCTTTCCGGCGCCATTTTCTTGAATACACACTGCAGTATCCAAGAAAATGGCGCCGGAAAGCACGGACTGCGCAGGCGCCGATTCCGGGAGCAGGGGGACATTCATGGCCTGGAATCAGGGGGCCTAAGTAAGAAATTGCTGTGGCATGAACTGCCACAGCATCATGAGGGCGGGATCATGTCCACCGTGTCCCCACGTCCCGTTTACGGTTCATAAATGTCCCTCTGCTCCCGGAATCGGCGCCTGCGCAGTCCACGCTTTCCGGCGCCATTTTTTATGTAGAATACGGACACTGGCTATAATCTAACGCTAGGAGCGTCGCGCTTGCGCAGTCTATAAAGGCTTAGGACAGAGTGACGCTCCTACAATTATATTATAGATTTTATTTTTATCTTAGGTTCATCTTGTTAAATCACAACTCCACATTTTTTTTTTCCTGAGCTGGAGTGGCACTTTAACCCCTTTACCCCCAAGGGTGGTTTGCACGTTATGGACCGGGCCAATTTTTACAATTCTGACCACTGTCCCTTTATGAGGTTATAACTCTGGAACGCTTCGACGGATCCCAGTGATTCTGACATTGTTTTCTCGTGACATATTGTACTTCATGATAGTGGTAAAATTTCTTTGATATTACCTGCGTTTGTTTGTGAAAAAAACGGAAATTTGGCGAAAATTTTGAAAATTTCGCAATTTTCCAACTTTGAATTTTATGCAATTAAATCACAGAGATATGTCACACAAAATACTTAATAAGTAACATTTCCCACACGTCTTCTTTACATCAGCACAATTTTGGTACCAAAATTTTTTTTGTTAGGGAGTTGTAAGGGTTAAAAGTTGACCAGCAATTTCTGATTTTTACAACACCATTTTTTTTTAGGGACCACATCTCATTTGAAGTCATTTTGAGGGGTCTATATGATAGAAAATACCCAAGTGTGACACCATTCTAAAAACTACACCCCTCAAGGTTCTCAAAACCATATTCAAGAAGTTTATTAACCCTTCTGGTGCTTCACAGGAATTTTTGGAATGTTTAAATAAAAATGAACATTTAACTATTTTTCACAAAAAATTTACTTCAGCTCCAATTTGTTTTATTTTACCAAGGGTAACAGGAGAAAATGGACCCCAAAAGTTGTTGTACAATTTGTCCTGAGTACACCGATACCCCCCATATGTGGGGGTAAACAACTGTTTGGGCGCATGACAGAGCTCGGAAGCGAAGGAGCACCATTTGACTTTTCAATGCAAAATTGACTGGAATCGAGATGGGACACCGTGTGGCGTTTGGAGAGCCACTGATGTGCCTAAACATTGAAACCCCCACAAGTGACACCATTTTGGAAAGTAGACCCCCTAAGGAACTTATCTAGAGGTGTGGTGAGCACTTTGACCCACCAAGTGCTTCACAGAAGTTTATAATGCAGAACCGTAAAAATAAAAAATCATATTTTTTCACAAAAATTATCTTTTCACCCCTAATTTTTTATTTTCTCAAGGGTAAGAGAAGAAATTGGACCCCAAAAGCTGTTGTACAATTTGTCCTGAGTGCGCTGATACCCAATATGTGGGGGGGGGGGCACTGTTTGGACGCATGGGAGGGCTCGGAAGGAGCGCCATTTGGAATGCAGACTTAGATGGAATGGTCTGCAGGCGTCACATTGCGTTTGCAGAGCCCCTAATGTACCTAAACAGTAGAAACCCCCCAAATGTGACCCCATATTGGAAACTAGACCCCCCAGGGAACTTATCTAGATGTGTTGTGAGAACTTTGAGCCCCCAAGTGTTTCACTACAGTTTATAACGCAGAGCCGTGAAAATAAAAAATCTTTTTTTTCCCACAAAAATTATTTTTTAGCCCCCAGTTTTGTATTTTCCCAAGGGTAACAGGAGAAATTGGACCCCAAAAGTTGTTGTCCTATTTGTCCTGAGTACGCTGATACCCCATATGTTGGGGTAAACTCCTGTTTGGGCACACGGGAGAGCTCGGAAGGGAAGGAGCACTGTTTTACTTTTTCAACGCAGAATTGCAACCCGACAAAAAATAGAATCGGAGCATATACTTATTTAACAACCAAAAAAGACAAAAAAATGCCCCTAAAATATAACTTTTAATTAATAATAGGTAAAATGACCTAAAGAGTCAGGAGACAGTATTACTTAACCATATAAATTAATACTAAAAAGGATAGAGGTATCTGAGGTGAGGGGGGTGTTCTCTCCCTAACTCACCCTACCTAACCGCGGAGGTTGGCACCCTAAAGTCGACATGGCGCCCCCACTCGACGACGGCTCTCCCTTATGACCCTAATGGGGACTACTTAAAGAAAACACCACCACCAACACCACAAATATAGTAAAGTGCTAATGTGCTAAAATGGCACCTGCAAGGTATATTCTAGATTCTTCATATACCAATAAATCTTATCAGGATTCTAGTAATGTGAATCCTGCTCCCTAATAACTGGGGGTGCGAGCTGTGAGTAGAGATAATAATGGATTTCCTACTCTCTATTACACAAGTGTAAGTAAATATATTGATTTTATCTTAGATATTTCAAATAATAAAAAAACTCTTTAAAAGAGAGAAAAAAAAATATATATATACACTTCTATAGGCTAATATTGCTGTAATCACCTATACACCGTGTGATATTGCACACCAAAAGTACATATGTCAGTCTGAACACAAAAGGGAGAATGTCCCAATCTAAAAATGTTTATAGGGTATGTTCTAACTCCCCAATAATAGAAAAGGTATATTCAGACTCCCCAATAGTAGAAAACAATAGCCATAATAGTAAAAAGCTCACACATATTAAATAAATGGTAACAGTACCAGCCCAGTTACATAGCACATTGCAGGATTTTAAATAATCATCAAGTTTTAGAACATGGTCAGAGAAAAAAAACAGTACAAATGGTACTCATCGTTTAGCTGCCCGTCCCAACGCGTTTCCCCCCGGGAAGATGGACCGGGGTTCATCAGGGGACAATAAAGAAGGGGCTTGTTACCCGAGCCGGTGACCGCTACAATGAGCTACACCCGGCTCTGACCGCTGCCCGTCCCAACGCGTTTCCCCCCGGGAAGATGGACCGGGGTTCATCAGGGGACAATAAAGAAGGGGCTTGTTACCCGAGCCGGTGACCGCTACAATGAGCTACACCCGGCTCTGACCGCTCACTATGAAGCATGAAGCTCATAGTGAGCGGTCAGAGCCGGGTGTAGCTCATTGTAGCGGTCACCGGCTCGGGTAACAAGCCCCTTCTTTATTGTCCCCTGATGAACCCCGGTCCATCTTCCCGGGGGGAAACGCGTTGGGACGGGCAGCTAAACGATGAGTACCATTTGTACTGTTTTTTTTCTCTGACCATGTTCTAAAACTTGATGATTATTTAAAATCCTGCAATGTGCTATGTAACTGGGCTGGTACTGTTACCATTTATTTAATATGTGTGAGCTTTTTACTATTATGGCTATTGTTTTCTACTATTGGGGAGTCTGAATATACCTTTTCTATTATTGGGGAGTTAGAACATACCCTATAAACATTTTTAGATTGGGACATTCTCCCTTTTGTGTTCAGACTGACATATGTACTTTTGGTGTGCAATATCACACGGTGTATAGGTGATTACAGCAATATTAGCCTATAGAAGTGTATATATATTTTTTTTTCTCTCTTTTAAAGAGTTTTTTTATTATTTGAAATATCTAAGATAAAATCAATATATTTACTTACACTTGTGTAATAGAGAGTAGGAAATCCATTATTATCTCTACTCACAGCTCGCACCCCCAGTTATTAGGGAGCAGGATTCACATTACTAGAATCCTGATAAGATTTATTGGTATATGAAGAATCTAGAATATACCTTGCAGGTGCCATTTTAGCACTTTAGCACATTAGCACTTTACTATATTTGTGGTGTTGGTGGTGGTGTTTTCTTTAAGTAGTCCCCATTAGGGTCATAAGGGAGAGCCGTCGTCGAGTGGGGGCGCCATGTCGACTTTAGGGTGCCAACCTCCGCGGTTAGGTAGGGTGAGTTAGGGAGAGAACACCCCCCTCACCTCAGATACCTCTATCCTTTTTAGTATTAATTTATATGGTTAAGTAATACTGTCTCCTGACTCTTTAGGTCATTTTACCTATTATTAATTAAAAGTTATATTTTAGGGGCATTTTTTTGTCAACGCAGAATTGGCTGGAATTGAGATCGGACGCCATGTCGCGTTTGGAGAGCCCCTCATGTGCCTAAACAGTGGAAACCCCCCAAATTATAACAAACCCTAATCCTAACACACCCCTAACCCTAATCCCAACAGTAACCCTAACCACACCTCTAACCCTGACACACCCCTAACCCTAATCCCAACCCTATTCCCAACCGTAAATGTAATCTAAACCCTAACCGTAACTTTAGCCCCAACCCAAACTGTAGCCCTAGCCCTAACCCTAACTGTAGCCTTAACCCTAACTGTAGCCTTAACCCTAGTCCCAACCCTAGCCCTAACCCTAATGGGAAAATTAAAATAAATACATTTTTTAAATTTTTCCCTAACTAAGGGGGTGATGAAGGGGGGTTTGATTTACTTTTATAGCGGGTTTTTTTAGCGGATTTTTATGATTGGCAGCCGTCACACACTGAAAGACGCTTTTTATTGCAAAAAATATTTTTTGCGTTACCACATTTTGAGAGCTATAATTTTTCCATATTTTGGTCCACAGAGTCATGTGAGGTTTTGTTTTTTGCGTGACGAGTTGACGTTTTTATTGGTAACATTTTCGGGCACGTGACATTTTTTGATCGCTTTTTATTCCAATTTTTGTGAGGCAGAATGACCAAAAACCAGCTATTCATGAATTTCTTTTGGGGAAGGCGTTTATACCGTTCCGCGTTTGGTAAAATTGATAAAGCAGTTTTATTCTTCATGTCAGTACGATTACAGCGATACCTCATTTATATCATTTTTTTATGTTTTGGCGCTTTTATATGATAAAAACTATTTTATAGAAAAAATAATTATTTTGGCATCGTTTTATTCTCAGGACTATAACTTTTTTTATTTTCTTGCTGATGATGCTGTATGGTGGCTCGTTTTTTGCGGGACAAGATGACGTTTTCAGCGGTACCATGGTTATTTATATCAGTCTTTTTGATCGCGTGTTATTCCACTTTTTGTTCGTCGGTATGATAATAAAGCGTTGTTTTTTGCCTCTCCCCCCCCCCCCTTACGGTGTTTACTGAAGGGGTTAACTAGTGGGCCAGTTTTATAGGTCGGGTCGTTACGGACGCGGCGATACTAAATATGTGTACTTTTATTGTTTTTTTTATTGAGATAAAGAAATGTATTTATGGGAATAATTTTTTTTTTCATTATTTAGGAATTTTTTTTTTATTTTTTTTTATTTTTTACACATTTGGAAAATTTTTTTTTAACTTTTTTACTTTGTCCCAGGGGGGGGGGGGGACATCACAGATCACTGATCTGACAGTTTGCACAGCACTCTGTCAGATCAACGATCTGACTTGCAGTGCTGCAGGCTTACAAGCGCCTGCTCTGAGCAGGCACTTGGTAAGCGACCTCCCTCCCTGCAGGACCCGGATGCTGCGGCCATTTTGGATCCGGGCCTGCTACAGGGAGGGAGGTAGGAGACCCTCGCAGCAACGCGATCACATCGCGTTACTGCGGGGGTCTCAGGGAAGCCCGCAGGGAGCCCCCTCCCTGCGCGATGTTCCCTGCACCGCCGGCACACCAAAAATGATCGCGGTGTGCCGGGGGTTAATGTGCCGGGGGTGGTCCATGACCGCTCCTGGCACATAGTGCCGGATGTCAGCTGCGATAGGCAGCTGACACCCGGCCGCGATAGGCCGCGCTCCCCTCGTGAGCGCAGCCGATCGCGTATGACTTACTATCCCGTCCTCGACGGGATAGTATGTCATATGTCAGTAAGGGGTTAAACAGAAGCCCCTGTCCCCGGTTACATACTCACCGCCTGGAGTCTTCACAGTTTTCCAGAGGCACTATTTTATGACAGTAGCTTCTGACTGGCCAGAAGTTAAGTCACAAGCTCTCAATACAATGTATTGAAGAGTGACCTCCGCGCAGCGCCATGAAACACCGGAGCTGCTGACAGGTCACTTTTCGCTGGAGACTGAGGGGGCAGCAGTGAAAACAGATGAAAACGCCAGAAAGGGAGTATCAGACAGGCAGCAGGGGAATTATATTGATAGCACGACTCCAGCAATGCAACAAAAAAAAAAAAACCCTGGAGTGGTGCTTTAAATGGCCGCAGTGTGAAGTCACACCTATGCACTGCACTTATAGCAAGGGCTCTGGGTCAAATGTTATTTTAGTTTATAGAGTAATGCTATGAATGCTATCCAGACCCAGTGCTTTGTCTACTGGAATGTATTTAAAGGAAATATGTCATCCCCTGCAAAATGATGGGAGGGAGGGTGGCATAATAATGAAGACAGGAGGCAGAGATTTCTTTGAGGCACCGCACGCCCTGAAGACTGCAAGAAATCATTAGGATTCAGAAATAAAATATGATTTCTCAATAACAAGACCGAAAATAGGAGATATACAAGTAGGACTAGTGTAACATTTCTATCACTTGTAAGACCATATTAATAGGTTATATAGGTCCCAAGGGTCGCAATAACCTTTAAAGCATTTATTCATGGCTTAATCAAGTGACATATAATGGATAATTTTATTTATCGTTTAATGTATGTGCCCACAATCAGGAATAGCAAAAAAGAAGTATTTTTGTACATATCTCTGGTTGACATCTGTACCTGTGAGCGGCGCTATTGCTGACGGCTCACTCGGCATCACATGACCCCAGGCTGCAGCAGCCGCTGATGTCACGTCAAGTACCAAAATGCCTTGCATCACCCAGGCGTGACTCAGTGTCTTGTATCACCCCTCCTTGTTGTCTGTGTTGTGGCTAATGAAAGTAGAGCAGCGAGGGAGAGCGCACTGGATACTGGGCTGTGATGAGATGCAAAACTACACCCACAGCCCATCAATCAGGGGTCATGCCAGGTTATGCAATGCATTTTGGAACTTGACATCAGCGGCTACTGCAGCCGGGTTGATGCCAAGTTAGGCCCCTTTCACACATCAGTTTTTTGCCGTCAGTCACAATCCGTTGGCTCGACGGATCGGTCGCAGATTGTGAAAAACTGATGCGACGGAATCGTTTTTTCGACGGATCTGACTAGCGGATCTGTTTAATTGGATGCTAAATAAAATCGGAGCATGCTCAGTTAAAAAAACGGAATCTGTTGCCAGATTCCGTCATTTGACAGATCTGGCACCGATAGGCTTCCATTCGAGCATATGACGGTTCATATCTGTCGCTGTCTGATTTTAGAACGTACACAAAAAAACGTTACTTTGCCCGTCGTCTCCAGTGAAAAACCCAGAACCACAGCGAGGCAAAGCAACAGTGCTAACCACTGAGCCACCATCCTTTTTTATTAGCTTTACTATATATACACACACACACACACAACTCATTCTCTAAAAGATTTGTGCAATATTTTGAAGTTCTCTTTCATTTTCTATAAAGGATACTATCAGGGGGAAAACAACCTATTGTTTTCATCATTTACTTTATTAAAAAAAGAGTAACCCAGACTCTGCTCCCTCTCCCTTCATAATGACCTTTGCACACGCACATTAGACATTTCAACAGGATATGGTCAGGATTTGACCATTGTGGCTAATGCATGCGTTTTAATTCTTGAACAAAAAGGTAGGAGCCTAATATTTGTTTTGTTTTAATACAGATTATGCAATGTAAAAAAATGGAATTTAAAAAAAAAAAATTAGATAAAACTAAATTTAACCCCTTCCCGACCCATGACGCCACGTAGGCGTCATGAAAGTCGCTGCCAATCCGACCCATGATGCCTATGTGGCGTCATGGAAAGATCGCGTCCCTGCAGATCGGGTGAAAGGGTTAACTCCCATTTCACCCGATCTGCAGGGACAGGGGGAGTGGTAGTTTAGCCCGGGGGGGGGGGGGGGGGGGGGGGGGGGGGGGGGTGGGGGGTGTGTGGCTTCACCCCCCCCCCCCCCCCCCCCCCCCCCCCCCCGTGGCTACGATCGCTCTGATTGGCTGTTGAAAGTGAAACTACCAATCAGAGCGATTTGTAATATTTCACCTATTAAAACTGGTGAAATATTACAATCCAGCCATGGCCGATGCTGCAATATCATCGGCCATGGCTGGAAACACTAATGTGCCCCCACCCCACCGATCGCCCTCCCAAGCCACCGATCTGTCCGGTACACTGCTCCGGCTCCCCTCCGTCCTGTGCTCCGCTCCCCCCGTGCTCTTGTCCGCTCCCCCGTGCTCCAATCACCCCCCCCGTGCTCCGATCCAACCCCCCTGCACTCCGATCCAACACCCCTGCACTCCGATCCACCCCCCGTGCATCATTCACCCCCCCGTGCTCCGTTCCACCCCTCCCCCCATCATACTTACCGATCCTGCCGGGGTCTGTCCGTCTTCTCCCTGGCGTCGCCATCTTCCAAAATGGCGGGCGCATGCGCAGTGCGCCCGCCGAATCTGCCAGCCGGCAGATTCGTTCCAAAGTGCATTTTGATCACTGAGATATAATCTATCACAGTGGTCAAAATAAAGAAAATAATAAATGACCCCCCCCCTTTGTCAACCCCATAGGTAGGGACAATAAAAAAATAAAGAATTTTTTTTTTCCACTAAGGTTAGAATAGGGTTAGGGCTAGGGTTTCGGTATGTGCACACGTATTCTGTTCCTCTGCGGATTTTTCCGCTGCGGATTTGATAAATCCGCAGTGCTAAACCGCTGCGGATTTATGGCGGATTTACTGCGGTTTTTCTGCGCATTTCACTGCGGTTTTACAACTGCGATTTTCTATTGGAGCAGTTGTAAAACCGCTGCGGAATCCGCAGAAACAAGTGACATGCTGTAGAATGTAAACCGCTGTGTTTCCGTGCAGTTTTTCTGCAGCATGTGTACAGCGATTTTTGTTTCCCATAGGTTTACATTGAACTGTAAACTCATGGGAAACTGCTGCGGATACGCAGCGTTTTCCGCAGCGTGTGCACATACCTTTAGAATTAGGCTATGTGCACACGGTGCGGATTTGGCAGCGGATCCGCAGCGGATTGGCCGCTGCGGATTCGCAGCAGTGTTCCATCAGGTTTACAGTACCATGTAAACCTATGGAAAACTAAATCCGCTGTGCCCATGGTGCGGTGCGGAAAATACCGCGCGGAAACGCTGCGTTGTATTTTCCGCAGCATGTCAATTCTTTGTGCGGATTCCGCAGCGTTTTACACCTGTTCCTCAATGGGAATCCACAGGTGAAATCCGCACAAAAATAGGGATTTTTGTGTACTCACCGTAAAATCCTTTTCTCCGAGCCATTCATTGGGGGACACAGACCGTGGATGTATGCTGCTGCCAATAGGAGGCTGACACTAAGTGATACAAAAAAAGTTAGCTCCTCCCCTGCAGTATAAACCCTCCTGCTGGCTCTCAGCTAACCAGTTCGGTGCATAAGCAGTAGGAGATCAATATATATATATGAGTGTATAGCATGTCATATTATATATGAGAGTATAGCATGTCAGATTATAAAAAACAATCATAAGCTAATAACAGAGTGGGAGCTGTGTCCCCCAATGAATGGCTCGGAGAAAAGGATTTTACGGTGAGTACACAAAAATCCCTATTTCTCCTTCGCCTCATTGGGGGACACAGACCGTGGGACGTCCCAAAGCAGTCCCTGGGTGGGGACAACAACAGATCAGGCCCTGTGTAACCGCTACTTACAAGTGCGCCACCGCGGCCTCCAGAGTCCGCCTGCCCAGACTCATCTGTGGAAGTGTGGGAATTATAGTGCTTCAAGAATGCATGCGGACTGGATGAATCCGCAAGCTTGCGCGCGTGCCTTGCTGACGCCTGGCGCCTAGAACCCTTGATAGACAGGGAGATAGGCTGACATCTAGAACGGAAGGACTCCTGGATGGTGAAAAGAATTCACCATGTTATCATGGTCGATGAAACGGCTAAACCCTTCCTGAAAATGTCAGGAAGCCTTCCTCTACCGTCAGGAAGCCCAAATAAAACGTCCAACCTTCAGAAGGACGCCGTCCTCAAGACGTACCTACTCAGCACACTCACTTCGTCCAGAATATGGGGGATCTTATTCCATTTTGTGGACTGGAGCCAAAAGAGATGAGGGAAGAACTAAGCCCTCATAACAGTGGTAATACAGTACCACCTTGGTAACAAGGGATGGAGATGGCCTGAGGACAACCTTGCCTCGAAGGAAATAAGGGAAAAAAGTCTGAAAGAGCAGAGAAGCTAGCTCCGAAGACTCGTCAGAGTGAGAATATCGCAGAGGAGAACGGGACGACTTTCCCTGATAGTAAAGTCTGCCCGGATGAAAAAGGAGCCTACTGTAAGGTTCCTAGGAATAATAAGGTCCCAATGATCTAACGGTATGCGATAGGGAAGAACTACGTGTGAAAACTCCCTGTGAGAAAGTCCCTACTTGCGGTTGTGCTGCGATAAGGCGAGAAGATACTAGCTCCGCAAACAAAAAAAACGGACGTGTTCAGTGCGGATCTCTGAGGATCACTGGGGCCCCTTTCTACTTCCGAAAGGCTTTCGGAAACAGTGGAAGGGGAGTTATGGAAACTGGTACCACGGCAGAACCAGAGCATGGAGAGCGATGGCTCTTGGATCCCGAGGCCGAACCACGAACTCGAGTAGATTGGCCTTCAGTCTGGATGTCATCCCACCTACAACTGGAGAGCTCCAGTAAGGACAGATCTGATGGAAGACTTCGGGGTGAAGTTCCCACTGACTTGAGGCGGAACCCTGACGGCTGAATTTGTTTGCCGTTCAGAGTTCTACTTCTGGGATATATACTGCCGAGATCACCGAATAATAGACTTCGGCCCATCAGAGAAAGTGAGGTACCTCGGTCATGGCGCCTGACCGTGGGTACCTGCTAGATGACTGACGTAAGGCACCGCCGTGGCATTATCCAATTGAATTCGGATAGGGAGACCCGCCAGAAGGCAGTGGACCTGCTGTAAGACTACCGTTCGGATCTCCAGAACAATGATGGGGAGAAGACTGGCATTGGAAGTTACTAATAACCATTGAACCGGGAGAAAGGCCCTGGATGAAGAAGGAGCTCAGAGACTATTGTCTGAAAGTCTGCTTGACTTGCTGAAAACGAGCGGAGCGAAGGAAACCGCTTCCATTGTCGTCACCATTTTTGCTCAGAACTCTCTTAGCAAGTCGAATGAAATGAGGGGGTGAGTAATCAAGTCCTCAGAACTCTCCTTGCGCGAGCTCCCTGCTGAAGGGCCAAAGGGCCATGACCTTGTGTCGAGGAAGAATTACCATCCTTCTACAAGTGTGCAGGATCATCCTCAAAAAGGATATCTGCTGGGCTGGAAATGAAAAGAACTTGTCTAAGTGTAGCTGCCAGCCCAGGAGAGAAGGTATCGCAAGAGATATAGACGACTCAGCGTAGTCCTGGAAGGGCGGCTAGACAGACCAAACAGGGCAGGACGAGCACGCCTCTAGAGTGCAAGAGAAACATGACATCCGCCATGACCCGAGCGAACACTCTGGGTGCGGAAGCAAGGCCGAAGGACAAGGTTGTGACTTGAAAATGCTGTTGACAAATGGAAAGGCGAAGGAATTTTTGCAGAGGGCAAGCAACCCAAATGTCGATGGATGCCGGAAACTGCACCTTTTTCTGTTGAAGTAATGGCTGAGCGGAGGGACTCCATCCAAAGAAGGAGGACCATGTCAAAGGTTGTTAGAAGTTTGAGGTCCAGGGTCGATCTTACTTTTCGTTCCCCTGTTTGGAACCAAGATCCCTTAGATCTAGACTGTGCTGGACAATCCTTATACAATCCTTTGTCAGTCTCCCGCTCAAAAGATTTGATTGGCCAGTTGTTGCTGGTGTGAATCAAGGTAGTTAAGGTCTCCAGCCAGGAGACTATTGCTCTAGCAATCCATGCGGCCGCTAGGGAGGATAGAGCGCTGGACCCGAAGCCGCAAGACGGAACGAACCAGATTTGCTATCTGACAGTCCGTGGTATTTTTAATTGATGACCCATCAGGTAGGGATACTGGTAGGTATACCACAGGAGATTCTACCCGGTTAAACTGCCCCATGGCAGAATGTGCGGCTGCATCCAGCAGGTCATAGTCTCTTGCCATCTCCTCTTTTCACGGTGCAGAGATAAAAATTAGGAACCCTCGATCCATCAACCTTTTAACAGGGAAGTGGAGAGGAATTGTCCGCCCTCTTGCATCATCCACTAAATAGTGGTGATGCAGAGGGGGGAGCTCGTACGCCAAAAAGGGTGCCTCTATATGTCCACAGAGTTCAGGTCTTCCAGGTGGACAGGACAGGTTGTCTGGCGTTAGGCCTGGATGCAGAAGAGGAAACATGGAGACGACACTCCGTGTGCTCGTCAGTTGATGGTGTGGGGAGATCGGTGCCCTTTAAAGGACCCGTCGCCCTTAAAAAAACAGGCCAGGCATGGCATCCCACGTAGAGGCTTCTGTCCAGTGAATCGCTTATCCGAATTGAATGGCAAATGCTCTCGAGGGAGTTTAGTCTCTGAAGCTCAGGCAATATCCAATCCATATTCAGAGCCTTGTTGTCATCAAATCATTGGTGAGGGAGCAGGAAACAAAAAACTTCCGTTTTCTAGATGCCTGTATGTTTCTAGATGCCTGCACGTTTTTAGAATACTTGAGGCCCCTGCTAGCCGACGGCTCCCATGTAGGATAGGGACCATGTATATTGGTCCTGCGAGCACTCCAAACACAGAGGGTACACAGAGGGATTCAATCTCTTGGTCAGAGAACCATGGATTGGTCAGTGAAGAAGTCCACTGAGGGGAACTAGAGGATAAAGCTGGGGTCGGCGGCGGAGGGCTCCTCGGACTGATCAAGCGCCTTTAAGACCAGGGAATACTGGTCATGCACCTTTAAGACCAGGGAATACTGGTCATGCACCTTTAAGACCACGAAATACTGGTCATGCACCTTTAAGACCAGGAAATACTGGTCATAAGCCTTTAAGACCAGGGAATACTGGTCATGCGCCTTTAAGACTACAGAATACTGGTCATGCGCCTTTAAGACCAGAGAATACTGGTCATGCGCCTTTAAGACCAGAGAATACTGGTCATGCGCCTTTAAGACCAGGGAATACTGGTCATGCGCCTTTAAGACCAGAGAATACTGGTCATGCGCCTTTAAGACCAGAGAATACTGGTCATGCGCCTTTAAGACCAGAGAATACTGGTCATGCACCTTTAAGTCCAGGGAATACTGGTCATTCACCTTTAAGACCAGAGAATACTGGTCATGCACCTTTAAGACCAGAGAATACTGGTCATGCGCCTTTAAGACCAGAGAATACTGGTCATGCACCTTTAAGTCCAGGGAATACTGGTCATTCACCTTTAAGACCAGAGAATACTGGTCATGCACCTTTAAGACCAGAGAATACTGGTCATGCGCCTTTAAGACCAGAGAATACTGGTCATGCACCTTTAAGTCCAGGGAATACTGGTCATTCACCTTTAAGACCAGAGAATACTGGTCATGCACCTTTAAGACCAGAGAATACTGGTCATGCGCCTTTAAGACCAGAGAATACTGGTCATGCACCTTTAAGTCCAGGGAATACTGGTCATTCACCTTTAAGACCAGAGAATACTGGTCATGCACCTTTAAGACCAGAGAATACTGGTCATGCGCCTTTAAGACCAGAGAATACTGGTCATGCGCCTTTAAGACCAGAGAATACTGGTCATGCGCCTTTAAGACCAGAGAATACTGGTCATGCACCTTTAAGTCCAGGGAATACTGGTCATTCACCTTTAAGACCAGAGAATACTGGTCATGCACCTTTAAGACCAGGGAATACTGGTCATTCACCTTTAAGACCAGAGAATACTGGTCATGCACCTTTAAGACCAGAGAATACTGGTCATGCGCCTTTAAGACCAGAGAATACTGGTCATGCGCCTTTAAGACCAGAGAATACTGGCCATGCACCTTTAAGACCAGAGAATACTGGTCATGCACCTTTAAGACCATAGAATACTGGTCAAGCACCTTTAAGACCACAGAATACTGGTCATGCACCTTTAAGACCAGAGAATACTGGTCATGCACCTTTAAGACCAGGGAATACTGGTCATGCGCCTTTAAGACCAGGGAATACTGGTCATGCACCTTTAAGGCCAGGGAATACTGGTCATGCACCTTTAAGACCAGAGAATACTGGTCATGCACCTTTAAGACCAGAGAATACTGGTCATGCACCTTTAAAGACCAGAGAAAACTGGTCATGCACCTTTAAGACCAGAGAATACTGGTCAAGCACCTTTAAGACCACAGAATACTGGTCATGCACCTTTAAGACCAGAGAATACTGGTCATGCACCTTTAAGGCCAGGGAATACTGGTCATGCGCCTTTAAGACCAGGGAATACTGGTCATGCGCCTTTAAGACCAGGGACTGGTCATGCGCCTTTAAGACCAGGGAATACTGGTCATGCGCCTTTAAGACCAGGGAATACTGGCCACATGCCTTTAAGACCAGGGAATACTGGTCATGTGCTTTTAAGACCAGGAAATACTGGTCATGTGCCTTTAAGACCAGGTACTTCCTTACCCGGGTACTGATGTAGAGTCGATGTGCCCCTTTAATGCAAAAATACTGTCACCCCAGTGTGAGCTGGCCGGGTGGACCAAGATGGCCACCGGGAGCTGCAGAGTTGATAAAATCTCGCAGAGAGCGAGAAGCGCCAATTTGGGGGGCGGAGCCACAGACACGATGTTGAATAGGCCTAAGCCGGGGCCTAAATTTCTGTAGCCGGCGGAAGTCACCAGTGGGTCGTTCCAGGCAAGACTTCCAGGATGCGGCCTACAAATCGGCCGAAGCCAGGGGCTAAATTTTTGCAGCCATCCAGAGCGTTACCTCACAGAGGTGGGCCACAGGGAAGTGGCTGAGGCTGCCTGTCAGCATGTGGATATCCCTCTGAAGATGGATCCACTCACCATTGGTGCGAGTCCCGGCATGGAGCCGCCGCGGATGTGGGTTTCAGCGCTGTTCTGTGCAGCGTGGACGGTGCAGGGATAAGCCTCAATCCATCATCCGTTTGTTAGGGAGGTGGAGAGGAACCATCCGCTTCCTTGTGCCATCCGCTTTCACAGTGGTGGGACAGTGGGGGCTGCTCGGACGCCATAGAGAGGGGCCTCTGTACAGCCACGGAGCTCAGTCAGACAGGGCCAGTTGTCCGGCATTAGGCCTGGCTCCAGGAGAGGATACATGGAGGCGACACTCCATGTGGTCACCTGCTGCTGGTGTGGGGAGATCGGGACCATGAAAGGAACCGTCGCCCCTAAAGTGAGCTCAGGCATGGCTTCCCACGGCGCAGGAGAGAGTGCGGGGAGGTATACTCGCCGTGCTCGCCTGTTGATGGTTCGGGGGAGATCGGAACCTTGAAAGGAACCGTCGCCCCCATCACTCCGTTAATTAAAAAATAAAAATTTACAGAAAAGGAAACAAAAAAATAAAAACGTTGGGGTCTGAAACAGACCCATGTGCCTCCTACAGACACTAAGCAAGAACTGGTTAGCTGAGAGCCAGCAGGAGGGTTTATACTGCAGGGGAGGAGATCACTTTTTTTGTATCACTTAGTGTCAGCCTCCTATTGGCAGCAGCATACCCCCATGGTCTGTGTCCCCCAATGAGGCGAAGGAGAAAACGCTGGAAATCCGCGGTAAATCCGCAGGTAAAACGCAGTGCCTTTTACACGCGGATTTTTCAAAAATGATGCTGAAAAATCTCACACGAATCCGCAACGTGGGCACATAGCCTTAGGGTTGGAATTAGGGTTGTGGTTAGGGTTATAGCTACAGTTGGGATTAGGGTTAGGGTTGTGTTGGGGTTAGTGTTGGAGGTAGAATTGAGGGGTTTCCACTGTTTAGGCACATCAGGGGTCTCCAAACGCAACATGGCGCCACCATTGATTCCAGCCAATCTTGTATTCAAAAAGTCAAATGGTGCTCCCTCACTTCCGAGCCCCGACGTGCGCCCAAACAGTGGTTTACCCCCTCATATGGGGTATCAGTGTACTCCGGACAAACTGCGCAACAATTACTGGGGTCCAATTTCTCCTGTTACCCTTGTGAAAATAAAAAAATGCTTGCTAAAACATTTTGGAGGAAAGAAAAATGATTTTTTATTTTCACGGCTCTGCGTTGTAAACGTCTGTGAAGCACTTGGGGGTTCAAAGTGCTCACCACATATCTAGATAAGTTCCTTGGGGGCTCTAGTTTCTAAAATGGGGTCACTTGTGGGGGGTTTCTACTGTTTAGCCACATCAGGGGCTCTGCAAACGCAACGTAACGCCCGCAGAGCATTCCATCAAAGTCTGCATTTCAAAACGTCACTACTTCACTTCCGAGCCCCGGGATGTGCCCAAACAGTGGTTTACCCCCACATATGGGGTATCAGCGTACTCAGGAGAAACTGGACAACAACTTTTGGGGTCAAATGTCTCCTGTTACCCTTGGGAAAATAAAAAACTGCAGGCTAAAAGATAATTTTTGAGAAAATTTTTTTTTTATTTTCATGGCTCTGCGTTATAAACTTCTGTGAAGCACTTGGGGGTTTTAAGTCCTCACCACACATCTAGATTAGTTCCTTTGGGGGTCTAGTTTCCAAAATTGGGTCATTTGTGGGGGATCTCCAATGTTTAGGCACACAGGGGCTCTCCAAACGTGACATGGTGTCCGCTAATGATTGGAGCTAATTTTCCATTTAAAAAGCCAAATGGCGTGCCTTCCCTTCCAAGCCCTGCCGTGCGCCCAAACAGTGGTTTACCCCCACATATGGGGTATCAGCATACTCAGGACAAACTGGACAACAACATTTGGGGTCCAATTTCTCCAATTTACCCTTGGCAAAATAGGAAATTCCAGGCTAAAAAATCATTTTTGAGGAAAGAAAAATTATTTTTTATTTTCATGGCTCTGCGTTATAAACTTCTGTGAAGCACCTGGGGGTTTAAAGTGCTCAATATGCATCTAGATAAGTTCCTTGGGGGGTCTAGTTTCCAAAATGGGGTCACTTGTGGGGGAGCTCCAATGTTTAGGCACAGAGGGGCTCTCCAAACGCGACATGGTGTCCGCTAACAATTGGAGCTAATTTTCCATTCAAAAAGTCAAATGGCGCGCCTTCCCTTCTGAGCCCTGCCGTGTGCCCAAACAGTGGTATACCCCCACATATGAGGTATCGGCGTACTCGGGAGAAATTGCCCAACAAATTTTAGGATCCATTTTATCCTATTGCCCATGTGAAAATGAAAAAATTGAGGCGAAAATAATTTTTTTGTGAAAAAAAAGAGTACTTTTTCATTTTTACAGATCAATTTGTGAAGCACCTGAGGGTTTAAAGTGCTCACTAGGCATCTAGATAAGTTCCTAGGGGGTTCTAGTTTCCAAAATGGGGTCACTTGTGGGGGAGCTCCAATGTTTAGGCACACGGGGGCTCTCCAAACGTGACATGGTGTCCGCTAAAGAGTGGAGCCAATTTTTCATTCAAAAAGTCAAATGGCGCTCCTTCCCTTCCAAGCCCTGCCGTGCGCCCAAACAGTGGTTTACCCCATCATATGAGGTAACAGCGTACTCAGGACAAATTGGACAACAACTTTCGTGGTTCAGTTTCTCCTTTTACCATTGGGAAAATAAAAAAATTGTTGCTAAAAGATCATTTTTGTGACTAAAAAGTTAAATGTTCATTTTTTCCTTCCATGTTGCTTCTGCTGCTGTGAAGTACCTGAAGGGTTAATAAACTTCTTGAATGTGGTTTTGAGTACCTTGAGGGGTGCATTTTTTAGAATGGTGTCACTTTTGGGTATTTTCAGCCATATAGACCCCTCAAACTGACTTCAAATG
Source organism: Ranitomeya imitator (assembly GCF_032444005.1). Classification (NCBI taxonomy): domain Eukaryota; kingdom Metazoa; phylum Chordata; class Amphibia; order Anura; family Dendrobatidae; genus Ranitomeya; species Ranitomeya imitator. Next base: position 337,806,124 of record NC_091286.1, read on the forward strand.
TGAGGTGGTCCCTAAAAAAAATGGTTTTGTAAATTTCGTTGTAAAAATGAGGAATCGCTGGTCAAATTTTAACCCTTATAACTTCCTTCCTTATAGGCTCCTTTCACACTAGCGTCGGAATATCCCAGTCGCAATGCGTCTGGGAGAGATTCCGACGCTAGCGTTTGCTGCATTGCACAATGGGTGCAGCGGATGCATTTTTCCGGCGCATCCGCTGCCCCATTGTAAGGTGCGGGGAGGTGGGGGCGGAGTTCCGGCCGCGCATGCACGGTCGGAAAAAGTGGTCCGTCAGGAGAAAAAAACGTTACATGTAGTGTTTTTTTCTCCCGACGGTCCGCAAAAGCACGACGCATCCGTCGCTCGACGGATGCGACGTGTGGCAATCCGTCGCAAATGCGTCGTCAATGCAAGTCTATGGGGAAAAAACACATCCTGCAAGCACTTTTGCAGGATGCGTTTTTTCTGCAAAACGACGCATTGTGACGGATTAAAAAAACCGCTAGTGTGAAAGTACCCTTATTCCACCGCCAGTGTCTTGTCGATTCTGGCCAAAATATCCTGAAGGATTTTCTCTCACAGCCACGGGGCAGCAGGAGCTGATAATATGTTTCCCCAGAAGTTGTGTCTTTACACAACTCACTCAGGTGGGCGCAACATTTTTTGCACTGAGCTCAGTTAAGGCCTCTTTCACACTTCCGTCTTTCTTTTTCCGTCACCATGCGTCGTTTTGTGAAAAAAAACGGATCCAGCAAATGTTTCTGCTGGATCCGTTTTTTTTTTTCTCATAGACTTGTATTAGCGACGGATGGCCACACGTTTCATCCGTTGTGCGCTGGAGCAGTCGTAAAATTGCTGTTCATCGGGCGGAGACAATGCACAGAGGAACGTTTTTTCTGTACGTCGGGGAAAAAAAAAAAAAGAAAAAAAAAAAAAAAAAAATCGCTCAGCAATGGATCCTGCGCTGTCCGTCGTTGCCTATAATGGAAGCCTATGGACACAGGATCCGTCGCTGACTGTCAAAAGCAGGAATCCAGCTACGGATGCAGTCTTTTGAAACTGAGCATGCCTGGAAGAATTTCCAGTCAGGGAAATTCTCTCTCACACTCTCTTTTTACTATTGATGCTGCCTATGCAGCATCAATAGTAAAAAGATGTAATGTTAAAAATAGCAGTCGTGATATTCTTACCTTCCGGCGTCCCCCATAGCCTTCCCGATGCTCGCGGCAGCTCCCGTTCCCAGCAATGCCTTGCAAAATAACCTGACGACGTAGCGGTCTCGCGAGACTGCCACATCATCACAGGTCATTGTCTCACTATGCATCACTGGGAACCGGAGCATCGGCAAGGCTGCGGGGGCTGCCAGAAGGTAACAATATCACGATTTTTTATTTTTTTTAAATTATTTTAAACCTGGATTGTGTTGTGTATGCGTTTTCTCAGTGGAAAAACACGGCGATGACGCATACACAATGTGTGCACATAGCCTTGACGGATCCATTAAAAAAATGGACCCAGTGCACCTGTTTTTTTACAATCTGCACAGGATCCGTCTTTTCAACATTTTGACGGATTGTGACTGATTGTAAAAAACGGAAGTGTGAAAGAGGCCTAACAGCACTAGCTGTGACAGGCTGGCTACAGAGCCGACTAGTGATGAGCAAATATACTCGCTACTCGAGATTTCCCGAGCACGCTCGGGTGTCCTGCGAGTATTTTTTATTGCTCGGAGATTTAGTTTTCTTTGCCGCAGCTGGATGATTTACAGCTACTAGCCTGCTTGATTACATGTGGGGATTCCCTAGCAACCCCCACATGTACTTAGCCTGGCTAATAGCTGTAAATCATTCAGCTGAGGCGATGAAAACAATCTCCGAGCACTAAAAAATACTCTGAGGACACCAGAGTATGCTCGGCAAATTTCAAGTAACGCGTATATTCGCTCATCACTAGTGCTGACGTTATGTCAAAAGCACGAGTCACCATTCTAGCCAGTTAATTAATTCAATAAACTGCCCAAAAGAAGGGCACCACTGTGGGAAACGAGTATATATTGTTTTTAGTTTGGGGCCCCGAAGTGATTCATTAGGGGCCTGTCCAGTAATGAACAACCCCTTTAGGTGTAGAGCTATTATTTAATCAGTATCATGTTAGCGTTATTCTGAGTTTTGCAAACCAAGTAATCTCCTTCACATTTATCATGCATAACATGTCCAAATGCACTGTGCTACCTGTAACCTTACAGGTTTGTGAATATGCACAGTACAGCATCAACTTGAAAAAAAATGTATGAAACAAAATACTGGAAGATAGTATCAGCGGTAAGCCAGGATATTTTAGACTTGCGAGTGCAATCAATTTAATTGAAATGATGTTAGAATGCCTAATATTTACGACCTTGGTACCCCACGCAGCCAGATCAAGGAAATTATCTTCAACAGCTTAGAGCGCAACACTCTTAAACGACCATGGCAAGATAACAAAAAGCTTTGAGGCAAAACACAACATACAGTAGTGTTCAAAATAATAGCAGTACAATATGACTAACCAGATTAATCACTGTTTTTGGTATAAATTAGACTACCTCATGTCACACAATTTACCAGTTGGTGCAGTAGATTCTAAGAAAACCGACAGACTCCACATTTATGATCTGCAGGTTTTGGAGTTTGTGTATTAGAATAATTGAAAGGAAGGGTGTTCGTAATAATAGCAGTGTGGAGTTCAATCAGTGAGGTCAATCATTCTGTGATGAAACAGGTGAATCAGGTGGCACTTATTTAACCCCTTTCTGCCATCCGACGTACTATCCCGTCCATGTGACCTGGGACTTAATTCCCATGGAAGGGATAGTACGTCATACGCGATCAGCTGCGCTCACAGGGGGAGCGCGGCCGGGTATCAGCTGGTTATCACAGCTGACACCCCGGATTTAGTGCCAGGAGCGGTCACGGACCGCTCCCGGCACTTTAACCCCCGGAACACTGCGATCAAAACAAGACTGCAGCGTTCCGGTGGCATAGAGAAGCATAGTGCACAGAGGGGGCTCCCGGCATGCTTGCCTCAGACCCTCAGAACGCAATGTGATCGCGTCGTGGCTCTCCCTGCCTGCAGACCCCCAGATTCAAGATGACCGTGGGGTCCTGCGGGGAGGTGGCTGGTCAGTGCCTGCTGAGAGCAGGACCTGAGAAGCCTCCTTCACTGCCTGTCAGATCACTGATCTGATACAGTGCTGTGCAGTGTGTTAAATCAGCGATCTGACTTTATACAGTAATGTCCAACCCTGGGACAATGTTAACCCCTTCATGACCCAGCCTATTTTGACCTTAAAGACCTTGCCGTTTTTTGCAATTCTGACCAGTGTCCCTTCATGAGGTAATAACTCAGGAACGCTTCAATAGATCCTAGCGGTTCTGAGATTGTTTTTTCGTGACATATTGGGCTTCATGTTAGTGGTAAATTTAGGTCAATAAATTCTGTGTTTATTTGTGATAAAAACGGAAATTTGGCGAAAATTTTGAAAATTTCGCAATTTTCACATTTTGAATTTTTATTCTGTTAAACCAGAGAGTTATGTGACACAAAATAGTTAATAAATAACATTTCCCACACGTCTACTTTACATCAGCACAATTTAATTTTTTTTTGCTAGGAAGTTATAAGGGTTAAAATTTGACCAGCGATCTCTTATTTTTACAACGAAATTTACAAAACCATTTTTTTTAGGGACCACCTCACATTTGAAGTCAGTTTGAGGGGTCTATATGGCTCAAAATACCCCAAAGTGACACCATTCTAAAAACTGCACCCCTCAAGGTGCACAAAACCACATTCAAGAAGTTTATTAACCCTTCAGGTGCTTCACAGCAGCAGAAGCAACATGGAAGGAAAAAGTGAACATTTAACTTTTTAGTCACAAAAATGATTTTTCAGCAACAATTTTTTTATTTTCCCAATGGTAAAAGGAGAAACTGAACCACGTAAGTTGTTGTCCAATTTGTCCTGAGTACGCTGATACCTCATATGTGGGGGTAAACCACTGTTTGGGCGCACGGCAGGGCTTGGAAGGGAAGGAGCGCCATTTGACTTTTTGAATGAAAAATTGGCTGCACTCTTTAGCGGACACCATGTCACATTTGGAGAGCCCCCGTGTGCCTAAAAATTGGAGCTCCCCCACAAGTGACCCCATTTTGGAAACTAGACGCCCCAAGGAACTTATCTAGATGCATAGTGAGCCCTTTAAACCCCCAGGTGCTTCACAAATTGATCGGTAAAAATGAAAAAGTACTTTTTTTTCACAAAAAAATTCTTTTAGCCTCAATTTTTTCATTTTCACATGGACAACAGGATAAAATGGATCCTAAAATTTGTTTGGCAATTTCTCCTGAGTACACCGATACTTCACATGTGGGGGTAAACCACTGTTTGGGCACATGGTAAGGCTCGGAAGGGAAGGAGCGCCATTTGACTTTTTGAATGAAAAATTATCTCCATCGTTAGCGGACACCATGTCGCGTTTGGAGAGACCCTGTGTGCTTAAACATTGGAGCTCCCCCACAAGTGACCCCATTTTGGAAACTGGACCCCCCAAGGAACTTATCTAGATGCCTAGTGAGCACTTTAAACCCTCAGGTGCTTCACAAATTGATCCGTAAAAATGAAAAAGTACTTTTTTTTCACAAAAAATTTATTTTCGCCTCAATTTTTTCATTTTCACATGGGCAATAGGATAAAATGGATCCTAAAATTTGTTGAGCAATTTCTCCCGAGTACGCCGATACCTCATATGTGGGGGTAAACCACTGTTTGGGCACACGGCAGGGCTCGGAAGGGAAGGCGCGCCTTTTAACTTTTTGAATGGAAAATTAGCTCCAATTGTTAGCGGACACCATGTCGCATTTGGAGAGCCCCTGTGTGCCTATGCAATGGAGCTCCCCCACAAGTGACCCCATTTTGGAAACTAGACCCCCCAAGGAACTTATCTAGATGCATACTGAGCACTTTAAACCCCCAGGTGCTTCACAGAATTTTATAATGCAGAGCCATGTAAATAAAAAATAATTTTTCTTTTCTCAAAAATGATTTTTAGCCTGGAATTTCCTATTTTGCCAATGGTAATAGGAGAAATTGGACCACAAACGTTGTTGTCCAGTTTGTCCTGAGTATGCAGATACCCCATATGTGGGGGTAAACCACTGTTTGGGCGCACGGCAGGGCTCAGAAGGGAAGGCACGCCATTTGGCTTTTTAAATGGAAAATTATCTCCAATCATTAGCGGACACCATGTCGCGTTTGGAGAGCCCCTGTGTGCCTAAACATTGGAGATCCCCCACAAATTACCCCATTTTGGAAACTAGACCCCCAAAGGAACTAATCTAGATGTGTAGTGAGCACTTTGAACCCTCAAGTGCTTCACAGAAGTTTATAACGCAGAGCCATGAAAATAAAAAATAAAAAATTATTTTCTCAAAAATGAATTTTAGCCCGCAATTTTTTATTTTCCCAAGGGTAACAGGAGAAATTTGACCCCAAAAGTTGTTGTCCAGTTTCTCCTGAGTACGCTGATACCCCATATGTGGGGGTAAACCACTGTTTAGGCACATGCTGGGGCTCGGAAGTGAAGTAGTGACGTTTTGAAATGCAGACTTTGATGGAATGCTCTGTGGGCGTCACGTTGCGTTTGCAGAGCCCCTGATGTGGCTAAACAGTAGAAACCCCCCACAAGTGTCCCCATTTTGGAAACTAGACCCCGAAAGGAACTTATCTAGATGTGAGGTGAGCACTTTGAACCCCCAAGTGCTTCACAGAAGTTCATAACACAGAGCAGTGAAAATAATAAATACGTTTTCTTTCCTCAAAAATAATTTTTTAGCCCAGAATTTTTTATTTTCCCAAGGGTTACAGGAGAAATTGGACCACAAAAGTTGTTGTCCAGTTTCTCCTGAGTACGCTGATGCCCCATGTGTGGGGGTAAACCACTGTTTGGGCACACGTGGGGGCTCAGAAGGGAAGTAGTGACTTTTGAAATGCAGACTTTGATGGAATGGTCTGCGGGCGTCACGTTGCGTTTGCAGAGCCCCTGGTGTGCCTAAACAGTAGAAACCCCCCACAAGTGACCCCATTTTGGAAACTAGACCCCCCAAGGAACTTATCTAGATATGTGGTGAGCACTTTGAACCCCCAAGTGCTTCACAGACGTTTACAACGCAGAGCCGTGAAAATAAAAAATCATTTTTCTTTCCTCAAAAATTATGTTTTAGCAAGCAATTTTTTATTTTCTCAAGGGTAACAGGAGAAATTGGACCCCAGTAATTGTTGCGCAGTTTGTCCTGAGTATGCTGGTACCCCATATGTGGGGGTAAACCACTCTTTGGGCACACGTCGGGGTTCGGAAGTGAGGGAGCACCATTTGAATTTTTGAATACAAGATTGGCTGGAATCAATGGTGGCGCCATGTTGCGTTTGGAGACCCCCTGAAGTGCCTAAACAGTGGAAACCCCTCAATTCTACCTCCAACACACCCCTAACCCTTATCCCAACTGTAGCCGTAACCCTAATCACAACCCTAACCCCAACACACCCCTAACCACAACCCTAACCCCAACCACAACCCTAATTCCAACCCAACCCTAAGGCTATGTGCCAACGTTGCGGATTCGTATGAGATTATTCAGCACCATTTTTGAAAAATCCGCGGGTAAAAGGCACTGCGTTTTACCTGTGGATTTACCGTGGATTTCCAGTGTTTTTTGTGCGGATTTCACCTGTGGATTCCTATTGAGGAACAGGTGTAAAACGCTGCGGAATCCGCACAAAGAATTGGCATGCTGCGGAAAATACAACGCAGCGTTCCCGCGCGGTATTTTCCGCACCATGGGCACAGCGGATTTGGTTTTCCATATGTTTACATGGTACTGTAAACCTGATGGAACACTGCTGCGGATCCTCAGCCAAATCCGCACCGTGTGCACATAGCCTAATTCTAAAGGTATGTGCACACGCTGCGGAAAACGCTGCGGATCCGCAGCAGTTTCCCATGAGTTTACAGTTCAATGTGAACCTATGGGAACCAAAAATCGCTGTACACATGCTGCGGAAAAACTGCACGGAAACGCAGCGGTTTACATTCCGCAGCATGTCACTTCTTTCTGCGGATTCCGCAGCGGTTTTACAACTGCTCCAATAGAAAATCGCAGTTGTAAAACCGCAGTGAAATGCGCAGAAAAACCGCTGTAAATCCACGATAAATCGGCAGCGGTTTAGCACTGTGGATTTTTCAAATCCGCTGCGGAAAAATCCGCATAGGACCAGAATATGTGTGCACATTCCTACACCTAACCCTACCCCTACCCCTAACCCTAGTTCTTACCCCAACCTTAGTGAAAAAAAAAAAAAATTCTTTATTTTTTTTATTGTCCCTATCTATGGGGGTGACAAAGGGGGGGGGGGGTGGTCATTTACTATTTTTTTTTATTTTGATCACGGAGATAGGTTATATCTCAGTGATCAAAATTCACTCTGGAACGAATCTGCCGGCCGGCAGATTCGGCGGGCGCACTGCATATGCGCCCGCCATTTTGGAAGATGGCGGCGCCCAGGAAAGAAGACGGACGGACCTCGGGCGGCTAGGTAAGTATAAGGGGGGGGAGATCAGGGCACGGGGGGGGGGGGGGGGGCGTCGGAGCACGGGGGGGTGGATCGGAGCATGGGGGGGTGGATCAGAACACGGGAGGGAGGATTGGAGCACGGGGGAGGATTGGAGCACAGGGTGAGGGATCGCTGTGCGGGGGGGTGGATCGGAGCACGGGGGGGGGGGGTCGCTGTGTGCGGGGGGGATCGGAGTGCGGGGGGGTTTGATTGGAGCGCGGGGGTGTGATTGGTGCACGGGGGAAGCGGACAGGAGGACGGGGGAGCGGAGCACAGGACGGAGGGGAGCGGACCACAGATCGGGGGGCTGGGGGGGGGGGCGATTGGAGGGGTGGGTGCACATTAGTGTGTCCAGCCATGGCCGATGATATTGCAGCATCGGCCATGGCTGGATTGTAATATTTCACCAGTTTTTTAGGTGAAATATTACAAATCGCTCTGATTGGCAGTTTCACTTTCAACAGCCAATCAGAGCGATCGTAGCCACGAGGGGGTGAAGCCACCCCCCCTGGGCTAAACTACCACTCCCCCTGTCCCTGCAGATCGGGTGAAATGGGAGTTAACCCTTTCACCCGGCCTGCAGGGACGCGATCTTTCCATGACGCATATGCTGCGTCATGGGTCGGAATGGCACCGACTTTCATGACGCAGCGTATGCGTCAAAGGTCAGGAAGGGGTTAAAAGAAAAAAAAAGAAAAAAAAATACAATGTAAAAATATATTTTTTTTTAATTCCTAAATAAAGAAAAAAAAATATTGTTCCAATAAATACATTTCTTTATGTAAATTAAAAAAACAAAACAATAACAGTACACATATTTAGTTTTGACGCGTCCGTAACGACCCAACCTACAAAACTGTCCCACTAGTTAACCACTTCAGTGAACACTGTAAAAAATAAATAAAAAACAAGGCAAAAAACAATGCTTTATCATCATACCGCCGAACAAAAAGTGGAATAACACGCGATCAAAAAGACAGATATAAATAACCATGGTACCGCTGAAAACATCATCTTGTCCCTCAAAAAACGAGCTGCCATACAGCATCATTAGCAAAAAAAAAAAAAAGTTATAGCCCTCAGAATAAAGCGATGCAAAGAATTATTTTTTATATAAAATAGTTTTTATCTACTATATAATTGTCTAAGGGTCACTTCCGTCTTTCTGTCTGTCACGGATATTGGTCACGGCCTCTGTCTGTCATGGAATCCAAGTCGCTGATTGGTCTCGCCAGCTGCCTGTCATGGCTGCCGCGACCAATCAGCGACGGCCACAGTCCGATTAGTCCCTCCCTACTCCCCTGCAGTCAGTGCCCGGCGCCCGCTCCATACTCCCCGCAGTCAGTGCCCGCTCCATACTCCCCGCAGTCAGTGCCTGCTCCATACTCCCCGCAGTCAGTGCCCGGCGCCCGCTCCATACTCCCCCCCCCCAGTCACCGCTCACACAGGGTTAATGCCAGTGGTAACGGACCACGTTATGCCGCGGGTAACTCACTCCGTTACCGCCATTAACCCTGTGTGACCAAGTTTTTTTTTACTATTGATGCTGCCTATGCAGCATCAATAATAAAAAGATCTAATGTTAAAAATAATAAAAAAACAAACAAAAAACCTGCTATTCTCACCTTCCGTAGTCCGACGATGCGCTCCTGCCAGCTTCCAGTCCCAGAGATGCATTGCGAAATTACCCAGAAGACTTAGCGGTCTCGCGAGATCGCTAAGTGATCTGGGTAATGTCGCAATGCATCCTGGGAACGCAAGATAGCAGCAACCATGCGAATCGCCAGAGGTTTGCTGGATCTACGCTGGATCCCACCGGGTGAGTATATAACCATTTTTTATTTTAATTATTTTTTTTTAACAGGCATATGGTGCCCACACAGCTAAATACTACGTGGGCTGTGTTAGATACCGCGTTGCTGCTATATACTACCTGGCCAGTGTTAGATACTATGTTGGCTGTGTTCTATACTGCGTGGGATGTGCTATATACTACATGGCTGCTATATACTACGTGGCTGTGTTCTATACTGCGTGCTATATATTACGTGGCCACTGTTAGATACTATGTGGGCTGTGCTATATATTACGTGGCCACTGTTACATACGTGGGCTGTGTTATATAATGCGTGGCTGCTATATACTGTGTGGACTGTGTTATATACTACGTGGGCGGTGTTATTTACTGCGTGGCCTATATTAACGCATCGGGTATTCTACAATATGTATGCATGTATACAGCAGCCACATGGTATATACCACAGGCCACGTAGTACTCCTATATACTGCGTGGCCTGTGCTATATACTATGTGGCTGCTATATACATATTCTAGAATACCCGATGCGTTAGAATCGGGCCACCATCTAGTATTGTATAAAAGCGCCAAAACTTTAAAAAATGATATAAATGAGGTATCGCTGTAATCGTACTAATCTGAAGAATAAAACTGCTTTATCAATTTTACCACACGTGGAACGATATAAACTCCCCCCCAAAAAATAAATTCATGAAATGCTAGTTTTTGTTCATTCTACCTCTGAAAGATCGTAATAAAAAGTGATCAAAAAATGTCATGTGACTGTAAATGGTACCAATAAAAACGTCAACTCGTCCTGCAAAAAACAAGACTTCACATGACTCTGGGCCAAACCATGGAAAAATTATAGCTCGCAAAATGTGGTGATGCAAAAACTATTTTTTGCAATAAAAAGCGTCTCTTAGTGTGTGGCAGCTGCCAAACATAAAAACCCACTATAAATAGTAAATCAAACTCCCCTTTATCACCGCCTTAGTTATGGAAAAATAATAAAAAAATATTTATTTCCATTTTCCCCATTAGGGTTGGGACTAAAGTTAGGGTTAGGATTACGTTTACAGTGTGTCAGGGTCAGGGGTGTGGTTAGGGTTGGGATTAGGATTAGGGGTATGTTCGAGTTACGGATGGAGTTATAATTGGGGGGTTTCCACTGTTTAGGCACATCAGGGGCTCTCCAAACGCGACATCGCGTCAAATCTCAATTCCAGCCAATTCTGCGTTGAAAAAGTAAAATGGTGCTCCTTCCCTTCCGAGCTCTGCCGTGCGCCCAAACAGTGGTTTACCCCCACATATGGGGTGTCAGCCTACTCTGGACAAATTGGACAACAACTTTTTTTGTCCAATTTCTCTTGTTACCCTTGGGAAAATAAAAATTTGTGGGGAAAAAAAAGATTATTTTCACGGCTCTGCGTTATAAACTTTAGTGAAACACTTGGTTGTTCAAAGTTCTCACAACACATCTAGATAAGTTCCTTGGGGAGTCTAGTTTCCAAAATGGGGTCACTTGTGAGGGGTTTATACTGTTTAGGCACATCAGTGGCTCTGCAAACGAAACATGACGCCCATAGACCATTCCATCAAAGTCTGAATTCCAAAACGCCACCACTTCCCTTCCGAGCCCCGACGTGTGCCCAAACAGTAGTTTTCTCCCACATATGGGGTATCAGCGTACTCCGGAGAAATTGCACAACAACTTTTGGGGTCCAATTTCTCGTGTTACCTTTGGGGAAAAAATTGATGCGAAAAGATCATTTTTGTGAAAAAAAAAAAATGTTTTATTTTTACAGCTCTACATTATAAACTTCTGTGAAGCACTTGGGGGTCCAAAGTGCTCACCATACATCTAGATAAGTTCCTTAGGGGGTCTACTTTCCAAAATGGTGTCACTTGTGGGGGCTTTCCACTGTTTAGGCACATCAGGGGCTCTGCAAACTCAACATGGTGTCCGATCTCAATCCAGCCAATTTTGCATTTAAAAGTCAAACGGTGCTCCTTCCCTTCTGAGCTCTGCCATGCACCCAAACAGTGTTTTACCCCCACATATGGGGTATCGGCGCACTCAGGACAAATTGTACAACAACGTTTGGGGTACAATTTCTCCTGTTAGCCTTGGTAAAATAAAACAAATTGGATCTTAAGTAAGCTTTTTGTGAAAAAAAAAGTTAAAATGTTTTTTTTTTTTTTTTTTTTTAAACATTCCAAAAATTCCTGTGAAGCAACTTCTTGAATGTGGTTTTGATCACCTTGAAGGGTGCAGTTTCTAGAATGGTGTCACTTTTGGGAATTTTCTATCATATAGACCCCTCAAAGTGACTTCAAATGTTATGTGGTCCCTAAAGAAAATGGTGTTGTAAAAATGAGAAATTGCTGGTCAACTTTTAACCCTTATAACGTCGTAACAAAAAAAAATTTTGCTTCCAAAATTGTGCTGATGTAAAGTAGCATGTGGGAAATGTTACTTATTAAGTATTTTGTGTGACGTATCTGTGATTTAAGGGCATGAAAATTCAAAGTTGGAAAATTGTGAAATTTTCAAAATTTTCGCCAAATTTCCATTTTTTCCACAAATAAACGGAAGTCATATCAAAGAAATTTTACCACTAACGTGAAGTAAAATATGTCGAAAAACAATGTCAAAATCACTGCGATCTATGGAAGCTTCCAGAGTTATTACCTCATAGAGGGACAGTTGTCAGAATTGTAAAAATTGGCCCGGTCATTAACACGCAAACCACCCTTGGGGGTTAAGGGTGAAGCAAGGACATGTTGTACATACAGTTAGGTCCATATATATTTGGACAAAGACAACATTTTTCTAATTTTGGTTATAGACATTACCACAATGAATTTTAAACAAAACAATTCAGATGCAGTTGAAGCTCAGACTTTCAGCTTTCATTTGAGGGTATCCACATTAAAATTGGATGAAGGGTTTAGGAGTTTCAGCTCCTTAACATGGGCCACCCTGTTTTTAAAGGGACCAAAAGTAATTGGACAATTGACTCCAAGGCTATTTCATGGACAGGTGTGGGCAATCCCTTCATTATATCATTCTCAATTAAGCAGATTAAAGGCCTGGAGTTGATTTGAGGTGTGGTGCTTGCATTTGGAAGGTTTTGCTGTGAAGTAAACATGCGGTCAAAGGAGCTCTCCATGCAGGTGAAACAAGCCATCCTTAAGCTTCGAAAACAGAAAAAAACCCATCCGAGAAATTGCTACAACATTAGGAGTGGCAAAATATACAGTTTGGTACATTCTGAGAAAGAAAGAAAGCACTGGTGAACTCATCAATGCAAAAAGACCTGGGCGCCCACGGAAGACAACAGTGGTGGATGATCGCAGAATAATCTCCATGGTGAAGAGAAACCCCATTCACAACAGCCAACCAAGTGAACAACACTCTCCAGGAGGTAGGCGTATCAATATCCAAATCTACCATAAAGAGAAGACTGCATGAAAGTAAATACAGAGGGTTCACTGCACGGTGCAAGCCACTCATAAGCATCAAGAATAAAAAGGCTAGACTGGACTTTGCTAAAAAAAAACATCTAAAAAAGCCAGCACAGTTCTGGAAGAACTTTTTTTTGGACAGATGAAACCAAGATCAACCTCTACCAGAATGATGGAAAGAGAAAAGTATGGCGAAGGCATGGTAAAGCTCATGATCCAAAGCATGCCAAATCATCTGTAAAACACGGCGGAGGCAATGTGATGGCTTGGGCATGCATGGCTGCCAGTGGCACTGGGTCACTAGTGATTATTGATGATGTGACCCAGGACAGAAGCAGCCGAATGAATTCTGAGGTATTCAGAGACATACTGTGCTCAGATCCAGCCAAATGCAGCCAAACTGATTGGTCGTCGTTTCATACTACAGATGGATAATGACCCAAAACATAAAGCCAAAGCAACCCAGGAGTTTATTAAAGCAAAGAAGTGGAATATTCTTGAATGGCCAAGTCAGTCACCTGATCTCAACCCAATTGAGCATGCATTTCACTTGTTAAAGACTAAACTTCAGACAGAAAGGCCCACAAACAAACAGCAACTGAAAACCACCGCAGTGAAGGCCTGGCAGAGCATCAAAAAGGAGGAAACAGCTTCTGGTGATGTCCATGAGTTCAAGGCTTCAGGCAGTCATTGCCAACAAAGGGTTTTCAACCAAGTACTAAAAATGAACATTTTATTTAAAATTATTGAATCTGTCCAATTACTTTTGGTCCCTTTAAAAACAGGGTGGCCCATGTTAAGGAGCTGAAACTCCTAAACCCTTCATCCAATTTTAATGTGGATACCCTCAAATGAAAGCTGAAAGTCTGAACTTCAACTGCATCTCAATTGTTTTCTTTAAAATTCTGTCTATAACCAAAATTAGAAAAATGTTGTCTCTGTCCAAATATATATGGACCTAACTGTACATTTCTTCTTGAAAGCCTGAGGAACTATGGGTCATTCAAGACATTGTTCAGAAGAACAGCGTACTTTGATTAAAAAGTTGATTGGAGAGGGTAACACTTATCTCCAATGCTTTAAAATGGGTAACCAAACCAAGGGATGTTAGTAACAGCAGATGAGATTCGGCCATCTGAAAAATATGATCTGCCACCTCCATTAATGACCTGGACCGAGTTCTATCCCTGGTGGTTAATGTAGACCACAGTTACCTGATTGTCGGAGAACAGTCTGACATGTCGGCCCTGTATGGACACAAGGAGTATACTTAATGCTCGTTCTACAGGTAACAACTCCTTTAAGTTAGATGACGGACTCTGTTCAAAATGTGAAAAAAGGTGTGGAAACCACATAAAACGACCAAAACTGGAAACTCAATTCTATAAATAATTTTTTTGAACATATAAAATATTGTACACAAAAATCATGACAAAAACTAGGACATAAATGGTACAATGTGGGACCATGGTGCGAGACACCGCACAGAGATGTAATTGTGCCAGCGGATCAGAAACCACAGACTCCTAGTTATAACAGATGGCTGTATAGAGGAGAGGACACCAGGATATAGATATCAATCATAAGGATATGGGGCATAAAATGATGCTAAGATTATTCCTAGGATGTAGGCGCTAGAATGTACTAATAATTATAATTTATACCACATAGGGTTAATAAAATAAGTGCCTGTAGCCCAGCAACACATACAAATCCCTAGGAAAACCGAGTGGGGAAAAGAATCAAGGATGCACCATAAGCCTTGCCTACATAGATCCCCCCATGGTCAAAATTTGACCAAATGTAGTCCGAATCTAAATATAACTCCATGGGCTAGCGGCCGCTCAGCCCATATGTATTACCTCTGACGAAGGAGCTTGCGGGCTCCGAAACGCGCGTCAGGCTACCAGCGGACCGGACCCAGGGACACCGGAGAGCTCCCCAGTTTTGAGAGGTAATACATATGGGCTGAGCGGCCGCTAGCCCATGGAGTTATATTTAGATTCGGACTACATTTGGTCAAATTTTGACCATGGGGGGATCTATGTAGGCAAGGCTTATGATGCATCCTTGATTCTTTTCCCCACTCGGTTTTCCTAGGGATTTGTATGTGTTGCTGGGCTACAGGCACTTATTTTATTAACCCTATGTGGTATAAATTATAATTATTAGTACATTCTAGCGCCTACATCCTAGGATTAATCTTAGCATCATTTTATGCCCCACATCCTTATGATTGATATCTATATCCTGGTGTCCTCTCCTCTATACAGCCATCTTTTATAACTAGGAGTCTGTGGTTTCTGATCCGCTGGCACAATTACATCTCTGTGCGGTGTCTCGCACCATGGTCCCACATTGTACCATTTATGTCCTAGTTTTTGTCATGATTTTTGTGTACAATATTTTATATGTTCAAAAAATTATTTATAGAATTGAGTTTCCAGTTTTGGTCGTTTTATGTGGTTTCCACACCTTTTTTCATGTGCTGTTGTACGGCTTGGCTTGAATATAATCCCCTATAAAAGCAACAGATTAATATAGATTCTATTTTAGTGATGTTGCTATTGAATACTCTCATTCTTGTATTACATTGTCTGTTCAAAATGTGTCCAATCCCCCTGGATCCACCTATCCCCCTTATGAACCCCCCCCCCCCCCCCCCAGGGCTTGCATTCGTAGTAACTACTCGAGAGACATAGTTTACCCAGGGAACCCCTCCTCTACTCAGGTTTGATAAGTGCAACCACCAGTGTAAGTGGTAGTGAACTGTATAGTAGAGGGAGACAAAGAAAATTTATTCTCCAAGCACCCTCCTAGCTGACGATCATTATTCAATACATCCCACTGCAGGACCCTAGAGTGGAGCTGGACCCTAGAGTGGAGCTGGGCCCAGAGAACCACCGGAATGCATGACGCGAGAGAGCCCAAGAGTGGAATCGACCCTCTAAGGGCCATTGATGGATTATTTACTGCCCTGAGCACCTGCTGCTGAATACTATCAACCTTTGAATCTAGTAGCTAACATTCCTGCGTCGTAGAGTCCAGGACGAGCCCCAGAAATTCCTGCACCTTCAGGGGCTGCAACCGTGACTTTAATATTAATAAGCCACCCCAGTTTCTGAAGAACAGACCTTACTTTCTCTAACTGAAGTGCAGTGTATGACAGCGACCCACAGTCAAAAAGTCATCCAGATAAGGGATCACCTTCATATTTTGCTCATGAAGATACGCCATGATCTCTGCCACTATCTATCTATTTAAGTAAATACCCGGGGAGCCACGGCGACTCTAAACTGGAAGTGACTTATCACACCCCCTATTGAAACCGCCACCTTAAGGTACTGTTGGTGATCTGCATGTATTGGAACATGATAGTATTAGATCTTAAGGGTGAATACTACCATGAAACAATCTTTAAAGAGCAGTTTTATTGCTGATCTTATTGACTCCAATTTGAAGGAAGGGATCAACAGGAACCTATTGAGAACCTTCAAGTTGATAATAGTCCGAAAAGAACCATCCGGTTTCTTAATCAGGAAGAGGGGGTAGTAGACCCCCTTACCTCTTTGTGATGCAGGATCCTTTACCAAGACTGCCTTCTGCTGCAGTTCCCGGACCTCTGCCTCCAATGCCTGTTGCTCTGCAGATGAAGAACGAATGGGAGTTAATTCCTGAGGTCTCTCCTGGAATTCAAATTTAAGTCCTGCTCTGATAATATCAAGTATCCATGGACTATGCAAAATCCTTGACCAGGCAGGGTAGAAGGCAGTCAGCCTTCCTCCCACATGGGCCGTCAGTCATTTGGTCGATTTTCTGTGATCCTGAGAGGAACTGAACATATATCCTCTATATTTTTTCTTATTGCTGTCCCATCTGCTCTCATCTCTAGCTGACCCCCTACGGCTGGACCATCTCCTGCCAAAGTCTCGCCTGTATGAAGGTCCCGTCAAGGTAGG
Source organism: Ranitomeya imitator (assembly GCF_032444005.1). Taxonomy (NCBI): domain Eukaryota; kingdom Metazoa; phylum Chordata; class Amphibia; order Anura; family Dendrobatidae; genus Ranitomeya; species Ranitomeya imitator. Next base: position 337,822,995 of record NC_091286.1, read on the forward strand.
GAACCTTTTCTTGATGTCCCCTGCCTTCTCCATAAGCTCATCCAGTACTGTGCCAAACAAATGCACTCCCTCGCATGAAATACTGCACAATTTAGATTTGTCCTGGATATCCCCCGGCCAACATTTTAGCGCGAGCAGCACTGGAAAGGGTCACCGTCCTTGCTGCTAATCTTACTGAGTCTGGAGAAGCATCTGATAAAAAGGCAGCCGCTCCCTGTATCACAGGAAGGGAGGAAAGGACATCTTCTCTAGAAGCTTTCTCTTTAAAGGGAATCTGTCACCCCAGAAATGGCCTATAAACTAAGGCCGGGCCACTCTGAACTTTCTCGGCGCCTGCGCACTGCAGTACTTTGCTCTGCCCTCAACAGGGCAGACAAAGTACGCCTGTGCAGGAGTCGCGCCAATTTTGGGGCTTTATTTCACGAGGATGAGGCAGATTCCTCAAATGGGTATCTTTTTGAAGGCTGGAGGTAGAGAACATTTCCTCTCAGGCCATTTCCAATCCCGTGTAATCAGTGAATTGATCTTTTCGTTCACGGGAAAGGATCTGCGGACTTTCCAATCCAGCCCCTCAAACATCATGTCCTGCCTGGACCTTTCCGGATGGGGTTCCACAATACCCATTGTACTGTTTACCGCCTTCACTAGCCGGTTCACCCGGTCCAGTGGGAAACAGGAGCAGCTTGAACGGCCCTCTGAGGATGATGGGGATGAATCCAATATTACTTCCCCCAAATCACTCCCTGGTACTGACACAGGAGATCTAGGTTCTCTTCTCCTAAGGATTCTCCCCAGGGAAAGGGAGCTCACTGAACCCCTAACCTCTGCTCTGACCTTCTCCCTTAAAATAGATGTAAAGTCTGGAGTCTCTTCTGCCACTAAACTCTTATGCATGGCCGGCACAGCTTTTTTCCATAGTATTCCGGCAGCGGCACTCCGCACTCTCCTTGTGCTTGGCCTTAGAGGTACATTTCCTCCCCTGACAAAATTGGAGAAAAAAAAGGGGAACAGTACATCACCAAGTGAACTTTCCCAAAGATCACTTACCCGTGATGTGTACTGAGTGGTACCGTAATCTGCGGGGGGGGTCACTCTCAGCTGCTGGATTGTCCTTATAGGCAGGAGATTTGTCCGGCCTATTCGTTTGACTGGTCCTTAAGCCATCAGGGCAACCACTGCCACTAGACCGTCGCTGGGTGGTTCTTACATGGGGCTTCTACGTGAGTTGCTGCTGCCCTGGTGACTGCTGTTGCATCAGCTGCTCTGGTGACTCCATCTTAAAATATTGGCCCGGAAGCACCTGGTCCCCATCCTGGCTTCCTTAAATAGCCGGTCACCCCCTCAGGTACCGCCCCCGGCTGGGGCCATCAGGATTTCTCCAATGGCCTGCCCTGTGCTCTTCTGACTGCTGAATGCCCCCTGTGACCGTGCCTTCAGGCCCCGTGCGGCTACCTCCCCCTTCGGCCCCGCACCCCTGCTTCATTCATGGCCTCCCACGCAGCCCACCGCCGCTCGGCCGTGCCCCGCACCTTCCGTTGGGGGCCGCCATGTTTTCCGGCGACCCTGTGACGTCATCAGGGCACGCCTGGCCGCATCATCAAGGACCGCCCACGGCACCTATCGCGCATACCAGACGCGTCACGCCTGTGGCCGCGTCACCAGGTTCCGCCCCACACTGGCCGCGTCACACAGGTCGCGACCCGGCTCTGCCGTCAGAGCGCACCAGATGCCCCTCAGCCACCCCCACATCGATGCGCGAGCTTACCACCGCACAGGCCACAGCCTCCGGGAAACACCACCGCCAGCATGGTTGTGGCCTCCAGGGACAGACGCAGCATACTCACCTAGCACCCGCGCCAACGGACAATCTTCAAGCGAGCTCCCCTTCCCAGAGGCTGCTTCCTCTGCTGTCGCCTACATCTGCAGTTCTCCTGCAGTGTGGCGCATCCAGCACACTCGACAGACCTAGGCAGGGGACCCCCGCTGAGTCAGCCAGCCGGGCCCAGGCGAAACTTCTATCTTCTTGCAAAAGGTATGTCTGACGAGGTTCCCTTGTCAGGGACAGGAAACCAACAGATGCGGGAGAGAGGCGCCGCCATTTTATGTCTGTAGGTTTCCTGTCCCTGAAGGGCAGATCCCCTCTCTCGTGGTGCTGTTATGGGAGACGAATAAATGGGTCTTTCAACAAGACAACGACCCTAAGCACGCCAGTAAATGAGCAAAATCTTGGTTCTAGTCCAACAAAATTGAAGTTCTTGAGTGGCCAGCCCAATCCCCGGTCCTTAATCTGATAGATCTGATAGAATACTTGTGGGGTGACATAAAAAATGCTATTTCTGAGGCAAAGCCAGCAAATGCCAAAAAATTGTGGGATGTGTCAAAGCATCCGGGCTGGAATAACAGGTGACAGGTACCAGAAGTTGGTTGACTCATAGATGTGAAACAGTTCTAAAAAAACTGTGGGTATACAACCAAATATTAGGTTAGTGACTCACAGGAATGCTAAATCCATTAAAAAATAATACATATTCTAAGTTGGTAAAGATAAAAAAAAAAAAATGGCAGTGTCTGCATTTAACAGCAAAAGTAGTTAAAAATTATATACATTTCTCTTCATGTTTTGAATTAGAAAACAGTGTGCAATGTTCCCAATGCATGGAAATAAAAACTAGTGATGAACGCATGTCTTTGAACACATTGCTATTTATTCTGAACACTACTGTACATTACCATCTGAAAGAAAATGCTCCCTCTTCACACGTGACTAACATTTAAGAAAGTCATACAGTGCTTACCCTGATAAGGATCCTTGATTTCTTCATTAAGAATTTTATCCAAAATTGTATCCCTCCACACACCATCTTCTTGAGACATATTGTACAAAAGCACAAGCTCATGACTGCCATTTTCCGTCAATCTAGTATGTGCGGCCTGAGAGAGAGGAAATAAAGTTAGCAGACGCTCTAAATGGACAGATGCAAAATTCTAGTGAAAAGGACATTTTCTCAATCACATTCCACCTAACAGGAGTTTGGCAAGTCAGCCATTGACCAAAGGGAGAGAGGAGACCAGTTAGTTGTGGTAACCGGCCGGGCTTCTCCCCGTCCTGCTGTATGACAGTTCTCTCCCTATGTACAGATATGAGAATGACATGATGATAAAAAAAATAGAGCGGGGCAAAGCCAGCCATCGGCCATAGTAGACTAATCAAGTCTCTTCTTATAGTCCATGGCTGATTCATTTAAATATATTTTCTCTGAAACTAGTATTTCATAATTCTTACTTGCAGTAACGCTTGATTCATGCTACCCATGGTTCAGGCAAGAATTTAGTGACATTACATTGACCGTACATATGATATAATATAACTGTAGTCTGAAGAGACAACCATTTTTCCTGACTCCCACATATACAGTGGGGCAAAAAAGTATTTAGTCAGTCAGCAATAGTGCAAGTTCCACCACTTAAAAAGATGAGAGGCGTCTGTAATTTACATCATAGGTAGACCTCAACTATGGGAGACAAGCTGAGAAAAAAAAATCCAGAAAATCACATTGTCTGTTTTGTTATAATTTTATTTGCATATTATGGTGGAAAATAAGTATTTGGTCAGAAACAAAATTTCATCTCAATACTTTGTAATATATCCTTTGTTGGCAATGACAGAGGTCAAACGTTTTCTGTAAGTCTTCACAAGGTTGCCACACACTGTTGTTGGTATATTGGCCCATTCCTTCATGCAGATCTCCTCTAGAGCAGTGATGTTTTTGGCTTTTCGCTTGGCAACACGGACTTTCAACTCCCTCCAAAGGTTTTCTATAGGGTTGAGATCTGGAGACTGGCTAGGCCACTCCAGGACCTTGAAATGCTTCTTACGAAGCCACTCCTTCGTTGCCCTGGCGGTGTGCTTTGGATCATTGTCATGTTGAAAGACCCAGCCACGTTTCATCTTCAATGCCCTTGCTGATGGAAGGAGGTTTGCACTCAAAATTTCACGATACATGGCCCCATTCATTCTTTCATGTACCCGGATCAGTCGTCCTGGCCCCTTTGCAGAGAAACAGCCCCAAAGCATGATGTTTCCACCACCATGCTTTACAGTAGGTATGGTGTTTGATGGATGCAACTCAGTATTCTTTTTCCTCCAAACACGACAAGTTGTGTTCCTACCAAACAGTTCCAGTTTGGTTTCATCAGACCATAGGACATTCTCCCAAAACTCCTCTGGATCATCCAAATGCTCTCTAGCAAACTTCAGACGGGCCCGGACATGTACTGGCTTAAGCAGTGGGACACGTCTGGCACTGCAGGTTCTGAGTCCATGGTGGCGTAGTGTGTTACTTATGGTAGGCCTTGTTACATTGGTCCCAGCTCTCTGCAGTTCATTCACTAGGTCCCCCCGCGTGGTTCTGGGATTTTTGCTCACCGTTCTTGTGATCATTCTGACCCCACGGGGTGGGATTTTGCGTGGAGCTCCAGATCGAGGGAGATTATCAGTGGTCTTGTATGTCTTCCATTTTCTAATTATTGCTCCCACTGTTGATTTCTTCACTCCAAGCTGGTTGGCTATTGCAGATTCAGTCTTCCCAGCCTGGTGCAGGGCTACAATTTTGTTTCTGGTGTCCTTTGACAGCTCTTTGGTCTTCACCATAGTGGAGTTTGGAGTCAGCCTGTTTGAGGGTGTGCACAGGTGTCTTTTTATACTGATAACAAGTTTAAACAGGTGCCATTACTACAGGTAATGAGTGGAGGAAAGAGGAGACTCTTAAAGAAGAAGTTTCAGGTCTGTGAGAGCCAGAAATCTTGATTGTTTGTTTCTGACCAAATACTTATTTTCCACCATAATATGCAAAAAAATGATAAAAAAACAGACAATGTTATTTTCAGGATTTTTTTTTCTCAGTTTGTCTCCCATAGTTGAGGTCTACCTATGATGTAAATTACAGACGCCTCTCATCTTTTTAAGTGGTGGAACTTGCACTATTGCTGACTGACTAAATACTTTTTTGCCCCACTGTACATGAGCTCTTGATTCAGCAGGCAGTAATGAGTTTTCAATGAGGAGACTGAAGAAAAACGCTGCCAGATTCCAATGCCAGCAGCTTTTCTCTCTTTAAGATAAAAGGAATGGCCATCGAAATTCCCAAAGCCTGATGTAGGGGGGCGTTGGCAGGTCCTGCTGAAATTAGTGTGTTCAGACTACTTTAATCTAACGTGTAAGGGAGCCTTTACCCATGAATTCTACCTGTTACTATATTTGAAGTAGCACTACACGCTGGTTACAGCATCCTTAGCTTACAATAAAGCTAGAAAGCCTATATTCTTAGTCAGATTTCCAACATCAACTAGTATCATAGGACAAATACCCATCTGTCCACAGTGATGGGGGTGATGCACTACTGCAGAGAAACTTGCAGTGAGAATAAGGTCTTCAGCTTTTGGCTGAAAACATCCAGATTCAGATAAGAATTAAAAAAAGACGACGACAAAGACAGAGAAGTCAGAAAAACGCCAACCAATGCCACAAACCAGAGACAACCCAACGGTCTCTTTGTCGTCATAAATACATTGAATTAAATTCTTAGCAAACTATGACATTTACATTAGAAGTCACTTAAAACAAAAAATGTGAAATCAGCTCAGGAGCTGAGCCTGCTTCATACTGGGAAAATGCCTGCAACAACCATAGGACAAGGTTGCAGGAAACCAACAGATTACTTTAGAAGCAGTTTTTTTTGTTTGTTTTTTGCTGAAGTCCCCCCCACATTCACCAACACAGACTGAACACCATAGGAGAAACTGTAATGTGACTATATGTCCAGTCTATCAAAGTATAGAATTATTTACACCAAATGCTACATGCAGGAATACCAGATGTGTCATTGTTTGGTCCCCACACTTCCCCCCCCCCCCCCCAAAATAATAAAGATAACAATATATGTACCCCGAAATGGTAATAATAATCTTTATTTTTATATAGCGCTAACATATTCCGCAGCGCTTTACAGTTTGCACACATTATCATCACTGTCCCCGATGGGGCTCACAATCTACATTCCCTATCAGTATGTCTTTGGAATGTGAGAAGAAACCCGAGAACCCGGAGGAAACCCACGCAAAAACGGGGAGACCATACAAACTCCTTGCAGATGTTGTCCAAGGTGGGATTAGAACCCAGGACCCCAGCGCTGCAAGGCTGCTGTGCTAACCACTGAGCCACCGAAAAAATAACAGCTCAGGAGACAAGAAAAAAGCCCTTACACAGCTCCATCAATATGAAAATATAAAAGCTATGTGACTCAGAAAATAACGGCAAGTTTTTTTTTCCCTTTAATTCTAAATTTCACATTTTTTGCATTACATAAATCATAAAGAACTATTTGCCATAATAAAGTTGTCTGGTCATTTTCACCACAAAACCCAAAAATCAATTGAATTTTTTTCCCGGAAGTTTGCCTCACTTGGAATTTTTCTGTGTTACAGCCCGGACCTGCAGGCTCTGGCCACGACTGTTAACCTGTTAAATGCAGTTGTCCTATGCACCCATTGGCACTTTCATGATACGATTTGTGTGCAGGTAGGTTGCTTTGACAATCGGGGTCTATTGAAGACCTCTGTGCCTGTCACTACATAGCACCCTTGAAACCCATCATATGGCCAGGCTTCAAAGGAGACCATGATTTTTACTATATGCAGCAATACTACAGCATTGCTGCATATAATACATGGCAGACGATAGAAAGTTTCAGCCCCCTAAGGATTAATAATTTCCCCCCTCCTTTTCTCCCATTAAACATAATAAACAAAATACACCTATGTGGTATTGCTGCCTCCAGGAAAGTCCAATCTTTCAAAATAAAAATAAACAGATTGGCAGCTTTCTGTGTACACTGTGCATAGGCAGAAAGTTGCCAATCATTGCTTGAGCTGGGGTTATACAGAGCTAATGAATATGGAGGACTACATGCAACAGGTTTACTAGACCTCTAATGATAATCTCCTGCTGATAAAACAGTGTGATTTTATCAAAACTACAAGTGACACATGACTGAAATCAAGGTTCCCTTTAACGTTTTTACATAAAAGACTTTACCTTTATCGTGCCTTGAAATCTTTCCCAGTGATCACTGGGTAACTCTTGAGGCAAACATAACAGAAGTTCAACACAGCTTCTACAAAACAAATGAGAAAGTGTATGTTGTGCTTTTAGAATTTATAAGGAAATGTTAGATAAGGGATAATGCAAACATTTTAGGAGTCAATTTCTTAATTGCCTTTTCCCTGCTGTTCCCTGGGTGGCAAGAACCATGTTACCCATGGGAATAAAATCTATTTTGCAGTCGCCTATTGGTTGTAATTGTACATATTTCCTGTAATTTCTACATAGATGAAGGGGAAATCAAGTATAACAGAGGCATCCCATTACAAAAAATTTCCTACTTGCAGAATTATCTGCAGATGTAACCAAATGTATGGCAACATTTTCACAAAAGAATGACGATGCTGTCAATCTGAATGTCGACAGGTGCCCCAATTTCTGTGCTGGCTTTTCCACTCCAAAAAACTTGTCCACACGCACTATACTCTAAATTGTAGCTGGGTTTCAGAGGTGTGTCCGAACAAGGCCTAAAACTATTTAGTAAAGTAAAAATATGATTCAATAAATTATTTTGGATCCTATGCTGTAGTAAAAAAATGTAGATACTCTTCCCACTAGTGCAGTTTTTGAACTTCATGTTAGCAAAACTGACACAAAAAAAAATGTACTAAGAAAACAAAGAAAGATATTTTTTTGTTGAGCATACTTACAAAGCCAGCCGCTCCAGCACCAAGCTGACATTTTCACACTGCGATGTGAGGTATGGCCTGGCATTGGAGTAACTTTGGATGGCCACTGTGTACACTTCCAGTAGGGGCAGAGAGTCTTCAGAAGCTTTCCATTTCTCAGCATACTCAAGAAGGGTCTGTACGAAAAGGAGGAATATTTAGGGCAACGTACAGATAGAACATGCAAATACAACCAAAAGTCAATAGATGGTCGGATGCTTTGGGAAATGCTGAATTTATTGTGCTACTTTTATGCTTGGAATTATAGGTGTTTTCCACTATCAGAATATGTAACTGTTGGATCACAGGAACCCCAATCAATCTAGAGAATGGGGGTCCCAACATCCCCTCCATGTATGACTGGAGAGGTGCTACACATGAGTAACCACCGTCCTCATTCACTGTCTGGGACTGATTGACATATCTGCAGCACTCAGCTGTCAATATATTAGATACTGAAGTGGTGGTGATAAAAGTAGACTACTGGTCAATTCACAGGTGATTTGGAAACCTTCAGGCTATGTGCATACGTCTGGAATTGCTGCGGAAATTTCAGCGACTGTGCCGCGGGTAAAACGCATGTGGAATTGGCATGCGTTTTCCCGTTAAACACAAGCGTTTTACAAACTTAATTAGCTTGCAGAATGCTAGCGTTTCCCAAGCGATCTGTAGCATCGCTTGGAAAACTGATTGACAGGTTGGTCACACTTGTCAAACAGTGTTTGACAAGTGTGACCAACTTTTTACTATTGATGCTGCCTATGCCGCATCAATAGTAAAAAGATCTAATATTAAAAATAATTAAAAAATAAAAAAAATCGTGATATTCTCACCTTCCGACGTCCCTTGCAGCGTTCCTGCTTCTCGCGATGCTCCCGTTCCCAATAATGCCTCGCAGCACTGACCCCAGATGACGTAGCATCACGCGAGACCGCTACGTCATCACAGGTCATTGCCGCAAAGCATCGCGGGGAGCAGGAACGCTGCGAGGGACGCCGGAAGGTGAGAATATCACAATTTTTAAATTTTCATTTTTCTTTTTTTTACAGATACATGGTTCCCAGGGCCTGGAGGAGAGTCTCCTCTCCTCCACCCTGGGTACCAACCGCACATGATCCGCTTACTTCCCGCATGGTGGGCATAGCCACATGCGGAAAGTAAGCGGATCAATGCATTCCTATGTGTGCGGAATCCCTGCGATTCAGCACAAAGAATGAACATGCTGCGTTTTTTTCCAGAATGCAATTCCGCCGTGGAAAAAACCCAACATGTGCACAAAAATTGCAGATTGCATTCTAATAATAGGATCCTTAATGTATGCGTTTTTTTCACGTTTTTATAGCGAGAAACCCTAAACATGTGCACACAGCCTCATTTTGGTAACATTTTAAGAATCCATGTCATAAGGATTTTTCATCAAATAAATGACTACCCATCCTCAAGATTCATATATGATCGCTTGCAGTTTACCTGCTACGGTTCCCAACTAGCCCCCCAGAATGGGGTCCTGAAATCTCCTGTAGTTTAAGGGATAGTAAAGTAAGGATAGCTGTCTTATCAGACGTAAGACGTACACTGCTCAAAAAAATAAAGGGAACACTTAAACAACACAATGTCACTCCAAGTCAATCACACTTCTGTGAAATCAACCTGTCCAGTTATAAAGCAACACAGATGGTGAATCAATTTCTCCTGCTGTTGTGCAAATGGAACAGCAAGACAATCCCTATAAAGGAGTAGTTCTGCAGGGGTGACCACAGATCATGTTCTCATGCTTTTTTGCTGTTTTGGTCAATTTTGCATTATCCTCACCCCTAGAGGAACAGTACAATAGCACATGGCAGTGTCTACAACCCACAGAAGTGGCTCAGGTAGTGCAGGCCATCCAGGATGGCACATCAATGTGAGCTGTGGCAAGAAGGGTAGCTGTTTCTGTCGGCACAGTGTCCAGAGTATGGAGCAGATACCAGGCGACAGGTCAGTACAGCAGGAGACGTGGAGGGGGCAGGATCGCTATCTCTCCTCTGCGCAAGGAGGAACAGGAGGAGAAGTGCTACATCCCTGCAAAATGACCTCCAGAAGCCACTAACATCCATGTGTCTCCTAAAATTGTCAGAAACAGACTCCATGAGGGTGGAATGATGACCCGACGTCCACAAGTGAGTGTTGTGCTTACAGCCGAACACCATGCAGGGCGATTTGCATTTGCCAGAACACAAAGATTATAAGATTCAACATTAACGCCCTATGACCTTCATGGATGAGAGCGGGTTCACACTGAGCATGTGACAAACGTGAGAATCTAGAGACACCGTGGAGATTATTCTGTTTATTCTGTTGAGGTCCTCTGACCCATTGCGAGACCATATGCAGGTGCAGTGGGCCCTGGGTTCCTCCTAATGCATAACAATGCTAGGCAGCATGTGGCTGGAGTGTGTCAGCAGTTCCAGCATGAAGGCATTAATGCTATGGACCGGCCCGCCCATTCCCCAGACCTGAATCCAATCGAGCACATCTGGGACATCATGTCTCTTTCCATCCACCAACCAACTGTTGCACCACAAATTGTCCAGGACTTGACTGATGCTTTAATCCAGGCCTGGGATGAAATCCCTCTGGAAAACATCGGCCACCTCATCGGGACCAGGCATTGCTGGGAGGTTATACAGGAATGTGATGGCCACACACACTACTGACCATCATTTCCTTGTCTTGAGGCATTGATCACTTTCATGTTTTATTGTTCTCAACGCATTCCACTATGTAATGAATAAAGATTCCAACTGGAATTTTTAATTCAGTGATATGTCAGTAATTTAGTGTTCCCGTTATTATTTTTGACAAATGTGTTTATTAATGCGGTTTGTATTGTGAAATCTGGTGACAGATCTACTTACATGCATTTCAGAGAAAGTAGGTTATAAACGATAAAGCAATGAGGAGAAAAATCATAAGGGAGGCTCCCCACCAGTATACTTAATAAATCAGGAACGTCTGAAAAGTGGTGCAGGTACCATCACAAGATCTTACTCCAGTCAGGGACTGAAGCAAGATTTCTTGAGTAAGGAACAGCACAGTTTTTGATGAATTAGAACATCTGTGGCATCAGGCTGATGTTGTACCGCCTACTTTGGGTCTGGACAAATGTGTCATGAAATAGCCAAAATAAACAATATTTTTGCGCCTAAGGCCTCTTTCACACTTCAGTCTTTTGGCGTCAGTCTGAAACCGCCATTTTCCTCAAATAGCGAATCCGCTATTTTCCCATAGACATACATTAGCGAAGAATTGTGACTGATGGTCGTTCGTGCCATCCGCCATGTGACGGATCCGTCGAGATTTGGCGGACGTCATCTAGACATTGACGGACATTATAACTTTTTTGTCTGCGCCGAAATGGCGGTTCGCGACGGATCCGTCACGTCCGCCATTCCATAGAATGGCTGCCTATGGGCGACGGATCCGTCGCGACCGTCATTTGGTGGATCCGTTGCCCCAATCCGCTTTTTCAATTGCGCATGCTCCAAAAAGTAGATACTTTTCCCAGACAACCCCCAAGTAACGGATCCGTCAAAAAAACTGATCCGTTTTCTCAACAATTGTGACGGATCCGTCACTATGTCGGGGCAGACTGACGCCAAACAACTGAAGTGTGAAAGAAGCCTTAGAGTTACTTCTGGTAAAAGTACTTTGATGAATCACAAGGCCTATGTTTTCTTCAAAAAGCCCCAACAACAAAAAGTGAAAGATTGCCTTTGCCTGTCTGCTTGTTTAATGCTGCTCTTGGTTAGGCCAGCGTATATCCACCGACAGGTTGCCATTCCTTTCTTTTTTGCGATGTGTAACTAGGTTCTGTAAAGTTCAATTCACACTTGCTTAGGACTTACAGATTTTTGCCGCAATGAATCAAATAAGAATTAAATGTAAATGCTGGATAAGAAAAACAGAATGGGATGCAATTAAAAACACATCCAATTTTAGCTTTACTGCAGTATGGCATGCCCATTTTTTTTCAGCTTCTGGCTTACATTATTAAATAGGATTTTGTGGTATATGTATCTTCTTAATAGGCTACAACATACAGAAGTTATAGAAGCCGTTCTTAGGCCATGTTCACACTTTGCGGGTTTTTACCGCGGAAACGCGGCGATTTTGCCGCTGCGGGTCCGCTGCAGTTTTCATTGCGTTTACAGTAACATGTAAACCCTATGGAAACCGCAAACCTCTGTGCACATGCTGCGGGAAAAACCGCGCGGGAAAGCAGCGGTTTACAATCCACAGCATGTCACTTCTTTGTGCAGAATCGCGGCGATTCTGCACCCATAGGAATGCATTGATCCGCTTACTTCCCGCATGGGGCTGTGCCCACCATGCGGGAAGTAATGCGGATAATGTGCAGATGGTACCCGGGGTGGAGGAGAGGAGACTCTCCTCCAGGCCCCGGGAACCATATTTGTGTAAAAAAAAAAAAAAGAATTAAAATAAAAAATAATGATATACTCACCACCCAGCGCTGTACGCGGCCGTCCGGTCTCAGGTTGCTATGCAAGCAGGGCCTGCGGTGACGTCGCAATCACATGACCGTGACGTCTCGAAGGTCCTTCTCGCATAGCATCTTTGGAACCGGACCGCCGCGTGCAGCGTCGAACAGATCGGGACGTCAGAAGGTGAGTATATCATTATTTTTAACATTATTATTGATGCTGAATATGCAGCATCAATAGTAAAACAAGTGCAGGATTAAACCCGCAACAAAAACCGCGATAAATCTGCAGGGATAACCGCAGCGGGTTTGCCCTGCAGATTTATCAAATCCGCTGCGGGAAAACCTGCGGGAGAACCCGCAGCCCTCTTCCTATGTGTGCACATAACCTTAAGGTACCGTCAACGATGTCGATCGCTGCAGCGTCGCTGTTTGGTCACTGTAGAGCTGTCACACAGACAGCTCTCCAGCGACCAACGATACCGAAGTCCCCGGGTAACCAGGGTAAATACTTTACGGCTGGCCGGCGCTCACCAGTCAGTGCGGGAAGCTGAAGGCGAGGGACATGACCAGACACCGGGAATGTAAGTATGTAGTGGTTTTTTTTTACACTTACAACGGTAACCACGGTAACCAGGCGGCCCTGCGCTTAGCAACCCGATATTTACCCTGGTTACCAGTGAAGACACAGCGGGAGATCCAGCGACAAAATAAAGTGCTGGACTTTCCCCAGCGACCAACGATCTCCCAGCAGGGGCCTGATCGTTGGTCGCTGTCACACATAACGATTTCGTTAACAATATAGTTGCTACGTCACAAAAAGCAACAATATCATTATGTGTGACGGTACCTTTAGGCCTGTGGTTGCCATATTTAACATTGAGCCTACAGGATCATGTTGATTGCGTCATCACAAAGTTGTAAATTCACTGTCATGGTGCTCGCTAGCAGGCTTCCACCGTCAAGTGTATATAGCATACAGTTTCAGTAAGATCAGAACTCAGCAGAAGAAAAAAAAAGCTTTCCTAAAAAAAAAAGTGAACCTTTAAGCCGATTTATGCTTTGTGAGACACAGGAAACATGAATCAAACAATGGCTGTGTTATTGAAAAAATTCCTTGAAAACCTGCTCACGGACTGTGCATTTCAGATGACTAGTCCGAGGAAGGCCCTCAGAGGCTTCCCCCCTCCCAGCTCCTGATGTCTCGTAGGTCTCTCTGCATGTACACATATAGGGAGAGACTTCTCAATGAAAGATCAGGCTGGGAAGAAGCCACCAGGAACCGGCCTCAATAGTCAGCCAGAGAACAAAAACCTCAACCGGCTTTTCAAAGTACAGTATGTTTTCTTTAAAATGTTGCATACAAAAGGTTACAATCACGCAGCCAGTGTCTCATTCATTCCACCTGTAGTTCACCCAGCATGGATTCCATGACAGTTTTACTATGGAGAGTTCTCTCTTTCCACTAATCCTTGAGAAAATGTATTCCTACTTTTAGGAGATCCCACATGTACACCTTTTCCTCAATGTGGTGCAAATGTTCACATTAGCATCACATATACATTTTAATTCCTTTCTGCCGTCCGCTGCATTTGTTCTGTGGCAGTTGTGGGGCTGCATTGAGAAAGTTTAGTTTTTCAATAATTTTCAGTAAAATGATGTATGCAAACTGACTCTTCAGAGAAAAAGAGGACAAACTCTATAGCGCCACCTGTTGGAAGTAGCGATCCTACAAGTCACAATCAACACTTTAACGAGTCGTGCAATATGACTTAGGATAAAAGCCAAATCAGTATCTCAATTGCAGATACGGTGTTTCGGGTTGTTGGCCCTCAAATGATGGGACACCTGAACAGGAACTGCATGGAGACGATTTGGACACTCATATAGTGGAACTTGGATGCAATAGTGACCGCAGCATTTAAGGGGACAGAAACCGGGTGGGGGCTCGTTCCGTCATCTTATCTCCCTGACAATGGGACTGGATTCAGTTACCGTAATCTGACACCTGAGAGCATCTACAAATATATACATTTGCCACTTAAGGACATCTGTTTAATAAAATTGTGAAAAGTGGCAAGTCGTGCTGAACATGTAATGAGGAAGGGTGCCAAATGGAGTGGAAAAATAATAATAAAAAAAGTCCATATCACCTTACAAAAAAACGGAACAAAAAGCATATTAAAAATCATATGGACACCAAAATGGTAGTAATGAAAACCGTGCATGTGCAGTAAGCATAAGTGATCATCTACTTTACATCTCATACATTGGACTATCCCTAAGGCTGAGCTATGGTAAATATTAACAAAATAGCTCTAAGAATGTTATTTGCATAAGCAGTAAGCAGGCATGTAGCCTTGATCATTCTGATACTGCTGCCTGTTCCTGAAGATGTCACATAGCCAGTGCTTCATGGGAGTCCAACATGGCAGTACGGAGAAGCAGTAAGTGCAGTAGTGACCCCACGGTACAAAGATAGATAACTTTCCAGTAGTGACCCAGTCATTCATAACGGCTCACCAATCACAGAGCTATTCTTTACACCATGTGACTGCCTGGCTGGTGAAGAGCAGCTCTCTCAGGACAACTGATTCCAGAGACAATTTATCTGATGCTTGTGGATTATTGCAGAAGCAAAAAAAATGACAACTCTGCTGCGACTGATGTATTAACCCCTTCCTGCCGCGGCCCTTTTTCGGTTTTGCGTTTTCGTTTTTCGCTCCCCTCCTTCCCAGAGCCATAACTTTTTTTATTTTTCCATCAATATGGTCATGTGAGGTTATACTTTTGAACGACATCATTGGTTTTAGCATGTCTTGTACTAGAAAACGGGAAAAAAACTCCAAGTGTAGTGAAATTGCAAAAAAAAAAGTGCAATCCCACACTTGTTTTTTTGGTTGGCTTTTTTGCTAGGTTCACGAAATGCTAAAATGACCTTATATTATGATTCTCCAGGTCATTATGAGTTCATAGACACCAAACATGTCTAGGTTATTTTTTATCTAAGTGGTGGAAAAAGAAACTGCTAAAAAAATTTTAAAAAAAAGTGCCATTTTCCGATACCCGTAGCGTCTCCATTTTTCGTGATCTGGGGTCGGGTGGGGCTTATTTTTTGCGTGCCGAGCTGATGTTTTTAATGATACCACTTTTGTGCACATACGTTCTTTTGATCGCTCGTTATTACATTTTAATGCAATGTCGCGGCGACAAAAAAACGTTATTCTGGCGTTTCAAATTTTTTTCTTGCTGCACTGTTTAGCGATCAGGTTAATGCTTTTTTTTTTATTGATAGATCGAGCGATTCTGAACGCGGTGATACCAAATATGCGTAGGTTTGGGGTGATTTAAACTTTTATATTTTTTTAATTTTTTTCATATTTTTAAAAACATTTTTTTTAAACTTGCGCCATTCTTCAATAGCCTCCATGGGAGGCTAGAAGCTGGCACCACTGGATCAGCTCTGTTACATAGCAGCGATCATCAGATCGCTGCTATGTAGCTGAATTGCAGGCTTGCTATGAGCGCCGACCACAGGCATCAGTAACCATAGAGGTCTCAAGGACCTCTATGGTTACTGTCCTGACACATCGCCGACCCCCAATCATGAGACGGGGGTTGGTGATGCGATCATTTCCAGCCGCGCGGCTGGAAGCGGTAGTTAAATGCCGCTGTCAGCGTTTGACAGCGGCATTTAACAGGTTAATAGCGGCGGGTCAATTGCGATTTCACCCGCCGTTATTGCGCGCACATGTCAGCTGTACAAAACAGCTGACATGTCGCGACTTTGATGTGGGCTCACCGCCGGAGCCCACATTAAACGGGGAGACACGACATGCGCAGTACTGGAACTGCAGTACTAACATGAAAAGAGAAATATTCTATTTTTATTTAGGTCAATGTGATTACAAGCTGGCTTCATTCAATCAAAATATTAAAAGCGGTAAAGGCAATCAGTCATCAGTTTAAAGGGGTTATCCAGACTTCTAATACTGATGTCTTATTCCAAGGCTACAAGATGAGGGCCCGACTAATAGCACTCATGCGATTGCTGCATCCTCCTCACAGTTTGTCAGTTTTCAGGTTGTGTTGTATATTTTCATTTTTTGCAGCCGCTCAAGATATTGTAGTATTACTCCATTCACTTCATTGAAACAACATGTCTTAACCCCTTCAAGACCCAGCCTATTTTGACCTTAAAGACCTTGCCGTTTTTTGCAATTCTGACCAGTGTCCCTTTATGAGGTAATAACTCAGGAACGCTTCAACGGATCCTAGCGGTTCTGAGATTGTTTTTTCGTGACATATTGGGCTTCATGTTAGTGGTAAATTTAGGTCAATAAATTCTGCATTTATTTGTGATAAACACGGAAATTTGGCGAAAATTTTGAAAATTTCGCAATTTTCACATTTTGAATTTTTATTCTGTTAAACCAGAGAGATATGTGACTCAAAATAGTTAATAAATAACATTTCCCACATGTTTACTTTACATCAGCACAATTTTGGAAACAAAATTTTTTTTTGTTAGGAAGTTATAAGGGTTAAAATTCGACCAGCGATTTGTCATTTTTACAACGAAATTTACAAAACCATTTTTTTAGGGACCACCTCACATTTGAAGTCAGTTTGAGGGGTCTATATGGCTGAAAATACCCAAAAGTGACACCATTCTAAAAACTGCACCCCTCAAGGTACTCAAAACCACATTCCAGAAGTTTATTAACCCTTCAGGTGCTTCACAGAAGCAGAAGCAACATGGAAGGAAAAAATGAACATTTAACTTTTTAGTCACAAAAATTATCTTTTAGCAACAATTTTTTTATTTTCCCAATGGTAAAAGGAGAAACTGAACCACGAAAGTTGTTGTCCAATTTGTCCTGAGTACGCTGATACCTCATATGTGGGGGTAAACCACTGTTTTGGCGCACGGCAGGGCTTGGAAGAGAAGGAGCGCCATTTGACTTTTTGAATCAAAAATTGGCTCCACTCTTTAGCGGACACCATGTCACGTTTGGAGAGCCCCCGTGTGCCTAAAAATTGGAGCTCCCCCACAAGTGACCCCATTTTGGAAACTAGACGCCCCAAGGAACTTATCTAGATGCATAGTGAGCACTTTGAACCCCCAGGTGCTTCACAAATTGATCCGTAAAAATGAAAAAGTACTTTTTTTTCGCAAAAAAATTCTTTTAGCCTCAATTTTTTCATTTTCACATGGGCAACAGGATAAAATGGATCCTAAAATGTGTTGGGCAATTTCTCCTGAGTACACCAATACCTCACATGTGGAGGTAAACCACTGTTTGGGCACATGGTAAGGCTCGGAAGGGAAGGAGCGCCATTTGACTTTTTGAATGAAAAATTATTTCCATCGTTAGCGGACACCATGTCGCGTTTGGATAGCTCCTGTGTGCCTAAACATTGGCGCTCCCCCACAAGTGACCCCATTTTGGAAACTAGACCCCCCAAGGAACTAATTTGGATGCCTAGTGAGCACTTTAAACCCTCAGGTGCTTCACAAATTGATCTGTAAAAATGAAAAAGTAATTTTTTTTCACAAAAAAATTCTTTTCGCCTCAATTTTTTCATTTTCACATGGGCAGTAGGATAAAATGGATCATAAAATTTGTTGGGCAATTTCTCCCGAGTACGCCGATACCTCATATGTGGGGGTAAACCACTGTTTGGGCACTCGGCAGGGCTCGGAAGAGAAGGCGCGCCATTTGACTTTTTGAATGGAAAATTAGCTCCAATTGTTAGCGGACACCATGTCGCGTTTGGAGAGCCCCTGTGTGCCTAAACATTGGAGCTCCCCCACAAGTGACCCCATTTTGGAAACTAGACCCCCCAAGGAACTTATCTAGATGCATATTGAGCACTTTAAACCCCCAGGTGCTTCACAGAAGTTTATAACGCAGAGCCATGAAAATAAAAAATAATTTTTCTTTCCTCAAAAATGATTTTTTAGCCTGGAATTTCCTATTTTGCCAAGGATAATAGGAGAAATTGGACCCCAAATATTGTTGTCCAGTTTGTCCTGAGTACGCTGATACCCCATATGTGGGGGTAAACCACTGTTTGGGCGCACGGCAGGGCTCGGAAGGGATGGCACGCCATTTGGCTTTTTAAATGGAAAATTAGCTCCAATCATTAGCGGACACCATGTCACGTTTGGAGAGCCCCTGTGTGCCTAAACATTGGAGATCCCCCAGAAATGACACCATTTTAGAAACTAGACCCCCAAAGGAACTAATCTAGATGTGTGGTGAGGACTTTGAACCCCCAAGTGCTTCACAGAAGTTTATAACGCAGAGCCATGAAAATAAAAAAAAAAATTATTTCCTCAAAAATAATTATTTAGCCCAGAATTTTTTATTTTCCCAAGGGTTACAGGAGAAATTGGACCCCAAAAGTTGTTGTCCAGTTTCTCCTGAGTACGCTGATACCCCATATGTGGGGGTAAACCACTGTTTGGGCACACGTCGGGGCTCAGAAGGGAAGTAGTGACTTTTGAAATGCAGACTTTGATGGAATGGTCTGCGGGTGTCACGTTGCGTTTGCAGAGCCCCTGGTGTGCCTAAACAGTAGAAACCCCCCACAAGTGACCCCATTTTAGAAACTAGACCCCCCAAGGAACTTATCTAGATATGTGGTGAGCACTTTGAACCCCCAAGTGCTTCACAGACGTTTACAACGCAGAGCCGTGAAAATAAAAAATCATTTTTCTTTCCTCAAAAATTATGTTTTAGCAAGCATTTTTTTAGATTCACAAGGGTAACAGGAGAAATTGGACCCCAGTAATTGTTGCGCAGTTTGTCCTGAGTATGCTGGTACCCCATATGTGGGGGTAAACCACTGTTTGGGCACACGTCAGGGCTCGGAAGTGAGGGAGCACCATTTGACTTTTTGAATACGAGATTGGCTGGAATCAATGGTGGCGCCATGTTGCGTTTGGAGACCCCTGATGTGCCTAAACAGTGGAAACCCCTCAATTCTAACTCCAACACTAACCCCCCCACACCCCTAACCCTAATCCCAACTGTAGCCATAACCCTAATCACAACCCTAACCCCAACACACCCCTAACCACAACACTAACCCCAACACACCCCTAACCCTAACCACAACCCTAATTCCAACCCTAACCCTAAGGCTATGTGCCCACGTTGCGGATTCGTGTGAGATATTTCCGCACCATTTTTGAAAAATCTGCGGGTAAAAGGCACTGTGTTTTACCTGCGGATTTTCCGCGGATTTCCAGTGTTTTTTGTGCGGATTTCACCTGCGGATTCCTATTGAGGAACAGGTGTAAAACGCTGCGGAATCCGCACAAAGAATTGACATGCTGCGGAAAATACAATGCAGCGTTTCCGCGCGGTATTTTCCGCACCATGGGCACAGCGGATTTGGTTTTTCATATGTTTACATGGTACTGTAAACCTGATGGAACACTGCTGCGAATCCGCAACCAAATCCGCACCGTGTGCACATGGCCTAATTCTAAAGGTATGTGCACACGCTGCGGAAAACGCTGCGGATCCGCAGCAGTTTCCCATGAGTTTACAGTTCAATGTAAACCTATGGGAAACAAAAATCGCTGTGCACATGCTGCGGAAAAACTGCACGGAAACGCAGCGGTTTACATTCCGCAGCATGTCACTTCTTTGTGCGGATTCCGCAGCGGTTTTACAACTGCTCCAATAGAAAATCGCAATTGTAAAACCGCAGTGAAATGCGCAGAAAAAAACGCGGTAAATCCGCCATAAATCCGCAGCGGTTTAGCACTGCGGATTTATCAAATCCGCAGCGGAAAAATCCGCAGAGGACCAGAATACGTGTGCACATTCCTAACCCTAACCCTAGCCCTAACCCTACCCCTACCCCTAACCCTACCCCTAACCCTACCCCTACCCCTAACCCTAACCCTATTCTAACATTAGTGGAAAAAAAAAATTTCTTTATTTTTTTTATTGTCCCTACCTATGGGGGTGACAAAGGGGGGGGGTCATTTATTATTTTTTTTATTTTGATCACTGAGATTGCATTTTGATCACTGAGATATAATCTATCTCAGTGATCAAAATGCACTTTGGAACGAATCTGCCGGCCGGCAGATTCGGCGGGCGCACTGCGCATGCGCCCGCCATTTTGGAAGATGGCGGCGCCCGGGAGAAGACGGACGGGACCACGGCTGGATCGGTAAGTATGATAGGGTGGGGGGGGGACCACGGGGGGGGGATCGGAGCACGGGGGGGGAATCGGAGCGCGGGAGGGGTGGAACGGAGCGCGGGGGGCGTGGAACGGAGCACGGGGGGGCTGGAATGGAGCACGGGGGGGTGGAACGGAGCACGGGGGGGTGGAACGGAGCACGGGGGGGGGTGGATCGGAGTGCAGGGGGGGTGATTGGAGCACGGGGGGGTGATTGGAGCACGGGGGGAGCGGACACGAGCACGGGGGGGAGCGGAGCACAGGACGGAGGGGAGCCGGAGCAGTGTACCGGCCAGATCGGGGGGGTGGGGGGGCGATCGGAGGGGTGGGGTGGGGGCACACTAGTATTTCCAGCCATGGCCGATGATATTTCAGCATCGGCCATGGCTGGATTGTAATATTTCACCCGTTATAATGGGTGAAATATTACAAATCGCTCTGATTGGCAGTTTCACTTTCAACAGCCAATCAAAGCGATCGTAGCCACGAGGGGGTGAAGCCACCCCCCCTGGGCTAAACTACCACTCCCCCTGTCCCTGCAGATCGGGTGAAATGGGAGTTAACCCTTTCACCCGATCTGCAGGGACGCGATCTTTCCATGACGCCGCATAGGCGTCATGGGTCGGAATGGCACCGACTTTCATGACGCCTACGTGGCGTCATGGGTCGGGAAGGGGTTAAACGACAGCTAAAAAATATGAAGTGAGCATTAAAAAAAATCATTGGCACTTGTGCCGAAGCCTCTCCGAACAACTGGTTTGAAGGGGGATAGTTGGACTCAATCTAATACTGATGGCTTTTTCTAAGGTTAAATGACCAAACTGAGAAGGCTGGACCCCACATAATTACAGTATTGAGAATTGATATGCATCTAGCTTCTAATACGTGAGCATTCGCACACAAGTCACACTGCCTTATCAGTACTCATTCACGAATAAGGCTATATTACATTGTTTGGACTCAAAGGTCAGCAACACTGTTGTATTGCTTTCAGCAGACACGTGCGGATAGAGGTTCCTCTCTGAGCCACAAACATGTCAGCTCTGCACTGTGCATTAACGGAGACACTACAGGAACAAGTAAAGCTCGAAGTTTATGGTACCATTCACTAATTTATAACGGAGGAAAATAAATAAAGAAAAAATAAAGGGATTATCCCATAATCCTCCATCATTTTTGTCAGTGGTTGTAAATGATTGGAGTAGTAATTATTATTATATTACTTATTGTATACATAATAAAAACAAGTACAATAATCTTGAACAATACAAGTGAAGTCATAACTGGTACAGGAGGAGAGAGGACCCTGCCCGCGAAGGCTCACAATCTACAAGGGATGGGTGAGAATACAGTAGGTGAGGGTAGAGCTGGTCATGCAGCGGTTTGTAGTAATGGAGAAAAGTACAGTCTGCAGGTATAAGGCCTCAGCACACACGTGTGCTCCTAGAGGAAAACCTTTGGTCACTTATGATGGGTTTACATGTGTCGATCAAGACTATAAAATGACAAAAATGGCTAGTTTAGACAGGCTGCTTGCACTTCCATGCACATACAACAATCAATAGTATTACTCTTTCTGTGCAAAGAGTATTCTTGTCTTGGCAGCGAATCCCTTCTTACATAGGATAATGGGCTGTTGAGAACGATGAGTTTTAAAGGGCCAGTGTCACACCCTCCAGCCGTTATAAACTAAAAGAGCCACCTTGTGCAGCAGTAATGCTGCATTCTAACAAGGTGGCTCTTTTAGTTTTGTGTTCATGTATTACTAAAATAAAGCGCTTTGAAACTTTTCAAAAATACCTATCTTTGTCCACGGAGGCGGGTCTGAAGCCTCCTCTGTGAAGCGCCCAACTGCCGTCACTCATCTCTTCTGGGGTGATGGTCGCCGCCCCCTGCGCGCTGTTCTTCTTAAATCCGGCGCCTGCGCTGTGCGTGCCTGCATGGGGTAGGCGCATTGAGAATTGGCAGTCATAGCTCTCAGATGCCGGGTTCCTGACTGCCTGTGCGGCCACCCTGTTACTGAATCCCCACCCCGCACTGTGTTATGCATTATGCACAGTGCAGGGCTGGGATTCCTGGGCATGTGCACTGCGCTTGTCAGACGCTCCCCCAGGTTCCCCGCCTTCCAGCGTCGGTCTGTGCAGGAATCTGCCCAGGAATCCCAGCCCCGTCGCCGTTTTCGCCTCAGGCTGGTCAGGTCAGATGGGCGTGGCGACATCGCTGGTTCTTCCCCCAGATCTTGCATATATTTCCGTTGGTGGCGTAGTGGTTTGCGCATGCCCATCTTCTGAATCCACTGGGCAGGAGAAGAAAAAACGCGCGATCGGCGCTATTTCCCTGGTGATCTGTGGGGGCGGCCATCTTCCCGAGGCCGCGCGTGCACATATGGAGTCCTCTGCTGCCCGGGGCTTCAGGAAAATGGCCGCGGGATGCCAGGCATGCGCAGATGGAGATCGCGGCGGCCATTTTCCTGAAGTTGAGATGCGAACCCGGCTTCAGGAAAATGGCCGCCGCGATCTCCATCTGCGCACGCCCGGCATCCCGCGGCCATTTTCCTGAAGCCCCGGGCAGCAGAGGACTCCATATGCGCACACGCGGCCTCAGGAAGATGGCCGCCCCACAGATCACCAGGGAAATAGCGCCAATCGCGCGTTTTTTCTTCTCCTGCCCAGTGGATTCAGAAGATGGGCATGCGCAAACCACTACGCCACCAACGGAAATATATGCAAGATCTGGGGGAAGAACCAGCGATGTCGCCACGCCCATCTGACCTGACCAGCCTGATTGACAGGCGAAAACGGCGACTTTGGTAAGGGGTGGAATCAGGGTACACAAAACACACTATAGTAACGCACAGCTCAGGCCCTATTTAACAGTATTTTTATCTCGTACTGAAAAACCGGGGTGACAGGTTCCCTTTAAAGGTCAGTGGATTCATGCTTCCCAAAACACAGGCAGCATGAATCAGAATCTGGTTGCACGATTATATGTACACATGTGTGAAAAGTCCTGTCAATCAACTGAAGTGGTGTGAGGAGAAGCCTGCCAGGGAGCGCCACACTAGTATTGTCTATTCCGGAAATGACGGTGCACTCCAGAGAAAAACATACCTGCCAGCAAATGTGCTGCCAGAATTGGTCATGAAATGATCGCTTCCCTTGAAAAGTTCATGCAATTTTTGTGTGCTTGTTATCCTCTCTTTTGGGGGGTGTTGGTGACTGAAGCTGTTCCCCCAGACAAAACGATGCGCAGCTGTAAACAGCGTGCATATACAGTGGGTACGGAAAGTATTCAGACCTCTTTAAATTTTTCACTCTTTGTTTCATTGCAGCCATTTTGGTAAATTGAAAAAAGTTAAATTTTTTTCTCATTAACCCCTTACTGCCATCGGACGTACTATGAGGCCATGTTCACACGTTGCGTTTTTTACTGCAGATCTACAACGTTTTTGACGCTGCGGATCCGCAGCCGTTTTCCATGCGGTGTAACAGTACCATGTAAACCTATGGAAAATAAAAACCGCTGTGCACATGCTGCGGAAAAAAACGCGCAGAAACACAGCGGTTTATTTTCCGCAGCATGTCAATTCTTTGTGCGGATTCCACAGCAGTTTTACACCTGCTCCATAATAGAAAACCGCAGGCGTAAAACCGCAGTAGAATCCGCACAAAAACCGCGGTAAATCCGCAGTACATCTGCAGAAAAAACGCAGTGTTTTTGCCCTGCGGATTTATCAAAATCAGTGCGGAAAAATCTGCACACCATTCCGCAGCGTGTGCACATAGCCTTACACCGATGTCAGACTCCCCTCGCTTTGATGTGGGCCATGAGCCCACCTCAAAGCCAGGACATGTCAGCTGTTTTGAACAGCTGACATGTGCCCGCGATAGCCGCGAGCGGAATCGCGATCCGCCTGTGGCTATTAACTAGTTAAAGGGCGCTGTCAAACCAAACTGACAGTGGCATTTAACAAACGCTTCCAGGAATCGGGCCGGAAATGCGCACACCGGTGACTTGAGTCACATGATCGCGGGTCACAGATGTGTCAGCATGACAACCTGAGGTCTCCTTGAAACCTCTATGGTTGTTGATGCCGGATTGCTGTGAGCGCCACCCAGTGGTCGGCGCTCATAGCAAGTCTGCAATTCAGCTACATAGAGGCGATCTGAGCATCGCCTCTATGTAGCAGAGCCGATGAAGTTGTGCCAGCTTCTAGCCATTGGCTACTGTAGCATGCCAAAAGTTAAAAAAAAAGTTTAAAAAAAAAAAAAAAAAAAAAAATTTTTTTAAAAATTCTAAATAAAACAATAAAAAAAAAATATCAAATCTTCACATATTTGGTATCGCTGCATTCAGAATCGCCCGGCCCATGAATAAAAAAAAGGATGAACCTAAATGGCGTGGTGAGATAAATATCAAAACACAAAAATTACGTTTTTTGGTTGCTGTGACATTGCATTAAAATGCAATAACGGGCGATCAAAAGAACGTATCTGCACAAAAGTGGAATCATTAAGGGTATGTGCACACGTTGCAGATTTCCTGCAGAACTGCAGCTTTTTTTCCATGCAGAAACGCTGCAGATCTGCAAGTGATTAACAGTACAATGTAAATCAATGGCAAAATAAAAATGCTGTGCTAATGGTACAGAAAAATCTGCACAGAAAATGCAGCAGATTCAAAAAAGGATCATGTAAATTCTTTGTGCAGAACTGCTGCGTTTCTGCACCCATTCCATAATAGAAATCTGCAGGGGTAAAAAAAGGAAGAAATCTGCACAAAAATCTGCAACGTGTGCACAGACCAAAAAAAGGTGCAGATTCTGACCTGCGTTTTCTGCCAAGAAATTCAGAATCTGCACAGAAAATTCCACAGTCAAATCTGCAACGTGTGCAAAAGGTCAACTCAGCACGCAAAAAAATAATTCCTCACCCGACATCACAAAAAATGGACATGCTACGGGGTCTCAGAAAATGGCGCAATTTTTTTTTTTAAGCAAACTTTTGAATTTTTTTTCACCACTTACATAAAAAAGAACCTAGACATGTTTGGTGTCTATGAACTTATAATGACCTCGAGAATCATAATGGCAGGTCAGTTTTTAGCATTTAGTGAACTTAGCAAAAAAAAACAAACAAAAACACAGTGTGGGATTGCACTTCATTTTTTTGCAATTTCAGAGCACTTGGGAATTTTTTTCCCCGTTTTCTGTTACATGACATGGTAAAACCAATGGTATCGTTCAAAAGTACAACTCGTCCCTCAAAAAATAAGCCCCCACGTGGGGCTCATATTGATGGAAAAATAAAAAATAAAAATTATGGCTCTGGGAAGGAAGGGAGAGAAAAAGAAAAAAAGCACCGGTGATTAAGGGGTTAATGTACACTCTGCACCCCATTTTGACTGAAAAAAAATGTAGAAATTGTTGAAAATTTATTAAAAAAGAAAAACTGAAATATCACATGGTCATAAGTATTCAGACCCTTTGCTCAGACACTCATATTTAAGTCACATGCTGTCCATTTCCTTGTGATCCTCCTTGAGAAGGTTCTACTCCTTCAATGGAGTCCAGCTGTGTTTAATTAAACTGATAGGGCTTGATTTGGAAAGGCACACACCTGTCCATATAAGGCTATGTGCACACGATGCGGATTTTGCTGCGGATCCGCAGCCGTTTCCCATGAGTTTACAGTACAATGTAAACCTATGGGAAACCAAAAATGCGGTGCCCATGCTGCGGAAAAAGCCACGCAGAAACGCAGCGGATTTTCCGCAGCATGTCAATTCTTTGTGCGGAATCCGCAGCAGTTTTCCATCTGCTCCAATAGAAAGCTGCAGATGAAAAACCGCAGCTGAATCCGCAATAAATCCGCAGTAAAAACCGCAGCGGTTTTCCACTGCGGATTTATCAAATCTGCTGCGGAAAAATCCGCAGTGGTCCATTCTACATGTGCACATAGCCTAAGACCTCACAGCTCACAGTGCATGTCAGACCAAATGAGAATCCTGAAGTCAAGGGAACTGGCCAAGGGGCTCAAGAGACAGAATTGTGGTAAGGCACAGATCTGGCCAAGGTTACAACAGAATTTCTGCAGTACTCAAGGTTCCTAGGAGCACAGTGGCCTCCATAATCCTTAAATGGAAGAAGTTTGGGACCACCAGAAGTCTTCCTAGACCTGGCCGTACAGACAAACTGAGCAATCATGGGAGAAGAGCCTTGGTGAGAGAGGTAAAGTAGAACCCCAAGATCACTGTGGCTGAGCTCCAGAGATGCAGTAGGGAGATGGGAGAAAGTTCCACAAAGACCACTATCACTGCAGCCCTCCACCAGTCGGGCCTTTATGACAGAGTGGCCCAATGGAAGCCTCTCCTCAGTGCAAGACATATGAAAGCCCGCATAGAGTTTGCTAAAAAACACATGAAGGACCCCAGACTGTGAGAAGTAAGATTCTCTGTCAGATGAGACAAAGATAGACCTTTTTGGTGATAATTCTAATTGGTATGTGTGGAGAAAACCAGGCACTGCTCATCACCGGCCCAATACAATCTTAACAGTGAAACATGGTGGTGGCAGCATCATGCGATTGGAGGGTGATTTTCACCTGCAGGGACAGGACGACTGGTTGCAACTGAAGGAAACATGAATGCGGCTAAGTACAGTGATATCCTGGATGAAAACCTCTTCCAGAGTGCTCTGGACCTCAGACTTGGCCGAAGGTTCACCTTCCAACAAGACAATGACCCCAAGCACACAGTTAAAATAACAAAGGAGCGGCTTCAGAACAACTGTGACCATTCTTGACTGGCCCAGCCAGAACCCTGACCTAAACCCAATGGAGCATCTCTGGAGAGACCCGAAAATGGCTGACCACCAACGATCACCATCCAACCTGACGGAACTGGAGAGGATCTACAAGGAAGAATGGCAGAGGATCCCCAAATCCAGGTGTGAAAAACTTGCTGCATCATTCCCAAGAAGACTCATGGTTGTACTAGTTCAAAAGGTGCTTCTACTCAATACTGGGCAAAGAGTCTGATTACTCATGACAATGTGATATTTCAGTTTTTCTTTTTTTAAATAAAATTGCAACAATTTCTTCAGTTTTTTTTCAGCCAAGATGGGGTGCAGAGTGTACATTAATGAGAAAAAAAATGAACTTTTTTTTTAATTTACCAAATGGCTGCAATAATAATCTTTATTTTTTATAATAATCTTTATTTTTATATAGCGCTAACATATTCCGCAGCGCTTTACAGTTTTGCATACATTATGATCACTGTCCCCGATGGGGCTCACAATCTAGATTCCCTATCAGTATGTCTTTGGAATGTGGGAGGAAACCGGAGAACCCGGAGGAAACCCACGCAAACACGGAGAGAACATACAAACTCTTTGCAGATGTTGTCCTGGGTGGGATTAGAACCCAGGACCCCAGCGCTGCAAGGCTGCAGTGCT
Organism: Ranitomeya imitator; assembly: GCF_032444005.1. Classification (NCBI taxonomy): domain Eukaryota; kingdom Metazoa; phylum Chordata; class Amphibia; order Anura; family Dendrobatidae; genus Ranitomeya; species Ranitomeya imitator. Next base: position 337,850,969 of record NC_091286.1, read on the forward strand.
AACCACTGCGCCACCGTGTTGCCCTGAAACAGAGTGAAAAATTTAAAGGGGTATGAATACTTTCCATACCCACTGTATTCTCCATGCGGGGGTATTGTGCATGTTTTAATCCAACATACTTAAAGGGAACCTGTCGCCTCAAATTGTCGGGATATGTAAATGCCTTTTTTCGGTCAGATGGACGGCGTTTCATCTTCATTTCTCCACCCCATCCGTCCCTGTTGTCCACAATACGTTCGAGGATTAGAGTACTTGTCCTCCATAGTTCGCACGTGCACAATGCAGTCTTCGTTCGCGCATGCACAGTATGCTTTACCCAACTACGGGCAAAGCCAAAAAGCATTGCTGCGCATGCGCCTACGCACTATGTCCCGGAAGTATTGCGCTTTGCGCGTGCGAAGATTGCATTGCGCACGTGCGAACTATGGAGGACAAGTACTCAAATTCTCGAACATATTGCGGACAACAGGGACGGATGGGGTGGAGAAATGAAGACGAAACACCACCCATCGGACCGGAAAAAAGGCATTTACATATCCCGCCAATTTGAGGTGACCGGTTCCCTTTAACTATTCCTCCTAAATATTTGATGATAGAAAAAATTAATTACATGCCCCCCTACACATCAAGTGACTGGTAGGTTCAGCAGACATTCACTTAATGGTTAAAGCCTCCTTTAGATTTAGCCAAAGTACAAACAGATTTTGATGTGTATGTGGATTTTGTCACAGATTTCCTCTTTCTGCACTACAAAGCACATCAAATGTGTGAAGTATGAACATAGCCTTTAATGTGAACAAAATTCCAAGAAAAAAAAAAAAAGCTGAATGCCATTTTGAGGACTAGAACTGACAATTTACAAGTTTCCTTTTTTTAATGCAGGAAAATCCTTACATTATGTCAAGCTTTATATTTTTATTGCAAAAATGTAAATCTGTTGTATCTGAATATGGGTTCATAATCAGAAATTTATAGTATTTAATGGAGCACCAAGGAACACTTTTTCCCCACAAATATAGGAGGAAAGTGGATAGCTTACTGGGGAGAAGAAGGGTGGACCGATGAGATCTTATTTCCATAGATCTCAATCTGCGAATGCACCGCCTCTGATTTTCCCACAGCCCACTTGAAAATCAATGGAAAGGGGACTCCACACAGCGCCAACATCTTAACGGGAGCCCAGAGCCCGCAGCGCTGGGACACCCCCCTACTCGCAGCCCGGGGCCTGCAGCTTTGCTACACTCTGGTTGCTGCCAGCCCGCAGAAGCAGCGACCCTGTCTCCTGTGACCCCCGCTGCTCCACAACAGCCGACCCTGGGTAAGCTACCGTAAAATGGGACTGACTATAAGATAAAATCGTAGCGTATTTAAAAAAAAAATGTTTTTCCCATTTTCCTCCCCAAAATTTGGGGTGCATCTAATGGTCCGATGCGTTTTATAGTGCGCAAAATACGGTAGTTTTTATGTCCAGGAGTAAATTCATTCTTGCCTCTTCTGTCATGGGAGAAGCTAAAACTGCTTCACATGATGGAAAGGGCTTGTGCAGACAATCGTATGTTCGGTCCGAGTGCGAGCCAACAAAACTTTTGATTGCACTCAGCCCAATGTTAGTCTACCAGGCCGTGCACTTGTCCGGTTTTAATTACGTCAAAGACTATCCGAGGAAAGGAATCGCAACTTGAACCATTTGCATCTGATGTTTGAATCGCACTGGGTCAAGTCCTTGGGAAAAAAAAAAGGATTGCAATCGGATGACTGAGTGCAGTCTGATTTCCACAGACTCACAAAACGGAGAATTTTTTTGCTCTATCGTCTCAATATTTGAGAAAATTGGATCACATTATGCACACTCTGATCAGTGTCATTTGCATAATCAATCCAAATTTTCTCAGGTGACAAAAATATACGCTCATCTGCACCTAGCCTTTGTGTAGAATCACAGTATAAAAAGCAGTGTCATGTCTAATAACATTAAAAAAAATGTCCTGGAAAAATGACAAAATAGCATTGGAGTCCCTTAACCCCTTACCGACCACCGCCGTACTATTACTGCGGAGGTCGGTACCCCCGCCTTGATGCGGGCTGCAGCGGTGAGCCCGCATCAAAGCTGGGACATGTCAGCTGTTTTGAACAGCTGACATGTGCCCGCAATAGCGACAAGTGGAATCGCGATCCGCCCGCTGCTATTAACTAGTTAAATGCTGCTGTCAAACGCTGACAGCGGCATTTAACCAGGTGCTTCCGGCCATCAGGCCGGAAATGAGCGCATCGCCGATCCCCATCACATGATCGGGGGTCAGCGATGCGTCGGCATACAAACCAGAGGTCTCCTTGAGACCTCTATGGTTGCTGATGCCAGCGTGCAACATATTTGGTATTGCAGTGTTTAGAATCACCCGAAGAAGAGCCCGAATTACTTTTTTTGGTCGCCACCACATTGCATTAAAAACATCTGCACCAAAATGGTATCATTAAAAACGCCAGCTCGGCACGCAAAATATAAGCTCTCACCTGACCCCAGATCACGAAAAATGGAGACGCTACGGGTATCGGAAAATGGAGACATTTTTTTTTTTTTAGCAAAGTTTGGAATTTTTTTTCACCACTTAGATAAAAAAAGAACCTAGACATGTTTGGTGTCTATGAACTCATAATGACCTGGAGAATCATAATGGCAGGTCAGTTTTAGCATTTAGCGAACCTAGCAAAAAAGCCAAACAAAAAACAAGTGTGGGATTGCACTTTTTTTTTGCAATTTCACCGCAATTGGAATTGTTTTCCCGCTTTCTAGTACATGACATGCTGAAACCAATGATGTTGTTCAAAAGTACAACTCGTCCCGCAAAAACACAAGCCCTCACATGGCCATATTGACAGAAAAATAAAAAAGTTATGTCTCTGGGAAGGAGGGGAGCGAAAAACGAGAACACAAAAACGAAAAAAGGGCAAGGTCTTGAAGGGGTTAAACAATGAAATTCAAGGACACGCTTGTAGATGTTCTTTTTAAGGCCGGTTTCACACGTCAGTGGCTCCGGTACGTGAGGTGACAGTTTCCTTACGTACCGGAGCCACTGACACACGTAGACACATTGAAATCAATGCATCTGTGCCAAACACGGAGACATGTCAGTGTTCGTGGGAGCGCACGGATTACACGGACCCATTAAAGTCAATGGGTCCGTGTAAAACACGTACCGCACACGGACGTTGTCCGTGTGCCGTGCAGGAGACAGCGCTACAGCAAGCGCTGTCCCCCCCACTGGTGCTGAAGCCGCCATTGATATCTTCTCTACAGCAGCGTTTGCTGTAGAGAAGATATGAATATTCCTGGCTGGCGCTGCTTCCTGTCCTGGCCGCACCTTCTACTGTATGAGCGGTCACGTGGGGCCGCTCATTTACAGTAATGAATATGCGGCTCCACCCCACGTGACCGCTCATACAGTAGAAGGTGCGGCCAGGACAGGAAGCAGCGCCAGCCAGCGAGGGAGCCGGGTGAGTATTTTAATAACAGTGGGCGGGCGCACAGGGGGTGGGGACATGGATCTTTATTTTAAACATGAGAAACAAAAAAAAAAAAAAAAAAGGAATATTCATATCTTCTCTACAGCAAACGCTGCTGCAGAGAAGATATCAATGGCGGCTTCAGCACCAGATGCAGGGGACAGCGCTAAACCTTAGCGCTGTCTCCTGCACGGTGCGTGTGGTACCCAGTGGGCACACGGGCGGCACACGTGTGCCTCACTGATGTGCCACAGAAACGCACGGGCACACGGACACGGATAATTCCGGTACCGATTTTTCCGGTACCGGAATTATCTGGATGTGTGGGACTGCCCTAAAATCCATCTATTCATCTATGCTGCCCACAAACTAGATATTGGCAGCTCTTGACAGCAGCATTTAACACATGTCGGCATGAGGAGCGTCATTCTACTAGCCTACTGGCGCCCGTGACGTGATCACAGGTCGCCAATGGGTTGCTATGCCAGCAAAGCGGGCCTATTGAAGACCCACCTCAATGCTTGTCGTTACAGAGCTGCTTTTAAACCCTGCTAGTGGCCTGGCCTCAAAGGAGACCGTGATTTCTGCAATGTACAGCGATGCTGTTGCTTCACAAGCGATCAGATGATCGCAGCTTTATGTCCCCTAAGGAGACAAACAAGAACAGTGAAAAAAAAACAAAAAACGAAAAAGCTAAAATTGCCTAATTTTCCCTATTTAAAATAAAGATAAAAAATTACATTTGGTATCACCGTGTTCAGAGAAATCTGATCAAAATATATAAATTAACCCCATCTGTAAACAAAAAAAAATTGAAAACGACAAAATTACGGGGTCTTTTTTGGTAGCTGCAATTCCACAAAAAAAAATTCTATAACAAGCGATCAAAATCTCACAGCTATCCAAAAATGGTATCAATGAAAATGTCATCTCACCCCCGAAAATAAGATGTCACACTGTTCCATCGACTAAAAAATTAAAAATGTTATGAGTCTTGAAAAATATCAACCACCCCAAATTTTTTCCTGCAAACTTCAGATTTTGTTTTAAACCCTAAAATAATAATAAAAAATGTTTTATTAGCTTGGTATCGCAGTAATTGTACTGATAAGCAGAATCATACTGCGAGGTCATTTTTTCCACAAAATATACACTGTAAAAACAATTCCCAAAAAAACAATGTCAGAATTGCGGTTTTTTATTTTTCACAATTTCTCCACACCTGAAATTTTTGTTCCCGTTTTCCAGTACACTATATGGTAAAATCAGAAGTGTAACTACTAGTGATGAGCGAATATACTCGTTACTCGAGATTTCTTGAGCACGCTCGGGGGTCCTCTGAGTATTTGCTAGTGCTCGGAGATTTAGTGTTCTTCGCCGCAGCTGAATGATTTACATCTGTTAGCCAGCATAAGTACATGTCGGGATTCCCTAGCAACCAGGCAACCCCCACATGTACTTATGCTGGCTAACAGATGTAAATCATTCAGCTGCGGCAAAGAAAACTAAATCTCCGAGCACTAAAAAATACCCGGAGATCACCCGAGCATGCTCGAGAAATCTCGAGTAAAGAGTATATTCGCTCATCACTAGTCACTACAAAAGTACAACTCGTCCAAACAAAAAAACAACCCCTCATACAGTTATAGGGATGGAAAAATGAAAAAGTTATGGCTCTGGAAAGGGGACGAAAAAAATGATTAAGGAAAAACGGAAATTGGCCCTGTCGTGAAGGGTACCCAGTGTAGTCAGTAAAATAAAATAAAAAATAATGAACACACCTCCTGGATCAGCGCTGTGTCCCCTGCTGGTATCAACCTTCCAGCGGGGGAACCACTGAATTCTGCATCTGATCAAGGTTGAATACAAAATAGCAGAGTGCCATGGACCCATCAATAAGGACTTGGCCCGCTGGGCACAATCTTTTTAAGACAGCAGCCTAACAGCAGTAAACAACCATTAGTCACCTGCTGAGTCCAGCAGCGATGACATCATGTGACAGCTGTAGCCAATCATAAGTCACTCTTGCATGTATACAATGAGATTGCTGAGCTCTGTGATTGGCTGCAGCAGTCACATGAATAATGTAATTGGTGCCCTTTAAATGCTGCCCCTGCTTGGCTGCTAAAAGCAACAAAGATTCCTTATGTAATGTATGAGGCCCCATCTTCGAGAACAAAGCCATAAAGTATTGACAACATGCAGAACATGACCCAGTGATTGCCCAGTGACACGTCTGTACTGGGACTTGTGGTAAAGTATAAGGGGCAGCAGTCATTTAGAGGGTTAATCCATAATCCCCTCAGAGACTACACTGCAGCTGGACCAGGTGTGAATGGAGCTGGGAGTGGGCTAAACAATCCGATCTCTGCCCTCACAGGCTGGCAGGCAGCTGCCAGCACTGAGCTCCCCTCACTCACAGGAAGCACTGTGAGGCTATGTGCACACGATGCGGAATTTGCTGCGGATCCGCAGCGTTTCCGCAGCAGTTTCCCATGCGGTTTACAGTACAATGTAAACGTATGGGAAATAAAAAACGTAGTGCACATGCTGCGGAAAAAAAACGCGTGGAAACGCTGCGGTTTACAATCCGCAGCATGTCACTTCTTGGTGCGGATTCCGCTGCGGGTTTACAACTGCCCTTATGGAAATCCGCAGTGGAAACCGCGATAAAACCGCGGTAAATCCGCAGCGGTTTTCCACTGCGGATTTATCAAATCTGCTGGAATCCGCTGTGGAAAAATCTGCAGTGGATCCAGACATCGTGGGCACATAGCCTCAGGGGTGGGCAGCCCCCAGCACTGAGCCCCCCTCACTCACAGGCTGCACTGTCAGGGGTGGGCAGCCCCCAGCACTGAGCCCCCTCACTCACAGGCTGCACTGTCAGGGGTGGGCAGCTCCCAGCACTGAGCCCCCTCACTCACAGGCTGCACTGTCAGGGGTGGGCAGCTCCCAGCACAGAGCCCCCTCACTCACAGGCTGCACTGGCAGGGGTGGGCAGCTCCCAGCACTGAGCCCCCTCACTCACAGGCTGCACTGTCAGGGGTGGGCAGCTCCCAGCACTGAGCCCCCTCACTCACAGGCTGCACTGTCAGGGGTGGGCAGCTCCCAGCACAGAGCCCCCTCACTCACAGGCTGCACTGGCAGGGGTGGGCAGCTCCCAGCACAGAGCCCCCTCACTCACAGGCTGCACTGGCAGGGGTGGGCAGCTCCCAGCACAGAGCCCCCTCACTCACAGGCTGCACTGTCAGGTGTGGGCAGCCCCCAGCACAGAGCCTCCCTCACTCACAGCCTGCACTGTCAGGGGTGGACAGCTCCCAGCACTGAGCCCCCCCCCCCCCCTCACTCACAGCCCCCAGCACTGAGCCCCCCCTCACTCACAGCCCCCAGCATTGAGCCCCCCCTCACTCACAGCCCCCAACACTGAGCCCCCCCTCACTCACAGCCCCCAGCATTGAGCCCCCCCTCACTCACAGCCCCCAACACTGAGTGCTCCCTCACTCACAGCCCCCAGCACTGAGCCCCCCTCACTCACAGCCTGCACTGTCAGGGGTGAGCAGCCCCCAGCACTGAGCCCCCCTCACTCACAGCCTGCACTGTCAGGGGTGGGCAGCCCCCAGCACTGAGCCCCCCTCACTCACAGCCCCCAGCACTGAGCCCCCCCTCACTCACAGGCTGCACTGTCAGGGGTGGGTAGTCCCCAGCACAGAGCCCCCCTCACTCACAGCCCCCAGCACTGAGCCCCCCTCACTCACTCACAGCCCCCAGCACTGAGCCCCCCCTCACTCACAGCCCCCAACACTGAGCGCTCCCTCACTCACAGCCCCCAGCACTGAGCCCCCCTCACTCACAGCCTGCACTGTCAGGGGTGGGCAGCCCCCAGCACTGAGCCCCCCTCACTCACAGCCCCCAGCACTGAGTCCCCCTCACTCACAGGCTGCACTGTCAGGGGTGGGTAGTCCCCAGCACAGAGCCCCCCTCACTCACAGCCCCCAGCACTGAGCCCCCCCTCACTCACAGCCCCCAGCACTGAGCCCCCCTCACTCACAGCCCCCAACACTGAGCGCTCCCTCACTCACAGCCCCCAGCACTGAGTCCCCCTCACTCACAGGCTGCACTGTCAGGGGTGGGTAGTCCCCAGCACAGAGCCCCCCTCACTCACAGCCCCCAGCACTGAGCCCCCCCTCACTCACAGCCTGCACTGTCAGGGGTGGGCAGCCCCCAGCACTGAGCCCCCCTCACTCACAGCCCCCAGCACTGAGCCCCCCCTCACTCACAGCCCCCAGCACTGAGCCCCCCTCACTCACAGCCCCCAACACTGAGCGCTCCCTCACTCACAGCCCCCAGCACTGAGTCCCCCTCACTCACAGGCTGCACTGTCAGGGGTGGGTAGTCCCCAGCACAGAGCCCCCCTCACTCACAGCCCCCAGCACTGAGCCCCCCCTCACTCACAGCCTGCACTGTCAGGGGTGGGCAGCCCCCAGCACAGAGCCCCCCTCACCCACAGGCTGCACTGTCAGGGGTGGGCAGCCCTCGTCCCGGTGGCCGCGATCACAGCAGGAGGGCGTGGAGACCCACGGAGGATGTCCGTCAGGCAGGCAGCGCTGTGTCCCGAGGTCACGGACCCGCACGTACAATGGCCGTGGCCTTCCTTCCTTGCAGGGCTGCACACCACTGGTCTCCGGCCTAGCATGGAGCCCGCCGCGGCCTCTCCGTGCACCGTAATGCCCACGCAGTAGCTTACGAGCAGGGCAGGACGTGCAGCGGGCACCGGTGACAGGCCCGCACATGTATGTTGCATGTAAACACACAAAGGAGCCGCGGTCCCGCCCAGTGCCCGGGCCTCCATTACTGCTGCGGGGACCCTGCCCACAATGCCCGCTGTAACACGGAGGGAATGGGTGAGCCAGACCCGCCTGGAGCGGCCATTCTCCCGCAGCGCCACTCACTGACCTGACAGAAGCGCTGGCAGTAGTCGCTGGCTGCCTGCAAGGCCTCGTCCTCTCCCGCGCCTCCTACCGTCCGCAGGTGGCTCTCTAGCTCCTGCAGCCTTTCCTCCAGGTGCGGGAGTTCGGCGGAGACGTCGGGGCCGGAGCTGAGGCCGCTCTCCCTCTCGGCCTCCCCGTCCGCCATATTCACACCCTGCTCCGTCTCGTACACACAAACTCTCTCTCCCTCACACACCGCCACTCGGCGGTCGTGTCTAGAATGGAGTTGCGCCTGCTTGGTCTGACGTGAGCGTCACGTGCTCTCAGCGCTCACGTGACTTGGCCTTTCCATTCAGTGCGTGGTCGGCAGAGAAACCAGCACCTAGCAATACAGGGACCGCGGAAAGAAACCAGCACCTAGCAATACAGGGACCGCGGAAAGAAACCAGCACCTAGCAATACAGGGACCGCCGAGAGAAACCAGCACCTAGCAATACAGGGACCGCAGAGAGAAACCAGCACCTAGCAATACAGGGACCGCGGAAAGAAACCAGCACCTAGCAATACAGGGACCGCGGAAAGAAACCAGCACCTAGCCATACAGGGACCGCGGAGAGAAACCAGCACCTAGCCATACAGGGACCGCGGAGAGAAACCAGCACCTAGCCATACAGGGACCGCGGAGAGAAACCAGCACCTAGCCATACAGGGACCGCGGAGAGAAACCAGCACCTAGCCATACAGGGACCGCAGAGAGAAACCAGCACCTAGCCATACAGGGACCGCGGAGAGAAACCAGCACCTAGCCATACAGGGACCGCGGAGAGAAACCAGCACCTAGCCATAGAGGGACCGCGGAGAGAAACCAGCACCTAGCAATACAGGGACCGCGCCGCGGAGAGAAACCAGCACCTAGCAATACAGGGACCGCGGAGAGAAACCAGCACCTAGCAATACAGGGAACGCGGAGAGAAACCAGCACCTAGCAATACAGGGACCGCGGAGAGAAACCAGCACCTAGCAATACAGGGACCGCGGAGAGAAACCAGCACCTAGCCATACAGGGACCGCGGAGAGAAACCAGCACCTAGCCATACAGGGACCGCGGAGAGAAACCAGCACCTAGCCATACAGGGACCGCGGAGAGAAACCAGCACCTAGCCATACAGGGACCGCGGAGAGAAACCAGCACCTAGCCATACAGGGACCGCGGAGAGAAACCAGCACCTAGCAATACAGGGAACGCGGAGAGAAACCAGCACCTAGCAATACATGGACCGCGGAGAGAAACCAGCACCTAGCAATACAGGGACCGCGGAGAGAAACCAGCACCTAGCAATACAGGGACCGCGGAGAGAAACCAGCACCTAGCAATACAGGAACCGCGGAGAGAAACCAGCTCTTAGTTAGTAATACACGTACAGCGATGAGAGACTAGCACATTGTATTACAAGGAGTGTGGATAGAGACCAGCACATAGTAATACAGGGACTAAGGGGAGAGACCAGCAACTAGTAGTGTTGAGGCAGCATTCCGATACTGCAAATATCAGGTATCTGCCGATATTCGCTGTATCGGAATTCTGATACCGAGTTCCGATACTTTTGCGATATCGGATACCGGAAGTTCCCATAGTGCAATGATGCACTATAATGGAGTGTGGGCGGAGACTGTGTGTGTGTGTGTGCGCAGGCGGGGTCTGTGCGTGACCATGGGGGGTCTGTGCGTGCATGTTGGGGGTCTGTGCGGGCCTGCCGGGGCTCTGTGCGGGCCTGCTGGGGCTCTGCGCGGACAGCCGGGGTCTGTGCGTGCCTGCCGGGGTCTGTGCAGGCCTGCTGGGGCTCTGCGGGCTGCCGGGGGTCTGTGCGGGCCTGCCGGGGGTCTGTGCGGTCTGCCCGGGGGTCTGTGCGGGCCTGCCGAGGGTCTGTATGGGCCTGCCGGGGCTCTGTGCGGGCTGCCGGGGCTCTGTGCGTGTGTGCAGGCATCGTCCGATGGGACTACAAGTCCCATCAGACGATGCCTGCTACAGTGACAGTGATTGACACATTAGCCAATGATGGGACAGTAGTAGTCCCACCATCTGGCTAATGTGTTGAATGTAAAGAAAAAAAAATACTACATACATACTACATACATAGATACTACATACATACATTACATACAATACAGACATACAGTACATATAAAATAGATTACATACTCACCATCACTTGTCACTTTGTTCCCCGAAGCCAGTGTCACCTGTAAATAATATTAAAATAACAAACAACCAATATACTCCCTGTCCGCAGAAATCCACGAGTGTCCCACGACGATCTCCCGTGGAGAACGGCAGCATCAGCTGATGCGACTGCTCTCTAGGGGCTCCAGGAACACAATGACGGGAGGAAGATATCCTTCCGCACTGTATTCCTCCGCCCCTGTAAAAAAAAAAATAGTCCCTACTCTCACTTTTGGCATTGCTGTGTGAGAAATTTTCCCACGCAGCAATTGTTATAAAGTGAGACTTTGTCCTAAGGTAACCTCTCAGTGATGCACTGTAGGAGCCATTGTCTCCTGTCAGTGTGTCACTGAGGGTCCTATAGAGCAGTGACATCACCCGATGTCACTGTTCAATAGGGGAGATCGTCGTGGGACACTCGTTATTAATTGGATTACGGCGGACAGGTAGTATACGGTTTATTATTTTACGTTTTTTGCAGGCGCTGAAGTATGGTAAGTATGGTTAAATGAAGAATATTAAAATACTTTTTTCCTAATGTGTGCGTGTTTTATTAACCCTTTATTACTATTGGATTAATAATGGATAGGCGTCTTATTGACGCCTCTCCGTTATTAACCTGGCTTAAAGTCACCTTACAATAGCAAGGCTAAGTGCCGGAATTGGCGCATCTTACAGATGCGCCATTTCTGGGGCGGCTGCGGACTGGTATTTGTAGCGGCTGCGGGCTGATATTCATAGCAGGCTACAAATATTGGCCCCCGGCCGTCGGCTTGTCCCCTCTGGCGCAGAAAATTGCGCTGGAGCCCACGCGTTTTTTTTCCGTTTTTTTTTTAATTCAACGCTCATTAAGGCCTCTTTCATACTTGCATTGGTTCGGGTCCGTCGCTATGCGTCGGGCCAACGTAACAACGCACGTTGTAAAATTTGTCCACGACGTGGGCAGCGGATGCAGTTTTTCAATGCATCCGCTGCCCATTTTGAAGTCCGGGGAGGAGGGGGCGGAGTTTCCGCAGTGCATGCACGGTAGAAAATGGCAGACACGATGGACAAAAAAACGCTCACTTGAACTTTTTTTGTGCCGACGGTCTGCCAAAACACAAAGGATCCGTTGCACAACGGACGCGACGTGTGGCCATCTGTCGCTAATACAAGTCTATGGGTAAAAAACGCATCCTGCGAGCACATTTGCAGGATCCGTTTTTTGCCCAAAACGACGGATTGCTAAAAACGGAAGTGTGAAAGTAGCCTAAGGCTGGGTTCACACTGCGTTGTGTGAACCCGTTTAACGGACTACGTTACACCGTGGCATAGCGTGGTGTAGCGCAGTCCGTTAACGCCGCCATTACTTGCAATGGCGAACGCATCGCTAGCGCATGCCCACAATGGGCGTGCGCTAGCGTTGTGCCGTCACTGACGGACCCGAGATGCGGGCTGCAGCATTTCCGTGTCCGTCACTGCTAGCGCAGATGGAGCTAGCAGACACCCTCAACCTACTGTCTCCTTCCCCATAATCCTGTAGAGTGTAAGCCCGCAAGGGCAGGGTCCTCGCCCCTCTGTATCAGTCTGTCATTGTTAGTTTGTTTACTGTAAGTGATATCTGTAACTTGTATGTAACCCCTTCTCATGTACAGCACCATGGAATCAATGGTGCTATATAAATAAATAATAATAATAATAATACTCCATCTGCGCTAGCGCAGTGCCAAAGTCGGCACTTGCGTTAGTGCAGTCCGTTTAACGGATTTGTTGAACGGACTGCACAACGCAAGTGTGAACCTAGCCTTAGAAACATCGGCTTTTCTATTATATATCTATGGATATATCTATCTACAGATATATTTATAGGTAGATATATCTACAGATACATAGATGTATCTATCCATATACCTGACCACTTTCACACATCAGGTTTATGCCGTTAGGCACAATCCAGCGAGTTTTTTTCCGCCGGATCCGTTTTTTTCCGCAGGATCCATTTTTTTCTGCAGGATCTGATTTTTTTCCACCGGATCCATTTTTTTTCAGCAGGATCCGTTTTTTTCCACCGGATCCGTTTTTTCTTCCATAGTATCTGTTTTTTTCCACTGGATCCGTTTTTTTTCACCGGATCCGTTTTTTTCCACCGGATCCGTTTTTTCCGCAGGATCCGTTTTTTTCCACCTGATCCGTTTTTTCCACCGGATCCGTTTTTTTCCACCAGATCCGTTTTTTTCTGCCGGATCCGTTTTTTTCAAAACTTGCCGGATTGTGCCTGACAGCAAAAACCTGATGTGTGAAAGCAGCCAGATATATGGATAGATACATCTATGTATCTATAGATATACAGTATCTATCTATAAATATATCTATAGATAGATACAGTATATCCATAGATATATAATAGAAAGGCCGATGTTTCTAAGGTTACTTTCACATTTGCGTTTTTAGCAATCCGTAGTTTTGGGAAAAAAACGGATCCTGCAAATGTGCTCGCAGGATGCGTTTTTTACCCATAGACTTGTATTAGCGACAGATCGCGACAGATGGCCACACGTTGCGTCCGTCGTGCAACGGATCCGTCGTGTTTTGGCACGACATTTTCGACCGCGCATGCACAGCCGAAACTCTGCCCCCTCCTCCCCGACTTCAGAATGGGCAGCGGATGCATTGAAATACTGCATCTGCTGCCCACGTCGTGCACAAATTTCACAACGTGCGTCGGTATGTCGGCCCGATGCATAGCGACGGACCCGTACCGACGCAAGTGTGAAAGAGACCTTAATGAGCGTTTAATTTAAAGAAAAAAAACGGCATGGGCTCCCGCGCAATTTTCTGCACCAGAGGGGGAAAGCCGGGGGCCAATATTTGTAGCCTGCTATGAATATCAGCCAGCAGCTGTCTGCGTAGCCTTTACTGGGGACCCCCCAAAAAATGACGTGGGGTCCCCCTATATATTATAGCCAGAAAGGCTACGCAGACGCTCATAGCCTAGAGAAGGGCCATGGATATTGACCCCCCCCCCCCCCGGCTACAAATACCAGTCCGCAGCCGCCCCAGAAATGGCGCATCTGTACTTAGCCCCTCTCTTCCCACTCCCATGTAGCGGTGGGATATGGGGTAATAAGGGGTTAATGTCACCTTGCTATTGTAAGGTGACATTAAGCCGGGTTAATAATGGAGAGGCGTCAATAAGACGCCTATCCATTATTAATCCAATAGTAATAAAGGGTTAATAAAACACGCACACATTAGGAAAAAAGTATTTTAATATTCTTCATTTAACCATACTTACCATGCTTCAGCGCCTGCAAAAAACGTAAAATAATAAACCGTATACTACCTGTCCGCCGTAGTCCAATTAATAACGAGTGTCCCACAATGATCTCCCCTATAGAACAGTGACATCGGGTGATGTCACTGCTCTATAGGACCCTCAGTGACACACTAACAGGAGACAATGGCTCCTGCAGTGCATCACTGAGGTTACTATAGTTCAAAGTCTCACTTTATGGCAATTGCTGCGTGGGAAAATTTCTCACACAGCAATGCCAAAAGTGAGACTGGGGACTATTTTTTTACAGTGGCGGAGGAATACAGTGCGGAAGGATACCTTCCTCCCGTCATTGTGTTCCTGGAGAGCGGTCGCATCAGCTGATGCTGCCGTTCTCCACGGAAGATCGTCGTGGGACACTCGTGGATTTCTGCGGACAGGGAGTATATTGGTTGTTTGTTATTTTAATCTTTTTTACAGGTGACACTGGCTTCGGGGATCAAAATGACAAGTAATGGTGAGTATGTAACCTATGTTTAATGTACTGTATGTCTATATGTATGTATTGTATGCAATGTATGAATGTATTGTATGTAATGCATGAATGTACTGTATGTAGTATTTATGTAATTTGTATGTAGTATGTATGTTTTTTAGTATGTATGTTTTTTGTTTTTTTTTACACATTCAACACATTAGCCGGATGATAGGACTACTACTGTCCCATCATTGGCTAATGTGTCAATCACTGTCACTGTAGCAGGCATCGTCCGATGGGACTTGTAGACCCATCGGACGATGCCTACACACACGCACAGAACCCCGGCAGCCCGCACAGAACCCCGGCAGCCCGCACAGAGCCCCAGCAGGCCCACACAGACCCCCGGCAGCCCGCACAGACCCCCAGCAGCCCGCACAGAGCCCCGGTAAGCCCGCACAGCTCCCCGGCAGCCCGCACAGAGCCCCGGCAGGTCCGCACAGACCCCCAGCAGGCCCACACAGAGCCCCGGCAGCCCGCACAGAGCCCCGAGAGGCCCATACAGATCCCCGGCAGGCCCGCACAGACCCTGCCTGCACACACAGACACACACAGTGTCTGCCCACGCACCGCCCACACTCTTCCCCCCTCCGGAACAGGATGTAGAAGGACAGAAAGGGCTTATTTACATTCCGATATTTGCCTCCCATTGACTTGCATTGGTATCGGTATCGGCGATATCCGATATTTTTTGGATATCGTCCGATCCAATCCGATACCGATACTTCTGGATATCGGAAGGTATCGCTCAACAATAGTAACTAGCCATACAGGGACCGCGGAGAGAAACCAGCTCTTAGTAATACACGTACAGCGATGAGAGACTAGCACATTGTATTACAAGGAGTGTGTATAGAGACCAGCACATAGTAATACAGGGACTGTGGGGAGAGATCAACACATAGCAATACAGGGACTGAGGGGAGAAACCAGCAACTAGCCATACAGGGACTGCGGGGAGAGACCAGCACCTAGTCTTATATGAACTGCAGAAAGAGAGTAACACTTAGTCATACAGGGACTGTGGGAAGAAACCAGCACTTAGTTATACAGGGACAAGGGAGAAACCAGCATGTTGCCATACAGGAAGTGTAGGGAGAAACCAGAATGTAGCCATACAGGGACTGAGGGGAGAAATCAGCAACTAGCCATACAGGGACTACAGGGAGAGACCAGCACCTAGTCATATATAGACTGTGGAAAGAGAATAGCACCTAGTCATAGGGACTGTGGGGAGAAACCAGCAAATAGTGATACAGGGACTAGGGAGAAACCAGCAACTAGCCATACAGGGACTGCGGGGAGAGACCAGCAGCTAGTCATATATGGACTGCGGAAAGAGAGTTGCACCTAGTTATAGGGACTGTAGGGAGAAACCAGCACATAGTCATACAGGGACTAGGGAGAAACCAGCATGTTGCCATACAGGAAGTGTAGGGAGAAACCAGAATGTAGCCAAACCGGGACTGAGGGGAGAAACCAGCAACTAGCCATACAGGGAGAGACCATCACCCAGGCAAATATGGACTGTGGAATGAGAATAGCACCTAGTCATAGGGACTGTGCGGAGAAACCAGGAAATAGTCATACAGGGACTAGGGAGAAACCAGCAACTAGCCATACAGGGACAGCGAGGAGAGACCAGCACCTAGTCATATATGGACTGCGGAACGAGAGAAGCCCTAGTTATAGGGCCTGTAGGGAGAAACCAGCAAATAGTCATACAGGGACAAGGGAGAAACCAGCATGTTGCTATACAGGAACTGTGGGGAGAAACCAGAACGTAGACATAAGCAAAAGAAAAAAGTGGTTCCAGCTTCAATAAAATCATGAAATTTTTAATCCAACATGTTAAAATGGAGAAAAGCTTTCTTTGCTTTGTTTTCTGCTTTTGCTTTTTTTGCTTTCTTTGTTTGCATCAGAACGTAGACATACAGGGACTTCGGGGGAAAAACCAGCACCTAGTCATATAGGGACTGCAGGAAGAGACTAGTACTTAGTCATACAGGGTGTTACGATCCATGTTTGGATCTGTGGCAGATCTGGTTTCCCTCAGATTTAAACCTTTTTTCCTTTTCTGGTCATTGGGGGTTAATGCAGTTTTCTCCCCCCGGTGGCCACTGGTGTTATTGCATTGCATTGCTGCTGGGTCAGCTGATGTTTGTGACCACTCCCACCATCCTTTATAAGGTCACCTGGTGCATCAGCTGACTGTTGGTTATTCAGTTCCTTTCTGGAGATCAACCTCGCAGTAGCAGCTCCCTGGTGTCAGCCAAGTCTGGTGTTTGGAGCTCAGTTGCGTTACTATCTTTGTTGTGGAGTTTGCAGCAGCGTGCACAAGCTAAGTTCTGAGGTTTGTTATTTTGTAGTTTATGCATTCACCTTTTGGTATTGTGTTCCCCTCACTCTTATATTGTTTATTTGCTTTGTGGTGCTGTTTACACTGTTCACCCCCTGGGGTGGGGGTTGGGGGGTTTAGTACAGAGTTTAACAGGAGACGGACAAGTCGGTGACTTGGGCCTCCCTACCTTCAAGGGTACCCCCAAGTTAAGGAAAGACAGGGCTTCCCCTAGTCTGAGGGGCAGTTCAGGGGTCCAGATTCCTATCTCTTGTCTTCCTATTTTTGTCTCGTGACATAACCAACCGTTCCTTTTTTTTCTGGTGAGCCATGGCCCAGATGCAGGCCTTTGCCCAATTGCTACAGACTCTCACCGACGAGTGTAAGGTGCTGCGTGGTGAGGTGGTGCAGCAGCTGCAGCAATTGTTGGGGTTTTGGGCCTCGGCTCAGGTACAGGCTCAACCTGAACCCAAGATATCTCTCCCAGACAGGTTCTCTGGAGGAAGAGATAAATTTTTGGTTGTTAAGGAGGCCTGCAAGTTGTACTTCAGGCACCGCCCTCGTTCATCCGGGAGTGAGGAACAATGCGTGGGTATCATCGTTTCCCTTCTTAAAGGGACTCTGTCACCTGAATTTGGAGGGAACAATTTTCAGCCATAGAGGCGGGGTTTTCGGGTGTTTGATTCACCCTTTCCTTACCCGCTGGTTGCATGCTGGCTGCAATATTGGATTGAAGTTCATTCTCTGTCCTCCATAGTACACGCCTGCGCAAGGCAAACGCCAGAAGCCTGACAAACAAGATGGAAGAACTAGAAGCAGAAATATCTACAGGTAACTTTGACATAGTGGGAATAACTGAGACATGGTTAGATGAAAGCTATGACTGGGCAGTTAACTTACAGGGTTACAGTCTGTTTAGAAAGGATCGTAAAAATCGGAGAGGAGGAGGGGTTTGTCTCTATGTAAAGTCTTGTCTAAAGTCCACTTTAAGTGAGGATATTAGCGAAGGGAATGAGGATGTCGAGTCCATATGGGTCGAAATTCATGGAGGGAAAAATGGTAACAAAATTCTCATTGGGGTCTGTTACAAACCCCCAAATATAACAGAAATCATGGAAAGTCTACTTCTAAAGCAGATAGATGAAGCTGCAACCCATAATGAGGTCCTGGTTATGGGGGAATTTAACTACCCGGATATGAACTGGGAAACAGAAACCTGTGAAACCCATAAAGGCAACAGGTTTCTGCTAATAACCAAGAAAAATTATCTTTCACAATTGGTGCAGAATCCAACCAGAGGAGCAGCACTTTTAGACCTAATACTATCTAATAGACCTGACAGAATAACAAATCTGCAGGTGGTCGGGCATCTAGGAAATAGCGACCACAATATTGTACAGTTTCACCTGTCTTTCACTAGGGGGACTTGTCAGGGAGTCACAAAAACACTGAACTTTAGGAAGGCAAAGTTTGACCAGCTTAGAGATACCCTTAATCTGGTAGACTGGGACAATATCCTCAGAAATAAGAATACAGATAATAAATGGAAAATGTTTAAGAACATCCTAAATAGGCACTGTAAGTGGTTTATACCTTGTGGGAATAAAAGGACTAGAAATAGGAAAAACCCAATGTGGCTAAACAAAGAAGTAAGACAGGCAATTAACAGTAAAGAGAAAGCATTTGCACTACTAAAGCAGGATGGCACCATTGAAGCTCTAAAAAACTATAGGGAGAAAAATACTTTATCTAAAAAACTAATTAAAGCTGCCAAAAAGGAAACAGAGAAGCACATTGCTAAGGAGAGTAAAACTAATCCCAAACTGTTCTTCAACTATATCAATAGTAAAAGAATAAAAACTGAAAATGTAGGCCCCTTAAAAAATAGTGAGGAAAGAATGGTTGTAGATGACGAGGAAAAAGCTAACATATTAAACACCTTCTTCTCCAAGGTATTCACGGTGGAAAATGAAATGCTAGGTGAAATCCCAAAAAACAATGAAAACCCTATATTAAGGGTCACCAATCTAACCCAAGAAGAGGTGCGAAACCGGCTAAATAAGATTAAAATAGATAAATCTCCGGGTCCGGATGGCATACACCCACGAGTACTAAGAGAACTAAGTAATGTAATAGATAAACCATTATTTCTTATTTTTAGGGACTCTATCGACGGGGTCTGTTCCGCAGGACTGGCGCATAGCAAATGTGGTGCCAATATTCAAAAAGGGCTCTAAAAGTGAACCTGGAAATTATAGGCCAGTAAGTCTAACCTCTATTGTTGGTAAAATATTTGAAGGGTTTCTGAGGGATGTTATTCTGGATTATCTCAATGAGAATAACTGTTTAACTCCATATCAGCATGGGTTTATGAGAAATCGCTCCTGTCAAACCAATCTAATCAGTTTTTATGAAGAGGTAAGCTATAGGCTGGACCACGGTGAGTCATTGGACGTGGTATATCTCGATTTTTCCAAAGCGTTTGATACCGTGCCGCACAAGAGGTTGGTACACAAAATGAGAATGCTTGGTCTGGGGGAAAATGTGTGTAAATGGGTTAGTAACTGGCTTAGTGATAGAAAGCAGAGGGTGGTTATAAATGGTATAGTCTCTAACTGGGTCGCTGTGACCAGTGGGGTACCGCAGGGGTCGGTATTGGGACCTGTTCTCTTCAACATATTCATTAATGATCTGGTAGAAGGTTTACACAGTAAAATATCGATATTTGCAGATGATACAAAACTATGTAAAGCAGTTAATACAAGAGAAGATAGTATTCTGCTACAGATGGATCTGGATAAGTTGGAAACTTGGGCTGAAAGGTGGCAGATGAGGTTTAACAATGATAAATGTAAGGTTATACACATGGGAAGAAGGAATCAATATCACCATTACACACTGAACGGGAAACCACTGGGTAAATCTGACAGGGAGAAGGACTTGGGGATCCTAGTTAATGATAAACTTACCTGGAGCAGCCAGTGCCAGGTAGCAGCTGCCAAGGCAAACAGGATCATGGGGTGCATTAAGAGAAGGAATCAGGAAGTTTGGTGACCCTGATACGGGGCACACACTTCCCCACCAGTTGATCCCAGGAAAACACGTGGGCGTGTGCTGTGTCCACTCTGATGACAAGGACTACCACGTTGCCAGAATAACGATAAAAACAAACCGCGGTACTGAGTCCCATGAGGTCGGGGTAGTCAAAGACTTGCTACACCCTGTGATCATCGGGCGGGACTTTAGCCTGTTTTGGGACTTGTGGAAAAAGCTAGAGTACCCATTAACGCAGATAGGAGCCGGTCAACCCAAGAAAATTCCCCATCACAGTCATAGGCAGATGAGTTCACCCTGTGTGTCCTTGCTGTTGGCGAGGACGAGACAGTGACCAATGAGGCTGAGATTCCAGAGTTGGGGGTCTCTGGGAGGAATTTTGGGACCATCCAAATGCAGGATCTTATTTAAAAAAATGTGTTTGACAATGTGACTGTGATAAATGAGGTTGCTCAAGAGACGGCGGCCGACACCAGGTTTCCATATTTCACTTTAAATGAAGAACTGCTTTATCGAGTCACCAAACCTAGAGTGGAAGTGATAGAGCAGTTGGTGGTACCGGGTCCCTTTAGGCGTAGGGTATTAGATCTGTCCCATTCTCATGTTTTGGGTGGTCATCTGGGAGTAGACAAAACTCACAAGCGGGTACTTTAGAGGTTCCACTGGCCTGGGTGTCATCGAGAAATTGTTAATTTCTGCCTATCCTGCCCTACCTGTCAGCTAACTGCTCCCGTATCTAATTTTCGCAATCCGCTAGTGCTATTGCCCCTAATCGAAGGCCCATTTGACCGGATTGCCATGACTTTAGTCAGGCCATTAGTTAAGTCTGTGAGGGGTCATCAATACATCCTGGTTATGGACTATGCTACGTGGTACCACTGAGAAACTCCTCCGCCAGGAGTATAGCATGAGGGCTAATTCATATTTTCTCCTGGATGGACCTGCCGAAGGAGACCCTGTGAGACCTATTGACACCGTTCATGTCGAAGGTAACTTTGTAAGGCCCTCTAGATTACCCAGCTCAGGACGTCGGTGTACCATCCATAGACGGCGGCTTGGTGGAGAGGTTCAACAAGATCTTGAAATCTATGTTGAAGAAGGTCGTGGAGAAGGATGGCCGAGATTGGGATTGCTTGCTGCCATATCTATTGTTCTTCATTAGAAAAGTCCCACAAAGGGTTTTCACCATTCAAGCTGTTATACCGACGGCACCTCCGGGGGCTTCTGGACATTGCAAAGAAGATGTGGAAAGCTGAGCTAACACCCTACTGAAGCGTTATCAAACATGTGGCCCAGATGCAAGACAGAATCACAAGTGTGATGCAGATTATGAAGGAGAGCCTCCTCCAAGCACAAGAGGCCCAGGCTAGGGTCTACAATCGGTCGGCAAGATTGAGACAGTTTAGCCCTGGAGACTGGGTGTTGGTGTTGATCCCCCACAGTTGAAAGTAAATTCCTGGCCAAGTGGCAAGGGCCATACAAGGTGGTAGAAAAGTTGAGTGACGTCAACTACAAGGTTCACTAACCAGGGAGAAGAAAGCCGTACCAAGTGTACCACATTAACCTGCTGAAACCATGTTAAGACAGGGATCCAGCAGAAGCAACGTGCCTAGGGACCCATCTTGAAGTCAGGGTCGAGCATGTCACAGTGGCAGAGACACTATCGTTGACCCAGAAAGAAAGGTGCCGTGAGCTGCTTCAGTGGAACCGTGACTTTTTTTCGGAGTTACCAGGATGTACACAGGTTGTGCACAAAATCCTGACTGAACCGCATGTGAGGGTGAACCAAAAGCCGTATTGGATTTCTGAAGCTCGCTGCGAGGTGACCTCCAAGGAGGTGAAGAGAATGTTAAGCCTGGGCGTCATCGAGGAGTCAAAGAGCGGCTGGTCCAGTCCTATTGTCCTTGTGCCAAAGCCAGATGGAGAGTGGCGCTTCTGTAATGATTACAGAAAGCTCAATGAGGTGTCCAAGTTCGACGCATATCTAATGCCCTGGGTTGATGAGCTTATTGAGAGGCTAGGGTCAGCCAGGTATATCACCACCTTGGACCTAACGAAAGGGTGCTGGAAAATTTTCCTGTCTCCAAGTACCAAGGAGAAGGCAGTTTTCTCTACACCCGACTGGTACTTTTAGTACATACGGATGTCGTACGGATTCCAAGGAGCCCCAACTACCTTCCAGAGAGCCATAGACCGGATCCTAACCCCTCACAAAAAGTACCGCTGCAGGTTATCTGGATGATATTGTGATATTCAGCCCAGACACTGAAAGTCACCTGCAGAAGGTCTAGGCGGTCCTGGATGCACTGAGGAAGGCATGGTTTACAATAAACCCAAAGAAGTGTGCCATGGGGAAAAAAGAGGCAAAATACTTAGGCCACATCACTTGGAGGGACGAGATAAAACCGTAAGTAGACAAGGTGGAGGCAATCCAAAAGTGGCTACAACCAGTCTCCAAAAAGCAAGTCAGGGCGTTTCTGGGAATTGTGGGATACTATCTGCAATTTATCCTGAATTTGGCCATGATAGCCACGCTCCTCACTGATCTTCTCAAGGACATAAAGTTGTCGTTGGTCAAATGGTCCTCTGAACTGAGATGGCATTCTAGGAGTTAACCCTGTGCAGACAGCTGGTGTTGGTAGCACCGGATTTCACTAAGAAGTTCATGCTGCAGACGGACACCTCCGGGGTTAGGGTGGTAGCTGTGTTGTCCCAGGAGATAGAAGGGGACCAACATCCAGTCCTATACCTGAGTAGCAAACTATCCTCCTGTGAAAAGAACTATGCCATCGTAGAAAAAGAGTGCTTGGCCATCAAGTGGGCAATTGACACCTGAAATACTACCTGTTAGGCAGAAAGTTCAGGCTAGTCTCGTCATGCGCCCCTGAGATGGATGAGGTAAAGAAAGGAGAAGAATGCCCAGGTGACGAGATGGTTTTTAACGCTCCAGGACTTTAATTTTTATGTCGAGCACAGGCCAGGGAAGTTGCATGGGTACGCAGATGCCCTGTACAGACTTCCCAGCTTAGCAAGTGAAGGTGCCAAACCCCCCGGCTTTGGCTCTGGGCAGAGGGGGAAATATGTGACAGTCACTGATAAAGTGCCAGAGAGGAGATACAGTGGGGCAAAAAAGTATTTAGTCAGTCAGCAATAGTGCATGTTCCACCACTTAAAAAGATGAGAGGCGTCTGTAATTTACATCATAGGTAGACCTCAACTATGGGAGACAAACTGAGAAAAAAAAATCCAGAAAATCACATTGTCTGTTTTTTTAACAATTTATTTGCATATTATGGTGGAAAATAAGTATTTGGTCAGAAACAAAATTTCATCTCAATACTTTGTAATATATCCTTTGTTGGCAATGACAGAGGTCAAACGTTTTCTGTAAGTCTTCACAAGGTTGCCACACACTGTTGTTGGTATGTTGGCCCATTCCTCCATGCAGATCTCCTCTAGAGCAGTGATGTTCTTGGCTTTTCGCTTGGCAACACGGACTTTCAACTCCCTCCAAAGGTTTTCTATAGGGTTGAGATCTGGAGACTGGCTAGGCCACTCCAGGACCTTGAAATGCTTCTTACGAAGCCACTCCTTCATTGCCCTGGCGGTGTGCTTTGGATCATTGTCATGTTGAAAAACCCAGCCACGTTTCATCTTCAATGCCCTTGCTGATGGAAGGAGGTTTGCACTCAAAATCTCACGATACATGGCCCCATTCATTCTTTCATGTACCCGGATCAGTCGTCCTGGCCCCTTTGCAGAGAAACAGCCCCAAAGCATGATGGTTCCACCACCATGCTTTACAGTAGGTATGGTGTTTGATGGATGCAACTCAGTATTCTTTTTCCTCCAAACACGACAAGTTGTGTTTCTACCAAACAGTTCCAGTTTGGTTTCATCAGACCATAGGACATTCTCCCAAAACTCCTCTGGATCATCCAAATGCTCTCTAGCAAACTTCAGACGGGCCCGGACATGTACTGGCTTAAGCAGTGGGACACGTCTGCCACTGCAGGATCTGAGTCCATGGTGGCGTAGTGTGTTACTTATGGAAGGCCTTGTTACATTGGTCCCAGCTCTCTGCAGTCCATTCACTAGGTTCCCCCGCGTGGTTCTGGGATTTTTGCTCACCGTTCTTGTGATCATTCTGACCCCACGGGGTGGGATTTTGCGTGGAGCCCCAGATCGAGGGAGATTATCAGTGGTCTTGTATGTCTTCCATTTTCTAATTATTGCTCCCACTGTTGATTTCTTCACTCCAAGCTGGTTGGCTATTGCAGATTCAGTCTTCCCAGCCTGGTGCAGGGCTACAATTTTGTTTCTGGTGTCCTTTGACAGCTCTTTGGTCTTCACCATAGTGGAGTTTGGAGTCAGACTGTTTGAGGGTGTGCACAGGTGTCTTTTTATACTGATAACAAGTTTAAACAGGTGCCATTACTACAGGTAATGAGTGGAGGAAAGAGGAGACTCTTAAAGAAGAAGTTACAGGTCTGTGAGAGCCAGAAATCTTGATTGTTTGTTTCTGACCAAATACTTATTTTCCACCATAATATGCAAATAAATTGTTAAAAAAACAGACAATGTGATTTTCTGGATTTTTTTTTTCTCAGTTTGTCTCCCATAGTTGAGGTCTACCTATGATGTAAATTACAGACGCCTCTCATCTTTTTAAGTGGTGGAACTTGCACTATTGCTGACTGACTAAATACTTTTTTGCCCCACTGTATGTTTCACTGCACTTAATGGCATCAGTGATATAAAACCCACAAATTTTCCTCCAGCACACTAAGTGTGGTGAGTCATTACAGCTAATTTAAACAATGGGCTGAGTTTTATGTGGACATTCATAGAAAGGGTAGGAGGATGTCCACGTTGTCTACACATCAGAGTGTCGTCTTGGGCTCAAATAGCTGGCCTCTAGAGGAAGTAGTGGTTCAGTGTCTGGAGAGAAACACGCCATAGAAGTGTTTGTACAGCTCATTCATATAGTGATAAAGTCACTGGTAAAGTGCTGGAGGGGAGATATGTTTCACTAGGCTTAATGGCGTCAGTGATATTAAACCTAGAGTTTTTTCTCCGCACTAAGTGCGGTGAGGGGTTAAGCCAATTTGTATAATGGGCCGGATTTTATGTGGATAGCTGTACAGTGGATGGGAGGATGTCCACCTTATCTCCACCCCAGGGTGTGGTCTGGGCCTTAAGTAGCTGGCCTCCAAGGCAGCAGTGCTCAGTGTCTTGTGTCTTTTTCTTATGCCTGAATTGTGGGCCTTGCTAATCCTGAGCAGGCTGATCCCTGCTAATACAAGTATTGTGCCTAGTGCTACCATTTTGTTTTGCCCAGAGGGCTGTGTTTACTTTGTGCTTCACCTTGGTTTATGCCACATCTAAATAAACCAAGTGCATTCCTAAAGCTGCAGTGTTCCCGTGCCTACCTCCGTGTACAGCCAAGTGAGCCGATCTACCACTATATACAGGGCCGGACTGGCAATTCTGGCAAATGTCAGAAGGTCTTGTCTGGTCATGGGCCGCCTTGTCTGCTACATTGTTAACAGAATTGGTGTTCTCAAGACACCCATACTGTTAAGAATTGTGATGGAACACAAAGTCGCCCACTCCATCACTTATCCCAGTAGGCCACGGGAAGGATTAGAAATATTGGTCTTGTAGTAAATCTCCATCCAGGGTAATATTAGTAATATATTCCATCTAGTGCTCGGGGTCGGGGACAGCATGGGCCTGTATGATTTCAAATGCCATGGCTGAATTTCAGTCCCAGTCCATACCTGACTATATATATATATATATATATATCTATATATATATAGATATATATTAATTTACTAGCTGAAGAGCACGGCGTTGCCTGGGCATAGTAAATATCTGTGGTTAGTTATAGCACCTCACTTCTCTTATTTTCCCATCACGCCTCTCATTTTCTCCCTTACACCTCTCATTTTCCCCCTCACTCCTCTTTTTTCCCCCAACACTTGTCATTTCGACCTCACATCTGTCATTTTCCGATTACTCCACTATTTTCCCTCACTCCTCTCATTTTGCACTCACACCTTTTCATTTTCACCTCACACCCCTCATTTTCACCTCACACCTCTAATTTTCCCCTCAGTATATACATGTTTGTCATCTCCCTTATATATAGTATACACCTGTATGTCATCTCCTGTATATAGTATATACCTGTATGTCATCTCCCCTGTAACTAGTATATACCTGCATGTCATCTCCCCTGTAAATAGTATATACCTGCTGTATGACTTCCCCTGACGAAGCCCTCTCTTGAAGGGCGATACGCGTGGGGCTGCTCTGGTCCCTGTCCTGCTTGCTTGCCTGGCTACCCACGGACTCCGCTCTGGTCACCATTTGGGTAACCCCTTCTTCTAGTGCTCTGAGGTTTTTCCTGGCGGTTCCAGTGCTCTTTTTTTTTTTTTTTTCTCCCACTGTTATTTTGGGATCCTGTTGCCTTACTGGCTTAGGGTAGATATTTTTGTCCCATGAGCCGTTCGGGCTAAATGCACTATTTGGGTGTTTACCGGCCACTTAGGATTTTGTATACATCCGCCTGGGTTGGTTAGTTTGTCCTGTGAGCTGGCCACGTATGGTCTGCATCTAGTCCTAGGGTACAGGCAGGCTTATAGCATTGGTTATCAGTATGCTTATTATGGGTTATATATATTATTGTACTCTGTATTTACTGAGTGTTATGGACAGGGCCTTGCCTTTCTGTTTTTAAGTATGTTTTATTATGTTGTGTGTCAATAAAATCTTGTGTTTTTTCCTACATTATGTTTTCATTTTTTATACGTGGTGTGCATAACTGGAGTGATACTTTTCTTTCTGCTGGTTATACCTGCTGTATGTCATCTCCTCCTGTATATAGTATATACCTGTATGTCATCTCACCTGTAAATAGTATATACCTGCTGTATGTCATCTCCTCCTGTATATAGTATATACCTGTATGTCCTCTCTTCTGTATATACTATATACCTGTATGTAATCTCCCCTGTATATAGTATATACCTGCTGTATGTCATCTCCTCTATATACCAATGTGTCATCTCCTCCTGTATATAGTATGTACCTGTATGTCATCTCCTCCTGTATATAGTATATACCTGTGTGTCATCTCCTCCTGCATATAGTATATACCTGTGATCTCCTCCTGTATATAGTATATATCTGTGTGTCATCTCCTCCTGTATATAGTATATACCTGTGTCATCTTCTCCTGTATATAGTATATACCTGTGTCATCTCCCCTGTATATAGTATAATCTTTCAATTAAAGCTTTTCTCTGTAAGTTCCACTCCTGGCTTTGGCATACAAACACTGACGCAAAAATACTGTCGTGTGACTGAGTCGTAAGGGTGCGCATATATGCGGAACCACATTATTTTAGTTACCGTATATACTGGAGTATAAGCTGAGATTTTCAGCCCATTTTTTTGGGCTGATAGTCCCCCTCTCGGCTTATACTCGAGTCATACCCAGGGGTCAGCAGGGGAGGGGGAGCAGGGGCTGTCTAATAATACTCACCTGCTCCTGGCGCGGTCCCTGCAGGTCCCTGGCTGCCCGGTGCCCCAGCTTCTTCCTGTACTGAGCAGTCACATGGTACCGCTCATTACAGTACTGAATATGCGGCTCCACCTCCCACAGGGGTGGAGCCGCATATTCATTACTGTAATGAGCAGTAATGGTGACCGCTCAGTACAGGGAGAATCGGCGGTGCCAAAGAAGCAGGGACTGCACCGCTCCAGGAGCAGGTGAGTATAACCGGGAGGGGAGCACAGCGCGATATTCACCTGCTTCTCGTTCCGGCGCCGCTCCATCTTCAGCATCTTCTGCAGTGACGCTCAGGTCAGAGGGCGCGCACTAACCACGTCACCGTGCCCTCTGACCTCAGCGTCATGCACTAACCACGTCACCGCGCTCTCTGACCTCCGCATCACTGCAGAAGACGCTGAAGATGGAGCGGCGCCGGAACGAAGTCAGGTGAATATTGAAAGTGACGGAGAGGTGAGTATGCGATTTTTTTTTTTTTTTTTTTTTTTTTTTTTTTTTTTTACTGCAGCAACAGCAAATGGGGCAAGTGTCTGTATGGAGCATCTTATGGGGCAATAACGTTTGTGCAGCACTATATGGGGCAAGTGTCTGTATGGGGCCATAATCAACGTTTGTGCAGCACTATTTGGGGCAAGTGTCTGTATGGGGCCATAATCAATGTTTGTGCAGCACTATTTGGGGCAAGTGTCTGTATGGGGCCATAATCAACGTTTGTGCAGCACTATATGGGGCAAGTGTCTGTATGGGGCCATAATTAACGTTTGTGCAGCACTATATGGGGCAAATATCTTTATGGAGCATCCTATGGGGCCATAATTAACATTTGTGGAGCATTATATGGGGCAAGTGTCTGTATGGAGCATCTTATGGGGCCATAATCAAGGTTTGTGCAGCACTATATGGGGCAAATGTGTCTATGGAGCATCTTATGGGGCCATTATTAACCTTTATGCAGGATTATAAGGGGCATATTTTAATATGGAGCATCTTATGGGGCCATCATAAACTTTATAGAGCATTGTATGGTGCTCCTGATTCAATATGGATATTCAAAAACACTTAACCTACTGATGTCTCAATTAAGTTTACTTTTATTGGTATCTATTTTTACTTTTGACAATTACCGGTAGCTGCTGCATTATCCACCCTAGGCTTATACTCGAGTCATTAAGTTTTCCCAGTTTTTTATGGCAAAATTAGGGGGGTCGGCTTATACTCGGGTCGACTTATACTCGAGTATATACGGTATTTATTTCCCTTTTTCCACCCAAAAAGATGTATTGTATAGATTGCGAGTGACATTAACCCCTTCAACCCTCAACCTGTTTTCAACTTCAAGACCGGGCCAAATTTTACAATTCTGACTAGTGTTGGGTGATGTCACTGCTCTATAGGACCCTCAGTGACACACTGACAGGAGACAATGGCTCCTGCAGTGCATCACTGAGGTAACTATAGTTCAAAGTCTCACTTTATGGCAATTGCTGCGTGGGAAAATTTCTCACACAGCAATGCCAAAAGTGAGACTAGGGACTATTTTTTTTTTTTTACAGCGGTGGAGGAATACAGTGCGGAAGGATACCTTCCTCCTGTCATTGTGTTCCTGGAGCCCCTGGAGAGCGGTCGCATCAGCTGATGCTACCGTTCTCCACGGGAGATCATCGTGGGACACTCGTGGATTTCTGCGGACAGGGAGTATAGAGTATATTGGTTATTTTAATCTTTCTTACAGGTGACACTGGCTTCGGGGATCAAAATGACAAGTAATGGTGAGTATGTACTCTATGTTTAATGTACTGTATGTCTGTTTGTATAGCCCACACAGAGCCTCTGCAGCCAACACAGAGCCTCTGCAGCCCACACAGAGCCCCCGGCAGCCCGCACAGAGCCCCCGGCAGCCCGCACAGAGCCCCCGGCAGCCCGCACAGAGCCCCCGCAGCCCACACAAAGCCCCCAGCAGTCACGCACAGACCGCCGGCAGGCCCGTACAGACCCCCGGCAGGCCCGTACAGACCCCCGGCAGGCCTGTACAGACCCCTGGCAGCCCGCACAGAGCCCCAGCATCCCACACAGAACCTTGGTAGCCCACACAGAGCCCCAGCAGCCCACACAGAGCCCCGGCAGGCTCGTACAGAGCCCCGGTAGCCTGTACAGAGCCCCGGCAGGCCCGCACAGAGCCCCGGCAGCCCGCACAGAGCCCCGGCAGGCCCGCACAGAGCCCCGACAGGCCTGCACAGACCCCGCCCGCACACACAGAAACGCACAGTGTCCGCCCACGCACCGCCCACACTCTTCCCCCCTCCGGAACAGGATGTAGAAGGACAGAAAGGGCTTATTTACATTCCGATATTTATGTCCCATTTTCTTGCATTGGTATCGGGTATCGGCGATATCCGATATTTTTTGGATATTGGCCGATCCAATCCGATACCGATACTTCTGGATATCAGAAGGTATCGCTCAACACTATTGGTAGACCCAAATATTACATTTTTACAAGGGTAACCGGAGGAATTGCACCTTACAATTTGTTGTGAAATTTCTCTTGAGTATGGCTATACCCCATATGTGGGGAAAAACTACTGTTTGGGAACAAATTAGGGCCTGGAAATGAAGGAGTGCCATTTGATTTTTTTGAATGCAAAATTTGCTGGAGTAACTAACAGACATCATGTCGCATTTGGAAAACCTGTGATGTGCCTAGACAGTTGAAACTGACCACAAGTGACCCCATTTTGGAAACTAGACCCATCAGGGAATTTATCTAGAAGTGCAATGTGCACCTTGAATTCCCAGGTGCTTCACAGAAGTTTATAACATTGAGCCGTGAAACGAAAAACAAATCACATTATCCCCACAAAAATTATTTTTAGCCCCAAATTTTGCATTTTCACAAGGGTAACAGGAGAAATTTCACCATACCATTTGTTGAGTAATTTCCCCTGAGTACACCGATACCCCATGGGCGCACAGTAGGGCTTGGAAAAGAATGAGTGCCATTTGACTTTTTGAATGCAAAATTTGTTGTAATAATTAGCGGACGCCATATCAAGTTGGGAGAGCCCCTGATGTGCCTAAACAGTGGAAACTCCCCACAAGTGATATCATTTTGGAAACTAGACCCATCAGGGAACTTATCTAGATTTGTGATGTGCACCTTGAATTCCCAAGTGCCTCACAGAAGTATATAACATTGAGCCATGAAAGTAAAAAAAAAAACAAAACAAAAAAAAAAAACACTTTTCCCCCACAAAAGATGATTTTTAGCCCCAAATTTTGCATTTTCACAAGGGTAACAAGAGAAATTGCACCATACAATTTGTTGTTCAATTTCTCCTGAGTGCGCGATACCCTATATATGGTGGAAAACTACTGTGTGGGCGCACAGTAGGGCTTGGAAGGGAGGGAATGCCATTTGATTTTTTGAATGCAAAATTTGCTGTAATAATTAGCAGTTGCCATGTCGCATTTGGAGAGCCCCTGATGTGCCTAAACAGTTGAATCCCCTCACAAGTGACCCCATTCTGGAACTAGACCCCTCAGGAAACTTATCTAGATGTGTGGTGAGCACCTTGAACCCCCATTTAATTCACAGAAGTTGATAACATTAAGCCATGAAAAGAAAAAAATCATATTTTCCCCACAAAAAAATGTTTGGCCCTAAATTTTGCATTTTGATAAGGGTAACAGGAGAGATTGCATTAAACAATTTGTTGTGCAATTTCTCCTGAGTACGCCTATGCACAATATGTGGGTGAAAACTAATGTTTGAGCCTCACAGCAGGGCTCAGAAGAAAGGAGCACCATTTGGCTATTTGAATGCAAAATTTCCTGGAAAGCGGACACCATATCGCGTTTGAAGACTCCCTGATGTGCTTAAACAGTGTAAACCACCCAGAAGTGCCCCTATTTTGGAAATCAGACCCCTCATGTAACTTATCTAGATGTGTGATGTGCACCTTGAACCCCTATGTGCTTCACAGAAGTTTATAACATTGAGTAGAGAAAATTAAAAAAATCACATTTTCCCCACAAAATTGTTTTTTAGCACTAAATTTTGCATTTTCACAAGGGTAACAGGAGATATTGCACCATACAATTTGTCTCCTAATTATGCAGATTCCCCGTATGTGGGGGTAAATACTGTTTAGGCTCATGGCAAGGCTCAGAAAAGGAGTGACGTTTTGGAAAGCATACTTTGATTTAATGGTCTGCCAGTGTCATGTCTCATTTCGAGAGCCCCTGAATGTGCCTAAACAATGGAAAACCCCAGAATTGACACCATTTTGAAAGCTAGACCCAACAAGAATGTCGCGCCTCCTGACGAAGCCACGACGGTGAAACGCGCGTCGAGGCCCTTCATGCTGTCAACACGCCATCATCTCATGATAACATGTCCCAAGGTAACTCTCGACCATTATGAATGGCGCACACATATACTGTGGCTGCCTCGGCTTGTCATGTGCTTTTGGTCTTCCTGGTTAAGACTTAGGGACTTTTCCTCATTTACTGACCAAACTTTCATGGATTGATCGGGTACCCTGTTATGCACTTTTTTTGTTTATATTATTTACGTCTAGTAATGATCAATTCCATTATGACCATCTAGCATTTGCCGGTTTGCTGTCTCAGTAGGGTCCTTTTCTGGATTTGCTGTGTCCTGCTCCAGCATCACTCTCACCACCTGTGTATACTGGATGTCTTTTAGCTGTTGTTCCCTATTCACCATTATGTGTCTCTATGTATTATCTTTGATGTATATTTGATATCCTAATAAACTGTATTGATTTTTTTCTGATACCTCTAATTGTTGGCGTGGATTCCTGGTTATATTCTATTTTAATATTATTGACAACTAGATCCTTTGAATATTTGTTATTATCCTATAGCCACTTGTCGCTTTTTAGGTTCATATGTTTAGGCCTAGAGGTATGCCCTCTGCTGGCCAAGAGGGTGTTTTTTGTATAGGTGCTGAAGAATGTATCTAGATGTGTGGTGAGCACCCTGAACCCCCTAGCTGGTTCACAGAAATTTATAATGTAGAGCAGTTAAAATAAACAAAAAATCACATTTTTCCCACAAAAACGTTGTTTTAGCCCCAATTTTTTTTATTTTCACAAGGACAGCAGGAAAAAAATGGCTCCGAAAAACTGTTGTGTAAGTTCTTCTGAGTATGCCGATGTACAGTACTGCTTAGCCACATAGGG
The DNA here is from genome assembly GCF_032444005.1 of Ranitomeya imitator. Taxonomy (NCBI): domain Eukaryota; kingdom Metazoa; phylum Chordata; class Amphibia; order Anura; family Dendrobatidae; genus Ranitomeya; species Ranitomeya imitator. The sequence goes on from NC_091286.1 coordinate 337,883,591, forward strand.
AGACTTCGGATGGACGGATTGTTATTTGCCTCCTGGAGCGCAGATTTTCCTAGAAGGTTTATGGACTCCATATACAGAGCCCCTAAGTGCTAGAAGAGCAAAATTTCTCCCTCAAATCACCCCATTTTCTAAATTATACCCCTTTTGGAATTTATCTACAAGTGTAGTGATGTTTTTGAGTTCATTGGTGTTTTCTAGAAACAAGCAGTAGTGGATGTTGCTGAGTGAAAATTGCAAACTGCCATTGTATTAACCAGTACGCAGTAGTGACCAGTGCCTTATAGTGACCAGTACATTATGCCCTGCTCATGCTTCTACAGATACGCACCCATAAATTAGGTGGGTTTTCACAACTACATAAATGCCAAACGTGGATGCTATATGTGGTTTAGGCACACTTGGGCTCAGAAGGGAGGGGAGCATTTGGATTTGGGAGATCAGAATTTGCTGAATTTCTTTTGAAGGGTGAGGAGCCATTTCGCTTTTCCAGAGTCTATGTACTACCAGTTACGTGGAAGTCCCCTGCATTTATGTTAACAGATGACAGACCTAAGTGGGGACTTGCTTTTTTGTGGATTGAGTTGAAGTTTTTATTGGGAACATTTTATATAACGTTTGAGCTCACATTTATCCTGCGTTCTACGCTGAGCACTTACATTGGAGTTTCCATCTAAATCTCTGAGTGACGTGATTCAGATGAAACCTGAGGGATCCATTCACTATAATGAGGCAGCAGTCTGGCCTCAGCGGGGTTCAGTGGTGTCCTTTTCAGAAGTACACAAAACTGGCCGACTGCACTTTTATGCACGCCTAAAAAGACAGACACCACTGGATCATAGGCCAGATGGCTTTCACAGTGCCTCCACCTGCCTCATCACAGGGAATTTTCTGCTGGGGGTTCTATCTGAATCATGTATTTCAGAGATTTACATGGAATGTGAGCTGCGCCTTTCGGCGATCTTTGGAAAGCACTTTTTGATCGCTTTCTACTACAATTTTGGAAGGCAAAATGAACAAAAACCAGCAATTCGGGAATTGTTTTTGTTTTGTTTTTTAAATGTCATTCTACATGTGGTAAAATTAATAAGGCAGCTTTATTCTTAGGATCAATACGATTACAGCAATACCACATTTATATAGTGTTTTTGTAGAAAAAAATAATTATTTTTGCAGCGCTTAATTCTGAGAGCTTTAACTTTTGTATTTTTCCGTTGATGGAGCTGTTTTTTGAGGGACAAGATGAAGCTTTATTTATATTTGTGTTTTTGATCGCGTTTTATTCCATTTTTTTGTTCGGCAGTATGATGATAAAGCATTGTTTTTTTGCCTTGATTTTATTTTTACAGTGTTCACTAAAGGGGTTAACTAGTTGGACAGTTTTATGGGTTGGGTCGTTATGGATGTGGCGATACCAACTATGTATACTTTTATTGTTTAGATATTTTTTTATTCATATATATATATATTTATTTATGGATACAATATATATATATTTTTTTACTTGTTTCTTGATTTTTTTGTTTTGGATTTTTAATTTTTTTTCCACTTCTTCTTGTTTACTACAATGTCCTACAATGAGACTTTCATATTTTGCAGGCTGATTGCTTGCTGATGCACAAACATCACTATGCTATGCAAGCTGTCAGCGCTGCACTGACAGACAAACTTGTTTCATCACGCTCTCAACATGATTTAGCAACCTTTCTAGCTCTGGTGACACGGATGTCGTCATGACAAAATCGGGTCATGATTGCAACGATTGGGCCCTCGCAATGACGTTGCGAGGTCTACGATCCATGGGCAGAGGTGCTTTCTTCCCTCTGTCTGCTCCTGAAATGCTGCAATCAAATTCGATCGCAGCATTTAGGGGCTTAAAGTGTCGGGAGCTGGAAGACTCCTGGCACTGAGAGCCGGGTGTTAACTGCCAGAATCAGCTGACACAGGTAGGCGATCGCACGGGCACAACGTCTGTACACGCAAAATTGCCTGGACGTATCCATACGCCCCAGGTCAGTAAGTACCAGGCCACCTGGAAGTATGAGTAAGTCTAAGGTCGGAAAGGGGTTAACTTTGAAACGCTGCAAAGTTTTAGAGAAAAACATAGTTTAATAGCTACATTTGAACTACGTGGCTCCCCGATGGCTTTTCCATCAGACCTGCAGACCAGGAGTCACAGGTTTTTTCCTATACACGCTGCGGGCTGGGGGAATCTACCGGGACCTGATTATCCAATTATTCTCTCTGCAGCATTTCAGAGATAAACATATAAGGCTGAAATTATACAACCACAGACACATCTTTTAATGAATCAAGAGCATCTGAAAAGTGGTGTACAAGGATTGGAGCAAGATTTGTGGCATAAGGGTTACCACAGCTCATCTTGAATTAGTTATAGTGTCACTCTCCCGCCCCCATATTGGTAGAGCTGGGAGAAACTGGCGTGAAAACGCAAACTTGCAAAATTTTTGTGCAACTCCAAGTTGTGCACAAGTTTTGCACCTTTTCAAAGCTTTTTACACCAGGTTACTGGCTTAAAAGCTTTAATGAATCTTATACTTAAATACCAAAGTGGTGACCATTTGGGACTCACATTTGAAAGCATGTCTCATCTCTGCACCATTCAATAGGCCTGCAGGTTCCACTGCGGGATTCTTCAAATGCCAGGAACAACTAGACCAAATACAAAGACAAAAAGAAGAGTTAGCCTACTGGATCCACAATGAACATAATCTCTAACCCTGTTCACGTATAAAAATATATTAACTTACTATGGGTGATAATAGAACTTGTGTCCCCCACCTCAAAACACAATGGAAATCTTACATATCACAAGGCTAAGAGATACCCAGGTAGGCCACAATTTGAACCTTGAAAACAACCATGTCAAGCATGCTTTCCAAAAGAGATCACTGAAAAACAAGACATATTGTCTGTCTAGGCCATAAAAACTGCACATGCTGCAGATCCTCCATAGGCCTTCGGTAAAATAACGAATATTACATTATAAAACGCCAAAGCTGCCTTTAGGTGTAAAATCTTAATTTTTGAAGATTTTTTTCTATATCGTAGTACCTGTCTCAATGGAACCAGCAAATGGATTATGTTCTTTTAGAAGTAGGTCCTTGAAGAACTCTTGCTTGAAGTGGGCCCATTGGTTCCATGTGTCATGTTTTCACTCTGCACGATCTGGCATGACAACTGCTTGTCTCATTACATCCGGTTGCATAAAAGAAGACTTGGCTTCAGAACATCCTCATCTGAAAGTCAAACAGCAGCAGTGTAATGCAGACTGGGCACAAAAACGCTCTCAAACCAAAGGCTGTTCCATTTTTTTTCTTCCTTCTGCAGTATTCCATTCACACATCTTAAGGCCATGTAGCCCCCAAGTGCACGCTTGTGCTTCCAATATTTTCAGTCTATGTAGAAACATACTCAACACTGTCTTATTTTCGCATTTTCTTTCCAAATCGGGAAGAACCATTTTAGTTTCAGCAACCCAAAGTTTCGACTTCATAAATGGAGATCCAATTTATTGCTGATGGTCTAAACAAAATGCATACTTTTCCCTCCTGTTCAATGACTTCCTAGGAGCAGGCACCATACCTATGAAGCAAGCTGGTCTATCCTCTTCTGTTTCCTGATCTCCTGATACTGTGTCACAGAGAGGTGGGGCCACATATTTCTGGTCTTCAGCAGTTTCCATTACACAGAGGGCTGGTGGAAATTAAGATGTTGACGACCTGAATGGCAGAAGAACATGATAGCTGTGGAAACTGCAAACAAGCCAAGGTCTGAGGAAAGAGCTGAGGGATTGCAATGCAAGGAAGAAGAGGAAGATGTCTTTGTCTAAAAGGGTGAAGAGCAGGCTTTCCACTTTACTGGAAAATGTCCTGATTTTCCCATAGACTTCAGTGCCGTGCTCAGGAAATAAGTGAATATTCTGCTTGTTAGGGAGGTGTTTGGATGGTAGAGAGATCAGAGACAGAGGATTGCAGAGTAGACAGAGAGTCAGTAATGAAGTGAAAGAGACAGGCTGTAGAGGAAGGAGTGGCTACTCGGTAGAGAAGGAGGAACACAAGGGAGGGGCGGCATGGTGGACAAACATAGAGGGGGTAGATGTAGAGTTGGGGCCTAAACTATTAATAAAGAATTGAATCTGAATTTCCTATCAAATAGATACTTAAAATGTCACGTAAAATCCATCCTGTGTATCTATAGCTCACAATCTCCGACTGCTCACAATCTCCGATTGCTTCCAACCTCTGTATGTGACGAGGTCGAGAGAATTGCTCAAATAAAATATCATATAAAACATTTACACAGAGTGAATCTTCAATACTTTCAAGCGTAAGAACAGTTTCATGTATTCAGCCATGATCAGAAGCGTCTAGAATGCAATTCTAAATTTTCGACCAACAGGAATATATAGAATGCAATGCAGGGATTTTTTTTTAGATACGAAACTGACCTTGGAGACACTGACAGAACTGTATATGTGATGTTCCCCCGCCCCTCTCCCAGTCTGTACATTTTTTAAGAAAAAAGCAGAAGGGAGGCAGCCTCGACTGGGTTCTAGTTTTGGACAGAAAATATATGAAGGAATCATGGACCACAAATATGGCTGACTTTATTGGGTGCAAGAACAGAAGAGAGAAATTGTGTTTATTATGCACGATGACGGTTGTAGAGGGGGTTAAATGTGACTAAAGAAATCACACCTAACAAACATCTACTTATCAGACTCAAGATTTGTGATGTCTGGCCAGATATTGTAGGAAATATTAGATGCATCTGAAGAGGTTCACACCGGTATGTGTGTTTGTATTGTTTAGAGACAATACAGAGAGAATATAATGGAATATTTCTGTGTGATTCTTTATAGATTACTTTGCTTCCCTTTTTTTTCCTCTTTTTTTTCCTCATGTTTTTTTTTCCACAAATGGAAATACTTAGATCTCATAAAATAAAGAAATGAAATCATTCTCCATTCCAGATGTCATCCATAAGCAAAGACGTATTGAGAACCAGACTTATAAAGGCGATGGAGACTTTTATAGAATCACCGAGGTTAGCTGCTGTGGGCGAGGACGCAGCTTCACTATCTCCCACAGCTTTCCCTTCTCCGCTCACTGGCAGTGCACCAGATCGCTGGCGTAGCTTGTCATTTGCAGCACGCTGGTTGTTAGGGACATGTTGCTTAAAAACCTGAATTACAGAGCTAAGGTTATGAGTCAGCGTGTAACAACTAGCTGGTGTCACAGGCTGTACATTGATTTCCCTCATCAATCTATTGCTAACTGCGTTCTCCTTTCAAGAGCAGCTACCGTAAATGAGCGGTAAGAGAACATGACAAGTGACTTTAAGCCATTTTAGTGGCTTAAATTATGATGAATTTGATGCACGCCCTCTGTGCATTTTACTTAGTCAGCAGTGCTGATTAGGACTGGCGTAAAAATATTAAAATTTCCAACATTTTTGCACAACCTTGAATTAATAACAATTTTGCGACGTGTTTCAAAAATGAAAATACTGCCCAGCACCTCCAAACAGAATAAAGCAAGTGTGAGCAGGTGCAAGCTGCCACGATTGCATTGCATACAAATAAAAGAATACATGCCCTTTACATTTGTAGGCTTTTAGCCTGGGAGAGGCATTATATTAGATTAGTGTTCCATCAAAGAAGATCACCTTGCCATGCTTGGTGGGCTCTCATGAATTGGCCAATTTATACCTCCATTTTTATAAGTATATTCCAATTAGTACACCACAGCAATGCAGTTCAAATTTCATACAGTATATTTAATGATTGCATATATCTTAGCGCTGTATTCTTTTGTTTGTTGATAGCATGGTTGTTATATGAGACAGTAAAGTTCATTTCTCCTGTTCTAAATTAGTAGTTACATGTCTCACACTGGTATCTCCCCATTTTATTTAAAATAAACTCTGGAGTCAGATCCTCATGCAGATCAGCGTCCGGCCCATAGTCCGGAATAGCTCGTTTACATATAAGAAAAACACTGATTTTCAATAATTCATCCGATCGCAGATATCAAGGTTTCCTTTTATTCAGCTTCCTATGACCCACATGACCAAATAGATAGAAGGGGGGATGATCCAACTGACACATTCCCTTTAACAAAGTAAAAGTAGGAGTTTGTATTTCTTAGAAAAATATATATGTGTGCAATACATAAGTATTAGTGATGAGCGAGCATGCTCCCCACTACTACAGCGCTTGAGATGCTCGGAGCTCGGCGAGTATTTCTGGCTTTGCTCTGCAGAAGTTCAGGTCCCCATCGTGCATGTTTGGCGCTCTTTAGAGTGCCAATCAACATGCAGGGATTGTCTGCCACACACTGGCTGGGTTCACATTGCGTTAATGGCAATGCGCTGACGGCATCCATTACATAGCGGCACTAACGCTATGTAACGGATGCGTTAGCGCACCCATTAAATGCCATTATGTAGAGCATCGCTAACGCATGTCATAATCGGCATGCGTTAGCGATGTGCCGTCATTCTGTGATGGACCCTCGGACGCAGTCTGCAGCGTTTTCGGGTCTGTCACCACTAGCACAGATAGAGCATCTGCGCCAGTGCGATCGCATAAACGCGATCTTTTCCGGCACTTGCGTTAACGCAGTCCGTTTAACGAATGCGTTGAACGGACTGCACTAACGCAATGTGAACCTAGCCTAATGCCGCAGCCATGTTGATTGTGGCATTACAGTGATTGGCAGGACGCACAGCATCATCTCGTCTATAGTAGACCGGACACCACCCGTCTCGTCACAGTCTGCTCCGGACTCAGGCAGCGTAGGGAGAGTTGCTGCTGAGATAGGAAGAGATTTTCAATTTTATTAGTTAATGTGGGGATTCCATCCGTAATACACAAATTCATCTCAACCAACAGTCCTTCTGAGGACTGATCAAGGTGTGTGTGTATATATATATATATATATATATATATATATATATATATATATTTATATTTCAGTGATAGGCAGGCAGGCAGTGTATGTGGGTATATAGATATCAGTGATAGGCAGGCAGTGTATGTAGCAGACTTCATTGCATATAGCAAGAGGGTCCATTCCAGTACTGGCTGCTGCTGCCTATTACAGATATTTATATACATAATCCCAGGTATCGGGGTCCAGGAATATTTTTTTTTTTATCTTAAACCTGATTATTTTCTTTAAAAGCAATAGTTATTGTCACCAGCTTGCTTAAAAAAATAGTTACCTACAGGCCAGATATTTTGAACTGGGGTTTGTCCGTCCCACGGATCACATATCAGTGCGCTCAAAATTGTGCCATTTCAGTCCTCCATTTAATTTTTTTTGCAGTGTCTTAGCCTAGTTATTGACACCAGTTTGCTTAAGAAAAAATAGTTACCTACAGGCCAGATATTTTAAAGTGGGGTTTGTCCGTCTCACGGATCACATTTCAGTGCGCTTAAAATTGTGCCATTTCAGGCCTCCATTTAATTTTTTGCAGTGTCATAACCTAGTTATTGACCCCAGTTTGCTTAAAAAAATAGTTACCTACAGGCCAGATATTTTGAACTGGGGTTTGTCCGTCCCACGGATCACATATCAGTGCACTAAAAATTGTGCCATTTCAGACCTCCATTTAATTTTTTGCAGTGTCTTAACCTAGTTATTGACACCAGTTTGCTTAACCCCTTCCCGCCGTGGCCCTTTTTCGTTTTTGTGTTTTCGTTTCTCGTTCCCCTCCTTCCCAGAGCTATAACTTTTTTATTTTTCTGTCAATATGGTTATGGAAGGGCTTATGTTTTGCAGGACGAGTTGTATTTTTGAACAACACCATTGGTTTTACCATGTCTTGTACTAGAAAACGGGAAAAAAATTCCAAGTGCGGTGAAATTGCAAAAAAAGTGCAATCCCACACTTGTTTTTTGATTGGCTTTTTTGCTAGCTTCACTAAATGCTAAAACTGACCTGCCGTTATGATTCTCCAGGTCATTACGAGTTCATAGACACCTAACATGTCTAGGTTATTTTTTATCTAAGTGGTGAAAAAAAAATTAAAAATTTTGCTGAAAAAAAATGCGCCATTTTCCAATACCTGTAGCGTCTCCATTTTTCGTGATCTGGGGTCAGGTGAGGGCTTATTTTTTGCGTGCCGAGCTGACGTTTTTAATGATTCCATTTTTGTGCAGATAAGTTCTTTTGATTGCCCGTTATTGCATTTTAATGCAATGTCGCGGCGACCAAAAAAACGTAATTCTGGCGTTTCAAATTTTTTTTCTGGCTATGCCATTTAGTGATCAGGTTAACGCTTTTTTTTTATTGATAGATCGGGAGATTCTGAACGCGGCGATACCAAATATGTGTAGGTTTGATTTTTATTTATTGTTTTATTTTGGATGGGGCGAAAGGGGGGGTGATTTAAACTTTTATATTTTTTTATCTTTTTGATATTTTTAAAAACATTTTTTTTTACTTTTGCCATGCTTCAATAGCCTCCATGGGAGGCTAGAAGCTGGCATAGCCTGATCGGCTCTGCTACATATCAGCGATCATCAGATCGCTGCTATGTAGCTGAAATGCAGGCTTGCTATGAGAGCCGACCACAGGGGGGCGCTCATAGCAGGCTGGCATCAGTAACCATAGAGGTCTCAAGGACCGCTATGGTTACTATCCTGATGCATCGCCGACCCCCGATCATGTGACGGGGTCGGCGATGCGCTCATTTCCGGCCACGCGGTCGGAAGCGCCGGTTAAATGCCGCTGTCAGTGTTTGACAGCGGCATTTAACTGGTTAATAGCGGCGGGTGAATCGCTATTTCACCCACCGCTATTGCACGCTCATGTCAGCTGTACAAAACAGCTGACATGTCACAACTTTGATGTGGGCTCACCGCCGGAGCCCACATCAAAGCAGGGGACCCGATATGTGCAATACTAGTACGGGGCATGTCGGGAAGGGGTTAAAAAAATTAGTTACCTACAGGCCAGATATTTTGAACTGGAGTTTGGCTGTCACATGGATCACATACCAGTGCGTTGAAAATTCTGCCATTTGTGACCTACTGTTAAATTTTGCTGTAGTGTCTTAGATAAGACACCAGTTTGCTGAAAAAAAAGTTACCTACAGGCCAGCTATTTTAAACAGGGGTTTGGCCATCACACGGATCACATCTCAGTGCGTTGAAAGTTTTGCCATTTGTGGCCTACTGTTAAATTTGTTATAGTGCCTTAGATAAGACACCAGTTTGCAGAAAAAAAAAGTTAACTACAGGCCAGATATTTGAAACGGGTTTGTCCATCACACGGATCACATATCAGTGCACTCCAAATTTAGCCATTTGGGCAAGCTGAATTTGTGCCACAACCAACACCCACATCTTCTCGCCCGACCTTCCTGTCCAAATTACTAGGGGATCGCAGCACACCAATATTGAACCCAGAGCAGTGTCAAAAGATTGTTGGTTGGATAGCGGATAATGCTTCCAGTCACTTTGCCACCACCACCATCATCCTGTCTTCCACACAGTCAAGTTTCAGTAGCCGTGAGTCTGGACCGCATATTCCTCACCCTGATCCTCCTTCCTCCCACCATGCTGAGTGCACGGAGACAACTGATTCCACACTTGGACACTCCGAAGAGCTGTTCACTTTTCCATGTATAGATTCGGGACCCTTGCCCGGTCCACTTGAAGTGGGGCAAGAGGAGATTGCTTGTAGCGATGCCCAAATATTTGAGCCGCCACGGTCACACGAAGGCGACCGTGGGAAAGTGTCAAAAGAGGTGGACAATGATGAGACACAATTGCCAGAAAGTCAGGAGGAGGACCAGGGTGCGGAAGTGGAAAACAAGGTGGTGGATGATATAGTAACTGACCCAACCTGGCAGGAGGACATGCAGAGCGAGGACAGCAGCACACAGGGGGAGGGAGGCATAGCACCCCAACAGGCAGGAAGAAGCAGTGTGATGGCCACAGACAGAAGGTGGGCAACCGTTCCCTGTAACACCAACACGATGGAAGTTGCCAGCACAACTGTTAGGTCTTCCTGAGTCTGGTTGCTTTTTAAAGACTATGCAGATAAATCCAAAAAGGCCATTTGCACCACCTGCCAGGCTAACATCAGCAGGGGTAGAAAAACTACTAGCCTGACCACCAACAGTGTGATCAGCCCGACTTTGTGGGCTGAACCCCAGGGTCCAGTAACAGTGTCTGCGGGTGACCCTACTGCTTCTTCCGCTGTTGTGCGTGCAAGCCAATCCCCTGTCCATAATGCATGCGAAGATGCCTTCTGACCTGCACCTGTCATTGCACACACTCAACTAGCACCATCATCCGGCACGTCCTTGTCCCAGTGCAGCGTTCAGTTGTCTGTTATGACCTGGTGGTAAGGACAATAATGGACCTGGTGGTTAAGAGCACACGGAATGACCTGATAGTTACTAATAATATAGGATGAGCTCTGAGACGTGGGAACTCTGCTGACCGCAATCCCTAATCCTATCACCCACACTAGAAATAGCCATGGATTGCTCCTAACGCTCCTTATGCAACTCGACACAGCCTAAGAAACTAGCTAGCCCTAGTCAACAGAATTCACAACAGTACCCCCCCCTTGAGGAGGGGTCACCGAACCCTCACTAGAGCCCCCAGGCTGACCAGGACGAGCCAAATGAAAGGCACGAACCAGATCGGCAGCATGAACATCGGAGGCAAAGACCCAGGAATTATCTTCCTGACCATAACCCTTCCACTTGACCAGGTACTGGAGTTTCCGTCTCGAAATACGAGAATCCAAAATCTTCTCCACCACATACTCCAACTCCCCCTCAACCAACACCGGGGCAGGAGGATCAACGGATGGAACCACAGGCGCCACGTATCTCCGCAACAATGACCTATGGAATACATTATGGATGGCAAAAGAAGCTCGAAGGGTCAAATGAAACGACACAGGATTGAGAACCTCAGAAATCTTATACGGACCAATGAAACGAGGCTTAAACTTAGGAGAGGAACATAACGAGATGACAACCAAACCAAATCCCCAACACGAAGTCGGGGACCCACACAGCGCCGGCGGTTAGCGAAACGTTGAGCCTTCTCCTGGGACAATGTCAAATTGTCCACCACATGAGTCCAAATCTGCTGCAATCTATCCACCACAGTATCTACACCAGGACAGTCCGAAGACTCAACCTGCCCTGAAGAGAAACGAGGATGGAAGCCAGAATTGCAGAAAAACGGTGAAATCAAAGTAGCCGAGCTGGCCCGATTATTAAGGGCGAACTCAGCCAAAGGCAAAATGGACACCCAATCATCCTGATCAGCAGAAACAAAGCATCTCAGATATGTTTCCAAAGTCTGATTAGTTCGTTCGGTTTGGCCATTTGTCTGAGGATGGAAAGCCGAGGAAAAAGACAAATCAATGCCCATCCTAGCACAAAAGGCTCCCCAAAACCTCGAAACAAACTGGGAACCTCTGTCCGAAACGATGTTCTCCGGAATGCCATGTAAACGAATCACATGCTGGAAAAACAATGGCACCAAATCAGAGGAGGAAGGCAATTTAGACAAGGGTACCAAATGGACCATCTTAGAGAAGCGATCACAAACCACCCAAATGACCGACATCTTTTGAGAGACAGGGAGATCCGAAATAAAATCCATAGAGATATGCGTCCAGGGCCTCTTCGGGACCGGCAAGGGCAAAAGCAACCCACTGGCTTAGCCCGAGCACAAGTCCCACAGGACTGCACAAAAGAACGCACATCCCGCGACAAAGACGGACACCAAATCTCTGGTACCAAAGATTCCAGGATGACCAGCCAACACCGAACAATGAACCTCAGAGATAACTCTACTAGTCCATTTATCAGGGACAAACAGTTTCTCCGCTGGGCAACGGTCAGGTCTATCAGCCTGAAATTTTTGCAGCACCCGCCGCAAATCAGGGGAGATGGCAGACAAAATTACCCCCTCTTTGAGAATACCCGCCGGCTCAGGAACACCCGGAGAGTCGGGCACAAAACTCCTTGACAGGGCATCAGCCTTCACATTCTTAGAGCCCGGAAAGTACGAAACCACAAAATCAAAATGGGAGAAAAATAGTGACCAACGAGCCTGTCTAGGATTCAACCGTTTGGCAGACTCGAGATAAGTCAAATTCTTGTGATCCGTCAAGATCACCACGCGATGCTTGGCTCCTTCAAGCCAATGACGCCACTCCTCGAATGCCCACTTCATGGCCAACAACTCTCGATTGCCAACATCATAATTGCGCTCAGCAGGCGAAAACTTTCTAGAAAAGAAGGCACATGGTTTCATCACCGAGCCATCAGAACTTCTTTGCGACAAAACAGCCCCTGCTCCAATCTCAGAAGCATCAACCTCGACCTGAAACGGAAGCGAAACATCTGGCTGGCACAACACAGGGGCAGAAGAAAAACGACGCTTCAACTCCTGAAAAGCTTCCACAGCCGAAGAAGACCAATTGACCACATCAGCACCCTTCTTGGTCAAATCAGTCAACGGTTTAGCAACACTAGAAAAATTACTGAAGAAGCGACGATAAAAATTAGCAAAGCCCAGGAACTTTTGCAGACTCTTCACAGATGTCGGCTGAGTCCAATCATAAATGGTCTGGACTTTAACAGGGTCCATCTCGATAGTAGAAGGGGAAAAAATGAAACCCAAAAATGAAACCTTCTGAACTCCAAAGAGACACTTTGACCCCTTCACAAACAAAGAATTCGCACGAAGGACCTGGAACACCATTCTGACCTGCTTCACGTGAGACTCCCAATCATCCGAGAAGACCAAAATATCATCCAAATATACAATCAGGAATTTATCCAGGTACTCTCGGAAGATGTCATGCATAAAGGACTGAAATACTGATGGAGCATTGGAAAGCCCGAATGGCATAACCAGGTACTCAAAATGGCCCTCGGACGTATTAAATGCTGTTTTCCATTCATCGCCCTGTTTAATACGCACAAGATTATACGCACCACGAAGATCTATCTTGGTGAACCAACTAGCCCCCTTAATCCGAGCAAATAAATCCGACAGCAGCGGCAAAGGGTACTGAAATTTGACTGTGATCTTATTAAGAAGGCGGTAATCAATACAAGGTCTCAAAGAACCATCCTTCTTGGCCACAAAAAAGAACCCTGCTCCCAATGGTGACGACGACGGGCGAATATGACCCTTCTCCAAGGATTCCTTTACATAACTCCGCATAGCGGCGTGCTCTGGCACAGATAAATTGAACAGTCGGCCCTTAGGAAACTTACTACCAGGAATCAAATTGATAGCACAATCGCAATCCCTATGAGGAGGTAGGGCACTGAATTTGGGCTCATCAAATACATCCCGGTAATCCGACAAAAACTCCGGGACTTCAGAAGGGGTGGATGACGAAATAGACAAAAATGGAACATCACCATGTACCCCCTGACAACCACAGCTGGACACAGACATAGATTTCCAATCCAATACTGGATTATGGACCTGTAGCCATGGCAACCCCAAAACGACCACATCATGCAGATTATGCAACACCAAAAAGCGAATATCCTCCTGATGTGCAGGAGCCATGCACATGGTCAATTGGGTCCAGTACTGAGGCTTATTCTTGGCCAAAGGCGTAGCATCAATTCCTCTCAATGGAATCGGATACTGCAAGGGCTCCAAGAAAAAACCACAGCGCCTAGCAAACTCCAAGTCCATCAAATTCAGGGCAGCACCTGAATCCACAAATGCCATAACAGATTAGGATGACAAAGAGCAAATCAGAGTAACGGACAAAAGAAATTTCGACTGTACCGTACCAATGGTAGCAGACCTAGCGAAACGCTTAGTGCGCTTAGGACAATCGGAGATAGCATGAGTGGAATCACCACAGTAAAAACACAGCCCATTCCAACGTCTGTGTTCTTGCCGTTCAGCTCTGGTCAAAGTCCTATCACATTGCATAGGCTCAGGTCTATGCTCAGATAATACCGCCAAATGGTGCACAGCTTTACGCTCACGCAAGCGTCGATCGATCTGAATGGCCAAAGACATAGACTCATTCAGACCAGCAGGCATGGGAAATCCCACCATGACATCCTTAAGGGCTTCAGAGAGACCCTTTCTGAAAATTGCTGCCAGGGCACATTCATTCCACTGAGTGAGTACAGACCACTTCCTAAACTTCTGACAATATATTTCTACCTCATCCTGACCCTGACACAGAGCCAGCAAGATTTTCTCTGCCTGATCCACTGAATTAGGTTCATCATAAAGCAATCCAAGCGCCAGAAAAAACGCATCAACATCACGCAATGCCGGATCTCCTGGCGCAAGGGAAAATGCCCAGTCTTGAGGGTCGCCACGTAACAAAGAAATAATGATTTTCACTTGTTGAACAGGGTCACCTGAGGAGCGAGGTTTCAAAGCAAGAAACAATTTACAATTATTTTTGAAATTCAGAAACTTAGATCTATCCCCAAAAAACAAATCAGGAATTGGAATCCTAGGCTCTAACATCGGATTCTGAACCACAAAATCTTGAATGTTTTGTACCCTTGCAGTGAGATTATCCATACAAAAGGACAGACCTTGAATGTCCATATCTACACCTGTATCCTGAACCACCCAGAGGTAAAGGGGAAAAGAGAGACAAAACACACTGCAAAGAAAAAAAAATGGTCTCAGAAGTTCTCTTATCCCTCTATTGAGATGCATTAATACTTTGGGCCACCTGTACTGTTATGACCTGGTGGTAAGGACAATAATGGACCTGGTGGTTAAGAGCACACGGAATGACCTGATAGTTACTAATAATATAGGACGAGCTCTGAGACGTGGGAACTCTGCTGACCGCAATCCCTAATCCTGTCACACACACTAGAAATAGCCGTGGATTGCTCCTAATGCTCCCTATGCAACTCGACACAGCCTAAGAAACTAGCTAGCCCTAGAGATAGAAAAATAAGCCTACCTTGCCTCAGAGAAATTCCCCAAAGGAAAAGGCAGCCCCCCACATATAATGACTGTGAGTAAAGATGAAAATACAAACACAGAGATGAAATAGATTTAGCAAAGTGAGGTCCGACTTACTGAACAGACAGAGGATAGGAAAGGTAACTTTGCGGTCAGCACAAAAACCTACAAAAAGACCACGCAGAGGGCGCAAAAAGACCCTCCGCACCGACTCACGGTGCGGAGGCGCTCCCTCTGCGTCCCAGAGCTTCCAGCAAGCAAGACAAAAAATCAAAATAGCAAGCTGGACAGAAAAATAGCAAACCAGAGAAAAACAAGCAGGAACTTAGCTTCAGCTGGGAAGACAGGTCACAAGAACGATCCAGGAGAGAACCAGACCAATACTGGAACATTGACAGGTGGCATGGAGCAATGATCTAAGTGGAGTTAAATAGAGCAGCCAGCTAACGAATTAACATCGTCACCTGTGGAAGGAAACTCAGAAGCCGCAGCTCCACTCACAACCACCAGAGGAAGCCCATGGACAGAACCAGCCGAAGTACCATTCATGACCACAGGAGGGAGCTTGACAACAGAATTCACAATAGTTGTCCATACCCCAGTCCTTGGAATGCAAGCGCAAATACGCAGCCAACGCACCACATGCCACAATACTGAATTAACATATTTCGCAAGCAGCGAAATGGTGCCTTTTAGGATCATGGAGACGGAAGCTTTTCGCAACCTGATGCCGGCAGCTGTCCCTCGGTACTAGGTCCCCAGCTGCCACTATTTCTCCCGGTGTGCCGTCCCTGCATTACACAAGCACGTGTCCAATAACATTAGCCATTCCCTCAACAATGCAGTTACTGGGAAAGTCCACCTAACCATGGACACGTGGGCAAGTGCTTGTGGGCAGGGATGGTGCATCTCGCTGGTGGCACACCGGGTTAACATAGTGGAAGCCAGGACACAGTCGGACTTTTGGATGGAACACGTCCTCCTGACGCCGAGAATTGTGGGCCCTATGTCAATCAGGGTTGCCCCAACAGTCTACTACTCCTGCACTCATCTTCCTTCTCCTCCTCTTCAGCCTCCATCTCCAAAATGACCACATCAGTCACAAGCTGGAAGCACTGCCTCAGCCAGGCGGTAACCACAGCCAAGCGGCAACAGGCTGTGCTGAAGCTTAGTTGACAAACTGCACGATGCTGAAGAGTTGTGGACAGCTCTGAAAGAGCAGGCAGATCTGTGCCTGACACCGCTGAGCCTACAGCCAGGCATGGTCATGTGTGACAATGGCTGGAACCTGATGGCGGCTCTGAGGCGAGGCGATCTCTCACACGTACCATGCCTGGCCCATGTGCTTTACCTCGTGGTTCAGCGGGTTCTCAAAACCTACCCGAAGCTGCCAGATCTGCTTGTCAATGTACGCCACCTGTGTGACCATTTTAGAAAATCAGCTACAGCTTCCGCTGCCCTTGCCTTGCTTCAGCAGCATTTGCGGCTTCCGGCTCACTTACTGGTGTGTGATGTCCCCACGCGTTGGAACTCTGCACTGCAGATGTTGAAAAGGATTTGTGAGCAGAAGAGGGGAAGAGGGCAGTTGGTGACTACCAGCATCAACAAGGCCGTTGGTATTCAGCTCAGACTCCACACATAAGACCTCAGGAGTGGATATCGATGTCAGACATATGTATCATCCTCCATAACTTTGAGGACTCCACCAAAATGGTGAGCAGTGATGACGCCATAATTAGCGTCACCATCCCACTTCTCTGTGTTCTGAAACACTTTCTGCTCACAATCAAAGAGGAGGCATTGCAGGCCGAGTACAATGAGATGGAGCAAGGAACCATGCAGGGTGTTTACACACAGCCCAGCCTCATCTCATCCCAATGTGGATTGGGTGACAATGAGGAAGATGAAGAGGAGGAGGAAGAACAGGAGCTAGTTTCATGCGCTATAGACAGTACTACCTGCACAACTGTCATTCCGTCTGTTCAGCGTGGATGGCCTGAAGACAGGGAGGAGGAGGAGAAGGAGGAGGAGAGCATAATCAGTCGTCCTGTTGGTGAGCACGCAAAGTCTTGCCTGTTAGCAGTCTGGCACGCATGGCTGAGCTAATGTTACGCTGCCATTCCCGTGACCCTCGTGTTCTCTAAATTTTGGGTGCCAGTCATTACTGGTTGGTGACACTTCTAGACCCACGCTACAAGGAGAACTTTTTATCTCTTATTCCCGAGATGGATAGCTCTACTAAAATGTGACAGTACCAGAGGGCCCTTGTTGCGGTATTATTAAAAAACATTCCCATCTGAAAAGCTGGCGGCAGTGGTCACAGTTCGTTGGACAACTAAGGAGTAAAAGCAAGAGAGACACAACTCCAATCCAGCAGAGGCAGTGGAACACTGTCAAAGTTTTCTCAGACCCTCACATCATACAGGCCCTGAGGCCCGGGGTACTCTCACATGGAGTGCAAAGTTTGGGAAGATGCTGAGGGAGTACCTTGCTGACCATACCAATGCCCTCCGTGATTCCTCTGTGCCTTATAATTATTGGGTATCCAAGCTGGACACGTGGCATGAACTGGCTCTCTATGCCTTGGAGGTCCTGACCTGGGGGTCCTGGGAATTATAACTGATAAGCGCATCCGCTTGTCAGCTGAAAATGCTGACTGACTGACTCTTATAATAATGAACAAGTTCTGGATTGGGACAGAATAAACTCGAATCCAGAGTCTTTTTTTGGGAGGACTATTCATGTGCACCTCTTCATACTCACACATGGATTTATGCTTCCTGATTTTCACTATTTGCTGTTGTCCTCCTCCTTCTCCTCATCCTCATCCTCCTCCACCATATCACTAGGGTGACCATAATCTGTGATGCAGAACTCACATAATTTTTTTAAAAGGTGTTTATGATGCCCGTAAAAACTATTTGTTAAACAGTGTATTCATGTATACCCCCCCCCCAGGGGTAAATGTTTGTCAGCCCATACACATAGTGCATGGGCATTACAAGCATAGGAGACCAACTCCTTTCTAATGGAAACATTTTTTTATGAGGCCTACTCCATGTCTCTTCCAAGGGGCATTGGAGTGCCTCCAAATTTTTGGCAGCCCTTACATTCACTGCATAGGCAAACACTATGGGAGACCCACTTCTTAATAATGGGATCATTTTTTCAGGAGGCCCTCCTGTACATCTCTTCAAAGGGGTATTGGGGTGCATCTAAATGTTGGGCAGGCCTTGCATTCACTGCATAGGAAAACAGTATGGGAGATAGACTTCCTAATAATGGGAACATTGTTTTATGTATTCAGAACCATGCATCTGATTCAGATGTAGCCTGATTCAGGCATCTTTCAAATTACAGATTTCTAATTACACTACTCTGAATTATACTAGAATTGGACTGGAATTTGACTGTAAGGTAACGGAATATAAAATCACTGCAATGTGTCGATTTCTTTTCACTTTCACCCCCATACTACTCTATTTTTCCCTACCTCCTGTAATCCCCTCACCTAGTAAGGACCTAGTAATTTCCCCCTCCATCCTCCCCAGCCATCTCACCTTCTCCTCACAACTGTTCCACCACATACAATCCTTTTTCTCCAGACACACATGGCCACATCATGTCCTATCCTGCTCCCACATTCTAACGCTCTGTCTACTACTCCTCATTGCTGGTGATGTATCCATCCTGGCCCTCCTCAACACATCCCAATACTAATTTCTAACTCCCTGCCATGATCCTCTACACGTTTTCCCCAGCATGATAACGTCATACCCATTCATCCAGCCCACACTTCCCCGGTCCCCCTACCTGGAGCACTATGGAACGCATGCTCTGTCTGCAACAAACTGTCGTATATCCATGACTTCTTTATTACCAGCAAACTCTCCCTCCTTGGCATCACTGAGACCTGGCTCACCCCCTCTGACTCAGCCTCTCCAGCTGCACTTTCTTATGGCGGATTCCATCTCTCTCACACCCCTTGCCCCAGCAGCAAACACGATGGAGGAGTTGGCTTGCTCCTGCCTGACACCTGCTCCTTTACTCCAATTCCACTACCTCCCTCATCTTCTCTTCCCTGGTTTGAGGTGCACTCCGTCCGCATCTACTCCCCCTCCAACCTCCAGCTGGCTGTCATCTACCGCCCCCCAGAACTAGCCATCTCCACCTTTCTCGACCACTTCACCACCTGGCTATTTCACTTCCTCTCCACTGACATCCCTACTGTCATCATGGGCGACTTCAATATCCCCATTGACACCTCCACATCAGCTACATCTAAACTTTTATCGCTCACTTCCTCCTTCAGCCTCACTTAGTGGTCCTCTGCGGCCACTCACAAAGATGGTCACACACTGGACCTTATCTTTACCCACTTAAGTTCCCTTACTAATCCCACTAACTCATCCCTCCCCCTGTCTGACCACAAACTACTGACATTCTCTTCCCTCTCCTAGTGCGCAACCCCCACTCCACAAACTCACCCTCGCAGAAATCTCAAACACCTCAATTTACAATCTCTCTCTGAGTCCCTTCTCCCTCTTACAGACTTAGCTTCCCTTCATGACATAGATGCTGCTGCCACTTTTTATAACACCACAATAACAGAACACTTGATTCTGCCGCCCCCCTCATGCATTGCAAAACTCGTACAATCAATAGGCAGCCCTGGCTGACCAGCCTGACTAAAGAATGGAGACGGGCTTCTAGGGTCGCTGAGCGGAGATGTAAGCGATCCCACACTGCCGACCACTTAATTGCATACAAGCAGTCCTTCGCCAGCTTCAAGTCCATGCTCACTGACGCAAAACAAACTTACTTCTCATCTATCATATCTGTTGTGAATTCTGTGGCAGAGCTCCCTCCTGTGGTCACAAGTGGTACTTCGGCTGATTCTCTCTGTGAGCTTCTGTTGGTGGAGGGAAGTGGTACTGCGGCTTCTGAGTTTCCTCCCTCAGGTGATCTGGTGAGGTCGTTAGGTGCTTCTCTACTTAACTCCACCTAATGCTTTGATCCTGGCTTCCTGTCAATGTTCCAGTGTTGGACTTGCTTTTCCCTGGATCATTCCTGTGGCCTGCTGCTCTGCATAGCTAAGTTCTTCTTTTCTATTTGTTTGCTATTTTTTCTGTCCAGCTTGTCTAATTTGTTGCTGGAAGCTCTGGGACGCAAAGGGTGTACCTCCGTGCCGCTAGTTCGGTACGGAGGGTCTTTTTGCCCCCTTTGCGTGGTTTTCTTTAGGGTTTTGTGTAGACCGCAAAGTTACCTTTTCTATCCTCGCTCTGTTAAGAAAGTCGGGCCTCACTTTGCTGAATCTATTTCATCTCTACGTTTGTCTTTTCATCTTAACTCACAGTCATTATATGTGGGGGGCTGCCTTTTCCTTTGGGGTATTTCTCTGAGGCAAGGTAGGCTTATTTTCTATCTTCAGGCTAGTTAGTTTCTCAGGCTGTGCCGAGTTGCATAGGCAGAGTTAGGCGCAATCCACGGCTGCCTCTAGTGTTGTTTGGAGAGGATTAGGGATTGCGGTCTGCAGAGTTCCCACGTCTCAGAGCTCGTTCTATGATTTTGGGTTATTGTCAGATCACTGTATGTGCTCTGACCGCTATGTCCATTGTGGTACTGAATTGCCTTTCATAACAGTACAGGAAGCCAAAAGTACTAATGATTCTCAATAGAGGGAAAGGAGAAGTTCTGAGACCATTTTTTTTTTCTTTGCACTGTGTTTTGCCTTTTTTTCCCCCTAGACATTTGGGTGGTTCAGTACACAGGTGTAGCGATGGACATTAGAAGTCTGTCTTCATTTGTGGATCAGCTCTTGGCAAGAGTACAAAAGATTCAAGACACTATTGATCAGAAATCTATGTTAGAACCAAGAATTCCTATTCCTGATTTGTTTTTTGGAGATAGAACTAAGTTTCTGAGTTTCAAAAATAATTGTAAATTATTTCTGGCCTTGAAACCTCGCTCCTCTGGTGATCCAGTTCAACAGGTTTTGATTGTTATTTTTTTTTTGCGCGGCGACCCTCAGGACTGGGCATTTTCTCTTGCGCCAGGAGATCCTGCATTGAGTAATATTGATGCGTTTTTCCTGGCGCTCGGATTGCTGTACGATGAACCTAATTCAGTGGATCAGGCAGAGAAAAATTTGCTGGCTCTTTGTCAGGGTCAGGATGAGATAGAGATATATTGTCAGAAATTTAGAAAGTGGTCCGTGCTCACTCAATGGAATGAATCTGCGCTGGCAGCTATGTTCAGAAAGGGTCTCTCTGAAGCCCTTAAGGATGTCATGGTGGGATTTCCTATGCCTGCTGGTTTGAATGAGTCTATGTCTTTGGCCATTCAGATCGGTCGACGCTTTCGTGAGCGTAAATCTGTGCACCATTTGGCGGTATTACCTGAGCTTAAACATGAGCCTATGCAGTGCGATAGGACTTTGACCAGAGTTGAACGGCAAGAACACAGACGTCTGAATGGGCTGTGTTTCTACTGTGGTGATTCCACTCATGCTATCTCTGATTGTCCTAAGCGCACTAAGCGGTTCGCTAGGTCTGCCACCATTGGTACGGTACAGTCAAAATTTCTTCTGTCCGTTACCTTGATCTGTTCTTTGTCATCGTATTCTGTCATTGCATTTGTGGATTCAGGCGCTGCCCTGAATTTGATGGACTTGGAGTATGCTAAGCGTTGTGGGTTTCTCTTAGAGCCCTTGCAGTGTCCTATTCCATTGAGAGGAATTGATGCCACGCCTTTGGCCAAGAATAAGCCTCAATACTGGACCCAGCTGACCATGTGCATGGCTCCTGCACATCAGGAGGTTATTCGCTTTCTGGTGTTGCATAATCTGCATGATGTGGTCGTGTTGGGGTTGCCATGGCTACAAGCCCATAATCCAGTATTAGATTGGAAATCCATGTCTGTGTCCAGCTGGGGTTGTCAGGGGGTACATGGTGATGTTCCATTTCTGTCAATTTCGTCATCCACCCCTTCTGAGGTTCCAGAGTTCTTGTCTGATTACCGGGATGTATTTGATGAGCCCAAGTCCGATGCCCTACCTCCGCATAGGGATTGTGATTGTGCTATCAATTTGATTCCTGGCAGTAAATTCCCAAAAGGTCGACTGTTTAATTTATCCGTGCCTGAGCACGCCGCTATGCGCAGTTATGTGAAGGAATCCCTGGAGAAGGGGCATATTCGCCCGTCATCGTCACCATTAGGAGCAGGGTTCTTTTTTGTAGCCAAGAAGGAAGGTTCGCTGAGACCTTGTATAGATTACCGCCTTCTAAATAAGATCACGGTTAAATTTCAGTACCCCTTGCCATTGTTATCTGATTTGTTTGCTCGGATTAAGGGGGCTAGTTGGTTCACCAAGATAGATCTTCGTGGTGCGTATAATCTGGTGCGAATCAGGCGAGGAGATGAATGGAAAACTGCATTTAATACGCCCGAGGGTCGTTTTGAGTATCTAGTGATGCCATTCGGACTTGCCAATGCTCCATCAGTGTTTCAGTCCTTTATGCATGACATCTTCCGAGAGTACCTGGATAAATTCCTGATTGTGTACTTGGATGACATTTTGATCTTCTCGGATGATTGGGAGTCTCATGTGAAGCAGGTCAGAACAGTTTTTCAGGTCCTGCGTGCTAATTCTTTGTTTGTGAAGGGATCAAAGTGTCTCTTTGGTGTGCAGAAGGTTTCATTTTTGGGGTTCATCTTTTCCCCTTCTTCTATTGAGATGGATCCTGTTAAGGTCCAAGCCATCCATGATTGGACTCAACCGACATCTCTGAAAAGTCTGCAAAAGTTCCTGGGCTTTGCTAATTTTTATCGTCGCTTCATCTGCAATTTTTCTAGTATTGCCAAACCATTGACCGATTTGACCAAGAAGGGTGCTGATTTGGTCAATTGGTCTTCTGCTGCTGTGGAAGCCTTTCAAGAGTTGAAGCGTCGTTTTTCTTCTGCCCCTGTGTTGTGTCAACCAGATGTTTCTCTTCCGTTCCAGGTCGAGGTTGATGCTTCTGAGATTGGAGCAGGGGCTGTTTTGTCGCAGAGAGGTTCTGATTGCTCAGTGATGAAACCATGCGCTTTTTTTTCCAGGAAGTTTTCGCCTGCTGAGCGAAATTATGATGTGGGCAACCGAGAGTTGCTGGCCATGAAGTGGGCATTCGAGGAGTGGCGTCATTGGCTTGAAGGAGCTAAGCATCGCGTGGTGGTATTGACTGATCATAAGAACTTGACTTATCTTGAGTCTGCTAAGCGGTTGAATCCTAGACAGGCTCGTTGGTCGCTGTTTTTTGCCCGTTTTGATTTTGTGATTTCGTACCTTCCGGGCTCTAAAAATGTGAAGGCGGATGCTCTGTCTAGGAGTTTTGTGCCCGACTCTCCAGGTTTGTCTGAGCCGGCGGGTATCCTCAAGGAAGGAGTAATTGTGTCTGCCATCTCCCCTGATTTGCGGCGGGTGCTGCAAAAATTTCAGGCTAATAAACCTGATCGTTGTCCAGCGGAGAGACTGTTTGTCCCTGATAGGTGGACCAATAAAGTTATCTCTGAGGTTCATTGTTCGGTGTTGGCTGGTCATCCTGGAATCTTTGGTACCAGAGAGTTAGTGGCTAGATCCTTTTGGTGGCCGTCTCTGTCGCGGGATGTGCGTGCTTTTGTGCAGTCCTGTGGGATTTGTGCTCGGGCTAAGCCCTGCTGTTCTCGTGCCAGTGGGTTGCTTTTGCCCTTGCCGGTCCCGAAGAGGCCTTGGACACATATCTGTATGGATTTTATTTCTGATCTTCCCGTTTCTCAAAAGATGTCAGTCATTTGGGTGGTCTGTGATCGCTTTTCTAAGATGGTCCATCTGGTACCCTTGTCTAAATTGCCTTCCCCCTCTAATTTGGTGCCATTGTTCTTCCAGCATGTGGTTCGTTTACATGGCATTCCAGAGAATATCGTTTCTGACAGAGGTTCCCAGTTTGTTTCAAGGTTTTGGCGAGCCTTTTGTGGTAGGATGGGCATTGACTTGTCTTTTTCCTCGGCTTTCCATCCTCAGACTAATGGCCAGACCGAACGAACCAATCAGACCTTGGAAACATATCTGAGATGCTTTGTTTCTGCCGATCAGGATGACTGGGTGTCCTTTTTGCCTTTGGCTGAGTTCGCCCTTAATAATCGGGCCAGCTCGGCTACCTTGGTTTCGCCATTTTTCTGCAATTCTGGGTTCCCTCCTCGTTTCTCTTCAGGACAGGTTGAGTCTTCGGACTGTCCTGGTGTGGATACTGTGGTGGACAGGTTGCAGCAGATTTGGACTCATGTAGTGGACAATTTGACCTTGTCTCAGGAGAAGGCTCAACGTTTCGCTAATCGCAGACGCCGTGTGGGTCCCCGACTTCGTGTTGGGGATCTGGTTTGGTTATCTTCTCGTCATATTCCTATGAAGGTTTCCTCTCCTAAGTTTAAACCTCGTTTCATTGGTCCGTATAGGATTTCTGAGGTTCTTAATCCTGTGTCTTTTCGTCTGACCCTTCCAGATTCTTTTTCCATACATAACGTATTCCATAGGTCATTGTTGCGGAGATACGTGGCACCTATGGTTCCATCTGTTGATCCTCCTGCCCCGGTTTTGGTGGAGGGGGAATTGGAGTATATTGTGGAGAAGATTTTGGATTCTCGTGTTTCTAGACGGAAACTCCAGTATCTGGTTAAATGGAAGGGTTATGCTCAGGAAGATAATTCCTGGGTTTTTGCCTCTGATGTCCATGCTCCCGATCTTGTTCGTGCCTTTCATGTGGCTCATCCTGGTCGGCCTGGGGGCTCTGGTGAGGGTTCGGTGACCCCTCCTCAAGGGGGGGGGGTACTGTTGTGAATTCTGTGGCAGAGCTCCCTCCTGTGGTCACAAGTGGTAC
Organism: Ranitomeya imitator; assembly: GCF_032444005.1. Taxonomy (NCBI): domain Eukaryota; kingdom Metazoa; phylum Chordata; class Amphibia; order Anura; family Dendrobatidae; genus Ranitomeya; species Ranitomeya imitator. The sequence goes on from NC_091286.1 coordinate 337,908,467, forward strand.
TTCGGCTTATTCTCTCTGTGAGCTTCTGTTGGTGGAGGGAAGTGGTACTGCGGCTTCTGAGTTTCCTCCCTCAGGTGATCTGGTGAGGTCGTTAGGTGCTTCTCTACTTAACTCCACCTAATGCTTTGATCCTGGCTTCCTGTCAATGTTCCAGTGTTGGACTTGCTTTTCCCTGGATCATTCCTGTGGCCTGCTGCTCTGCATAGCTAAGTTCTTCTTTGCTATTTGTTTGCTATTTTTTCTGTCCAGCTTGTCTAATTTGTTGCTGGAAGCTCTGGGAAGCAAAGGGTGTACCTCCGTGCCGTTAGTTCGGTACGGAGGGTCTTTTTGCCCCCTTTGCGTGGTTTTCTTTAGGGTTTTGTGTAGACCGCAAAGTTACCTTTTCTATCCTCGCTCTGTTAAGAAAGTCGGGCCTCACTTTGCTGAATCTATTTCATCTCTACGTTTGTCTTTTCACCTTAACTCACAGTCATTATATGTGGGGGGCTGCCTTTTCCTTTGGGGTATTTCTCTGAGGCAAGGTAGGCTTATTTTCTATCTTCAGGCTAGTTAGTTTCTCAGGCTGTGCCGAGTTGCATAGGCAGAGTTAGGCGCAATCCACGGCTGCCTCTAGTGTTTGGAGAGGATTAGGGATTGCGGTCTGCAGAGTTCCCACGTCTCAGAGCTTGTTCTATGATTTTGGGTTATTGTCAGATCACTGTATGTGCTCTGACCGCTATGTCCATTGTGGTACTGAATTGCCTTTCATAACACATATCCTTCATGTCTCACAACCCTAAATAGCTTTTCAACACATTCAATTCTCTACTCTGTCCTCCAGCACTTCATCCCTCTCCTCTCATTTCTGCTGAAGACTTTTCCTCTTTCTTTAAACAGAAGATTGATGCGATCAGAGAAGGCTTTGGCCCGCAGCCCCCAATGCCCCTCTTAGCCGCTGAACCCTGTTGCTCCAAAACCAGCTTCTCCACCATGACAGAAGATCAGCTCTCCACCCTCCTGTCAAGATCTCATCTCACCACTTGCACGCTTGACCCGCTCCCGTCCCACATCATCCCTAACCTCGCCACAGTCTTCATCCCAACCCTAACACACCTCTTCAACCTCTCACAACTGATGTCTTCCCCTCATCCTTCAAGCATGCCGCAATCACACCCATCCTCTGTGTCAAGCTATCGCCCGATATTTCTTCTCCCTTATGCCTCAAAACTACTGGAACTGCATGTCCATCTAGAACTTTCCTCCTACCTCTCCTCCTACTCCCTATGGGAGACCCACTTCCTAATAATGGGAACATTGTTTTATAAGGCCCTTCTGTACGTCTCTTCAAAGGGGTATTAGGGTGCGTCTAAATTTTTGGCAGCTCTTGCATTCACTGCATAGGCAAACAGTATGTGAGACCAACTTCCTTACAATGGGAACATTGTTTTTAGGAGGCCCTGCTGTACGTCTCTTCAAAGGGTTATTATGGTGCGTCCAAATTTTGGGCACACCTTGGATTCACTGCATAGGCAAACAGTATGGGAGAACCACTTCCTAATAATGGGAACATTGTTTTCAGGAGGCCCTGCTGTACATCTCTTCAAAGGGGTATTATTGTGCGTCCAAATTTTGGGCAGGCCTTGGATTCACTGCACAGGCAAACAGTATGGGAGCACACTTCCTAAAAATGGGAGCATTGTTTTAAGAGGCCCTCTTGTATGTCTCTTCAAAGGGGTATTGTGGTGCATCCTAATTTTTGGCCACCTTGCCACTCACTGCATAAGCAATAACAGTATAGGAGACCCGCTGGTTAATGAAAACAACAAAGCGTAGCCGGCTGATGGATCTCTAAGAAGAGTGAGGGCTGACTGCTAGCCCTTTAAGAATAGTAAAGGCTGCCTGATGGCCCTATAAAAATAGGCTTTGTGACTTTCAGAGTCCTTCCTTCATAAATGAAACAAGATGTGTCTGATGATGTGTCACACCCCACATGGCCAGATAAGGTTGTAAAATGTTAACATGACATTTCCCAGTGAATGCATTTGTCTTGGTTGAAAGCAATGGTAAAGTTCAAAAACGTTACGTGTGAACATAGCCCAAGGTGTGGAGGAGCATTTTTGTTTTTGGTTATTTATTTTGCCTTACATACAAGTCATTACAGTGTAAAGTATGTTCCTTAACATATTTCCCAGGAAAATCCATTTTGTTTTTGCATATTTTATTGTGAGTCTGTAAAAGTGGTGTAAGACTCTGACAACATTGTTCACAGCAGTGACCTGGGAGTCAGACATGCTTCCACGGGTCTTCCCCATGCTGTTCCCATGTCATTAGAGCACTGTTCCCATCGATTTCTGAAATTTCTAGTCTCTCTGCATACCGCCCGGGCGGGGGGACGCCGAAAAAATGCTTGAGTTTCCCATGGACTTACATTGGGCTTGTTGCTTGGGTCGAGTACCCGAGTATTCCAATTTGCTCGACCCGAGCAACGAGCACCCGAGCATTTTAGTGCTTGCCCATCACTAATGAAGTGAACCTACGTTAAAAATTACAGATCTCTCCATTCTTTGTAGGTGGGAAAACTTGCAAAATCGGCAGTGTATCAGATACTAATTTTCCCCACTGTATGTAGTGCAAAGCTTGTTGGTGGAAGCCTTATTCCATGTTACCTGACACTCATCAGGACCAGTGCTCTCAACTACCTGGCTTGCTATATCTGCAGAGCAGGACCCAGATGATTAGCAGATTGGCCCAAAAGCAGAGTATTTAAAGGGTTTCCCCTTGTTTTAAAAAGTGTTGCGTACACATTATACATTTCGATCACTCATTTGCCTTCAACCATAAAGCATGGGTAACTTATGACACCCTTAATGAGTCTGGTACATTGACAAGTGAGAGTAAGAATTTAGTTGGCCTATTCTATTTGAGCACTTAAAATACAATGTTTTACATTACTGGTTTTACAGTAGCACGCTACTCTACCTTTCCACCATTGCTTATATCGTTCATACAGCGTTACAGAATCTGTTACAACAAGGGCCGAACCGCTTCATTACGGACCCTTTAAAGACAAGAGTCATGCTACAGAATGAGCAATTTTATGCTACCAGCTTACGTAAATTAGCAATTTGTTTTCCAGACCAATCTCTACATAGTCCTAAATTGTTTAACCTAAACCTTCGGCAAGTAGCACATCACAGGAAGGACATGATGCAAGCCGAAGACTCGGAAATGTATTCTGGGACTGTACATCTTGATAATAATAACCTGACACCGGTAGCACGATAGCAGGTAAATTTAATATGAATTTTAAAAACACAAAATGATTAAAGGGATATAAATTTAATTACATCAAGAGCTACTCGGCAGCCAACAGACGGGGAGTTGATCCCGAGCTTATCTAGTGCATCTAGTGTTATAGGAGCAGACAGATATAAAAGGGAGAGAACAGACGTCAGTAACTGCGAGAGAAGTCTGACATTAAGAGAAGTTCTGACAACTGGCGCACCGCTGCTCCATTGGATACAGGTACAAAATTGCTTTTTCATTCTGTGTGAAGCGTATGTTGTATGTAGATCTCTCATTTTAGAAATTTGTAGTATTCACACTTTGATAAATGTATGAAAGATCTCATGCAAAGGATAAGAAATGGCAGGTGCATTAAGACTGTATTTACACGTGCAGGATTCACAGCTTTTTACAAAATTGCGCTAAAAAATATTACTTTAGCATTTGACGAGTGCGATTTTGAGCCCACATTTCGGCCGAGTGTCTTATACCCAAACTGACATGCCACGAAAATACACCAACATTAGTCGTACGAACCAGCCATTGTCATGATTTGGCAATAGGTATGCCACGAAAACAAAATGTGTCTATACCACCTACGGCCTCATTCACATGTCTGTGGTTAGCGCATGTATCCATTATAGTCTATGGGGCCGTTCACAGGTCCATATTTTTTTGCTGTCCAATCAGAAATAGCAGAGAAATGTCTGTTTTTACTGGCAGCACAAATAAAAAAAAAATAACAATACCAGCCTATGGGTCCATGAAGATCACGGACAACACATGGATGACATCAGTGAGCAGTCCGTGATTAACATTGCAATAGATAGGAGACGCTTTGTCATTTATTTTTTCACGTGTGAAAATCACTGATGAAACATTGATGGTAAAAATTGACACTGACCAAACACTGATGAAAATCGGATCAGTTTCTTGCGTATGTGAACAATGACAGACGTTTGTATGAGGCCTTATATACCCTGAAATGCTTTGCTTGTAGGTAACAATATCTCCATAAGTAACAGACCTGGCAAAAGCTAAAGGACATTTCACGGTGACCTTGTTGGTCTATACTTACCATGCACTACGGTTTATATTCCAGTTACATGATCCCTTAATCTGGGGTCCAATTTTCTAATAGGCCACAGATAAACTCAAGCATAATATCCTAAATGATGAACTAAGATCTTTTTAGTAGAAATAAGGAAAACGCAATTACAAGGTGTAAGGAAAGGCAAGGTTCACATGCTGTGGCGCCAAGAAGAGGAAGGGTTACTGTTTTCGACCATGATATTGTTTTTACACACACACAAAAAGACAAGCTAATAAGCACTCAAGATTTGCTAGTAAAAAGCCTGGCATTCTGTTTAAAGAAAGTCTTGAAAAACCTGTCTACAATGATCAAAGAGATCAAGATACTGTTCCACTTATATCTATGAGTGTATATTAGTTTGTGACCACTAGGTGGTAGTAAATCTCTTCTCCACTGTTTAGGTGGGCATAAAAAACCAAACAAAAGAAAAAACCCTACAGGGTATTAATTTGTAATATTACAGTCACCAATGTCGATCTCTAGTGTAAATCTGAGGACGTAAAAAATTATTTGGAGTACATTAGTCATTAGGCAACTTCTCAGACAGAGATCGTAGACTTTTTAAGCCGTTAGGTCTCTCTTCCCGTCGATAGCATAAGTAGTAATTAACCTTATGAACAAACACATGATATTTGTTTTTCGAGTTCAGAAATATATCATTTATTTAAGAAGTCATATTCATAAAATGGCACAATTCTATTTCAAATAACAAAGTATAAGGTTTATAGATGAATCACGTAACGGCTCGTTATAATGTTAGCTTTTCCACAAGCGTTCAAGGATATAACGTACTACTTTGTCTCATAAACACATTGTAAAAGTGCATCAGAGAACGAGCACAGGGCGAACCATACAGGGCCGTAGTGTTAAACGTTTATCAGCCCCGAGGAATGTTGCATCAGGGTCTATACTGATAATCAGTTGAATAATGTGTGCAAACTGTAGAGCGCTGCGGAATATGTTAGCGCCATATAAAATAAAGATTAAGAAGTGTTAATCCTAAGAAGTGTTACCCACTAATGTAGGTTTTTGGGGGGGATTTAAGGACAATTTTTGCTATAAGGGTTTATAGTGAGGCCAAAGAACAGCGTATTATTTTAGAACATAGGTAAAAAAATATATATTTGATATAACAAATATAATAATATAATACTAGTACTATGAAGGACAACCCTTATATACAAATAGTTATAAAGTAAGAGCGCTTCCACGTTTCAGGATTTGGGGTAGGATTTCTCATCAGTAATTACAAGCCCAAACTAGGAGTAAATCCAAAACACAGAAGAGGTGTAAAGTCATTACAATAAAATGTGGGTAAGGGCACATTTTTCCCTGTCAGCTTTTTCATGCTGCCCAACCACTGGCAGCGTGAGTCGGAGCCTGGCTGAATGATTACAGACGGATATTTTTCTCTGAAATGCCGGAGCGATACACGATTCTAGTGCCTTTCCAGGTGATTGCCGTGTCTCTGACAGTGGCACAGACCTGTCAATCACCTGGAGTGGCGTGGGGAGAAGATGTCCAGGGGCGGCACTGGACTAGTGCCATCTCTGCCTATGGTCCCTGGCCAGATCATCTGTCTATATTTTCTCTAAAATACCAGAACTTTTCAGATAAAAATAAATCAGTCGCTTCTCCTTATGAGACTGCTGAGCTCTGTATTTGGGAAATAGCCGAACCCTTCTCAGAATCTCTGAGGGTCCCAGCAGTTGAAGCCAGAGTGATCAGCAAGTTATCTAGGCTAGGTTCACATTGCGTTAGTGGGTCTCCGCTGACGGAATCCGTTACATGGCGCAATTAACGCTATGTAACGGATCCGTTAGCGCACCCATTGACCGCAATGTATTGAACGCATCGCTAACGTATGTTATTTTTGGCATGCGTTAGCGATGTCCCGTTATTTTCTGACGGACCTCGAATGCTTCTTGCAGCGTTCGAGGTCCATTTCTCGCTGGCGCAGATCGGGCTAAACGCAATCCCTTTTTGTACATTGCATTAGCGCATTCCGTTAGCGTATGCGCTAAACGGATTGCAACGCAATGTGAACGTAGCCTAACAGATAAAGGATAAAATGCAATTTTAGGAAGACTCTGAAATATAACCAAAAAGAGTCTGAGTCACATTAATTAACTTCAGCATGTCTTGTCCCATTTTTTATTAACATTTCTTTAGGGCTATCCTGATGCCAAAAAAAGAAAGAAATGTCCAGCTTCACCGAGTCCGTAAAAAAGCGATTTCTTTATTAACAAACTTTAAACATGGAGGATACAGACTTCAGCACAACCATATGGGTGTGAATCTCAACGCGTTTCTGGAGACTAGGCTCCCTTAATCATTAATCATGATTAAGGGAGCCTAGTCTCCAGAAACGCGTTGAGATTCTTACCCATATGGTTGTGCTGAAGTCTGTATCCTCCATGTTTAAAGTTTATTAATAAAAAAATTGCTTTTTTACGGACTCGGTGAAGCTGGACATTTCTTTCTTTTTTTGGATCTTGCACGCCTGGACACAGCGGGTCCGTGCTCCCGAGGTTTGGCTGCTGAATCACGGGTGAGCTGGTTTATGTTCCTTCTTACTATCCTGATGCCACAGACCTATGGAGGTGATCACCTTGAACCTATAGTAAAGAACACTTTGAGATTTAGTAATGTTCGGTTCCAGCTTATTTCTCTCATATAGCAGTATGAATAAATATTGCAGTCTAATTTTTGATAGATTATAAAATGGTGAAATCATTAAAGTATTGCAAGAGGAGAAGAAGCCATAAACTGAGATTGCTGATCACCACCTTTCCATGTCCTTCCTTCCCATTTTTTCTGACTGAAAGTCAATTCCCTCTATGATACATGTGAATTGAGATCCCATTTTGTGAACGTAATCCATGATCGTGTGCCATTTTTAAATATCTTCACAAATCTGTTGTCTCCTCTCCTTAGTTTTGTCCTCATCTTCCAGATATTTTCCTTGTTTTTACACTTTTGCTTATATTATTACTAATAAGGAGGATTGATATACTTTTTACATATTTTTGGCTATATTCATTTTTTTCTTTGTAGGACATATTCATTATTTCTGGTATTTATAGCCATCATGTAGTACATGTTGTTGATTGGTGCATTTGTACTTTTAGCCCCTTTTTTGCTGAGTACAAATTGGTACGGTGACTTGACACATCATAAGAAACTATTTGCCTTTTTTTAAGGAAGAATATGGATTGTTATGGCAAATACATAGCAGTTGTCCTGGTGTTTTTCGCAGTATGTATGCATGTCATTCATTCCTTTCCTGAAGAGAATTTACTGGCTCCAGGTAATTATGTCTGCTGTCTATTTCTTCTATAGTTAATGATATCTCCATGTACTCTCAAAGCTACCCATCCCCCAATTTTTCCAGTAAAATAGAAATGTCAGCTTGGTTACCTAATCCCTACATCTATAGTTGTGCTAATGAGATCTAAACTAGTACAAATAGGCATACAGTTAGTAAGAGCAAAAAATGTGTTTATTTCACTCTGCATATCTATAAACAGTACAGCTTGTTAAGGGACGCCGGCGCCCACATTGCCGGTGTATGACGTTACTGCCATGTGCCGGCCTGTTTGTGCCGCATATGGAGCAGGAAAAGGACGCCGCAGGACCACAGACAGGTAGGGCTACTTTCACACTTCCGTCTTTATAAATGTGTCGTTCTGTGCAAAAAACACATCCTGCAAAGTTTCCCGCAGGATGCGTTTTTGCACATAGACTCATATTACCGATGCATCGCGACGTATGGACACACGTTCCATACGTCATGAACTGGATGCGTCGGTAATTGGCGGACCGTCGTCACAAAAAAGTTCAATGTAACTTTTTTTGTGCGACGCGTCCGCCATTTTTGACCGGGCATGCGCGGCTGAAACTCCGCCCCCTCCTCCCCGGAACTCATAATGGGCAGTGGATGTGTCTGAAAACTGCATCCGCTTCCCACGCTGTGCACTATTTTGCACAACGTCCGTCGGTACGTCGAGCCGACGGTTTGCAATGGCCCCGCACCGATGGAAATGTGAAAGTAGCCTAAGAAGGATCTTTTTGTTATTTTGTTACAGAAGAGCAGCAATATGGGGTACATGGGGACCAGGATGGAAGACATATGGGGACCAGGATGGAGGAGATATGAGGACCAGGATGGAAGCAATATGGGAACGATAGATAAGCAAGCATGGGAACCATGATGGGGGACATATGGTGACCAGGATGGAGGATATATGTGGACCACGAAGGAGGACCAGGATAGAGGCAATATGGGGACCATGATGGGGGACATATAGGGACCAGGATGGAGGATATATGTGGACCACGAATGAGGACCAGGATAGAGGCAATATGGGGACCATGATGGGGGACATATAGGGACCAGTATGGAGGACATATTGGACCAGGATGGGGGACATATTGGGACCAGAATGGGGGGCAGATGAGGACTAGGATGGCGTCAATATTGGGACCATGGTGGGGGACATATGGGGACCAGGATGGAGGACGTATGGGGACCAGGATGGAGGACCTATTGGGACCAGGATGGGAGACATATGGGGAACAGGATGGGAGGCAATATGGGGACCAGGATGGAGGCAATATGTGGCTCAGGAAGGGGACATATGGGGACCAGGATCTGGGGCATATGGGAACCAGGATGGGAGACATGGGGACCAGGATGGAAAACATATGAGGTCCCCATATTACTTTTGTATTTGTGTTGGTTATAGGAGAATTGTTCGGAAATCACAACAGTAAAATGAAATAACAGGATCAATTGTGCTAGATACATTTATAAGATTTATGTAGAACACAGAAGAGCCGGCAATATTCAAGGTGCATTGCAAAAATTCAATAACTCGGCAAATGTGAAGAAGAGAAAATTAACAATACATAACCAGAAAATAGAAGTAAATACCACATAGAGGAAAGTGGAAAACATGATCACTCACGTATAGTGGTACAGAGAACATAGGAAGGAAGGAACCAGAGGACTCTCTCAGTTTCCATTCTCATGTAGATAAGGAGTCCAACATTGCTCTGTGTATCCTGCAGCAAGTCAGAAAATGTAACATTTATCATTAGTCAAGATGTACAGTATTTGAAAAGTTCAAAATGTAACTACTTTCCAAGATCTGGCAACTGCTAGAAGCAAATGTTTTCTGACAGCGTGACGCATTAAAGATATTTTTCATGAATTGTGAGATATTTTAAAGAATAGGACTCAACATGACGCTACTCAAATTAGTGACAGATTTCATCCCAGGCTTGTCATTCAGGAAGGGCCCCACTGTTTTGTAATAGGAATATTAAAAGCTGACTTTGATTTCAACACAACTGTCATTTTTCTCTTTGCCAGGTTGTCCAGAATGCAGACTGAAGGAAAATGATTTTTTTTCTAACAAGGGGAAAGGAAAAATATTTCAGTGCAGTGGATGCTGCTTCTCTAGGGCTTACCCTACCCCAATGAGATCAAAGAAGACCATGTTGGTGCCAAAGAACATCACCTCTGAAGCCAAGTGCTGTGTGGCAAAGACACAATACAGGGTAAGGGCTTTAGTAAAAGTGTGTGGATGTTTTTTAATGATTACATGGCTGTCACTCAACTTGAAAGAAAATGGTCCATTTTGTTCCAGTTAGCTGCATATTTGCAGTGATCAACGTTAGAGTAGCCCAAGCGCCTGTTCACACGGACATATTATAGACCTGTACTGTTCATAACAGCGATATCTTGCCTTTTGACTAGTAAAGGCCCATACTTTATTTTGATCTTACAGTTTCAAACAGAACATGTAGCTGTGTAAAATGAGCCATAGCAACTTGGTGACCTGCAGTGCATGATTGGTGGTCCTTAAAGGGAACCTGTCAGCAGGATTGTGCACAGTAAGCTACACACACTATCAGGTCAGCGCCATTATACTGATTAAAATGATACCTTGGTTGACGAAATCCATTTTATGGTTGTTTTTTAACCCCTCCCTTTGATGGGGGCTCCGGCTGTGAGCCCACATCTTTCCTGGTACATGTCAGCTGCTTTGAACAGCTGGCATGTGCCTGGAATAGCCGCAGGTGGAATCGCGATCCGCCTGCCGCTATAAACCCATTAAATGCCGCAAACTCTGACAGTGGCATTTAACTCACGCTTCCAGCCATCAGGCCTGATACCCGCCCACCAGTTACCCCCGTCACGTGATCGCGGGTCACCGTTTCATTGGCATGACAACTAGAGGTCTGATCATTGCCTCTATGTAGCAGAGCCGATCAGGTTGTGGCAGCTTCTAGTCTCCCTTGGAGGCTATTGAAGCATGCCAAAAGTAAAAAAAATGTTTTTAAAAATATAAAAAAATAAAAAATATATAAAAGTTCAAATCACCCCCCTTTCACCCCATTCAAAATAAAACAATAAAAAAACAAACCTACAGATATTTGGTATCTCCACGTTCAGAATCACCCGATCTATCAATAAAAAAAATATTAACCTGATCGCTAAACGATGTAGCTAGAGAAAAAGTCAAAACGCTAGAATTACTTTTTTTGGTAGCCATGACATTGCATTAAAATGCAATAGCAGGCTATCAAAAGAACGTATCTGCACCAAAATGGTATAATTAAAAACATTAGTTCGGCACGCAAAAAATAAGCCCTCATACAACCCGAGATCATAAAAAACTGAGACGCTACGGGTATCGGAAAATGGAGCAATTTTTTGGGGGGAATTTTTTCCACCCTTAGATAGAAAAGAACCTAGACATGTTTGGTGTCTATGAACTCGTAATGCCCTGGAGAATCATAATAGCAGGTCAGTTTTAGTATTTTATAAATAAGCAACTAAGGGCGCAGCACACAGTCTCGAGTCTCTGCAGCAAATAAAGGGACAATACCACCCTATTTGTCCAGTATAAAACGATTTGTAAAAGAGAAATTTATATTTGCGCTAAGAAACTGAGAACACTTAAAAATAAAAAAAATCCAACCTAATATGGGAATAAAACTATGCAATTTAAAAAGAAGAGAAAACCTTGATACTCAGATAAAACCAAAAAAGTAAATATCGAATTACCTCTCTGAAAAAGGATAGCGGCATACGAATGATGGTCCCAACTGAGAGCAGTTCTTATGGTGTGTAGGTCCTCTTGTTTGAACGTGGTTCAATGTTCACCACGGTATGGCATCATAACCAGAGTCCAGAGCAAGGGAAAAAAAGAAAAATGATACCCAAGAAGTTGGGTCGCCGTTCCGGCCGGTAACAGACGCCTCTCTGGGAAATATCAAGCTGCCACTTGCAGTAGATGCTTGCACGGGATCTACAGTAAAGCCGGCAAGGTGCAGAGGAGCTGCAGTTTTAGTATTTGTAGCAGTTTTTAGCATTTAGTGAACCTAGTAAAAAAGCCAAAGAAAAAAACATTGTGGGTTTGCACTTTTGCTGCAATTTCACCTCACTTGGAAATTTTTTCCCATTTTCTAGTACATGACATGGTAAACCAATGGTTTCATTCAAAAGTACAACTCGTCCCGCAAAAAACAAGCCCTCACATGGCCATATAGACGGAAAAATAAAAAGTTATGGCTCTGGGAAAAAGCGAAAATACCTGCGGAGGTTAAGGGGTTATTCTTTATTTTCAGTTTGTAGATAATGAGATTGTCGTGCCCTTAAGGTACCTTCACACTGAGCAACTTTAGTACGATAACGATAGCGATCCGTAACGTTGCAGCGTCCTGGATAGCGATCTCGTTGTGTTTGACATGCAGCAGCGATCTGGATCCCGCTGTGCCATCGCTGGTCGGAGCTAGAAGGCCAGAACTTTATTTCGTCGCTGGATCGGCGTCACACACGCCGATCCAGCGATGACAGCGGGTGATCCAGCGACGAAATAAAGTTCTGGCCTTCACTTGTAACCAGGGTAAATATCGGGTTACTAAGCGCAGGGCCGCGCTTAGTAACATGATATTTACCCTGGTTACCATTGTAAAAGTAAAAAAAAAAACAGTACATACTCACATTCCGGTGTCTGTCACGTCCCCCGCCGTCACCTTCCCGCACTGACTGTGAGCGTCGGCCGTAAAGCACAGCGGTGACGTCACCGCTGTGCTGTGCTTTACGGCCGGCGCTGACACAGTCAGTGCAGGGAAGCTGATGCCGGGGGACGTGACAGACACCGGAATGTGAGTATGTACTTTTTTTTTTTTTACATTTACAATGGTAACCAGGCTAAACATCGGGTTACTAAGCGTGGCCCTGCGCTTAGTAACCTGATGTTTACCCTGGTTACCCAGGGACTTTGGCATCGTTGGTCGCTGGAGAGCTGTCTGTGTGACAGCTCCCCAGCAACCACACAACGACTTACCAACGATCACGGCCAGGTCGTATCGCTGGTCATGATCGTTGGTAAATCGTTTAGTGTAACGGTACCTTAAGGTGGGCCTGGTGTGTGTGGTGCTCTGATTAGATATTCATAATGTGGACTGGTGACAGCTCACTGATCCCTCATTGACTGCTCCCTATTTTGCATAATGAATACCTGTACATACTGAAGGAAGAGACAAAAAACACTTCTGCAGGCAGGCGCCAGCATAATCACATGGTTAGTGTGGCAATAATACATATTCTTGATGTTATCCAGCTAGGGAAAATGTGCAGTAGCAGCTTTCGGTGTCTATAGCTGTGATCCGAGAGCTGCTACTGCGCAGGCGGCGCCATTTTCAAATTTGTTTTTTTCTTCCCTAGCTGGATAAAATCAAGAAAATGTATTATTGCCACACTAACCATGCGGTTATGCTGCAGAGCAGGGGCCACGGCCAGCACCTGCCTGCAGAAGCGTTTTTTGTCTCCTTCTTCAGTATGTACAGGTATTCATTATGCAAAATAGGGAGCAGTGAGTGAGGGATTAATGACCTGTCAGCAGTCTGCATTATGAATACCTAACCAGAGCACCACATGAAGACCCCGCCCCGGAGCATGTGCATATCATTAACTACAAACTGAAAATAAAGATTAAAGAACAACCACAAGACGGATTTCATCAACCAAGGTATCATTTTAATCAGTATAACAGCGCCGACCTGACACTGTATGTGGGTTACTGTGCACAATCCCACTGACAGGTTCCCTTTAAAGGATTGTTATTTATTATTTTACTTATATGGCGCCATTAATTCCACGGCTCTTTACAAATATCTTATCATTGTCTCCATTGGGGCTCACAATCGAAATTCCCTATCAGTATATCTTTAAAGTGCGGCAGGAAACTGGAGAACATGGAGAAACGCAAACAAGGAAAGAACATATAAACTAATTGCAGATGTTGTTCTTGATGGGATTTGAATCCAGGATCCCAGTACTTCAAAGATACAGTGCTAATTGCTGAGATTCTGTGTGGCTTATAAGTTGTCCCCTATCAATGGAAGAGGACATAACTTTCTGAATGCTAGAGGTGTGAACACTTGACCCATAAAGTATATTGGTGCTCTGTAACCCCGAGAACTGGATTTTGTAGCCATGCCTTGAATAAAGCAATGGTCTGCATGGGGATGAGAGAGTAACTTGTGATTTTGGGAATATTATTTATTACTAGATGGCAGCCCGATTCTAAAGAATCGGGAGTCTAGAATCCATATATACTTTATTTATTCAAATGTAAGAATAATACAATTAATAAATAACAGTAAGAAAAAACAAAAATAATAGGCAGTATATGGAGAAAACACCAAACAAAAGTTCAAAATTGGTGTGAAAATGTCACTGAACCACTTCACAACTAAATATATATAGTTTTGGTAAATGGTATTATCATTTTTTTGACGAAATTCGGCAGGAGCTTGAAGAGCAACGTCACTGGGCCCGCCTCCACGCAGTAGAAACTTGCTGTGAGGTAAAAATTCAAAAATCACACCAAAATGGCGGGCGGAGTGTGTCACAGTACGGCACGTTTCTGATTGGTCGCTTGCAGCAGGCGGCAACCAATCAGACACTGGACACTGTTGACGTCACTTATCTCCGGACATTAGCTCCGGACATTAGCTCCGGACATTATCTCCGCACATTAGCTCCGGACATTAGCTCCGGACATTAGCTCCGGACAAAGCCACGGAAGTTGGCACAAATTGCAGGAAGTAGTATTCTAGGCAATTAATCTCCGGACATTAGCTCCGGACATTAGCTCCGGACATTAGCTCCGGACAAAGCCACGGAAGTTGGCACAAATTGCAGGAAGTAGTATTCTAGGCAATTATATATTAGATTATTTATTATTATAGCACCATTTATTCCATGGCTCTTTATATGTGAGGAGAGGTATACATAAAAACAAGTACAATAATCTTAAACAATACAAGTCACAACTGGTACAGGAGGAGAGAGGACCCTGCCCGCGATGGGTGAGGATACAGTAATGGGAGGGTAGAACCGGTCGTGCAGAGGTTTGGTCGAGCAGTGGTTACTGCAGATTGTAGGCGTGTCGGACAAGGTGAGTCTTCAGGTTATTTTTTAAAGTTTTCACGGTAGGCGAGAGTCTGATGTGTTGTGGTAGAGAGTTTCAGAGTATGGGGGATGCACGAGAGAAATCTTGTATGCGGTTGTAGGAAGAGGAGTTAAGAGGGGAGTAGAGAAGGAGATCTTGTGAGGATCAGAGGTTGCGTGCAGGTAAGTACCGGGAGACTAAAGAATTACATTTTAAATATGTCCTTGTGAAAATCTCTCTTTAAGGGCAGAGACAGACGGCCGTATAACTAGCGCGATGATCGCATCGCACTGCATGGACTGGCCTGCCACCTCTCTTGACCTGAGCGAGACAGCGTGATGGCTTACTATGCAGTTGTTAAGCTCAGTTCAGGAGAGCCAACAGCCAGTACGAGGTTTACGATGCGATTCTTGCATGAGAAATACAGCAATCTGTCTCTGTCCTTAGGATTATTTTCACAAAAAGGTGTAACAGCCCACCCAATGCAATTTGTGTTCTGAAAAGAGTCCAGCTGTATTTGGCTGGCGCAGGTGTACTGACCTTGGCTAGATCTGTTTTCCAAACTCTTCGCTTAGGTGCAAGGTTATCTACGGAGATAAAATGAGGGGACCTAGGACTGCAGGAGAAAAGGACAAGAGAGGCCAGCAAATGATACACTGAGTGAGAGGGTTTGCCGTTTACACCATACAATTGATTAACATTTATTTCTTTAACTTTACAGGTCACATTAAAGGACAATGTAAGGATTGAAAATCATACTTCTTGTCATTGCAGTACATGCCTATACCACAAATCTTAAATGCTAACATCTTACATGAAAAAGTCACTTCAATCGTCTCTTTTGTGGTATTTTTATAACTTCAGTAATGTTCCTAGCCCAATGTGTCTGAACGTCAGTACATTTCTTCTTACTCCCTATAATTACTGTCAGTGCATTAAAATAAATTGGTAAATGACTTTCTGCATAAAATAAGATAGAAGTGATATTTTATTTAGTTTTCTCGCCTTTATTGGGAATGTGGTAATGTAAGCATGTGAAGTGTCTTTAGTACATCTCCATAACTTGTCACTGTCTGCAATTGTAAATTGTAATACTTGTGAGAAAAGCAAGACGATTCAGACTTTCTTATCAAAGAAAATGCTCAGCAAACATTTGGATATGAACACACATGTCTGTCTACCATTTACATATCATGTCAAAAGGGTGTGCAACCTGTTGCAGAAGTGCCAGTATTCCACTAAGCACTGGTTGAAGAACATTGATATAGATACATATATTATGTGATGGAGTCTGTACCAGCCATCCCAATGTTGTACATTTCTGTTTTGCATCACATTTTACATCCCAGGAACACAAGGGACATATTCAATATGATTTATTACTACGTTGCCTATTTTTTATCATTCTATTTCTTTTAGAATTTTTGTAGAATGGCTAGTTCAATATTTCCAATGGCACAATTATGCCTTAGGCAATGGAGTCAGCTTGTAAGACAGAAATATCCTCGGAACAGGGAAAAGTGATGTACTACTGCGATTGGGAGAAAACGCTTTAAGAAATATTGTAATTCCTCAATTAGCGACTTTGCAGTGCAAATCCTTAGCTTAACATGACCTTAAAAATATCCAAGCATTTCCATATAGTTTAAGCCTCAAAATGCTGATCATCTACTCGTAATCATCTCAAATTGCGGTATATACAGTATGTAATGCGGGGTAACAGTGTCCTGCTAGCCTTGCGTATGACAAATCAGATTTTACCCTTGAGAACATTCAAGATTAGGCATGTTTTGCAGTCTTATTAAATATATATATCATTAAACATCATGTATAATCATCATATGTCTTTGTTTTTTTTCATATAAAGTTATCAGTAGTTACAAATCAATAAGTTTAGTGTATAGGTACATCAATGCAACAGTTCGCCTTTACAACCATTTTTTGTTCAAATGCCTCTAAATTGTTCAAATGCATGTAAAGTGATAGAAAAAAACACAATTTTACATCTCATGTCGTTTTGTGTCTACAGTTCCTATGCAGATCTATATAATTCCATGGTAGCATTGTAACAAGGTGGTCCGGGGTGGTAGTCCCAGGCAAGTCAACTAAGCCACAGTCAGTAGACACCCTGGCACCTTGCACTGAGATAGACCGGACGGACACAATCCTCAGACACAACTTGCAGTCCAACAGGGAACGAAATTTAATAACAGATGAATTGAAGTACAAAACTGGCTTCCTGCCCTTTCCCTAGCAATGTTCGCGGCCGTACCCACAACAGCCACGGTGGCCAGTAGTAGCAGTAGTCCATACTCCGGAATCTGGACACTTAAAGTCCCTTCGGCAAGGCCCTTACAAAGTCCTGGGGCCTGTGTTCCGGTCTTTAAGTCCTGGTCAATAGATTCTATTCCCTCCAGGGGTCTGGCAATGCCCGTGTCACTGTCCTTTAGTCTGCCCAGAACGAACGCACCCTGGCTACTGACTGGAAGCAGCAGCTGCTAGTCCAGCCCACATGTTAACTCTTCCTGTCCCTGCCTCTAACATGTACAGAGCAACATAATACAGTTCAACAGTGATACGTTACAGACTAAAAGGGACATCACACGTTTCATCAACACACATGGGAAACATTGTAAACACTATATTATAATGCATGTTAATAACAGCACATAAATGGTACATAACATGCACGTACACCACAAGTGCATGGGACCAGCACACGGGAGAGAGGGAGAGAAGCAATGAGGTTCTCCGCCACCTCCTTACACTCCCCCTCCTTAAACAAGGCCTTCCTCAGCCATGGCAACCCCTGCAAAATTAGCAGCAAACACATGCATAAACAAAACTTCAGTGACAGAAAAACTTTAGTGCAATTAGCTTCAAGTACATCAGCGGAGGAGTCCCAGTCTCTCTCTATACGGTTAGACATGACCCTAGTCCTATTGTTCCCAAGAACGTCAGGACTCAAAAGAAACACAGTCCTTAAAACTTATAGTCCAGGGAACATAAAAAAAGTTTTGAAGTCCATAAATCACACGTCTTTCATAGTGGCCCGATGGCCCTTTAGCACAGGTGGGCCCCATTCAGACCCGGCAGTTTCCCCTTCCTTCCTTTCAGTGGACCACGGGCCCCTAAATGGTGGTGGGCTGCAATTTAACATGAGGCTAGTCCAAGGGTAAAATGGTGCACAGTCCAGGGACACACAGTTCAGTTGTAGCAGCCACACCCAAAGTCCACCATAGTTAACCCCTGTGGGGTTTTGGTCCCGCGATCCAGCAAGGGGAGCACCAACAGGTGCAAACAAACTGAAAGAAGGGGAAAACAATGAAACATGGCCATCATCTGGTGGCCACGTCGGACGACATAGTCCTTTGCCACCATACTGAGTTCCTTGCCCCTTCAGAGACGCAGAACAGTCCATGGTATATATTTTTCTGGGTGAAACTGGCACCAACTCAATTCAAGGGCAGCCACTCTAATCTACACATGGCCGCTAGTTTGTGTAATGGGCCACATTCGGGCCCTGTACGACTACATAGACGTGGGATGAGGACCCGCTGGAAGAGGAGTAGTCCCCACTGTTCCTCCAACTCCGCACTCCTCCCAGCAGTGGTCCCGCTGTCCCCGGAGCTTCCAGCTCCGCTGATACATCGGCGGTCGCCTCGCTGCTCTGAGTTGCTGCTCTCCAGGACATTTGTAGCAACTGCGGCAATGGCAACCGACCGTTCCACATGCTGAGCCTCTCGCAGTGGATTTTCCTCCTATCCAGATGCCATTTTTACGGCCACTGCGTAGGTCCCCCAGGGTCCTTGTTCTTTGATGAAGGCCACGTGGCCCCCCTCCCGGAGAGGACCACGGAATGTGAGGGAACCAGCATTGACATATACTTTGGCTCTGGTATCCAGCTCCTGCAGAAATCCATAGCCCCTGCTCTGCTTAAGATACCAGACCACTTTGCGGGTCATCCGGCCTGCTGCAGTTCCTCGGGTCATCCGGCCAAAGCTGCCTCCAGGGTCTTCCGGATTCCTCCCGCTGGGGTATCACAAACTCATCATACTCCTCGCCTGCCTTGGTCTCCACCAGTGACAAGGGCTGCTCATCCAGGTCCTCCGACTACTAGGCCTCAAAACGTAGGCCCGTCTCTGCCTGGGCCTTGGACTGCCTCCAGTCCTGGTGGTCAATGCCGCCATGGAACAACATGCTATATCTCTCCATGTCAGAAGGAAATGGCGTCCCTCTCACAAGTACACTGTATGGTTTCTTTAGGTTCCACCCATTCGCTTGCGGGACCACACTTGGCTGTTCCACCCATTTCATTGGGTTCTGCTGTACGGGTGGGAACTGTGTCTTCGCCCGCACCCATTTTGGGCAGACCATTTTCTCAGGATAGCATTACCTTTGGTCTTTTGGTGCCAAATCCTCTCCTTGACGCCCACAAAAGGTGTCCACATCTCCCATTTACACACCAACAGCCGCCATCTCTTCAGTAATGGTCAGTGCCATTTTCAAATCAACAACATCTGCCATCCTCATCTCTTTTACAGCGGTCAACTTCTCAAAGTCTCTGTCAGCCGCTGTCTGCAATTCTGTCATGGCGGGCAACAAAACAAAAGTCCCAAGATCAAAATCACAAATCTCAGGCACTTCTTCCTTTACGCTCAGGGTTGCAGAGTTGCGGGGGTCCATCCTGCCACACTACGCCAAGTGTAACAAGGTGGTCCAGGGTGGTAGTCCCAGCCGAGTCAACTAAGCCACAGTCAGTATACACCCTGCACAGAGATAGACCGAATGGACACAATCCTCAGAAACAGCTTGCAGTCCAACAGGGAAAGAAATTTAATTGCAGAGATGAATTGAAGTACAACACTAGCTTCCTGCCCTTTCCCTAGCAATGTCCGCGGCCGTACCTACAACAGCCATGGTGGCCGGTAGAAGCAGTAGTCCATACGCCAGAATCTGGACGCTTGACATCCCTTCGACGGGACCCTTACAAAGTCCTGGGGCCCGTGTTGCGGTCCTTAAGTCCTGGGCAATAGATTCAAACCCCCCAGGGGTCTGGCAATGCCTGTGTCACTGTCCTTTGGTCTGGGGCAATAGATTCTATCCCCTCCGGGGGTCTGGCATTGCCCCGGCTGCTGCTGAACCTCTGCCCAGGGCTACTGACTGGAAGCAGCAGCTTCCTGCTGCCTTTTCTGGCTGCTAGTCCAGCCCACATGCTAACTCTTCCTGTCCCTGCCTCTAACATGTACAGGGCAACACAATACAGTTCAACAGTGATACATTACAGACTAAAAGGGACATCACATGTTGCATCAACAAACATGGGAAACATTGCAAACACAGCATATTACAATGCATGTTAATAGTAGTGCATAAATGGTACATAGCATACAGGTACACCACAAGTGCACGGGAACAGCACACGGGAGGGAGGGAGAGAAGCAATAAGGTTCTCCGCCACCTCCTTACAACATATTAATAAGCACTTTTGTGTTTTCCGATCCTGCAGTTATGTTGTCAGTTATCTGCCTGCTAATATTCACTAACATAAAATTGGTGGTTTAGCAAAAAGTATTAAAACATTTTGGGTCAAAAAAATTCAGACCATAAAAAGATTATTTGTTGTTTGGTATTGCAGAAACCTGTATGTTTGCATAGGAACTATAGACATGAAATTATTTTCATTAATTTTACTGTCAAAATTGCATTAACTTTTTTATTATACCCTGGAAAAATAAAACTGTGAAGGTAAAGAAAGCATTTATAAAGCTAATGCAAAATGCAAATTCACAATATAAATAATTCCTAAAGGTACCTTCACACTGACCAACTTCACAACGATATCGCTAGTGATCCGTGACGTTGCAGAGTCCTGGATAGCGATATCGTTGTGTTTGACACGCAGCAGCGATCAGGATCCTGCTGTGACATCGTTGGTCGGAGCAGGAAGTCCAGAACTTTATTTCGTCGCTGGATCTCCCGCAGACATCGCTGAATCGGCGTGTGTGACGCCGATTCAGCAATGTCTTCACTGGTAACCAGGGTAAACATCGGGTTACTAAGCGCAGGGCCGCGATGTTTACCCTGGTTACCAGTGTAAATGTAAAAAAAAACAAACACTACATACTTACATTCCGGTGTCTGTCGCGTTCCTCGGCGTTCTGCTTCCCTGCACTGTGTCAGCGCCGGCCAGCCGTAAAGCAGATTACAGTGGTGAAGTCACCGCTGTGCTTTATGGCCAGCCGGCGCTCACAGTCAGTGCAGGAAAGCACAGCGACGGGGGACAGACACCGGAATGTAAGTATGTAGTGTTTTGTTTTTTTTACATTAGCACTGGTAACCAGGGTAAACATCGGGCTACTAAGCGCGGCCCTGCGTTTAGTAACCCGATGTTTACCCTGGTTACCAGTGGACTTCGCATAGTTGGTTGCTGGAGAGCTGTCTGTGTGACAGCTCTCCAGCGACCACACAGCAACGCTGCAGCGATCGGGATCGTTGTCTAGATCGCTGCAGCGTCGCTAAATGTGACGGTACCTTTAGAATAAGATATTGACATATACTGTATATATTTAGGCCCTGATTCATTAAGACTGGCATTGTGCATGTCAGTGTTAATGAAGGGTCAGATGAAGTAAGATGCGCCTAATTCATTTACCCCTTCGCCCTGAAGCCTGTTTTCACCTTCCTGACCAGACCAATTTTTACAATTCTGACCACTGTCACTTTTTGAGGTCATAACTCTAGAACGCTTCAATGGATCCCACTGATTCTGAGTCTGATTACACATAACATATTGTACTTTTTGATAGTGGTAAAATTTGACTTGCATTTATTTGTGAAAATAATGGAAATTTGGAGAAAAGTTTGAAAATGTCTCAATTTTCAAACTTTTAATTTTTATGCCCTTAAATCAAAGAGTCATATCGCACAAAATAATTAATAAATGACATTTCCCATATGTCTAATTTACATCAGCACGCTTTTTCAAAACATAATTTTTTTTGTTAGGAAGTTATAAGGGTTAAAAGTTGACCAGCGATTTCTAATTTTTACAACAAAATTTGCAAAACCATTTTTTTTAGGGACCACCTCACATTAGAAGTGACTTTGAGGGGTCTATATGACACCATTCTAACAACTGCACCCCTCAAGGTACTCAAAACCACATTCAAGAAGTTTATTAACCCTTCGGGTGCTTCACAGGAATTTTTGGAATGTGGAAGGGAAAAATAGACATTTACTTTTCTTTCACCAAAATTTTCCTTTATACCTAATTGTTTTTACTTTCGTAAGGGTAAGGCTATGTGCACACATCAGGATTTCTTGCAGAAATTTCCTGAACAAATCCGGACATTTTCTGCAAGAAATCCGCATGCGTTTTTTTGCGTTTTTCTCGTGTTTTTTGTGCGTTTTTTTGCGGATTTTTCTGGAGGTTCCCAATGCAATAATATAGTTGGAAATCTGCAAAAAATCTGCAAAATTAATGAACATGCTGCGTTTTTTACCGCAATGCTTTTTTTTTGCGGAAAAAACGCAACATATGCACAAAAATTGCGGAATGCATTATAAATGATGGTATGCATATGTATGCGTTTTTAATGCATTTTTATTGTGTTTTTATAGCGAAAAAACACACAAAAAACGCGAAAATTCCGGAACGTGTGCACACAGCCTTACAGTAGAAAATAGACCATACAATTTGTTGTGCAATTTCTCCTGAGCATGCCAATACCCCATATGTGGGGGAAATCTACTGTTTGGGCACACGGCAGAGCTCGGAAGGGAAGGAGAGCCATTTCACTTTTTGAATGTAAAATTTGCTGGAATAATTAGCGGATACCATGTCGCCTTTGGAGAGTCCCTGATGTGTCTAAACAGTTGAAACCCCCCACAAGTGACACCATTTTAGAAACTAAACCGCTTTGGGACCTTATCTAGATGTGTATTTAACACCTTAAACCCACAGGTGCTTCACAGAAGTTTATAACATTAAGTCGTGAAAATAAAAAAATCTCATATTTCCCGCAAAAATCTTTTTTAGCTCCAAATTTTGTTTTTTCACAAGGAAAATAGGAGAAAATGGACCCCAAAATTTGTTGTGCAATTTCTCCTGAGTTCACCGACAGCCCATATGTTGTCAAAAACTACTTTTGAGGAACAGTGCAATGCTCAGAAGGGAAGAAACGCCATATTACAGTGCAGATTTTGCTGCTTTTGTTTGAGAGTGCCATGTAACATTGGCCAAACTCCTGAGGTGCCAACACAGCAGAACCCTCAATAAGTGACCCCATTTTACAAACTAAACCTCAAAATGAATATATCTAGGGGTGAAGTGATTATATTGACACCATAGGTGTGTTACAGACTTTTATATCATTGAGCAGTGAAGATAAAATAATTTACATTATTGACATCAGGACCCATTGAAGTGCCGTGTGCATGAAACGGCCGTCGTCCGTTTGTCTCCACATCCCTCCGTGCCGCAACACTGTATGTCTGAATAAAAGTTTGACAAAAATAATTTACATTATTGACACCAACATTGTGTGTTAGCCCCAAGTTTGACATTTTCGTACTGGGAAATGGGTAAAAATGGCACCATAATATGTCAGACAATTTCTACTGAACGCGGCAATACCCCATATGTGGCTGTGCAGTACTACTTAGCCATACGGAGAGACTCGGGAGGTACAGAGCGCTATTTGCCTCCTTGAATGCAGATTTTCCTTGAATAGTTTGCGGATTCCATATAAAGAGCCCCTAAGTACTAGAAAAGTAGAATCCCCCCTCAAGTGAAACCATTTTGAAAATTATAACCCTTTGGGAATTTATCTACAGGTGTAGTGACGATTTTGACTCTATGGGTGTTTTCCAGAAACAAGCAGCAGTGGATGTTGCTGAGTGAAAATTGCAAACTGCCGTTATAGTGACCAGTATGCTGTAGTGACCAGTACATTACGCCCAGCTCATGCTTTTGGAGACACGCACCTGTAAATTAAGCGGGGTCTCATCACTGTAGCAATGCCAAGCATGTGGGCGCTAAATGTGGTTTAGGCACACTAGGGCTCAGAAGGGAGGGGAGCATTTGGTTTTGTGAGCAGAGAATTTGCTGATTTTCTTTTGGGGGCAATGAGCCATTTTGCTTTTCCAGAGCCTTTGTTCTACCAGGAACGTGAAAGACCCTATATTTCCATTAACAAATGACAGACCTGAGTGAAGAGTTTTTTGTGGATTGAGTTGAAGCTTTTATTAGGAACATTTTACATAGCATTTATGATCACATTTATGCGGCGCTCTACGCTGACCACTTACATCGGGTTTCCATCTAAATCTCCGAGTGACGTGACAGATGAAACCATCGATGGATCAATTCTCTATAATGAGGCAGCAGTGTTACTCTGCACTCCGTCTGGCCTCTGTTCAGCATTGTCCTTCTTTTCAAAAGTGCACAAAACTGTGGCAGACGTTACAGACAGATCACAGGTTTTATGGCGCCTACAGTGCCTCCATCTACCTCATTGTAGGGAATCTTCAGCCAGAGGTTCTGTCTGAATCACGTATTTCAGAGATAAACACAGAAACCCCAGTGTAAGTGGATTTCTCCCAGAGTAGGGCAATGGGGTACTCGGCACCGGGTCCTGCGGTTCGGGGGGATGTCACGGTGGCCGACCCGGCCCGTGGCCCTCGGGTTTCCAGTAAAAGAGTTTATATAGGGGGCGAGGTGCAGTAAAGAACGAGGAGACAGGTTTGCAGTCTTTTACCTTGTTTACTGAAGACTTCAGATGGTATCCTCAGCCCGGAGCGCCAGATGACAGGGCAGGCAGAGTCCAGTCGGTCTGAAGGCAATTCCAGAGTCCCCTTATCCAGGTGGAAATCAGTAGCCTTCCTACTAGCGCCTGGGTGTTGTAGTACCTCCCTGCTGAGCTTCTCGGTAAGGTCCTCACAACTCCTGTGTATGTTCTGGATGTTATTTCTTCCTCTCTGTCCCCCAGATGGTGTGGATAGGACAAACCCGTATGACTGATGGCCTGAGGCTTGTTTATAGGGACACTAGAGACGCCCCGACCCCCACAAGTTGCCACCGTGTCTTCTTAGGTGTTTAGGTCGGACAGCTAACTTGGAATTGACTGCCCTGCCAGTCTCTGGAGCAAGGCTTAAAGACAGTTGCTCCCTCGGTGTCCCTGGCTACCGGCTTCTGCACTTCAGAAAGGAGCAGCTTGTTCCTGGCTGATCTCCCTCTGGTATTTCTCTCTCTTGTGCCCTGCACACTCTCTGCAGGATGTTCACCTTTTTGAGTCCTTTCCCAGGAGTTACAGCACGTCATGCCAGCAGAGCTCCTCTTCTTTTGTCTGCCTGGCAGGAACTGAACTCTTTCCCTCCAGATCAGGATGTTAAATAGAGAAGTTCACCCTAAACAGGCTTAGAGCTCCCCCTTCTGGTCTGGAGTGTGAACATGTTGTATGTGTGTAATACCTGGATGTGGTTGTCTTTCATTGCCTTGAGACATGACATCACTTCTCCCTTGAAAGGATAATGACATCACTGCAACGACCAGGACACTGGGGTGCCGCACTCCCCCCGTTAAATCCAGTACTGCGGGACTGGGAAAAGAAGAACAACAATACATGTTAGCAAAACACATACAATATTTTTGAAATGCTATAAGCAAATTAATTTAACAATGCTTCCCTTTGTGGGAGGTGAGGACACTTGAACGTCGCAAAAGTCTTGGTCATGCACAGTTCATGACTCCCAATTCAGTGAGTGTCTTTTGGCTACATTTCTAGTGAGTCTAGGTAGCACTGGCATGCTGGAGCTCTCAGGACTACTTCTACTAACTGTAGGCATGGCAGATTCACTGACAGCAGGGGGAGGACTTGCCGATTCAACTGTTGGCATGGTATCCTCTGTTGGAGTCTGCTGTGGTTGAGTTACAGCCGGGATCGCGTCGGCTATGGGAGTCTGTTGGTGCAGAGTCTCTTTTGGCTCCAGATGATCTGGCATCATATTTGGTTCCAGCGGCTTCAGCTGACGAAACGTTAAAATAGGTACCACGATGGCCTGATTTATTTGAGTCAAAGACTGGGGAAAATTGCCAAGAACAGTGTGTATCATCTTCTCCTCTTCTACGGCTGGAGATGTTCCTGGATTTGTTTCCCTATCTCTCAACTTATCAGGGCATATTTTGAGGTGGTCTCTGGATACAGCTGTCGAAATTTCTCCTCCATCTTTGCTGATGAGACAGACCATCGTATTGTCAAAGTCGGATGGCAGGATGGTATATGGTTCCTCTTCCTATTGGTCGTCAAGTTTGTGTAGTCTCCTCTTCCGTTTGAGTACTTGTTCACCTGGCAACAAGGGAATTGCAGGAGCATGCTGGTTGTAGTTCCTTTCTTGTTTTTGTCTGGCTTGGGCTAGACTTCTTTCCACGCATTCCTGTAGTTTGCGGTACCTTTGCTGCCTTTCTGTATCCCAATCTGCATCTGGCGAGGTATCTTCTGGGGTCAGGACCCCTATGTCTAGATCAACAGGTAACTTGCTGGATCTTCCTCTCATCAGGTATGCTGGGTGTTGTGAATTCTGTTGTCAAGCTCCCTCCTGTGGTCATGAATGGTACTTCGGCTGGTTCTGTCCATGGGTTTCCTCTGGTGGCTGTGAGTGGAGCTGCTGCTTCTGAGTTTCCTTCCACAGGTGACGAGGTTAATTCGTTAGCTGGCTGCTCTATTTAACTCCACTTAGATCATTGCTCCATGCCACTTGTCAATGTTCCAGTATTGGTCTAGTTCACTCCTGGATCGTTCTTGTGACCTGTCTTCCCAGCAGAAGCTAAGTTCCTGCTTGTTTTTCTTTAGTTTGCTATTTTTCTGTCCAGCTTGCTATTTTGATTTTTGTCTTGCTTGCTGGAAGCTCTGGGACGCAGAGGGAGCGCCTCCGCACCGTGAGTCGGTGCGGAGGGTCTTTTGCGCCCTCTGCGTGGTCTTTTTGTAGTTTTTTTGTGCTGACCGCAAAGTTACCTTTCCTATCCTCAGTCTGTTCAGTAAGTCGGGCCTCACTTTGCTAAATCTATTTCATCTCTGTGTTTGTATTTTCATCTTTACTCACAGTCATTATATGTGGGGGGCTGCCTTTTCCTTTGGGGAATTTCTCTGAGGTAAGGTAGGCTTATTTTTCTATCTTCAGGGCTAGCTAGTTCCTTAGGCTGTGTCGAGTTGCATAGGGAGCGTTAGGAGCAATCCACGGCTATTTCTAGTGTGTGTGCTAGGATTAGGGATTGCGGTCAGCAGAGTTCCCACGTCTCAGAGCTCGTCCTATATTATTTGTAACTATCAGGTCATTCCGTGTGCTCTTAACCACCAGGTCCATTATTGTCCTTACCACCAGGTCATAACATTACAGGTGGCCCAAAGTATTAATGCATCTCAATAGAGGGATAAGACAAGTTCTGAGGCCATTTTTTTTTCTTTGCAGTGTGTTTTGTATGAATAATCTCACTGCAAGGGTACAAAACATTCAAGATTTTGTGGTTCAGAATCCGATGTTAGAGCCTAGGATTCCAATTCCTGATTTGTTTTTTTGGGGATAGATCTAAGTTTCTGAATTTCAAAAATAATTGTAAATTGTTTCTTGCTGTGAAACCTCGCTCCTCAGGTGACCCTGTTCAACAAGTGAAAATCATTATTTCTTTATTACGTGGCGACCCTCAAGACTGGGCATTTTCCCTTGCGCCAGGAGATCCGGCATTGCGTGATGTTGATGCGTTTTTTCTGGCGCTCGGATTGCTTTATGATGAACCAAATTCAGTGGATCAGGCAGAGAAAATCTTGCTGGCTCTGTGTCAGGGTCAGGATGAGGTAGAGAGATATTGTCAGAAGTTTAGGAAGTGGTCTGTACTCACTCAGTGGAATGAATGTGCCCTGGCAGCAATTTTCAGAAAGGGTCTCTCTGAAGCCCTTAAGGATGTCATGGTGGGATTTCCCATGCCTGCTGGTCTGAATGAGTCTATGTCTTTGGCCATTCAGATCGATCGACGCTTGTGTGAGCGTAAAGCTGTGCACCATTTGGCGGTATTATCTGAGCATAGACCTGAGCCTATGCAATGTGATAGGACTTTGACCAGAGCTGAACGGCAAGAACACAGACGTCGGAATGGGCTGTGTTTTTACTGTGGTGATTCCACTCATGCTATCTCCGATTGTCCTAAAAGCACTAAGCGTTTCGCTAGGTCTGCCACCATTGGTACGGTACAGTCGAAATTTCTTTTGTCTGTTACTCTGATTTGCTCTTTGTCATCCTATTCTGTTATGGCATTTGTGGATTCAGGCGCTGCCCTGAATTTGATGGACTTGGAGTTTGCTAGGCGCTGTGGTTTTTTCTTGGAGCCCTTGCAGTATCCTATTCCATTGAGAGGAATTGATGCTACGCCTTTGGCCAAGAATAAGCCTCAGTACTGGACCCAATTGACCATGTGCATGGCTCCTGCACATCAGGAGGATATTAGCTTTTTGGTGTTGCATAATCTGCATGATGTGGTCGTTTTGGGGTTGCCATGGCTACAGGTCCATAATCCAGTATTGGATTGGAAATCAATGTCTGTGTCCAGCTGGGGTTGTCAGGGGGTACATGGTGATGTTCCATTTTTGTCTATTTCGTCATCCACCCCTTCTGAAGTCCCGGAGTTTTTGTCGGATTACCGGGATGTATTTGATGAGCCCAAATCCAGTGCCCTACCTCCTCATAGGGATTGCGATTGTGCTATCAATTTGATTCCTGGTAGTAAGTTTCCTAAGGGCCGACTGTTCAATTTATCTGTGCCAGAGCACGCCGCTATGCGGAGTTATGTAAAGGAATCCTTGGAGAAGGGTCATATTCGCCCGTCATCGTCACCATTGGGAGCAGGGTTCTTTTTTGTGGCCAAGAAGGATGGTTCTTTGAGACCTTGTATTGATTACCGCCTTCTTAATAAGATCACAGTCAAATTTCAGTATCCTTTGCCGCTGCTGTCTGATTTGTTTGCTCGGATTAAGGGGGCTTGTTGGTTCACCAAGATAGATCTTCGTGGTGCGTATAATCTTGTGCGTATTAAACAGGGCGATGAATGGAAAACAGCATTTAATACGCCCAAGGGCCATTTTGAGTACCTGGTTATGCCATTCGGGCTTTCCAATGCTCCATCAGTATTTCAGTCCCTTATGCATGACATCTTCCTAGAGTACGTGGATAAATTCCTGATTGTATATTTGGATGATATTTTGGTCTTTTCGGATGATTGGGAGTCTCACGTGAAGCAGGTCAGAATGGTGTTCCAGGTCCTTCATGCAAATTCTTTGTTTGTGAAGGGGTCAAAGTGTCTCTTTGGAGTTCAGAAGGTTTCATTTTTGGGTTTCATTTTTTCCCCTTCTACTATCGAGATGGACCCTGTTAAAGTCCATGCCATTTATGATTGGACTCAGCCGACATCTGTGAAGAGTCTGCAAAAGTTCCTGGGCTTTGCTAATTTTTATCGTCGCTTCATCAGTAATTTTTCTAGTGTTGCTAAACCGTTGACTGATTTGACCAAGAAGGGTGCGGATGTGGTCAATTGGTCTTCTGCGGCTGTGGAAGCTTTTCAGGAGTTAAAGCGTCGTTTTTCTTCTGCCCCTGTGTTGTGCCAGCCAGATGTTTCGCTCCCGTTTCAGGTCGAGGTTGATGCTTCTGAGATTGGAGCAGGGGCTGTTTTGTCGCAAAGAAGTTCTGATGGCTCGGTGATGAAACCATGTGCCTTCTTTTCTAGAAAGTTTTCACCTGCTGAGCGCAATTATGATGTTGGCAATCGAGAGTTGTTGGCCATGAAGTGGGCATTCGAGGAGTGGCGTCATTGGCTTGAAGGAGCCAAGCATCGCGTGGTGGTCTTGATGGATCACAAGAATTTGACTTATCTCGAGTCTGCCAAACGGTTGAATCCTAGACAGGCTCGTTGGTCGCTATTTTTCTCCCGCTTTGATTTTGTGGTTTCGTACCTTCCAGGCTCTAAGAATGTGAAGGCTGATGCCCTGTCAAGGAGTTTTGTGCCCGACTCTCCGGGTGTTTCTGAGCCGGCGGGTATTCTCAAAGAGGGGGTAATTTTGTCTGCCATTTCCCCTGATTTGCGGCGGGTGCTGCAAAAATTTCAGGCTGATAGACCTGACCGTTGCCCAGCGGAGAAACTGTTTGTCCCTGATAAATGAACTAGTAGAGTTATCTCTGAGGTTCATTGTTCGGTGTTGCCTGGTAATCCCGGAATCTTTGGTACCAGAGATTTGGTGGCTAGATCCTTTTGGTGGCCGTCTTTGTCGCGGAATGTGCGTTCTTTTGTGCAGTCCTGTGGGACTTGTGCTCGGGCTAAACCCTGCTGTTCTCGTGCCAGTGGGTTGCTTTTGCCCTTGCCGGTCCCGAAGAGGCCCTGGACGCATATTTCTATGGATTTTATTTCGGATCTCCCTGTCTCTCAAAAGATGTCGGTCATTTGAGTGGTTTGTGATCGCTTCTCTAAGATGGTCCATTTGGTGCCCTTGTCTAAATTGCCTTCCTCCTCTGATTTGGTGCCATTGTTTTTCCAGCATGTGGTTCGTTTACATGGCATTCCGGAGAACATCATTTCGGACAGAGGTTCCCAGTTTATTTCGAGGTTTTGGCGATCCTTTTGTGCTTGGATGGGCATTGATTTGTCTTTTTCCTCGGCTTTCCATCCTCAGACTAATGGCCAAACCGAACGAACTAATCAGACTTTGGAAACATATCTGAGATGCTTTGTTTCTGCTGATCAGGATGATTGGGTGTCCTTTTTGCCTTTTGCTGAGTTCACCCTTAATAATCGGGCCAGCTCGGCTACTTTGGTTTTGCCGTTTTTCTGCAATTCTGGTTTCCATCCTCGTTTCCCTTCAGGGCAGGTTGAGTCTTCGGACTGTCCTGGTGTAGATACTGTGGTGGATAGGTTGCAGCAGATTTGGACTCATGTGGTGGACAATTTGACATTGTCCCAGGAGAAGGCTCAACGTTTCGCTAACCGCCGGCGCTGTGTGGGTCCCCGACTTCGTGTTGGGGATTTGGCTTGGTTGTCGTCTCGTTATGTTCCTATGAAGGTTTCTTCTCCTAAGTTTAAGCCTCGTTTCATTGGTCCGTATAAGATTTCTGAGGTTCTCAATCCTGTGTCATTTCGTTTGACCCTTCCGGCTTCTTTTGCCATCCATAATGTATTCCATAGGTCATTGTTGCGGAGATACGTGGCGCCTGTGGTTCCATCCGTTGATCCTCCTGCCCCGCTGTTGGTTGAGGGGGAGTTGGAGTATGTGGTGGAGAAGATTTTGGATTCTCGTATTTCGAGACGGAAACTCCAGTACCTGGTCAAGTGGAAGGGTTATGGTCAGGAAGATAATTCCTGGGTCTTTGCCTCTGATGTTCATGCTGCCGATCTTGTTCGTACCTTTCATTTGGCTCGTCCTGGTTGGCCTGGGGGGTCTGGTGAGGGTTCGGTGACCCCTCCTCAAGGGGTTGGTACTGTTGTGAATTCTGGTGTCAAGCTCCCTCCTGTGGTCATGAATGGTACTTCGGCTGGTTCTGTCCATGGGCTTCCTCTGGTGGCTGTGAGTGGAGCTGCTGCTTCTGAGTTTCCTTCCACAGGTGACGAGGTTAATTCGTTAGCTGGCTGCTCTATTTAACTCCACTTAGATCATTGCTCCATGCCACCTGTTAATGTTCCAGTATTGGTCTAGTTCACTCCTGGATCGTTCTTGTGACCTGTCTTCCCAGCAGAAGCTAAGTTCCTGCTTGTTTTTCTTTAGTTTGCTATTTTTCTGTCCAGCTTGCTATTTTGATTTTTGTCTTGCTTGCTGGAAGTTCTGGGACGCAGAGGGAGCGCCTATGTGGGGGGCTGCCTTTTCCTTTGGGGAATTTCTCTGAGGTAGGCTTATTTTTCTATCTTCAGGGCTAGCTAGTTCCTTAGGCTGTGTCGAGTTGCATAGGGAGCGTTAGGAGCAATCCACGGCTATTTCTAGTGTGTGTGATAGGATTAGGGATTGCGGTCAGCAGAGTTCCCACGTCTCAGAGCTCATCCTATATTATTTGTAACTATCAGGTCATTCCGTGTGCTCTTAACCACCAGGTCCATTATTGTCCTTACCACCAGATCATAACAGCTGGGGTACAGTTGGTGGAATTCACTGGGATGTGGTTGTACATATGTACCAAGTCGGGCAACTTTGCTGGCCATAAGTTCCATTCCTCCACAGGCAAAGTCTTCAGTAAGTCAATTACCACTTGGTTCATCTTTTCACACATCCCGTTGGTTTGGGGGTGATACGGTGCCATTCTGATCTTTTTACACCCGTATAAGTTGCAGAATTCCTGGAACACTTCTGCTTCGAAGGCTGGCCCTTGATCAGTCAGTACCTTTTCCGGGTACCCGTGCGGTCTGCAGAAGTACTGCTGGAAGGCTTTGGCTGCTGTCCTCGCTGTCAGATCTTTGACAGGCACAATGACCAGAAACCTAGAGTAGTGATCTACGATCGTGAGGGCGTAGACATAGCCTGACCGTCTGGGTGTTAGCTTCACATGATCTAGCGCGACCAGTTCGAGCGGTCGTCTGGTGATGATGGGCTGTATTGAGACCTTTGGCTGTCATTGTCCTTCCTGCGTAGGCTACATGGGCCACACTCTTGGCACCACTTTTCGATGGCTTTCTTCATGCCAGTCCAGTATAACCTTCCACGAAGCAGACTCTCCAACTTCCTCCATCCAAAGTGCCCTTCTCCATCGTGGTATGCTTCCAGCACCATGGGCGCATCCTGCTACGATCTTCCATACCAACTCATGGGTGCGTGGGTCGATGCTTCTTCGGCACAGCTTACCATCGTAAATAAACAGCTTGCCTCTCACCTTCCACAGCTGCTGCGTCTCCTGTGGATCCTCCGGGCCAGGGTGTGATCCTGCCTGCGTCAGGAGCTCTTTCACCCGACGGACCGCGGGGTCACTGTCCTGAGTCTCTGCCCATCCATGGTGAGGCAGGGGGTTCAGTGTGGCGTCCTGCTTGTTCCTGTGGCCGTTCCTCACATGATGGGAATACTGAGTGGCCTTGGGGCGATGGAAATCTGGCAACTCTATTTCTTCGAGGGCTTCGGAGTCCCCTCCCATTTCTGGCAAGTTGGGCATCCTGGACAACGCATCGGCATTCGCATTCTTGTGCCCTGCCCGGTACTTGATGGTGAAATCATAATTGGACAACCGGGCATTCCACCACTGCTCCAGGGCACCAAGTTTCGCTGTGTCCAAGTGTGTCAGTGGAATGTTGTCCGTGATGAGGGTGAATTTTGCTGAGGCCAGGTAGTGCTTGAACCTCTCCGTCACTGCGCAAACGATGGCGAGGAACTCCAGCTTAAAGGAACTGTAGTTGCCAG
This sequence comes from Ranitomeya imitator, assembly GCF_032444005.1. NCBI lineage: Eukaryota > Metazoa > Chordata > Amphibia > Anura > Dendrobatidae > Ranitomeya > Ranitomeya imitator. Next base: position 337,941,706 of record NC_091286.1, read on the forward strand.
GGTTCCTTTCAGTGGGACGAAGTTTCCTGCTGGCGTAAGCAATTACCCTCTCTTTGCCTTTCTGGACCTCGGACAATACGGCTCCCAGTCCCATGTTGCTGGCATCCATATACAGCACAAACGGTTGGTCAAGTTCAGGGTAGGCCAGTACCTCTTCTCCCGTCAGCGCCAACTTCAAACAAGTGAAGGATCCCTCCAGTCCGTCGTTCCAGTCAAATGGGGTATTCTTACCCTTGGTTTTCTTGGATTGGCACATTAACAGGTCTTGCAATGGTGCGGCTTTCTTGGTGAAGTCCTTGATGAATCTTCTGTAGTAGCCTATCAACTCAAGGAACTGCCGGACTTCATGGAGGTTGCTGGGCTTCGGCCAGTCTCTGATCACAGTGACCTTGTCAGGGTCTGGGGCCACTCCTTCGGCACTCACCCCATGGCCTAGGTACTGCACTTTGGGCTTTAATAGATGACATTTGGACGGTTTTACCTTTAGGCCAAAGTTGGACAGAGCTTCGAACACCTCTGCGAGGTGCTTCAGGTGGTCCTCATAGGTTTTGGAGAAGACGAAGACATCGTCCAAGTACAGCAGGACGGTTTCGAAATTCTTGTGTCCCAGACACATCTATCATCCTCGGGAACATTCCTGGGGCGTTGCACAGTCCGAACGGCATGTAGTTAAACTCACAGAGACCCATTGGCGTGGTAAAGGCCGTATTTTCTTTGTCCTCTTCCGCTACGGGAACCTGCCAGTACCCACTGGTGAGGTCTAAGGTGGAGAAGTAGTTAGCAGATTTTAAAGCAGCTAATGACTCTTCTATTCTGGGCAGTGGGTATGCATCTTTGTGTGTAATGCGGTTCATCTGCCTATAGTCAACACACATCCTCATCGTGCCATCCTTCTTCCTGACGAGAACTAATGGAGCTGCCCAGGGGCTACAACTGTCTCTAACTACCCCAGCCTCCTTCATCTCTCGCAACATGTCTTTGGCACACTGATAATGAGCTGGGGGTACAGGACGGTATCTCTCTTTAATGGGTGGATGATTTCCCGTGGGGATATGATGTTGAATCCCTTTTACCTGCCCAAAATCTAGGGAGTGCTTGCTGAATACCCGCTCATACTCATGAACCACCCTGTAAGCCCCTTGTTTTTGGTGCGATGGGGTAGAGTCAGTGCCCACGTGTAATTTCTGACACCAGTCTTCCGTTTGTCCTGCAGAGCCATTGTCCTCCGCCTGGTTGGACGGGACCAAGGGTTCTGTTGCCTGTATCACACTATTATCAACAGCAAACAATTTGGCAAGTGTGGCATATTTGGTTAGGTGGACCTCTTCCTCTCCACAGTTAAGGACACGTACTGGCACCCTCCCCTTGCGGACTTCAACCACCCCTCTGGCTGTCAGGAGGTTGGGCCTACTATCTGAATACACAGGTTTTACCAGGGCTTGATAGTCTTTACCTCTGAGGCCTATTGCTGCCCGACACCATATTAACATTTCACTCCTGGGGGGTATTGCAATGGGGATTGAATCACTCACGGTGACTCGGCCAATTTCTCCACCAGTCAGTTCTATCTGCTGTCTCTGCATCAGAGCTCGGATCTCTTTCTGTAGGGCACGTTGTTCACTGTAACCAGCTGTGTCTGCCACCTGCTGCAACAAGACAATAACCTCTGCAAGACAATTTTCTATGACATTAGTACCAATGGTAATCATGGGGTTACATTCACGTCGGTCAATATCAACAATCACAATTCCTTGGGCCTTCAATTCTACCCGCCCCTCTTTAATGGTGACCTCTTTGTACCCCACTTGTGGCAATGGCTGAACGTTACTGGCTACTATGGTGAAATCATCATCAGGGCCACGAGTAGTGTCGGTGTCCTCCCAATAACGTTTATAAAGGATGTAAGGCATAGTTGTCACCTGAGAACCGGTGTCCAACAGAGCGTTCATGGGAATACCATCGATCACAATGGGGAGAACAGGTCGTCCTCCAATGTACTTGGCTCTCCAGTTTTGTGGGCCTGATAGTCCTACTCCTGGAAGTTGGCCCTCTGCCCCAGGGGTTGCTCGTTTAAATGACAGTACCTTGCAATGTGGCCCACCTGGTTGCAGCGGCGGCAGATGGGTTGTCCGTCCTGATGGAAGCGATCGCCTCTGGTCGGCGGAATCCTCCTCTGTCGTCGCCAGGGGACATCCTCCGGTCTGGAAGCCAGCTTGATCTTCTCCTTGGGGGCCTCCTGTAGGGACTGCACGGTCCGAGCTAAGGCAGCAACGCTCTTGGTCAGCTCCTGCATCTGGAGTCATAGTCCTGCAGGGGAGTCGTCTTTCAGGATCTGAGCATCGGCCTCGGCAGAAACTTGAGCATCTGGCACCACCTCCTGGTGGTATGTGAGGGCTTGACGCCTGGGAAGTACTGCACGGCTGGGCTGTCGCTCCTGTAGCACTTGGATGGCCTTGTCTTTAAATTGCGCAAAGGTTAGGTCAGGATTCTGCATGGCCAGGAGGTGCAGTTGGGCCCTTTGGTGACTGCACAGGAGCCCCTCGATGAACCACTCCTTTAAGAGTTTATCCTCATCTTGCATGCTGTTTGGATCATCCTGCTTGATTGCCCGCAATGCCTCCTGGAGATTAAGGGCATAGTCCCGTAAGCTATCCTGCGGCCTCTGCTTGCACCCATAGAACGTCAATTTAATTTCTGTAGCGGTGCGGGTGTCAAAGGTGGTTTTAAGCTTTGCAAAGACCTGCTGCGCAGTTCTTTTATCCACAGCGGGCCAGGACTTCACTTCTCTCAGAGCCGCTCCAAACAGTTGGCCCGTTACCATGTGAACTTTCTGAGGCTCTGTCAAGGGATAAAACTCGAGCAGGCTGCAGATCCCTTCTTTAAAGTCAGTTAATGTATGCGATTCTCCAGAGTATCGCAGGAGCCAGGCTGCTCCAGGTATGTATGGCATGGAGAAGGGCATTATGGCCGCTGTAGGCGTGGCGGTGTCCAGCTGGCTAATGGAAGCGGTAAGCTCTGTGGACCCCGGCAGCGGTAAAAGGCCTGCGGCTGTGCCTATTGCGGGGTCTAGAAGCGCTTCCAGGTCTGCGGCTGCGACCGCCGCTACTTCCCTCACGGAATCGGACATGGCTGCTCCTCCCCTCTGCTAACCTGGTGGAAGTCGAGGCTCCTCTCAGGAATCGGCACTTTGCAGCGTCTCTTCTGGCGGCACCGCTGCATGGCGTCTCCACTTCCGGCTCTCCCAGGCAGCAGCATGTCACCCGTCTTCTTGCTTTGCGCTCCTTTCGGCTAGCTCTGCCCACGAGGCTATGGCTCCTCACCTCACGCTCCACACGGCGCGGCAATGGCGGATTTTGGCGGCAATTTGCAACACACAGTCTTTAAGCAAAGCGCAGTTCACATACAGTTCTGGCACAGTTCTTAGGCGCACATGACCTGATTTTTCAGGCTTAAGTAGATCCTGTTCGTGACGCCAAAATGGATCGCCCCCAGAGTAGGGCAATGGGGTATTCGGCACCGGGTCCTGCGGTTCGGGGGGATGTCACGGTGGCCGACCCGGTCCGTGGCCCTCAGGGGTGTCCAGTAAAAGAGTTTTTATAGGGGGCGAGGTGCAGTAAAGAACGAGGAGACAGGTTTGCAGTCTTTTACCTTGTTTACTGAAGACTTCAGATGGTATCCTCAGACCGGAGCGCCAGATGACAGGGCAGGCAGAGTCCGGTCGGTCTGAAGGCAATTACAGAGTCCTCTTATCCAGGTGGAAATCAGTAGCCTTCCTACTAGCGCCTGGGTGTTGTAGTACCTCCCTGCTGAGCTTCTCGGTAAGGTCCTCACAACTCTTGTGTATGTTCTGGATGTTATTTCTTCCTCTCTGTCCCCCAGATGGTGTGGATAGGACAAACCTGTATGACTGATGGCCTGAGGCTTGTTTACAGGGACACTAGAGATGCCCCGACCCCCACAAGTTGCCACCGTGTCTTCTTAGGTATTTAGGTCGGACAGCTAACTTGGATTTGACTGCCCTGCCAGTCTCTGGAGCAAGGCTTAAAGACAGTTGCTCCCTCGGTGTCCCTGGCTACCGGCTCCTGCGCTTCAGAAAGGAGCAGCTTGTTCCTGGCTGATCTCCCTCTGGTATTTCTCTCTCCTGTGCCCTGCTTTCCTGCACACTCTCTGCAGGATGTTCACCTTTTTGGGTCATTTCCCAGGAGTTACAGCACTTCATGCCAGCAGAGCTCCTCTTCTTCTGTCTGCCTGGCAGGAACTGAACTCTTTCCCTCCAGATCAGGATGTTAAATAGGGAAGTTCACCCTAAACATGCTTAGAGCTCCCCCTTCTGGTCTGGAGTGTGAACATGTTGTATGTGTGTAATACCTGGATGTGGTTGTCTTTCATTGCCTTCAGACATGACAACACTTCTCCCCTGAAAGGATAATGATATCACTGCGATGACCAGGACACTGGGGTGCCGCTTAAGCCCTCAGCACAGAGCGCTTGATAAATGAGTGCTAAGCCTAACTGCGTTCTTTGAAAGACAGAATGAAAAATCAACAACCTGTGAAGAATTTGTTTTATTTATTCTTTTGCCATTCCTCGTATGGTATAAGTGATTAGGTGACTGTATTCTTCGGGTCGATGCGATTACAGTGATACCAGAATTATATCGGGTTTTTATGTTTGTCTGCTGTCACACACTAAAAGACGCTTTTATTGCGAAAACTAGTTTTTACATCAACTTATTTTGAGAGCTATAATTTTTCCATATTTCGGCCAACGCTTCCTATTCTAAATTTTGTGAGACAGGATGAATAAAAACCAGCAATTCAGGAATTGCTTTTCCTTTTCATACCGTTCTACTTGTGGTAAAGTTCGTAAGGCAGTTTTATTCTTCTGGTCAGTACGATAACAGCGATACCTTATTTATATCTTTTTTTTATGTTTTAGCGCTTTTACACAATAAAAACTATTTTATAGAAAAATAACTATTTTTGCATCGCTTTTTTCTGAGAGCTATAACTTTTTTATTTTTATATTGATAGAGCTGTATGACAGCTTGTTTTTTGTGGGACAAGATGATGTTTTCAGCTGTACCATTTTTAGTTACGTTTGTCTATTTGATCGCGTTTTATTGCACTTTTTATTCAGCTGTATGATGATAAAGCATTGTTTTTTGTCTCGTTTTTTATTTATTTGTTTACTGAATGGGTTAACTAGTGTGACAGATTGTTTCTTTTTTTTTCTTTATTTGAGGTTTTTTACAAATATTTTTACACTTTTTAATATTTTTTTACATTTTTTTTTTACATTATCCCAGTATGTGACATTAGTGTATAACAGATTGCTGATCTGATGTTCTGCAATGCATCTGCACTGCAAGGCATTAGAACAGGATCTGACAGGCAGGGAGGATGCATCTCAGGTCCTGCTCGGAGCAGGCACTGACTGGCCACCTTCGCTGAAGGACCTCTTGACCATCTCCATAGAGACCAACAGGACAACGCGATCACATCGCATTGTCCTGATGGAAGTGCGTAGGGAGCCCCCTACTGACAGTGGCATCAGAGGGTTTATATGCCTGCACTCGATGCTAGCACCGATTGTGGGCATTGCTGCTGGGTGTCAGCTGTTACATACAGCTGATATCTGCCATCGGCTGAGGACATTTTCAGAAACACGCGTCCCCCTTTAAGAAGCAGGTAATGCGCACAACCTAAGCATTTTTCCAGGAGACCTGCATGCCGTGTACAGGCCCTGGAAGAAGAAAGAAATAGTGGGGACCAGAGTAGCGTGGCAAGGTGAGTGAACACCCCGGCATACCTGCTGAGAGATCGAAGGGGACACATGCAGGGGCATCGGTGCTGTTCTATCACACGTCCTTCAATCCCAGTGTAAATATCTGACTGCCCAAAACAGGATAAATTGAGAAGGATTGCGGTAATATTTGAGATAGAACTGTGGGGTGAGTGCAACAGGCAAGGGTTGCCCGAATCGTGGGATGTGTTTTAAGTTCCTTAACCACAGCCATGTCCATCCAGGGTGTAGTAATTAAAGGGATATTTGTAATACCTTGCTTGATCTAGACCTAACCTTTCCCATCACCATTCGTGCACCAATCCAGTATCCTAGAGAGGTGAGATGCTATATAAGACCTGAAATCAGGAAAGGCTATACCTCCAGAGGCCTCTTAGTATTTAGCTTTCTTTTTACTCCTATTAGTATAAATCTTTATTAGCATACTTTATTAGTATAAATGTTAGGAAATTATTATGAAAGGTAAAATAGAAATATTTATTTTTAGATGTTCATATTTTACTTCATGTCATAGTTTAGAATTTAGTGAAGTTTCCAGAATTGCCCTTTTCAACAGCTAACACGAGTGGAAACCAACCCCTGTGTGGCCAAAATGGTATTATTACAATAGTCAAGGCCTTCTTTAACATGATTTTTTCCGGATTGGAAACACATACGCCAAAAATCTGCATGGTAATTCAGGTGACCTTAAATGTGAACCGGTATTAAATCTTGTAATTTGTTCTCTGCCCACAACATGATATCCCTGCAATGCCAAATGAGAAGAAGACATCCCTTATCTGTTCACATAAAGTACTGTTGAATGTGGTCCAGAGAATACTGGTGCCAGATTGTCTGACTGTATGAGTACTCTATCATGGTATATTGCCAGAGGGAAATTGTGCAGTGGCAAATTTATAGCTCTGAACTCCTTCCAATTCTTCTTTGAAGCAGAAATCTTCAGCTGTTCAGACCCTTCTGAAACTTGTTCCACTGGGATAGGATATTTGGTTGAAGAGACCTTAAGTGGGCCTTCGCCAAAGACACTACATGCAAAGTCAAAGTTAACAGACCTAGGACTAACATAGCATCTCTTATCTGAATCCTTGGAGCCATAATGAAGCAACAAAGTCTGACCTTCAGATTGAAACCATCTGGGGATCCAAGTTAGCATATGCTGACTGCATCTACTTTGAATCCCAGAAAGAGACAAGAACCAATTATCCAGAAATGGATTCAGGAAAATTATCTTCAATCTAAGATATGCTGCCATTACCAACACAATCTTTGTGAAAACTCTTGATGAAGATTAGAAACCAAAAGTAAGACATGTAAATTAATGATGCCTGATGTACATACCACTTTTGATAGCTAAGCTGAGGAAGTTTCTGTGTAACTGATGAACTGGAACAAGTAGGTAAGCATCCTTCAGATCTACAGTCATGGCCAAAAGTTTTGAGAATGAGACAAATATTAATTTTTCCAAAGTCTACTGCTTCATTTTTTCTAATGGCAATTTGCATATACTCCTGAATGTCAGAGTGATCAGCTTAACAGCAATTACTGTACTTGCAAAGTCAATATTTGCCCAGAAAATGAACTTTAACCCCCAAAACACATTTCAACATAATTGCAGTCCTGCCTTAAAAGGAGCAGCTAACATCGTTTTAGTGATTGATCCATTAACAGAGGTGTGGGTGTTGATGAGGACAGGGCTGGCGATCAATCAGTCATGATTAAGTAAGAATGACATCACTGGACACTTTAAAAGGAGGCTGGTGCTTGGTATCATTGTTTCTCTTCAGTTAACCATGGTTATCTCTAAAGAAACACGTGCAGCCATCATTGCACTGCACAAAAATGGCCTAACAGGGAAGAGTATCGCAGCTACAAAGATTGCACCTCAGTCAACAATCTATTGCATCATCAAGAACTTCAAGGAGAGAGCTTCCATTGTTGTCAAAAAGGCTCCAGAGCGCCCAAGAAAGACCAGCAAGCGCTAGGACCGTATCTTAAAACTGTTTCAGCTGCAGGATCGGACTACCAGCAGTGCCGAGCTTACTCAGGAATGGCAGCAGGCTGGTGTGAGTGCTTCTGCACGCACTGTGAGGCGGAGACTCTTTGAGCAAGGCCTGGTTTCAAGGAGGGCAGTGTTGTGAATTCTGTGGCAGAGCTCCCTCCTGTGGTCACAAGTGGTACTTCGGCTGATTCTCTCTGTGAGCTTCCGTTAGTGGAGGAGAGTGGTACTGCGGCTTCTGAGTTTCCTTCCTCAGGTGATGTGGTGAAGTCGTTAGGTGCTGCTCTATTTAACTCCACCTAGTGCTTTGATCCTGTCCTCCAGTCAATGTTCTAGTATTGGACCTGTTTCCTCCTGGATAGTTCCTGTGGCCTGCTGCTCTGCATAGCTAAGTTCCACTTTGCTATTTTGTTTGCTGTTTTTTTCTGTCCAGCTTGTCTATTTGTTTTTTCTTGCTTGCTGGAAGCTCTGGGACGCAGAGGGTGTACCTCCGTGCCGTTAGTTCGGTACGGAGGGTCTTTTTGCCCCCTTTGCGTGGTTGTTTGTAGGGTTTTGTGTTGACCGCAAAGTTACCTTTCCTATCCTCGTTCTGTTTAGTAAGTCGGGCCTCACTTTGCTAAATCTATTTCATCTCTACGTTTGTCTTTTCATCTTAACTCACAGTCATTATATGTGGGGGCTGCCTTTTCCTTTGGGGTATTTCTCTGAGGCAAGGTAGGCTTATTTTCTATCTTCAGGCTAGCTAGTTTCTCAGGCTGTGCCGAGTTGCATAGGGAGCGTTAGGCGCAATCCACGGCTGCCTCTAGTGTGGTTGGAGAGGATTAGGGATTGCGGTCAGCAGAGTTCCCACGTCTCAGAGCTCGTTCTATGTTTTTTGGGTTATTGTCAGATCACTGTATGTGCTCTGACTTCTATGTCCATTGTGGTACTGAATTATCTCATCACAACAGGGCAGCAAAGAAGCCACTTCTCTCCAGAGAAAACATCAGGGACCGACTGATATTCTGCAAAAGGTACAGGGAGTGGACTGCTGAGGACTGGGGCAAAGTCATTTTCTCTGATGAATCCCCTTTTCGATTGTTTGGGACATCTGGAAAACAGCTTATTAGGAGAAGAAGAGGTGAGAGATACCACCAGTCTTGTCTCATGCCAACTGTAAAGCATCCTGAAACCATTCATGTGTGGGGTTGCTTCTCAGCCAAGGGAATCGGCTCACTCACAGTCTTGCCTAAAACCACAGCCATAAATAAAGAATGGTACCAGAATGTCCTCCAAGAGCAACTTCTCCCAACCGTCCAAGAGCAGTTTGGCGCCCAACAATGCCTTTTCCAGCATGATGGAGCACCTTGCCATAAAGCAAAGATGATATAACTAAATGGCTCATGGAACAAAACATAGAGATTTTGGGTCCATGGCCTGGAAACTCCCCAGATCTTAATCCCATTGAGAACTTGTGGTCAATCATCAAGAGACGGGTGGACAAACAAAAACCAACAAATTCTGGCAAAATGCAAGCATTGATTATGCAAGAATGGACTGCTATCAGTCAGGATTTGGTCCAGAAGTTGATTGAGAGCATGCCAGGGAGAATTGCAGAGGTCTTGAAGAAGAAGGGTCAACACTGCAAATATTGACTTGCTGCATTAACTCATTCTAACTGTCAATATAACCTATTGGTACTCATAATATGATTGCAATTATATTTCTGTATGAGATATAAACATCAGACAAACACTATTAAAAACCAGAGGGCAGCAGATCATGTGAAAATATAATTTTGGTGTCATTCTCAAAACTTTTGGCCATGACTGTATGTTCTATTGTCTTATTACAGAATAGGAATCATGTATTTTATCTTGAAACAAGTTTTTTCAGCAATTTGAAAGTTTGAAAGACATGCTTCTGCGCTAAGAAAGCTTCTGGCTTCATAAATCTTCCTGCTTGGAATTTGAGTTCTAATGCTTCTTAAACTAAGAGGTTCTCTTGGATTGATAAGTTTGTGAGAAAGAAAATCTTCTTCTGTCTCTATGTGATGTTCTTGCTCTCTGAGAAAATGGATTACATTTTTTTCTCAGTTATTAAGGAAAACAAAAGCCTGTTTCATCACTAAGATATATCAAGATGTGCTCCAGTGAGGCCCCAAAAGACTGCTTGGGTTAAATGGAAGAATACAAAATTATTTTGAGAAGGGACATCCCCTGACCATTCTTTCAGCTATAAGTCCCATCTGATAGCTGTTATGGGAGGCATGTATTCTTGCCATGACCGACATGCCATGTCACGTGAACTATTTCAAGAGGAAAATTAACCAAAAATTCTGATCGAAGCTAGGAAAATAGTACAATATTTCTTCCATAGAAAAGCCTTCCCACAGCTCCCTTGAGAGATGACTAATATTGAGGCTTTGACTGAAGCAACGGCTGCCTTATAGTTTCTGTGTATAATGTCCACTTTCAGCAGATATTCCCATTTCTGTATTGATTTCAGGGCAATTTTGTATAGGGGCCTGAACCTATGGACCAGATCTGCTTTGTTCTAAGGCCTAGACCAGTCCGTTTTCAAAACTGCTCATATCAAAGTTTGGTTAGGGAAAACCTTTCCTGATTTTCTTGGTAAAATAGTATAACTTGCTTGTTGCTTTTTTGTCTGACTTTAGTAATATACTTATTTTATCTAGAAATATGTTTAGAAATCATCTGGTATGCCTTGATCAGAGTTATCTAAACTGGAGGCGATCTCCCCTCAGACAAAATTTTGACAGCACAGGTATCGAAGTCAGAAGGACGTGGAAAAGACACTTCAGTAAAAGGCCTTTTATGTTTAACAGGTTTACTAGTCTGCTTTTTACAGCCATTGAAGATTTCCATAATCTTGGATTTAAGCCATTCTAAAAAACGTACAGCTTCTTGCTGACCCCAGGGGTCCTTTTGTAGCAAGCAGTTGTCACAAAACATCATGGTTCCAATCATCAGGGATGGCTGATCAAACTGGAAGCCGACTTGTGTCTCATTTTCTTGTTCCTTTTCACACCTGAAAGATTAGGCCTCTGGAAAATCCGAGACAAGAGCAAGGTCTCCCTCCAACTATAATATGCATATCACTTTACAATTAAAACTTGACACATTGAAGCAAAGAAAGCACTAAGCTGACAACTGAAAGTCATCATAGTTGCTGAGAAAAAAGGCTGAGCAGATGTCTTACCTCATGATTTGGACAGAAGCGCAACCTAGCAGAATATGTTTGCTAATACACCATTTAAATAGAAAGTCTTGTAATAACTTACGCTCAATGTGTGCATTGGATGTCCGAGCATGCATAATCAGCACCTGTCAAATTATGAATACCACCACCCTAGGACAAATGGAACTTCAATTTGACAGTGTAAAGGAGAAGCAACATGTCCTTAATCCCAGATATGGCTACACATCATTAACACAACTAGGAAGATGAAGGATGAAGGATGAACTGGGAATCCTCCCGAGTTTTCTCTGTGGCAGGCTGGCAGCACTAAGAAAAAACATATTGTCTCGCTGAAGCAGAAGAAAAACACACCTTGTCATTGTCTCAGTGGTGCTTATACAGTTGTGCTCAAAAATGTACATGCCCCGGCAGAATTCTGGCTTTCTTTGCCTTTTTCAGAGAATATGAATGATAACACCAAAACTTTTTCTCCACTCATGGTTAGTGGTGGAGTGAAGCCAATTATTGTTAAACTACTGTGTTTTCTTTTTTTAAATCATAATGACAACCCAAAACATCCAAACAACACTGATCAAAATTTCACATACCCCATTTCTCAATACCCTGTATTGCCTGTTATGATCTGGTGGCCTAGGAGCCGCATGGAACTTTCTCTGGAGTAGGTGGTAACTATACTGACCGCAAACCCTGATCTTAACACCGCAACTAGAAGTAGCCGTGGGGTGTGCCTAACAAAACCTAGACACCTCGACACAGCCGGAGAACTAAATACCCCTCAAGATGGAAATAGGAATACTATCTTGCCTCAGAGCAGATCCCCAAAGGATAGGCAGCCCCCCACAAATAATGACTGTGAGTAGTAGAGGAAAAGACACATGCAGGCAGAAAACAAGATTAGCAAAAGAGGCCACTTCTAGCTAAATAGGAAAGGACAGGACAGGATACTAAGCGGTCAGTATTAAAATCCTTCCAAAAATATCCACAGCAGAAAATACAAAAAACTCCACCACCTAACTAAAGGTGTGGAGCGTATACAGTGGGGCAAAAAAGTATTTAGTCAATCAGCAATAGTGCAAATTCCACAACTTAAAAAGATGAGAGGCGTCTGTAATTTACATCATAGGTAGACCTCAACTATGGGAGACAAACTGAGAAAAAAAAATCCAGAAAATCACATTGTCTGTTTTTTTTAACATTTTATTTGCATATTATGGTGGAAAATAAGTATTTGGTCAGAAACAAACAATCAAGATTTCTGGCTCTCACAGACCTGTAACTTCTTCTTTAAGAGTCTCCTCTTTCCTCCACTCATTACCTGTAGTAATGGCACCTGTTTAAACTTGTTATCAGTATAAAAAGACACCTGTGCACACCCTCAAACAGTCTGACTCCAAACTCCACTATGGTGAAGACCAAAGAGCTGTCAAAGGACACCAGAAACAAAATTGTAGCCCTGCACCAGGCTGCGAAGACTGAATCTGCAATAGCCAACCAGCTTGGAGTGAAGAAATTAACAGTGGGAGCAATAATTAGAAAATGGAAGACATACAAGACCACTGATAATCTCCCTTGATCTGGGGCTCCACGCAAAATCCCACCCCGTGGGGTCAGAATGATCACAAGAACGGTGAGCAAAAATCCCAGAACCATGCGGGGGGACCTAGTGAATGAACTGCAGAGAGCTGGGACCAATGTAACAAGGCCTACCATAAGTAACACACTACGCCACCATGGACTCAGATCCTGCAGTGCCAGACGTGTCCCATTGCTTAAGCCAGTACATGTCCGGGCCCGTCTGAAGTTTGCTAGAGAGCATTTGGATGATCCAGAGGAGTTTTGGGAGAATGTCCTATGGTCTGATGAAACCAAACTGGAACTGTTTGGTAGAAACACAACTTGTCATGTTTGGAGGAAAAAGAATACTGAGTTGCATCCATCAAACACCATACCTACTGTAGAGCATGGTGGTGGAAACATCATGCTTTGGGGCTGTTTCTCTGCAAAGGGGCCAGGACGACTGATCCGGGTACATGAAAGAATGAATGGGGCCATTTATCGTGAGATTTTGAGTGCAAACCTCCTTCCATCAGCAAGGGCATTGAAGATGAAACGTGGCTGGGTCTTTCAACATGACAATGATCCAAAGCACACCGCCAGGGCAACGAAGGAGTGGCTTCGTAAGAAGCATTTCAAGGTCCTGGAGTGGCCTAGCCAGTCTCCAGATCTCAACCCTATAGAAAACCTTTGGAGGGAGTTGAAAGTCCGTGTTGCCAAGCGAAAAGCCAAAAACATCACTGCTCTAGAGGAGATCTGCATGGAGGAATGGGCCAACATACCAACAACAGTGTGTGGCAACCTTGTGAAGACTTACAGAAAACGTTTGACCTCTGTCATTGCCAACAAAGGATATATTACAAAGTATTGAGATGAAATTTTGTTTCTGACCAAATACTTATTTTCCACCATAATATGCAAATAAAATGTTAAAAAAACAGACAATGTGATTTTCTGGATTTTTTTTTCTCAGTTTGTCTCCCATAGTTGAGGTCTACCTATGATGTAAATTACAGACGCCTCTCATCTTTTTAAGAGGTGGAACTTGCACTATTGCTGACTGACTAAATACTTATTTGCCCCACTGTATCTGCAACTCCAGAGAATCCAACCAGACTGAGAAAACACTGACACAGTCTAAGCTGGACAAAAGAAAAACAAATGAATGGCACTGAAATATAAGCACACTGCATGTGTGCCACAGAAAAAGAAACAGACACTTATCTTTGCTGAATTGGCAGCTAAGCAGGAGAGGCCAGGAGAGATCCAACACTACCCAAGAAACATTGACAACTGGCAAGGACTAATGAGTCCTGCAAACCTAAATATCCCAGTCAGAATTGCAATCAGCAGATACACCTGTCCAAGAGTGCAGCCCAGGGACAACTGCATTACCATTTACAACCACCGGAGGGAGCCCAAAAGCAGAATTCACAACAATTGCCCCCTCTAACATCAATGACAGCTTGAAGTCTTTTGTGGTAGTTGTGGATGAGGTTCTTTATTTTCTCAGATGGTAAAGCTGCCCACTCTCCTTGGCAAAAAGCCTCTAGTTCCTGTAAATTCCTGGGCTGTCTAGCATAAACTGCGTGCTTGAGATCTCCCCAGAGTCGCTCAATGATATTGAGGTCAGGAGACTGAGATGGCCACTCCAGAACCTTCACTTTGTTCTGCTGTAGCCAATGACAGGTCGAATTAGCCTTGTGTTTTGGATCATTGTCATGTTGGAACGTCCAAGTACGTCCCATGCGCAGCTTCCGGGCTGATGATTGCAAATTTGCCTCCAGTATTTGCTGATAACATGCTGCAATCTTCTTTCCTTCAACTTTGACCAAGTTTCCTGTTCCTTTGTAGCTCCCACATCCACAAAACATCAGCGATCCACCTCCATGCTTTACAGTAGGAATGGTGTTCCTTTCATCATAGGCCTTGTTGACCTCTTTCCAAATGTACCGTTTATGATTGTGGCCAACAAAAGTTCAATTTTGGTCTCATCACTCCAAATTACCTTGTTCCAGAAGTTTTGAGGCTTGTTTCTGTGCTGTTTTGCATATTGTTGGTGAGATACTTTGTGGCATTTGTGCAGTAATGGCTTTCTTCTGTCGACTCGCAGACCATTTTTCTTCAAGTGCCTCCTTATTGTGCATCTTGAAACAGCCACTCCGCTAGTTTTCAGAGAGTCCAGTATTCCAGCTGATGTTATTTGTGTTTTTTTTCTTTGAATCCCAAACAATTTTCCAGGCAGTTGTGGATGAAATTTTTGTTGGTCTACCTGACCGTGGTTTTATTTTTACAGAGCCCTTGATTTTCCATTTGTTATTCACAGTTTGAATGCTTATGACTGGCATTATTAATTCATTGGATATCTTTTTGTATCTCTTTCCTGTTTTATACAGTTCAGCTATATTTTCCCGTAGATCCGTTGACAATTCTTTTGCTTTCCCCATGACTCACAATCCAGAAACGTCAGTGGCTGGATGAAAGATGCAAGAGTCTGTCTGGAACCCAGCAACTCACTCAGCTTTTATACACACACACTGATTACAAGAAAACAGGTCACAGGTGAAGATGTTACCTTTAGTAGCCATACAAACCCATTTGTGTCAACTTCTGTGCATGTTATCAGGCCAAAATCACCAGGGTATGTGAACTTTGATCAGGGTCATTTGGATATTTTGGTTTGTCATTATGATTTAAAAAGAGAAAACATAGTAGTTTGACAATAAATGGCTTCACCCAACCACTAACCATAAGTGGAAAAAGGTTTTGGTGTTATGATTCATATTCTCTGAAAAGAGGCCAAGAAAGCAAAAATTCTGCCGGGATATGTAAACTTTTGAGCAAAACTGTATATGTGTAGGATGTGGAAGAAATCAATTAATTTACAGTGGTGTTCAAAAGTCCTGCATAGGCGTGAAGAAAACTATATGTTTCATACTTCTGCATCTCTACAGTGAAACTGGTGGAACAGATATGTTTTTGTAATCCCTCATTGTATGCCATACTCATTTTTGAATGTCCCAAGTGTATAAATTGTTATGGTATGTGCATTTATGATCATTTTTTTTACAGCATAACCATACCTACACTAGTACAGTGTGTAGAATGGTGAACAGGTTTCTAAGTTCACTAACTTCCAATGCAAGTTCACACAGACTTAAATTTTACTTTTTAAGATTTATTATTTTTTATTTCATTCAGAGTGTTGAGCAGAAGGCATAATTTTCTTATTAAGGATGTCTATGTATTTTTTTGCATTAACCATACCCTCCACAATATGAAGCCTTCCAACACCATTGGCTGCCATACTGCCCCAGACCATTACTTTCATAGGATGTTTCACAGAGAAGCTCAAACACTCTGGCCTGTACTCTTCATGTGGTAACCTTCTCACATAAGACTTGCCATCATTTCCAAAAATGCAAAAAGTGCTTTCATCACTAAATAGCACTTTTTCCCACTCCTCCTTCCTCCATTTTAACTATTTCAATGCCCACAGTTTTCGCCTTTGTCTTTATATGGCTGTCATCAATGGCTTCTTTCGGGCCTTGCACCCTCTCAATCCTGCTTCCAAACATCTCTTCCTAACAGTTGATGTTGCTACCTCAATATTGCACTTTTCTTGCCATTCTCGCAGAAGCTGAGGAGAGGTGAGCTTTCGATTGGCAAGGGATGTTCTTATCAGTACTCTATCCTCCCTTTTAGTTGACTTTCTGGGCCGACCAGATCTGGGCCTGTCCTGGGTGATTCCAAGCTGCTTATGTTTCTGCAAAATTCTTACGACTGTACTCTGATTACAGCCGATGTTCCTTGCGATCTGGGGGCCAGTATAACCCTCTTCATGTAGCACCACAACTCGCACACGATCCTCCGCTGGCAAAAATCTGAAGGCTCCCATCATAAAACTCTACAGTATGATTCACTAGATAGACCAACAGATAAAACAAACAAACAAAGCAGCAGATGTGATGCAATGTAATGCAATGTGATTGGCTGCCATATCCCGGTTATGATGGTCACAAGAACCTCATCTGTGATTGGCTAATTTTGGATCTGAAGCTGTACAATGTTTAGTTCTGCTTTCAATTCCCATATTGTTGCAATGATTTCAGGCAAAACTGCTTCAAAAGCTAAAAATATTACAGGGAAAGAATGCAAAATTGTATTCTGAACAAAACCATATATAATATGTCATATTAGCATCGAAAATATTCGACAGAAAACGTTTAAAACTTGAAAAATCCATCAATTTATCCTATGCAGGACTTTTGAACACCACTGTATGTTGGTCTGAGTCTGATACTCTCCTTTTCTTCTGTCCAGCTGGGATGAGAGATAATTTAAGTATACTAACCTTACCAATTTCAGCACGGTCCAACATTCCTAAAGGTCTCTGCGCTTCCTTCCAAATGAACATGTGCCACTGAAGATAAGCATTGGCCACATGAATCATCAACATGTCACTGCTGCTGTCAGATTTGCTGCAGCTGTGACATGTCTATATAGTTGGAACAAGATGTACAGTCAGTCTCCAAACATGCTGCTCCAACTACTTAGAAATATGACCACTGCAGCCAATCACAGGTCTCGGCCATGATGGGTCAGTCACCATTGTAGCTAGTGATGACACGCCCACCAGGGCTGTGTGGCACTCAGAACAGGGTCGGACAGCTCTTTGTGGAAGTCATGGGGCCTTGACCCAACTCTGTGGCCCTGGCTGTGCCGTAAAATGGGGAATAGCAAATAGATAATGGCTGCACTCAATTGTACTAAAGCAAATGAATGTGTGATACATGAAATGTGAATAGCATAATGGCTTGTGAAATCTATGAAAAAACACGAGATGCTTAGCACAAAATTTGGCCAAAAATGTGAGCCCATCCACCAACGTCAAGGTAATCTCATGAATCGGATGGGTCCCTGACCTAACTGCCTAGTGTGAACATATACCTCTGGCTAATGTCATGGTAAAGCCTGTATTTATAGGAAGGTCGGAACCAAATGTGTTTAGATGTAATAAAAATCACAGCATGGTGAAGGGCGGGGTGTTTAGGTCAGAAAAAAATAGTACATAGCAAGTAATGGTAAACTGACTGAACAAAGAACTAGTCTGAACTGGTGCATAACCCAAAACAACTTACATAGCAAATAGATAAATGGCTGCACTCAATTGGGGACCCATCCAATTCATGAGATAACCTTGACGTTGGTGCATGGGCTCACATTTTTTGGCCACATTTTGTGCTAATAATAATCTTTATTTTTATATAACGCTAACAAATTCCGCAGTGCTTTACAGTTTTGCACACATTATTATCGCTGTCATGGGGCTCACAATCTAAATTCCCTATCAGTATGTCTTTGGAATGTGGGAGGAAACCGGAGTACTCGGAGGAAACCCACGCAAACAAGTGGAGAACATACAAACTCCTTGCAGATGTTGCCCAAGGTGGGATTAGAACCCAGGACTGCAAGGCTGCAGTGCTATCCACTGAGCCACCGTGCTGCCCATGCTAAGCATCTCATGTGTTTTTTCATAGATTTCACAAGCCCTTATGCTATTCACATTTCATGTATCACACGTTTATTTGCTTTAGTACAATTGAGTGCATCCATTTATCAATTTGTTATGTAAGTTGTTTTTGGTTATGCACCAGTTCAGACTAGTTCTTTGTTCAGTCAGTTTACCAATACTTGCTACGTACTATTTTTTCTGACTTGAACACCCTGCCCTTCACCATTCTGTGATTTTAATTACATATAAACACATTTGGTTCTGACCTTCCTATAAATACAGGCTTTACCATGACATTAGCCAGAGGTATGTGTTCATACTAGGCAGTTAGGTCAGGGACCCATCCGATTCATGAGATTACCTTGACGTTGGTGGATGGGCTCACATTTTTTGGCCAAATTTTGTGCTAAGCATCTCATGTGTTTTTTCATAGATTTCACAACCCATTATGCTATTCACATTTCATGTATCACACATTAATTTGCTTTAGTACAATTGAGCGCAGCCATTTATCTATTTGCTATGTAAGCTGTTTTTGGTTATGCACCAGTTCAGACTAGTTCTTTGCACAGTCAGTTTACCATTACTTGCTATGTAAAATGGGGAATATTTATATGGGATTTAATGTGACGCCACCTGTGGTGTTCAGCAATGGATGGCCGACGCTGTTAAAGGAGACCACTGGGGCTGATGGTGACCCAGCTGGGATGGTTCTGCTCGCCACAGGTGGAACTGGGTCAAAGGGCTACCGGTTACATTTATGTCAGGCTTTGTGTACCTTGTTGTGCAGGATTCAGGGCGCAAGAGATCACTGAATGACACAAGGGCTGTAGTTTTCTTTTCCTTTACTTGATGGTTGATAGTACAGACCGGGGTACATGTAACAGATTGTAATAGAGAGCTGGGCAGCCTGGAAGCAATTTTTGGATACACCTGGCCAGGTAGGTACGGAGGCCTTCCTTCTGTGCTGTCCTCCCTTTTTCCTTGCTGCCTAACAGCTCAACCTCCTGCTGCTAACTGTCTCTCTCTGTTTTTAAAAACTAACTGTTGCCTGCATGGCAGGCAGCTAGAGCCTATCACAGGTGCCGCTCCTTTGTGTTGGCTCCAGGCTCTGGTATGCTGCTGTGCCGCCAGGTATTAGATTCGGCCAGGAGACCTGTAGTCCCCTGCCCTCTGGATTTAGCTGCCGGGACTTCAGTACCCACGCAAACACAGACTCCTGTGTCCGGTTCCTGTCACTCAGCTCTGGGGTGAGTTTAATCACATTTCCACTCCCCAGGTCCTGCCCTACTTCTCTCCTACTGACACCTGGTAAGGGGACCCCTCCTTGTTTTTAGGCATGACATTACTCCCTGTGAGGGAGGCAATGCCACTGTGGCATCCGGACTCCTGGGGTGCCACAGTGACTCATTGCAGTGCTCACATGTCTATATTAATGGATGTGCACAATATTATTATTATTACTATTATTATTCATTTATTATTATAGAGCCATTTATTCCATGGCGCTTTACATGTGAAAGCGGAATACATAATGAAAAACGAGTACAGTAATCTTAAACAATACAAGTCATTACTGATACAGGAGGAGAGAGGGCCCTGCCTGTGAGGGGTCACAATCTACAATGCATGGGTGAGGATACAATAGGCGAGGGCAGAGCTGGTCGTGAAGTGGTTTGGTGGATTGGTGGTTACTGCAGGTTGGAGGCTTGTCAGAAGAGATGAGTCTTCAGGTTCCTTTATTGAATTGTGCCTAACAAAACAGTGTGAAAGAAAAGCAATTTTATTACATGTAAATCTTAAAATTCATATTTGAAAGCAATTGTTCTCTATTGAGAAAATAAAAAGTGAAAACTGAGCAAAACACATATACATTCAGAGTCTATTGAAAAGGCAAGGAAAAAAAATCACAGGCACAGACTTATGGTAACTATGGAGACTCAAGAAGTTTTTTGCTGCAGCCAATATGAATTAATCCCACATCTGTAGCCTTGACTCGTATTCTCTGATGCTGGGGTTCTTTACTAAGTTACATACTTTAACACATAGAGTGGCTAAAATAAGTATTTGATACACTGCCGATTTTGCAAGTTTTCCCACCTACAAAAAAATGGAGAGGTCTGTATATTTTATTGTAGGTACACTTCAACTGCAAGAGAAAGAGTCTTTAAAAAAATAGAGAAAATCACATTGTATGATTTTTACATAATTAATTTGCATTTTCTTGCATGAAATACATATTTGATACAATGGAAAAACAGAACTTACTATTTTGGTACAGAAACCTGTTTGCAATGACAGAGGTCAGACGTTTCCTCTCCTTCTTAACCAAGTTTGCACACACTGCAGCAACGATTTTGTACCACTCCTCCATACAGATCTTCTCTAGATATTTCAGGTTTGGGAGCTGTCGCTGGGCAACATTGAGCTTCAGCTCCCTCCAAAGATTTTTTATTGGGTTCAGGTCAGGAGACTGGCTAGGCCACTCCAGGACCTTGAAATGTTTCTTACAGAGCCACTCCTTGGTTGCCCTGACTGTGTGTTTCAGATCATTGTCATGTTGAAAGACCCATCCACAACCCATCTTCAATGTTGTTACTGAGGGAAGGAGGTTGTAAGCCGAAATCTTGCAATACATGACCCCACCCATCCTCCCTTCAATTCGGTATGGTCATCCTGTCGCCTTTGCATAAAAGTACCCCCAAAGTATGATGTTTCTCATACCATGCTTCATGGTTGGGATGGTGTTCTTTGGCTTGCACTCATGCTTCTTCTTCCAAGCAGGGCGAGTGAAGTTGATACCAAAAGTTCTATTTTGGTGTCATCTGACCACATGACCTTCTCCAATACCTCCTCTGGATCATCCAGCTGGCCACTAGCAAACTTCAAACGGACCTGGTCACGTGCTGGCCTGAGCAGGGAGACCTTGCTTGCCCTGCAGGATTTTAATCTATGACGGCGTAGTGTGTTACTAATGGTAATGTTTTAGACTGTGGTCCCAGCTCTCTTTAGGTCATGGACCAGGTCCTCCCTTGTAATTCTCGGCTGATTCCTGACCTTTCTCAGTATAATCCTTACCCTAGGAGGCGAGATCTTACATGGGGCCCCAGGCCGAGGAAGATTGACAGTCATCTTGTGTTTCTTCCATTTTTTAATAATTGTCCCAACAGTTGTTGCCTTCTCACCAAGGTGCTTGCCTGTAATTCTGTAGCACATCCCAGCCTTGTGCAGGTCTACAATTTTATGCGGATTTTGTGCGGAAAAACTGTGGAATTGATGCAGATTTTGTGCGGAATTTGTGCAGATTTTCCCCCTGCAGATTTCTATCATGGAAGGGCTTAGAAACGCTGCAGTTCCGCACAAAAGAAGTATCATGCTACTTCTTTTGATCCGCAGCAGATTTCATGCGGATTTTCCCACAAAAAACCTGCTATACTCACCCTCTGCCGCCTTTCTCGCTCCTCTCCACGCTCCCGGGACCACTCCATTGCAAGCGGCAGCTTCCGGTCCCGTCCCAGGGCTGGTGTGCGGCAAGACCTGCCGTGATGTCACGGTCATGTGACCGCGATGTCATCATAGGTCCTGCTCACACCAGCCCTGGGATTGCAAGCTGCCGCTTGCAATGGAGCGATCCCTGGAACGAGGCGAGGAGCGGCAAAGGCGGCGGAGGGTGAGTATAGCAGGACTTCAATGGGCTATAGGTGAGTATATGTTTATTTTTTTTTAAGTCTCTATACTACGTGGCTCTGTGCTGGGCAATATACTACGTGACTTGGCAATATACCGTACTACGTGGGCTGTGCTATATACTATGTGGCTGGGCAATACGTGACTGGCCAATATACTACGTGGCTGGGCAATATACTACGTGGCTATGTGCTGTATACTACGTGACTGGGCAATATACTACGTGACTGGGCAATATACTACGTGGCTGGGCAATATACTACATGGCTGGGCAATATACTACGTGACTGGGCAATTACTACGTGACTGGGCAATACACTACGTGGCTGGGCAATATACTACGTGACTGGGCAATATACTACATCACTGGGCAATATACTACGTGGCTGGGCAATATTCTACGTGACTAGGCAATATACTACGTGACTGGGCAATATACTACATCGCTGGGCAATATACTACGTGACTGGGCAATATACTACGTGACTGGGCAATATACTACGTGGCTGGGCAATATACTACGTGGCTGTGCAATATACTATGTGGACATACATATTCTAGAATACCCGATGCGTTAGAATCGGACCACCATCTAGTACAAGTAATAAGTGCAGAGTAGGAGGACTTCTTAAAGAAAAACTAACAGGTTTGTGAGAGCCAGAATTCTTGCTGTTTGGTAGGTGATAAAATACTTCTTTCATGCAATTGAATTATTTTAAAATCATACAATGTGATTTTCTGTTTTTTTTTTTTTTTTAATTTTTAGATTCTGTCTCTCACAATTGAAATGTACAGTACCTATGATACAAATTACAGACCTCTCCATTCTTTATAGGTGGGAAAACTTGCAAAATTGATAGTGTATCAAACACTTATTTTCCCCACTGCAGCTTATTCGTAGAAATGTTTATTTCTATTCATTAATCTAGTTAAAAAAACCTATAATAAATGTGTTCTCTAGGACAGTGTTCCCCAACTCCGGTCCTCAAGAGCCACCAACAGGTCATGTTTTCAGGATTTCCTTAGTATTGCACAGGTGATAATTGCATCACTTGGACAGGCAAGCATTCAATTACCTGTGCAATACTAAGGAAATCCTCAAAACATGACCTGTTGGTGGCTCTTGAGGACCGGACTTGGGGAACACTGCTCTAGGATAGGAAAAAAGTGTGTAGGGTTTTTTTAGCACTAAAAACAGCACTCGCATTGCAGGTCAGCTCCCGCTCAGATTCAGCTCAGCTCACAAATACTTTGGGATTCATGAAGCCTGGCATTCATCTTGCACTAGGTTCTAGCATTATAAAGTTATGCTGACATTTTCAATCAAAGTACACCAGACCCCTCAGACCTATTTTTTTTGTATTTTATATGTACATTTTGTATAGCGAAGTCTGGGACAGATCCTCCTTAAATTTAGGAACAACATCTGCATGGAGCTTCTGAGATCAATATTTCCTGTTTCCTCTCTAAATGAATAGCTAGGGTATAGATTGAGTATTGCTCTATAATCATGCTGTGCATTGATCAGTAATGAATGATAGAGCCCAGGCAGGAGAGGATGCATGCTTCATATCTTTTTAATGTTGATTTCACGATCTGCCATTTCAGTGTGAGTCCTTATTTTGCTAGTATGACATCTTGCAAGCCATGAGATCTAGCAGATTTTTGGAAATCATCTATTTTGGAAGGGAAAATGCCATGCAACAATCTATTGTACAAAGTATGAGCCAAAATTGGGATTCCACAGTCAGGCTTTACATAGTAACATAACATAGTTAGCTAGGCCAAAAAAAGAGATTTGTCCTTCCAGTTCTGCCTATATTCCATCAGAATAAATAATCAGATATACGTCCTTCTAAATAACTTAATAACTGTAAGATACAATATTGAGTTCTCCATCACCACCTCCTCAGGCAAGGAATTCCAGATTCTCACTGCCCTAACAGTAAAGAATCCTCTTCTATGTTGGTGGAAAAATCTTCTCCCCTCCAGACAGAGAATACCCCCTTGTGACCGTCACCTTTTTTGGTATAAACAGAATAACATCTCTCAGAAACCCTTCAAATATTTTACCAACAATAGAAGTTAGACTTACTGGCCTATAATTTCCAGGTTCACTTTTAGAGCTCTTTTTGAATATTGGTACCACATTTACCTTGCCCCAGTCCTGTGTAACAGAACCTGTGGCTATAAAGTCCCTAAATATAAGAAATAATGGTTTGTCTATTACATTGGTTTGTGCTGGCTTCTCTGTGTAGCGGAGCCTAAGTAGCTCCATAGTGTACTGTTCACCTTTTATCTCCTATGCAGGGAACTAGTCTTTGTTGCATGGACCCACAAGCTGCATCTGTAGAATCGTCGCTGACCGGTGGGGCTGTTGGGAAACACAAACTAGCTGAAGACCAGATAATGACAAACTAGCAGAATTGGAATCAAAAACAGTCATGGATGGCAGAATCAGGACCCAAGAGGACAGGCAGACTAAAACCAAAAAAGAGTGGTGAGATAGGCCAAGGTCAAACCAGAATGGGCTTCCAGGGATTCATCTAGAAGAATCGTCATAGAATGAGCCAGTTTTGTACACTAACATAACACTCCAAAGGAGAACACAAGCTGACACAACGCATACTCCTAGAGAAGTTACATTGGGAGCTAGAACCGCTGGATTGCCACTGAATCTGCCCTGTATTAGGTCTACTGGTTGGCTCCCCGATCAATTGGGGTGTCAGTTGGGCACTCACATTGCTGAGTGGTCAGATGCACTGTGCCAGAGCTGCCCAGCATCTCTGCCAGCAAGGCTGAGAAAACTGATGCAGGGGTTCTTGGAGGGGATAATTAGCACTGACATACTGCCAGGCAACTTTGTGGCACAAAGGTGCTACATGTGATACTATTTAATATGATTCATTGACCATGTCAAATGTGCATGGGAAAGACTGTTCACATGCTGCATTTTTGCAGCAGTTCTTTATGCAAATTAAAGACTGCTTTTTACAGTACCAGCAATATCTGTGAGATTTCAGAAATCTAATTCACACTCTTGCTTTTTTTTCCCTGGTTGAATGTGAGAACTGCAGAGTTTTTAAAATCTGTAGTATTGTAGGATGCTAGCAGGTGCGTATGATGCAGTGACACACAGGAGGCAGAGCAAGGGTTAACATGGATTTTATGTAACACAATTATAAATCAAGCAGGGGGGGGGGGGTATTATTGTAAAGAAAACAACAGTTCAACTTATCAGTCTCTGGGCCGTGGTAGGATGTGGCTGGAAGATCACTCAGTGGTGCCGCAGGCAGAGCGAGAAGTCTCCAATCTGGACTGCAGAAAGGCGATGCACTGGCTCCTTGCGGTGTTGAATCATCTGGGTCCTTCGGCACGTGATCTCCTGGTACGGGCATGAGATGTTGTAGAGGTGTTGGTCCACGGGACAGTGGACATAGCAAACAAATCAGCAGACAAGGCCGCAGAAGAAGTATACAGTCCAGTGGTCACAGCCACAGGAATAGGCCGGCACTCAGTAGGCACCACAGAGAAAGGACTCAGCGGTGCTTCTGCGGTGGTGAGCAGAACGATGCTCTGAAGTCTGTACTGTTCACTGTATGGTGCGGGGATCTCTCTGGTCCTGGGTCATCAGTCGGGATGACACTGCTAACCGGATGAGAAGGTACGGATAGCTGGCGTGGGTAAGTAGAGTGAGTCATCTGTCTCTGTGCTCTCACGCTGAGCCCTGTCTTCCCGCGCACACCTTATATCTAAGTCGGACCCGCCCCCATCAGTCAGGTGTCCTGAACTGGTCCTGTCAGAAATCTCTTCCCCCCGAAATAATGGTGACAGACCCGACAGTTCTGGCCCAGACACGCAAGAGGGACTGTTAGGCTAGGTTCACATTGCGTTAGTGGGTGTCTGCTGACAGAATCCGTTACATAGCGCCACTAACACAATGTAACGGATCCGTTAGCGCACCCAATGACCGCAATGTATGTAACGCATCCCTAACGCATTTTTGGCATGCGCTAGCGATGTTCCGTTATTTTCTGGCGGACCTCGAACGCTGTCTGCAGCGTTTTTGGGTCCGTTCTCGCTAGCGCAGATCGGGCATCTGCGCTAGCGCGATCGCTAAACGCGATCCCTTTTTAGACATTGCGTTAACGCAACCCGTTAGCATATGCGCTAGACGGACTGCACAACGCAAATGTGAACCTAGCCTTAGACTCTCTCCTCCCTACAGCATGCCAATTCTTTCAGACTTTTTCACTCATAGAAAGCAGTGAGAAAGTGAAAAAACGATGTAAAGAAAGCAAAACAGTTTTTGTGGCAATTTCACAGCATTTTTGAAGTGCTTTTGGTGAATCTGACTAACTTTATTAATCATGTACTGGAAACAAAGCACCTGTAATCCGCTCCCAAAAAACACTGAAAAAATTCATCAAAAACAGCATGAAAGACACAGCGAAAGCATTGTATAACGGGCGGTTTGAATGCATTGTTTTTACTTTTAAGGCCAAGTTCACATTAGCGTTTGAGTCCACAACATATCATCCGCATGTGCAAAAGCATGTCAAGACGCATACTAATGCAGCGTTTTTTATCCGCATCAAAAACCCTGTGTTTGGCATGCGTTTGCATTATTTATACGCATGTGTTCGATAGGACAATGCTTTTCCAGGAGAATTTCCTTGACACAAGCCACGTCCAATGGGCGTGTCTCATGGAAATTCTCTATATAGACCCTTGTACAGATGAAATCCTCATCTTTTGCTTCTGTATCCTGCTGCAAAATGTATCTTCGACTGGAGATCTTATATCGTAATCTGGATTTGGATTTGAACTTGGCTTATGCCTTTGCTGTAGCTTGTTTTGAAGAAAGAAAAAGAGAAAGATGGAGAAGACGTCGTCGTCGCTACTGGCAACACCCCATCGTTGAAGTCCGGGAGAGCCATGGACCCTACCACTTGTTGTACACCGAGCTATGTGCAAACCCTCAGAAGTTTTTCAACTACACGAGGATGTCGGAACAGAGCTTCAATTACTTACTGACACGTGTGAGAGGATCCATCACCAGGCACAACACACAGCTATGGCGAGCAATTTCTGCTGAGGAACGTCTGTTGGTGACCTTAAGGTACGTAATTTTGAAAAAGAAACACCTGTCATTAATATGATTGTTCTAAAAGCCATGTACTGATTTTTTTTCCACTTTCTGTTCCGCAAATTCCTGGTTATTGGAGAAACCTTATCATCTCTCCATTTCCAATTCTGGATTGGAGTGTCCACCCTTTCTGGGATTGTTGCAGACACCTGCTGTGTTTTATGTGATGTTCTGCATGCAGAATTCCTCCCCCAACCCACAACTGAACACTGGCTGGAAAATGCATCAAAATTTATGGACATTTGTTATTTTCCTAACTGTTTAGGGGCTGTGGACGGCAAACACATTCACATTAGGAAACCAGTTGGAAATAGATCCGAGTATATCAATTCTAAAAATACTTTTCTATTGTTCTCATGGCGATTGCAGATGCTGACTGTAGATTTGTCACCATTGACATTGGCTCATTTGGATGAGGAAATTACTCAGTTTAAAAACTCTGACATGGGCCAACATTTGTATGGTATTGATTTTAATTTTCCACAGCCACGACCTCTTCCCAACACTGAAGGCCCGCTAATGCTGTTTGTTGTGGTTGGGGATGAAGCTTTCCAAATGTGTGGTCTCTAAATGGCGCATTTTGGGAACAGCCAATAATCTAAAAATTTATACCATTGATGAGGTTGTGAAAGTGTTTGTTGTTCTGCACAACTACATTCTGGCTAAAGAGCGACCAAGCTTTGAACTTGATGAACCTGTTACTACCACATTGCGTGATTATCAAGATCACCCTCTGAGGACTTCAGTGGAAGTTCCCCAAATGAGGGATACATTTGCTGCCTACTTTGTTTCTGATACTGGACGTTTGGCATGGCAAGACGACATGGTTTAAGCTGCTAAAAAGACAGGCTGGAGCGAGCCGCCCGCCCCTCCCCCCCCCGGGCGGCGTAAGTGGAAGCCGCCATGAAAGGGGGTTTGGAGCAGGGGACAAGGGGTGGGGGCGTGTTGTTCGTTCCAGGGGGAGGGGTAGTGGTGGTGGAGGCGATGATGGGAGCGGGGGGTGGAGTGGTTCACTTCCCGCTCTACAGAATCTGCAGCAGTCCCGCCCGCCCTCCCCTTTTTGTTGTGTTCACGGGTGGTTTGTCTTTATCTTTCGGGTCATAGTGGCTGTAGGCGGGGGGAGGGGTCCTTGGAATTGGTGCTAAATTGGCCTGGGGGGTCCGTCGGGATACGGACTCTCCAGTTGGTTTAAGTTTTGGTTGCGGGTCTGGTGATCTGGGGGAATCTTGGTAATGGTGGGCCAGATTCCTAAGTTGGAAGTGGACAATGGTAACCCTTCGGGGTATTTTGGTGCTCTCGAGCCTGTGGGGTAACGGCTGAGAGTAATCTACGGTTGGTCTCTTGTCCACTTGTTCATACTATGGGTGACACCAGATTTTAGCTTCAAGGACCCCTTCCCAGCTGTTTATGGTTATATGTTTTGTTTGTAATAATAAAGGCCGCTGTGGCCAATTATATCCAACTTGAGACTCATGTCGTTATTCGGAGGTTGGGAAGGAAAAGGGGGTCGGTGATCCCTTGGGAAGGCACTTAATAAGGGGGTAGTCGACAATACCAATGTCATTTACTTGTATGTTAAAATGTACCTGTAATGTTAAAATTTAACTGTAATGGTACAATTTACCCGTAATGTTAAAATGTTCCTGTAATGTTTGCTGACTGAATAAAAAACCTCTAGTGAAACACCTGTTCCAAGTTCCCTCAACAATACAAAACACATAAGTGTGTGTTTGCGGCGACGGCACATAAGTGTGGCTACGGGTCATAATTGTGGCGACGGCGCATACAGAGATAAAGAACACACTGTGAATGTGAAAACAAATGCAAAATTTTATTTAACAATAAAAAATTAGCTTTGGGGAATAAAAAATTAGCTTTGGGAAATGTTGGAGGGTGAAATATAATGGACATGGGGGGTGTGGAGCTGGAATGATTGGCTAGCATGTGTGGATGATGAAGTTTTGGGGGTACGTTTGCTGGTCCTAGTCTTCTTCTTGGTTTGCTGTGCTGAACTGGTACTGGCCTTCTGTTTGCTTCTTTTTTGCTATGGGAGGGTGAGAGTGGTGGCTTGAGGCTGGTGTGCAGTAGGACTGGCATGGTGGTGGAGGTAGACAGGTACGCAGCAGGACTCGGCATGGTGATGGAGGTAGACAGGTGTGCAGCAAGAATCGGCATGGTGGTGGAGGTAGACAGGTGTGCAGCAGGACTTGGCATGGTGGTTGAGGTAGACAGGTGCGCAGCAGGACTCAGCATGGTGGTGGAGGTAGACAGGTGCGCAGCAGGACTCGGCATGGTGGTGGAGGTAGAATGGTGTGCAGCTGGACTCGGCATGGTGGTGAACCTGGTTAGTGGTGGAACAGCCAGAAATGCCATGTGTGGCTGTTGGAAGTACCGAGTCTGCTGCATAGCCTGGCTGTAAACAGCATGGCAGGCCTGCATCACATTCAGCTGGAGATCAGGCGTAAGGTTTTCTGACATGCCCCGTTCTATAGCATTAAAAAAATGTTATGCCGGACTCTGAAGGTCGGCTTCCAGGCGGTCAAGGCGTCAGTTGACATCCTGGAAAAGTGAGTTCACATGTGCGAACCCACTTTCCAGTGTGTTTCCAATGGCCTCCAGGCCATTCTGGAAGACCGAGCCTTTTTGAACAAACTCGGGCATGAGTGGCCTGTTCCAGGCCTTCTGCCACTGGCAAGAAGAGCCAAAAAAGCCAGGGGCAGAGGACTGGGACAGGGTAAAACCTGAAGGACCAGCTGCTTGTTCTCCAACCTGTGAAGCCTGCCCACTTGCTGTATCGCTGTTGAATGACTGGGACTGTTTGGTGGCTGTTCGATGAGGGGCCGCTCCAACAGAGGACGATCCAGGTTCAGCGGTGCTGCTCCAGGTTCTGTTTGAAAAAGAAATGAACTTGTATTTGGAAAACTTTTGAGCAGCACCACTTTGAACCCAACTCTCCTCTCTCATGTCCTTATTGAAGCGATCCTTCTTCGAACGCCATCGGACTTTGACTCTCTTCACTGTGCAGAGGGGGAAAAAAAAGACATTTTAAAACAATGCACCACAGGTTCACTGCCGCGTCAGACCACATTGCAATACTTAGTTTGAATATATAAATTGGGGTAATAGTTTGTAAGAAATCATATAAAACCCAAAAAGAATTTTTATTAAATCCTATTAAAATGCCACCAACCTGTGGCTGCACCAAAGCACAAACGAAAAACACACCGTGAAAAAACTAGTGTGGGGAAAAGACATTCCCTGAATGGTCCCACAAAAAAAGCAAATGGCAGACAGCACATTAGATATGTGGATGCACGTCCTAGTTCCACTGGACCCCCATGGAAAGTGTACATACCAAGTAAACAATGAAGGACAGCATCCAATCCAGGTGAAAGTGTTCAAAAACGGATTCCTTTATTTGCCAAAGTGCAACGTTTCAACCCACATGGGTCTTTATCAAGCATAAAATACATTGGTAATGGTGGGTTTTTATAGGAAGTGGATTACCATCCACCAATCCCCATAAAGTAACCACCTACATAGTAAATATCTTTTAAAACAACACAACGATATATATTCACATAATACATCTTATATACATAACAACTATCGGGGCAAAATCGAAAAAATCACTTCACAGATGACACTATAAAGCATAAAATTTCCCCAAACAAACTACCTACGATCCTGTCCATGTATCCATAGCAACAAGGCACCAATAGCTGGGTATGTTACATCCAGCACATTACTACCCTGCCTATCAGATCTGGTTTAGTAACCCATTCCAACACATGTGTACAATCCACCAATACGCATCTTACATGCGCTCACCAATCGCTCACAGCACCCAAAATGCCTCATGTCTCAGACCCACCAATCACTCCACATGAACCAGTGATGTTTACAAAACAAATCTCCGTACCAATAGATGAGCTGCGCTACAAGGGCGCTGGTCCGCCACATGTGCGTCCCCTCCAATAAGCTCGATCCATACATCTGCCTCTGAGTCAGGTGGCCGGTGCTCCATGTCTGCGAGCCGGCGTGCGGGCCCACAAAGCTCCACCCACCACAAAGCCATCACGAATGACGCAACATAGTGAGGGAGACAGTGTACGCCCACCACCGCACCACCGCGCATGTGCACCGGACTCATGTCACACTGCACACCCAGTGATGTTTACAAAACAAATCTCCGTACCAATAGATGAGTTGCGCTGCCAAGGCGCTGCCACGTGTGCGTCCCCACCAATAAGCTTGACAGATACATCTGCCTCTAGGTCAGGTGGCCAGTGCTCCATGACAGCGTGCCGGCATGCGGGCCCACAAAGCTCCACCCACCACAACGCCATCAACGATGACGCAACATAGTGAGGGAGACAGTGTATGCCCACTGCCGCACCACCGCGCATGCACACCGCACTCATATCACACTGCCCACCCAGAGTAATAGACTCAATCCGCAAAAGAACAGAGTATACAACACCTATTCACACCACACAGGCGCATAGATGTATAAGGCCACACAGCAAATGTAGCACAGGCGCATAGATGTATAAGGCCACACAGCAAAGGTAGCGCTATAGAGTGGCACCTCCTCTAAGGGAGAGTGCCCCCTAGCCAACCTGGCAAAGGATCCCATATATAAATACATAATGCCCTCTATATACAAAGCTATCTACTATATGGTGTCACAGTTAACACACCGTGTACAGGAACATCAGCACACACATCTCTCCATATTAACCTGACAACGTAGGTCCAATACTCAAATCCGTACCGAAGACCATCAATCATTAGCTCACAAGATTCAATTAATGCAAACATTCATAGCATTGAATACTACATCCTAAGGGGGCTGGTGGACTCATATGGATAATCAATCACATGTTGAATTTACGGTTCTATAATAGGACCAAAGAAGGGAAAAATATATGCATAATATACAGTGCATAACCAATGACATTACACCCGCAAAGGCCACCAGACTTTAAATCTTCTTTTACCATGACCATATATGTATATAAACCTAAAAAAACAAAAAAGAAAAGAAAAAAGAAAAAAAGAGAAAAAAATGATTTATATTTAAAACCAATTAAAAACATTCCTATACTTGAGCTATGCCACAAAATAATCTCAAAAATAATCACAATACACAAATCTGGAGATTATACTCAATATTTAGACCCCCAGGTTGCAAAGAGCCTAACCTGGAGATCCATCTCAATTCCTTTTGCTTCAACAACTTAGTACGATCTCCACCTCTTCGGAGTGGTGGTACCCCATCGATCACCCTAAATCTCAGTTGACTCACGGTATGTTTATTTTCGCAAAAATGTTTGGGGACAGGTAACTCCAACATTTGGTTTCTAATCGTACTCTTGTGTTTACCAATACGTGTCTTAACCTCCATTGTTGTCTCACCGACATAGACTAGCCCACAAGGGCACACTATCATATATATGACAAACTTAGACATACAAGTATATCTGCCTCTAATAGCTATCTCCTTCCCTGTATGGGGGTGATAAAAAACATCCCCTTTAATCATGTTGCTACAACAGGCACATCCAAGACAGGGGAAATTCCCCTGCCTCGGAGGGCCCAGGGTTCTTTGTACAGAGACCTTGCTGGGGCCTATATCAGAGTGTACTAGCCTGTCCTTAAGGTTACGTCCACGTTTGTACGAAAAAATGGGAGTTTGTGAGAATTCGGCTATATTGGGAAGACCTTTGCTCAGTATATGCCAGTGCTTCCTCAAAATCTCACTAATCTGGCTACTGGCAGTGCTGAATTGGGAAACAAAGGGTATACGCTTATCAGCATTCTTAGTTCTCTTGTTTCTAAACTCATGTTGTGTCACCTCTTTAACTCTACTTTTGTAAACCATCACATCCCTACTAGGGTAACCCCTGTCCATAAACTTCCTACACATATCGTCTAGTCTGGGATCAAGTAAGGATTCATCCGACACTATCCTTCTTACCCTAACCATCTGACTCCAAGGTAAGGACTCAACCATTTTCCTTGGGTGATGGCTGTCAAAGCACAGTAGACTATTCCTGTCCGTTTCCTTGACAAATAAATCCGTCCTCAATACAGACCCTTCCTTGTATACCATCGTGTCCAAAAATTGAACCCGCTCTGATGAATACGTCAGAGTAAAATCCAATTCAGGAAAAATTCCATTAAGCTCTCCCTGGAATTCAAGCAACTCGCTCTCATTGCCATCCCACACAACAAAAATGTCGTCAATGTAGCGCCACCAGGCCCGGACGTGGCACCAAAATTTGGAACTGTACACATGCCGGTCTTCGAGTACCGCCATATAGATGTTAGCATAAGTGGGGGCCACATTGGACCCCATGGCGGTACCCCTACGCTGCAGGTAGAAATCATCCCCAAAGAGGAAATAGTTCCTCCTGAGGATGAACTCCAGCAGCGAGAGGACCAGCCGTGCACAGCCCTGTCCCAAGTCCGAGCCCGATAGCGCCACATCAACGGCCTCCAGGCCCCTGGCATGCCCAATGGAAGTATAGAGCGAGACGACATCAAAAGATGCCAGTATGGTACTGGAAGTCACAGACAGTTGCTCAATCTTACCCAGGAAATCATTTGTGTCCTTCACATAGGACTTGGCAGATACAGCAAACTCACTTAGGACCCTGTCCAAAAAAATAGCCACCTTGTTGAAAATGGAGCCCCTACCAGACACTATCGGGCGCCCCGGCGGATTAAAATAATTCCTGTGGATTTTAGGTAATACATATATTAAAGGTCTCACTGGACACTTCACCACAAGAAACTTAGAAAGTTTCGAGTCAATGAGGCCCTCAAAGAGGGCATCATTGACCAGAGACTGCAGCTCCTCCTGAAAACGGGCCGTAGGGTCACTGGACAATTTACAATATACCTCCTCATCAGTTAGTTGTCGTATAATCTCTGCCTTGTACTTATCGCTGTCCATCACTACCACCGCCCCACCTTTATCGGCGGCCTTGATAGTAATGGTAGTGTTGTTAAAGAGGCCGTCTACTGCCTTTTTCTCATCAGGTGTCAAATTATGTTGGTCACGATTGTTAAACTTCTTTTTAAGATTTCCAAAATCCCTTTCAACCAACTGTATATATGCCTCTACAAAGTGGTTAAGTGGTTTTTGATAGGAGGTTGAAAACTGCTCTTGTTAAACAGGCCCACCCCCTGCAGGGAGAAACCCGTCACAGAATTATCAACCTCATTGTCACCACATTTCTTGTCAGAGAAGAATGAAGTGAGACGACACCTTCTAAAAAAAGAAAATAAATCAATTTCCAAATCAAACCAATCTGGTAAATTGGTTGAACAAAACGACAGTCCCTTCTCCAACACTATTAATTCTAGTTCAGTCAGTACAGTAGATGAGATATTTACCACCAATGTCTTTTCAGTTAGTTGCTGATCCCCCGTTTCTCCTCTATATTCCTCATCTTCATTGCAGTGTTGCGTGTCAACCTCTGGTTCTGTGGTGGTCTTTTTCCTTTTGTGCTTCCTGCCTTCTCTCCGGCTCCTTCTCTCTGGATAGCACTTTCGAAAGGGCCTCTCCCTAAAAAATGCGTTGATGTTGAAGTGCCCGCATTTGAGTCATAAGCTGAATCCGATTCACCTGTAGTAAAGTCAAATTGTTGGCTCCTTTCCATTGTCCGCATGGAGCACCGGCCACCTGACCTAGAGTCAGATGTATCGGTCGAGCTTATTGGTGGGGACGCATACGTGGCAGCGCCTTTGCAGCGCAGCTCATCTATTGGTACGGAGATTTGTTTTGTAAACATCACTGGGTGTGCAATGTGACATAAGTCCGGTGCGCATGCACGGTGGTGCGGCGGTGGGCGTACACTGTCTCCCTCACTATGTTGCGTCATTCGTGATGGCTTTGTGGTGGGTGGAGCTTTGTGGGCCCGCACGCCGGCTCGCAGACATGGAGCACCGGCCACCTGACTCAGAGGCAGATGTATGGATCGAGCTTATTGGAGGGGACGCACATGTGGCGGACCAGCGCCCTTGTAGCGCAGCTCATCTATTGGTACGAAGATTTGTTTTGTAAACATCACTGGTTCATGTGGAGTGATTGGTGGGTCTGAGACATGAGGCATTTTGGGTGCTGTGAGCGATTGGTGAGCGCATGTAAGATGCGTATTGGTGGATTGTACACATGTGTTGGAATGGGTTACTGTTATGATACGGTGGTCTAGGAGCAACATGGAAAGAGCTCTGAAGGAAGTGGTAACTGTACTGACCGCAGTCCCTAAGCTCAACACAACACTAGAAGTAGCCGTGGAATGCTCCTAACTCTCCCTAGGCATCTCGTCACAGCCTAAGAGCTAACTACCCCTAAAGAAAGAAGCAGGAAAGCTATCTTGCCTCAGAGAAAATCCCCAAAGGATAGATTAGCCCCCTACAAATAATGACTGTGAGTGGAGAGGGAAAAGACATACACAGAATGAAACCAGGATGAGATCAGGAGGCCAGTCTAGCTAAATAGATAGGACAGGATGGAATACTGTGCGGTCAGTATAAAACACTACAAAAATCCACGCAGAGTTTACAAAAAAACTCCACACCTGACTAAAGGTGTGGAGGGCAAATCTGCCTCCCAGAGCTTCCAGCAAGACAGAATAAATTCACACTGATAAGCTGGACAAACATAGAAAGCACAGAATGGATAAGTCCACAATCTATGGACAGAAAAGAGCAAGCAAAAACTTAGCTTTGCTGAACTGGTCAGGATAACAGGGAACTCCAAAGAGATGTGAATCCAACAAGGAACCATTTACAAGTGGCACTGGCTGAAGGAAAAGCCAGGCCTAAATAGCCGAGCAGAAGAGACGATAAGTGGAGGCAGCTGAAGACAGCTAACTCCAAGGAGCAGCCATACCACTTGAAACCACAAGAGGGAGCCCAAGAGCAGAACTCACAAAAGTGCCACTTACAACCACCGGAGGGAGCCCAAGAGCAGAATTCACAACAGTACCCCCCCCTTGAGGAGGGGTCACCGAACCCTCACCAGAGCCCCCAGGCCGATCAGGACGAGCCAAATGAAAAGCACGAACCAAATCGGTGGCATGGACATCGGAGGCAACAACCCAAGAATTATCCTCCTGGCCATAACCCTTCCACTTGACAAGATACTGAAGCCTCCGCCTCGAAAAACGAGAATCCAAAATCATCTCAACCTCATATTCCAACTCTCCCTCAACCAACATCGGGGCAGGAGGGTCAACCGAGGGAACAACGGGCACCACATATCTCCGCAACAAAGATCTATGGAAAACATTATGAATGGCAAAAGAGGCTGGAAGAGCCAAATGAAAAGACACCGGATTAATAATTTCAGAAATTTTATAAGGACCAATAAACCGAGGCTTAAACTTAGGAGAAGAAACCTTCATAGGAACATGACGAGAAGACAACCAAACCAAATCCCCCACACGAAGCCGGGGACCAACACACCGACGGCGGTTAGCAAAACGTTGAGCCCTTTCCTGAGACAACGTCAAATTGTCCACCACATGAGTCCAAATCTGCTGCAGCCTGTCCACCACAGAATCAACACCAGGACAATCAGAAGGCTCAACCTGCCCAGAAGAAAAACGAGGATGAAAACCAAAATTACAAAAGAAAGGTGAAACCAAAGTAGCTGAACTAGCCCGATTATTAAGGGCAAACTCGGCCAACGGCAAGAAAGACACCCAATCATCCTGATCAGCAGACACAAAGCATCTCAAATAGGTCTCCAAGGTCTGATTAGTTCGCTCAGTTTGTCCATTAGTCTGAGGATGAAACGCCGAAGAAAAAGACAAATCAATGCCCATCCTAGCACAAAAGGCCCGCCAAAATCTAGAGACAAACTGAGAACCTCTCTCAGACACAATATTCTCCGGAATGCCATGCAAACGAACCACATGCTGAAAAAATAATGGAACCAGATCTGAGGAGGAAGGCAACTTGGGCAAAGGTACCAGATGGACCATTTTAGAGAACCGGTCACAAACAACCCAGATAACAGACATCTTCTGGGAAACAGGAAGATCCGAAATAAAATCCATGGAAATATGCGCCCAGGGCCTCTCAGAGACCGGCAAAGGCAAAAGCAACCCACTAGCGCGGGAACAGCAAGGCTTGGCCCGGGCGCAAGTCCCACAGGACTGCACAAAAGCACGCACATCGCGCAACAAGGAAGGCCACCAAAAGGACCTAGCAACCAAATCTCTGGTACCAAAAATCCCAGGATGACCAGCCAACACTGAACAATGAACCTCAGAAATTACCTTACATGTCCATCTATCAGGAACAAACAGCTTCCCCACTGGACCGCGGTCAGGCCTATCAGCCTGAAATTCCTGAAGCACCCGCCGCAAATCAGGGGAGATAGCAGAAAGAATCACCCCCTCCTTAAGAATGCCAACTGGCTCAAGGACTCCAGGAGAATCAGGCGAAAAACTCCTAGAGAGGGCATCAGCCTTAACATTCTTAGATCCCGGAAGATACGAGACCACAAAATCAAAACGGGAGAAAAACAGGGACCATCGAGCCTGTCTAGGATTCAGCCGCTTGGCCGACTCGAGGTAAATCAGATTCTTATGATCGGTCAGGACCACAACACGGTGTTTAGCTCCCTCAAGCCAATGTCGCCACTCCTCAAACGCCCACTTTATAGCCAACAACTCCCGATTGCCGACATCATAATTGCGTTCCGCAGGCGAAAACTTTCTGGAAAAAAAAGCACACGGTTTCATCAAAGAACCATCAGACTCCCTCTGAGACAAAACGGCCCCTGCCCCAATCTCAGAAGCGTCGACCTCAACCTGAAAAGGAAGAGAAACATCCGGCTGACGCAACACAGGGGCAGAAGTAAATCGGCGTTTAAGCTCCTGAAAGGCCTCAACAGCCTCAGAGGACCAATTTGTCACATCAGCGCCTTTCTTCGTCAAATCAGTAAGGGGCTTAACCACACTGGAAAAGTTGGCAATGAAACGGCGATAGAAATTAGCAAAGCCCAAAAATTTTTGAAGACCCTTCACAGATGTGGGTTGGATCCAGTCATGAATAGCTTGGACCTTAACAGGATCCATTTCTATAGACGAGGGAGAAAAAAACCCCCAAAAAAGAGACCTTCTGAACTCCGAATAGGCACTTAGACCCCTTCACAAATAAAGCATTATCACGAAGGATCTGGAACACCATCCTGACCTGCTTCACATGAGACTCCCAATCATCGGAAAAAATCAAAATATCATCCAAATATACGACCATGAATTTATCAAGATAATTGCGGAAAATATCATGCATGAAAGACTGGAACACAGATGGAGCATTAGAGAGCCCAAATGGCATCACAAGGTATTCAAAATGGCCTTCAGGCGTATTAAATGCAGTTTTCCATTCGTCACCCTGTTTAATACGAACAAGATTATATGCCCCTCGGAGGTCAATCTTAGTAAACCAACTAGCCCCCTTAATCTGAGCAAACAAATCAGTAAGCAAAGGCAAGGGGTATTGGAATTTGACCTTGATCTTATTAAGAAGACGATAATCAATACAGGGTCTCAAGGAGCCATCCTTCTTAGCAACAAAATAGAAACCCGCTCCCAATGGTGACGAAAAGGGCCGAATATGCCCCTTCTCCAAAGACTCCTTAACATAACTCCGCATGGCGGCATGCTCTGGCACAGACAGATTGAAAAGTCGGCCCTTAGGAAACTTGCAACCAGGAATCAAGTTAATAGCACAATCACAGTCCCTGTGCGGAGGAAGGGAACTGGACTTGGGCTCATCAAATACATCCTGGAAATCCGACAAAAACTCAGGGACCTCAGAAGAGGGGGAAGAGGAAATTGACATCAAAGGAACGTCACTATGTACTCCTCGACAACCCCAACTAGTCACCGACATAGTTTTCCAATCCAGCACCGGATTATGTTCCTGTAACCATGGAAATCCCAGTACAACAACATCATGCAGGTTATGCAACACCAGAAAACGGCAATCTTCCTGATGTGCAGGAGCCATGTACATAGTCAACTGTGTCCAGTACTGAGGTTTATCCTTGGCCAAGGGTGTAGCATCAATACCCCTCAAAGGAATAGGGCTCTGCAAAGGCTGCAAGGAAAAACCACAGCGCCTGGCGAATTCTAAGTCCATTAAGTTCAGGGCAGCGCCTGAATCCACAAATGCCATGACAGAAAAGGACAACAATGAGCAAATCAGGGTCACGGATAAGAGAAATTTAGGCTGTATAGTACTAATGGTAACAGACCTAGCGACTCTCTTAGTACGCTTAGGGCAATCAGAGATAACATGAGCCGAATCACCACAGTAAAAACACAGCCTATTCTGACGCCTGAATTCCTGCCGTTCTATTCTAGTCAAAATCCTATCACATCGCATAGGTTCAGGACTTTGCTCAGAGGATACTGCCATATGGTGCACAGCTTTGCGCTCGCGCAGATGCCGATCAATCTGAATGGCTAGAGACATAGATTCGCTCAAACCGGCAGGCGTAGGAAAGCCCTCCATAACATCTTTAAGGGTTTCAGAAAGACCTTTTCTGAAAATAGCAGCCAGAGCCTCTTCTTTCCATTTAGTGAGCACAGACCATTTTCTAAATTTCTGGCAGTATAACTCTGCCGCTTCCTGACCTTGACACAAGGCCAACAGGGCTTTTTCTACATGATCCACAGAATTAGGTTCGTCATACAATAATCCGAGCGCTTGAAAAAATGCATCTACATTCAATAATGCCAGATCCCCTGTTTCAAGAGAAAAAGCCCAGTCTTGAGGGTCACCACGCAGCAAGGATATGATGATTTTTACTTGCTGAATGGGATCACCAGAAGAACGGGGTTTCAAAGCAAAAAACAATTTGCAGTTATTTTTAAAATTCAAAAACTTGGATCTGTCCCCAAAAAACAAATCAGGAGTAGGAATTCTAGGCTCTAAAGCCGGAGTCTGGACAACATAGTCCTGGATACTCTGTACTCTTGCAGCAAGTTGATCCACACGAGAAAACAAACCCTGAACATCCATGCCAAAGCATATATCCTGAACCACCCAGATATCAAGAGGAAAAAAAAGACAAGCCAGAGCACAGAAAAAAAAATGGTTCAGAACTTTCTTTTCCTTCTTTTGAGATGCATTTAATTCATTTTTGGCCACTTGTACTGTTATGATACGGTGGTCTAGGAGCAACATGGAACGAGCTCTGAAGGAAGTGGTAACTGTACTGACCGCAGTCCCTAAGCTCAACACAACACTAGAAGTAGCCGTGGAATGCTCCTAACTCTCCCTAGGCATCTCGTCACAGCCTAAGAGCTAACTACCCCTAAAGAAAGAAGCAGGAAAGCTATCTTGCCTCAGAGAAAATCCCCAAAGGATAGATTAGCCCCCCACAAATAATGACTGTGAGTGGAGAGGGAAAAGACATACACAGAATGAAACCAGGATGAGCACAGGAGGCCAGTCTAGCTAAATAGATAGGACAGGATGGAATACTGTGCGGTCAGTATAAAACACTACAAAAATCCACGCAGAGTTTACAAAAAAATCTCTACACCTGACTAAAGGTGTGGAGGGCAAATCTGCCTCCCAGAGCTTCCAGCAAGACAGAATAAATTCACACTGATAAGCTGGACAAACATAGAAAGCACAGAATGGATAAGTCCACAATCTATGGACAGAAAAGAGCAAGCAAAAACTTAGCTTTGCTGAACTGGTCAGGATAACAGGGAACTCCAAAGAGATGTGAATCCAACAAGGAACCATTTACAAGTGGCACTGGCTGAAGGAAAAGCCAGGCCTAAATAGCCGAGCAGAAGAG
This sequence comes from Ranitomeya imitator, assembly GCF_032444005.1. Lineage (NCBI taxonomy): Eukaryota > Metazoa > Chordata > Amphibia > Anura > Dendrobatidae > Ranitomeya > Ranitomeya imitator. The sequence continues at coordinate 337,982,462 of NC_091286.1, forward strand.
ACGATAAGTGGAGGCAGCTGAAGACAGCTAACTCCAAGGAGCAGCCATACCACTTGAAACCACAAGAGGGAGCCCAAGAGCAGAACTCACAAAAGTGCCACTTACAACCACCGGAGGGAGCCCAAGAGCGGAATTCACAACAGGTTACTAAACCAGATCTGATAGGCAGGGTAGTAATTTGCTGGATGTAACATACCCAGCTATTGGTGCCTTGTTGCTATGGATACATGGATAGGATCTTAGGTAGTTTGTTTGGGGAAATTTTATGCTTTATAGTGTCATCTGTGAAGTGATTTTTTTGTTTTTGCCTCGATAGTTGTTATGTATATTAGATGTATTATGTGAATATATATCGTTGTGTTGTTTTAAAAGATATTTACTATGTAGGTGGTTACTTTATGGGGATTGGTGGATGGTAATCCACTTCCTATAAAAACCCACCATTACCAATGTATTTTATGCTTGATAAAGACCCATGTGGGTTGAAACGTTGCACTTTGGCAAATAAAGGAATCCGTTTTTGAACACTTTCACCTGGATTTGATGCTGTCCTTCATTGTTCACTTGGTATATTCCCTGAATGGTGTCTAAGCTGGAACCTGCCTGTCAGTGGGGGTTGGCGCCCTAGGGGAAGCGTTGTGGTGCCCCCCTCAATGATGGCTGGCCCTGGGGTCCCTAGATTGACCCTAGTAATCCCAATGGGTCCTTCTACCCACACAATTATGTACTAAATGTAATGTAATAGTCAATAGGGGTACCTTTAGTACATGATTGTGTGGGTAGAGGGACCCATTGGGATTACTAGGATCAATCTAGGGACCCCAGGGCCAGCCATCGTTGAACGGGGGCGCCAATATGCTTCCCCTAGGGCACCAACCCCCACTGACAGGCAGGTTCCAGCTTAGACACCATTCAGGGAATGTCTTTTCCCAACACTAGTTTTTTGACGGTGTGTTTTTCGTTTGTGTTTTGATGCAGCCACAGGTTGGTGGCATTTTATATGATTACTCACATTGCAATACTTATAAAAATCCTTTCTGACTTGTGGCGTGGCACGGTCCCAATCATCCAACAGCGATCTGGCCACTTCATCCCATAGCCACCGAATGACCACAGTGTCCGAGTGCCTCTGATCCCGGTTGTCCCACAACAAAACTCGCTCCTGCACCAATGTTATTAGGAGGTCGTTGTCAATGGTGACTTCACAATGTGGAACCTAGAAATCAAAGGAACACATTAATATAGTTGTAAAGATAAAACAAAAGAAAAACAGTCAAGAATACTTACCCTCCGTCTTTCCACCTGAACTTGGGCCTGAGTCTGCTCCTGCTCTACCGGACTGGAACTGTTCTGTGAAGAAAATACATGATTTTGCCACATGTCATATTGACAGTCAATACTTACCAATCAGTAGCAAATGTACTTACTTCATCAGTCTCCTGTCTGCTCTGGGAGGTATGCTCTTCACTGGAGGACATCTTTGATGAGGGATGCTGCAAGAGAGACAGAAGTGAGTACAGACTGCAGTGAGAGAAACAGACAGACATTTTCATAGCTTCTATACTCACATCCTGAGTAAAATCCAGAGTCTTGAGATCAGCAAAACAGTCTTTAGAGTAGCAAAGCAGTAACATTTGCTTCCACAGTCTTGAGAGTAATGGACTATCTGTCTCAACACCCCCTTTTATACATCAGTGATTTTTCAGGTGGTAACATAGCTTTCTAGACATGATTAGTGTGCAGTATGCATGCGTATCGAACGCAAGTGTACGCATGTCCTTGCATACCAATGCGTTCCAAAAGACAGTAATGCGTTTTTTTTTGTACGCACTTGTCACTGGGGTCCTTCTCCGGTACCACACAATCAACAGAGCTAGAGTATAGTAAACAATTACAAGACCTTTATTTAGGCAAAAATATGAAAGGTCCATAAACGATCCACCACACAAAGGATAAGATAGTCCAGAACACGAATACTGTTCAGTAACAGGATAAAAGTCGAACAATCCTACAGACAGAGGATAGCATAGTCCATATACTCTTCTTTCTCTCTGAGATGCTCTGAATCCATCATCATTCCACACAGGACTGACTGTGTCTCACCCCCCTGATATTTACAAATCCCTCTCCTCATTGACAGGTTAGGGGGATGGGTCGCAGGAATTTCATTGTTTCAACAAGCTACTTCAATATGTCATTAGCATATTAGCAAACAACATTATTCACTGACCCTGTGCAGAGATAACAGTACAGTACTGGGGGGGGGGGGATATCAGATGGCAAATAACAACTCATCCTACAAGAGAACACCATGATAATCAGTAAAATATAAATTTACACAAAATGATACCTACACAACATATCACACCATCACAACCTCTCCCCCTCATAATAAGTGAGCACGGTATGAGGTCTACACAGACCTCTGGCCTGCTCACTTTAGCCCACATTGCTCAATAGTTTATAGTTCCTTGTACAGTGGCAGGGGTAGCAATAATCATGAGCACTTGTCCATATATTCCCGAGTCCTGGCTTTATGGTCATACCAGGCTTTATGACTGGACTGGGCCGTTCGCTGATATTCATTAGCCATGGCAGCCAGCTGGGCGAGACAGTCTCTGAACTATAGAACGTAGGGAATGATGGGCGTTCCGTTATCTGCGATATCTCCCTCCAATTGTTCTTTCAAAAGAGTGAGAGGTCCACGGACCTTCTGCTCCCACAAAATGATTTTGTAACTCCGCAATGTCATTTCCAAGGAGGATATCTGCAGGAATTCCTCCCATAACTCCAATCCAACAGTTTCTCTCCAAAACCATAATCCAAACATACCAAAGCTTGCTGTAAATATTTGGGGGCACACCCTCCAAGGACAATGGGAATTCCCGGGCCCTGGTGAATTGCCTCGGATCGAGCCACACGGGGGTCAGCGATAGTCAGGAATGCCCCCGTGTCTCTAAATCCCGACACTTTGTATCCATCAATTAAGACATCCTGCAGGTGGCAATGCTGTTGCTCTGAATTTCTGATGGACAAAGGCCGGAGTCCGTACACTCCAGGAGGGGTATCTATGGTGCCATGGTCGGTGGTCCACTCTGGTGGGGGTGGTGGTAGCTCTTCCTCAGGTGGGGTGGAGTTCACAAGATGTACTGGATGAGGTGGGGCTGCGTGGGGCTCCCTCCGAATCCTTGAGAGACAGCCAGAATGCTAATGTCCAGGTTGCCCACACCCATAACATCTCCTCTCTGTGATACCCCCAGGTCGTGGTCGGAACTGTTGGGGCCCAGGATGGTGAGGCGTGATTGTTATCGGTTTGCGACTAGGTGGAAGGACAGATATAATCGGAGGGGAACGGGGTGCAGGAGAAGGCCGTGGTTCATTGTCCAGAAGCCTCCTCCATTGTGGTCTGATAGTAAGGGCTTCATCGGCCAGAGCTGCAGCTCTATCCACGGTGCACGGCGTGTGCTCCCGGACACATTCCCGTACCTCTGCGGGGCACTTGGCAAGAAACTGTTCTATAAGGAACGCCTGTATAACATCTTCCACAGTAAAGGCGTTTTCTGCTTCCAGCCATCTCCGACATGCCTGGGACATCTTATGTGCAGACATCCTAAACGATCTCCCCGTAGTGCATGGGAAGTCTTGGAACTTGGCCCTATATGAGTCTGGGGTGATAGCATGGTAATCCAGGATAGTCCGCTTTACAATGTTATAATCCCGATTCCGCTGTGAGTCAAAGGTTCAGTAAGCCTCCGCCAGGCTACCGTTCAGGAGTTCCACTAACAAACGCATCCAGCCAGAGTGGGGCACCTCCATCACAGCACACTGCTGCTCAAAGTCCTTGAAGAACCCCTCCACATCTCCGGAAGCCTCATCAAATGACTTAAACTCTGTTCGGGTGATCTGTACAGGCTCCTGGATCGTTGGGTTTACATTCCACATTGCGTTACTCCCTCTTTCAAGCTCCATTGCTTTTTGTCTCTGCTGTGCCCGGCGGGTAGCCTCCTCCTTGTACTCCTGAGAGACACTTGGGCCCAGAATCGCCATCTCTTCTTTGTACCACACCACCCACTGGCTTTTTGGGGTGGGGGTCCTCGTCTCCAGTGCTCGTCCTTCAGACATATGGGAGGAGGCGGCCGGCTGGCACATACCAGTAGGTCAATTAAGGCCTCTTTAGTTAGTCCCTGGTAGTTCAGGCCCAGGTCTCTGGCTCTCTTCTGTAAACTGGATACAGTCCAATTTCTGTACTCACTCTGTGGGTGGTTCTCCATTAGGTTATGCTCTGTTGATCCCACTGCTTTCTACCAGTTGTCACGGGGGTCCTTCTCCGGTACCACACAATCAACAGAGCTAGAGTATAGCAAACAATTCCTCCAAGACCTTTATTTAGGCAAAAATACGAAAGGTCCATATACGATCCACCACACAAAGGATAAGATACTCCAGAACACGAATGCAGTTCAGTAACAGGATAAAAGTCCAACAATCCTACAGACAGAGGATAGCATAGTCCATATACTCTTCTTTCTCTCTGAGATGCTCTGAATCCATCATCATTCCACACAGGACTGACTGTGTCTCACCCCCCTGATATTTACAAATCCCTCTCCTCATTGACAGGTTAGGGGGATGGGTCGCAGGGGCTCATTGTTTCAACAAGCTAGTTCCATACGTCATTAGCATATTAGCAAACAACATTATTCACTGACCCTGTGGAGAGATAACAGTACAGTACTGGGGGGGGGAGAGGGGAATAAAAGATGGCAAATAACAACTCATCCTACAAGAGAACACCATGATAATCAGTAAAATACAAATATACACAAAATGATACCCACATAACATATCACACCATCACAGCACTCATCCGCAAGCATCCGCATGTGGACTGTTGCGCAATATTTGACGACTCAAAAAATGCAACATGTTGCGTTCGCCGGACCCCGCCTCAGACCGCGAAACAATGCATGATTACGCATCCACAAGCGAACGAATGCAAACGCATGTCCCTGCATACACCATGTTAAATATATGTACACCTGATGCATGCGGATCTATGCGGATCAAACGCTGCGCGCAGAGACGCAAATGTAAGCCAGCCTAAGAAAGCAGGTTTTCGCTGCAGAAAAAAACACAGCAAAAATGCTGCATATGAACATATGAACATAGACAAGCACAAGATGGAAGAGCGAGAGAAGAGTAAGGCTACGTTCACACTAGCGTTATGCTAGTGTGCGTCGGGTTAGCGTCGGGCGACGCAGCGGCGACGCATGCGTCATGCGCCCCTATATTTAACATGGGGGACGCATGCGTTTTTGTTTGTTGCGTTGTGCGATGCATGCGTCTTTTTTGCCGCAAACGTCGGACCAAGAAAACGCAACAAGTTGCATTCTTCTTGCGTCTGATTTTCGGCAAAAAACGACGCATGCGTCGCAAAACGCAGCGTTTTTGCGTGCGTTTTGCCGCGTTTTTGCGTGCGTTGTGCGTTGCGTCGCCGATGCAGCGGCGCACAACGCTAGTGTGAACGTAGCCTTAGGAAGACTAAAGATTGTATGGTGCCTAATAGAGATGAGCGGATCTGACAGAATTCAAGTTCGCCAAATTCTGCAGATTTTTCCGGAATATTTAATGTGAATTGAATGTTTCTTGTTATACTCTCGGGTCTCTCCAGGCTCCAGAGCATAATAAATGTAGGAAGTAACGCCTTAAAACGAATACCGTACAACACAATTGCACTGCCTTCCCTGCATCCCGCTTTCTAGTCCTTTGCGCCTCTTCGTTTTCCATTCAGCTGTTATGCCCGTGATTTCCAATTTCTTTATTTCAGGATTTAGGCCTTGGAGGTCACAATCCCCAATCATTTCCGTATAGTGTGGAGGGCCAGACGTCAGGATGCAGGGATGGCAGGATAGGAGTGAGGTATTATATTATTTTTTTTCTTTAATTCTTTTCAAAGTCCTCTATAGTAGTCCTCCATTTTGATGAATTTGTGTGACGCAAATTGCAAAGACATCTATATTCTGGAGAATAGGGATTTCTGTAAAATTTTAGTAGAATTCAATTCTATTTTGTATAAATTCACTCAAATCCATTGCTCACTTGGATGAGATATACAATTCTTTTGCTATTACGGTAAACTATGATGAAGAGATAGTTGAAGACAAATGAGGAGCAGCATAGCGGAACACTCCTTTATGGATGGGTGCAGTGCTTCCACAAGGTCAACACCAAACCTCTGATTCCATGAGATAGTAAAATGGAAGAAAGCAGCACTCCAGTGAATAATGAAAACCAAGTGACTGACTCTCCCATATGTCAGATATGACAAAGTCACTGGTAAAATGCTGGAGGGGAGATATGTTTCACTGCGCTTAATGGCATCAGTGATGTGAAACCCAGACATTTTCCTCCAGCACACTAAGTGCTGTGAGGGGTTAACAGCTAATTTACATAACGGCCTGGGTTTTTGTGGACCACCATAGAGTGGGTGGGAGGTTGTCCATCTTATCTCCACCCCAGGGAGTGGTCTGGGGCTTAAATAGCTGGACTCCAGAGGCAGTCTTTGTTCAGTAGGACTGGAAAGAGGATCTCCAGTGGTTTGTATGCTGAGGAGGAAATACTGAACCTGTACTATCCCTGTGCTGCTGCATCACATTGCGCGGACTGGCCGGCAGCTCTTCTGACCCGAGCATGACAGCTGCATAGAAATACATGAAGCTATCACAGTTGGGTCATAAGAGTTGGAGCTAGTCCTTGCACTGCATTCCGTTGTTGGTCCAATTTACACAACCATCTGACTGCGCCATTAGATGACAACTCAGTCTTGTGTTGTAATGAATATATGTAACGTGAAAAATCGGCCCTAAAAGAGAATAGAGTTAGATGTGTTTGCATTAAAGGAGGATTGGAAGTTGTACATGTGCCATCTGGTATTATGTTGGCTTTGTTGATGTGGAATATCTATGTGATGCCTACTTTGTACTGTACACTTGGCAGACTTCCTTCAGTAGTGCTAGTTATCTTTAGAATGCTTTTTCTGGCACAGACAATGACTCCTACAGGCATTTGATTACATTCCTGAATCCCTTCAGTCTTATCTACAAAACTTGAGTGATAACTCTGCTTTCCGGCCGCTGTGCTCACAGTGAGTGCAGGAAAGCACAGCGCCGGGGACAGACAGCGGAAGGTAAGTACAAGTATGAAGCGTTTGTTTTTTTTACTTTTAGGATGGTAACCAGGGTAAACATCGGGCTACTAAGCGCGGCCCTGTGCTTAGTAACCCGATGTTTACCCTGGTTACCAGCGAAGACATCGCTGAATCGGTGTCACACACGCCGATTCAGCGATGTCAGCGGGAGATCCAGCGACCAAATAAAGTTCTGGCCTTCTAGCCCCGACCAACGACATCACAGCAGGATTCTGATTGCTGCTGCCTGTCAAACTGAACGATATCGCTAGCCAGGACGCTGCAACGTCACGGATCGCTAGCGATATCGTTTAGTGTGAAGGTACCTTAAGAGTAAGCCCAGCCCATACAGGACCAATGAGGAAGACTACAGTAGTGACAGCAGAAATAGCAGTGACAGTCAGTGAAGAAGCAGGAGCTTTGTTGTGGTCACAGGAGTAAAAAGACAGGCAGGGCAGTATTAGTTTGTGAGCTGATTCCCTCATTTCCAGGACAAAACGGATGAGGGAATCCCAACTGTGGTAGAGCTAAACAGGGAGGACGCTGAGGAGCCGTATGATACGGTACGACACGGAAACATGCTTAGTGACAAAGGGAATAGTACAGGGAAAGATAAAGACGTGTGCCACTTGAAACGTGATGTCAATGCTGAAACAGAACTCGATGTGCTGTGTCCTGAAGTCAGTAAAGTTGTTCAGTTGAAAGTTGCAATGGACTGTGTCTCAATTCATGCGAAACCGATTACATAGCATTTCTTGCAACAGAGAAGAGACACTGATGGTGCTGAACCTGGAGTCACAGGTTTGATGAGTAATGGACACTGTATACATGTGATGGGAGACCAGGGCACCGATATACAGCAATCCTCGGCTATGACTACGGCCCTGCCACTCTCTCACAAATACATCATATACTATGGTCGGCTGAGGTAACTTATATCTCTCCTAACCTACACAGACACATGCATACTTGATTTTATGGGGAGAGGGGAATAAGCCACTGTCCGTCTCCTCTGGCCGCGATTTTCTCCCACAGGAACAAAGTCATGAGGTATTGTAAAACAACATGCTTTCACACTGACATGTGAACATCCACATCGACTATAATGGATATGAGTTCTCCTCATGAAACTCATGGTTGAAACTCCAGTTAGTACAAAGTATTACAAAAACCAAAAAATAGGGCCCGGGTACCTTAGTATTAAATTAATGCACAGGTGCACAAATACGCTATGTGTCCAATTTACTAACATACGGTACACATACATGGTGCATCAGCTTGCTGCGATTAATCAAAATAAAAAACTACAATATTGCTGTAAATGTTAAACATGTAAGGTGTGCTGACGCATTATGCATGTATAAGTATGTCTATATAGTTTCAAACATGTTTCCCAGATCCCAATTGCTTTCTATGGTTGAGATTAAACAGCAAAATCTGGTGAGAACTGGACATGAGAAGCAGCTGTGGACCTGAGATCCAAAAAGTATTGTCCAGCATGGCTGTATATCTCTCAAAGGTGAAGATATCAATTTGCTCTGATCCCGAGATGTTGGGTATGCAGAGGAAGCCTGTGGAATGTTGCACATGAAGATGATGATTGTGAGCTCTCACAGGCAGGGTCCTCTCTCCTCCTGTACCAGTCGTGACTTGTATTGTTTAAGATTACTGTACTTGTTTTTATTATGTATACCCCTCCTCATATATAAAGGGCCATGGAATAAATGGCGCTATAAAAAATAAATAATAATAATGATGAGATTTATGCCATATTGCTGTCATGCTTAGTGGAGGATAAGTATGTGCACAACAATGGAGAGAGGGAGCCCAAACACTAGGGATGTGGGGAGTGGAGACCCCTAGGCAGCTCTAAAATCATCCTGTCTGCCCTAACCGTCCCTATATAGGTTCTGCACCTATCGCTGGGAAGGAACCTAATCCCTTCCTGACACTAGCGCTATGGAGCGCCCCCAGACACAGGGCCACGAGTTCTCGGTACAGGGCCTCTCTGGTTCGGTTCTGAGGCTGTCACGGTGGCTAAACCCGGTCCGTGACCCTGCTAAGGGGCGTCCAGTAAAGGGATTTGTACAGTCTGTCAAGGGTTCGTGACGCCACTTGTGGTGTTCGGTCAGGGTGACCGACGCTGCTGTGGGGTCCACTGGGGTGATGGAATGGCAGCTGGATGGTATACTTTCCCACAGGTGAAGTATGTCCCCAGGGCTTCCCAGTAAGGTGGATGGTGATGGTGTAAGGCGCAGTCAATAACGAGGACACAAGGTTGCAGTCTCTTTACCTCTTTACTGAAGGCTTCAGGATCCTCAATCCAGAGTACGTTCAACAGGGCTCTCTGAGACCGGCCGGTCCGATGGGCACATCCAGAGTTTCCCTCGCAGATGGATATCGTTGCCTACCAATAGCGCCTGTGTGTTGTAGTCCTACCCTGCTGAGCATTCGGAATAGTCCTCACAACTGCTGTTCTCGTTCGTTCGTTCTCTACAGCTCTCTCTCTCTCTCGTTCTTTGGTTCCAGATGTTACTAGTTTCTAACGTCCCCCAGGTATGTTATGGCTAGGACGTCACCCGTTTGACGGGAAGGCTTGGAGGTCTTCCGGGACCCTAGTTACGCCCCTCTCCCAATGTTGCCCCCTATGTCTTCGTAGGTGTGAAAGGTAGACAGCCAACCTATAATCAACTGTCCAGCGGAATTTGAAGTAAGGCCTGAAGTCAGTTACTCCTACGGTGATCCGGCCACCGACTACGCGCCTCAGTAAGATGTTGCCTTCCTCTCTCGGCACGACTCTTACTGGCTCTCCTTTGTGCTGATCTCGTTTACACTGTTCCACAATATCCTTCCCCTCGTTTCTCTCTCCTGGACACCGCCGCAGGGTGTGCAGGCGTGGTTCCGTTACGTTCTGTTCTGTCGCTAGGCACCTGCCAGGTTCCCACGCCTGACAGGGACCCCCCTGTGCCTTCTCCCTGCAACATCCCCTGCCACGGGATGTTGCCTGGTTCCAACCCAGTCAGCTTCTGACTAACTTCCTCCCCAACCTCAAGTTTTACCAATGTGCGGAGTGGCCCAATAAATAAAGCCTTTTGCTCCCCCTAGTGGCCGGAGTGTGAAGTGTAATGTGTTCTAGTGATACCTGGTCAGGAGAACTCCTTAGTGCCATCAGACGTACCGCTGCTCCCCTTAGTGGCAGAGGGCTATACTGCAACGACCAGGTCTCTGAGGCGCTGCACTCCCCCCCCCCCCACCCGGTTAAATCCAGTACTCCTGGACTGGGAAGAAGAACAACAATATAATGCAGTGAAAGACATACAAAATTTTTGAATGTTAAGAACAAGTAAATAGAAAAGGTGCTTCCCTTTATGGGAGGTAAGGACACTTGAACGTTACAAACAAAAATAACAGTTAAATATTTTTAAATAACATTATGACTATAAATAACTCTCAGTACCCAGCCGGGTATTCTACTAAGTACAAACTTTGGTTTAACCTTTCCTTTAAGGGCGTATAGGCTGAACCCACTAAAGGCCTACTATCAAGTACTACAACAACTCAACTTTATTTTCCGTTCTCACTTCACCAATGCAGGACTGCCTAGCTCCTTGGCTGGGCCTTCTGTCATTGTGCCGACCATCTTTCTACAGTTCTCAGGAGGACTCTCTCTCTAAACCCTACGGGTTCACTTCAAGCTTTCCTGTCCTCAATCTTTGTCAACATTATCAAACTATCTAAATTCTTCAACATTATTAACGTTTCAACCTTTATCAAAGTAATCAACCTTTATCAAAGTAATCATCAAACATTCCCTTTAAGAGGGACCCAAGTCTCTGGTGCAGATTCTCTTTCAGCAAGCAAGTTCACAGCAAGCAAGTCCTTCTGCATCATGTCTTCGCAAAGTCTTCTTTGGCTTATAAAACCAGTAGGGAACACCTTTAAGAAGGTGCAACTATTTACAAAGCAGTTCTGAATCATTCACCGTCCATGATCCGGCAGTCTTTAAACAATGATAACTTGTGCAAACGTAGAAAAGAAATAGAAAACATTAGGGATCCCGGGTAAACAAAGGGATCCCTAGGAGTTAACCCTGGACGGGTTTAAAGTAGCAGCAACAGCAGGAAACAGTTAACTATTTACATATTCGGATCTTCGAGGTTTAGTGCTGTAACTCAGGGGGTAGCCCAGCTGGATACTGGCGGCTACCAGGTGCCACATAAGGGGCTCCCTCACTCCAGACGGGGGCCTTATGGCTTTGCATATCTCTTTTCTCATCCGATGCAGTATCAATGTCACTAATCGGTTCTTCAGGTATAATCTGGGTTCGAGTGTCAATTTTGGTAGTAGATTCAGTAGCGGCAATAATGCCCACTGTGGTAGTAGTATCAGGATTCGTCAGTTCAGAGTTAATCTTAGTCATGGCAGCAGGTGGCGCTGCTGCGAAGCTTATCAGTAGGTCTTCTGTCACTGGGGCAGGGTCGTTCTTCATACCTGCTTCAGATGCGGTCCCTCCGGTGCCGGCCTGCTCCGTCTCCGCTGGGATCTGGAACGTTGACTGCGGGGCCTTGCGCTGTAGCGTCGTCATTTCTGTTTGCAGTATCTCGCTTTTCAGCACGGCCTTGCTTTCTGGCTTCGGAGCTCTGGAACTTCTTTCTTGCTCCGGACCAGACGAGGCTGCCGACAGGCGTCTGGTGAGGCCCCCGGTGACGATCTCCTTCCACCCGGCCTCAGTGCTCAGCTGCGTCCGCCGGAGTCGATCGCTGATCTCGTCCACTTCAGCCTGCAGGAAGTCGGGGCCAACAGGTGACGCCTGGCCGCGGTATCTCTCTGGGTAGCTGGGGGAGTCCTCGGCTCCGACCCCACGCTCCGGTCCCGGGCGGCTTGTCATGGCGTCCTTCACGTGACTCACTTCTTCTCCCTCCTTGTCCTTTTCGCGCTCTCTTCTTCGTGGGCGGTTTCGTTTTCTTTGTCTCCGCCCTCCACTGAGGATCAGGAGGCGGATCTCGGCCGCTGACGGACACGTCCTCAAGGTACAGAAATATTTAGACTGGGCGGCCATTGTCGTTCGCGCTCTTCAGCTTGTCCACGCCCACTTCCACGCCCTTCTTCTTCTCCTGCGCTCCTCGTGGCGCGGCAATGGCGCCGGTTTTGGCGGGAATCATGCGACAATCAGCAATACACAGTCCTTGCAATAAATCACAGTCCAACACGTTTCAATCACAGTTCCAAGGCACACATGACCTGCTTCTCAGGCTTAAGTACGATCCTGTTTGTGACGCCAAGTTGGAGCGCCCCCAGACACAGGGCCACGAGTTCTCGGTACCGGGCCTCTCTGGTTCGGTTCTGAGGCTGTCACGGTGGCTAGACCCGGTCCGTGACCCTGCTAAGGGGCGTCCAGTAAAGGGATTTGTACAGTCTGTCAAGGGTTCGTGACGCCACCTGTGTTGTTCCGTCAGGGTGACCGATGCTGCTGTGGGGTCCACTGGGGTGATGGAATGGCAGCTGGATGGTATACCTTCCCACAGGTGAAGTATGTCCCCAGGGCTTCCCAGTAAGGTGGATGGTGATGGTGTAAGGCGCAGTCAATAATGAGGACACAAGGTTGCAGTCTCTTTACCTCTTTACTGAAGGCTTCAGGATCCTCAATCCAGGGTACGTTCAACAGGGCTCTCTGAGACCGGCCGGTCCGATGGGCACATCCAGAGTTTCCCTCGCAGATGGAAATCGTTGCCTACCAATAGCGCCTGTGTGTTGTAGTCCTACCCTGCTGAGCATTCGGAATAGTCCTCACAACTGCTGTTCTGGTTCGTTCGTTCTCTACAGCTCTCTCTCTCTCTCGTTCTTTGGTTCCAGATGTTACTAGTTTCTAACGTCCCCCAGGTATGTTATGGCTAGGACGCCACCCGTTTGACGGGAAGGCTTGGAGGTCTTCCGGGACCCTAGAGACGCCCCTCTCCCAATGTTGCCCCTATGTCTTCGTAGGTGTGAAAGGTAGACAGCCAACCTATAATCAACTGTCCAGCGGAATTTGAAGTAAGGCCTGAAGTCAGTTACTCCTACGGTGATCCGGCCACCGACTACGTGCCTCAGTAAGATGTTGCCTTCCTCTCTCGGCACGACTCTTACTGGCTCTCCTTTGTGCTGATCTCGTTTACACTGTTCCACAATATCCTTCCCCTCGTTTCTCTCTCCTGGACACCGCCGCAGGGTGTGCAGGCGCGGTTCCGTTATGTTCTGTTCTGCCGCTAGGCACCTGCCAGGTTCCCACGCCTGACAGGGACCCCCGTGTGCCTTCTCCCTGCAACACCCCCTGCCACGGGATGTTGCCTGGTTCCAACCCAGTCAGCTTCTGACTAACTTCCTCCCCAGCCCCTAGTTTTACCAGTGTGAGGAGTGGCCCAATAAATAAAGCCTTTTGCTCCCCCTAGTGACCGGAGTGTGAAGTGTAATGTGTTCTAGTGATACCTGGTCAGGAGAACTCCTTAGCGCCATCAGACGTACCGCTTCTCCTCTTAGTGGCAGAGGGCTATACTGCAACGACCAGGTCTCTGGGGCGCTGCACTCCCCCCCCGGTTAAATTCAGTACTCCTGGACTGGGAAGAAGAACAACAATATAATGCAGTGAAAGACATACAAAATTTTTGAATGCTAAGAACAAGTAAATAGAAAAGGTGCTTCCCTTTATGGGAGGTAAGGACACTTGAACGTTACAAACAAAAATAACAGTTAAACATTTTTAAATAACATTATGACTATAAATAACTCTCAGTACCCAGCCGGGTATTCTACTAAGTACAAACTTTGGTTTAACCTTTCTTTAAGGGCGTACAGGCTGAACCCACTAAAGGCCTACTATCAAGTACTACAACAACTCAACTTTATTTTCTGTTCTCACTTCACCAATGCAGGACCGCCTAGCTCCTTGGCTGGGCCTACTGTCATTGTGCCGACCATCTTTCCACAGTTCTCAGGAGGACTCTCTCTCTAACCCCTACGGGTTCACTTCAAGCTTTCCTGTCCTCAATCTTTGTCAACATTATCAAACTATCTAAATTCTTCAACATTATTAACGTTTCAACCTTTATCAAAGTAATCAACCTTTATCAAAGTAATCATCAAACATTCCCTTTAAGAGGGACCCAAGTCTCTGGTGCAGATTCTCTTTCAGCAAGCAAGTTCACAGCAAGCAAGTCCTTCTGCATCATGTCTTCGCAAAGTCTTCTTTGGCTTATAAAACCAGTAGGGAGCACCTTTAAGAAGGTGCAACTATTTACAAAGCAGTTCTGAATCATTCACCGTCCATGATCCGGCAGTCTTTAAACAATGATAACTTGTGCAAATGTAGAAAAGAAATAGAAAACATTAGGGATCCCGGGTAAACAAAGGGATCCCTAGGAGTTAACCCTGGACGGGTTTAAAGTAGCAGCAACAGCAGGAAACAGTTAACTATTTACATATTCGGATCTTCGAGGTTTAGTGCTGTAACTCAGGGGGTAGCCCAGCTGGATACTGGCGGCTACCAGGTGCCACATAAGGGGCTCCCTCACTCCAGACGGGGGCCTTATGGCTTTGCATATCTCTTTTCTCATCCGATGCGGTATCAATGTCACTAATCGGTACTTCAGGTATAATCTGGGTTCGAGTTTCAATTTTGGTAGGAATTTGTACAGTCTGTCATGGGTTCGTGACGCCACCTGTGCTGTTCGGTCAGGGTGACCGACGCTGCTGTGGGGTCCACTGGGGTGATGGAATGGCAGCTGGATGGTATACCTTCCCACAGGTGAAGTATGTCCCCAGGGCTTTCCAGTAAGGTGGATGGTGATGGTGTAAGGCGCAGTCAATAACGAGGACACAAGGTTGCAGTCTCTTTACTTCTTTACTGAAGGCTTCGGGATCCTCAATCCAGAGTATGTTCAACAGGGCTCTCTGAGACCTGCCGGTCCGATGGGCACATCCAGAGTTTCCCTCGCAGATGGAAATCTTTGCCTACCAATAGCGCCTGTGTTTTGTAGTCCTACCCTGCTGAGCATTCGGAATAATCCTCACAACTGCTGTTCTCGTTCGTTCGTTCTCTACAGCTCTCTCTCTCTCTCTCGTTCTTTGGTTCCAGATGTTACTAGTTTCTAACGTCCCCCAGGTATGTTATGGCTAGGACGCCACCCGTTGACGGGAAGGCTTGGAGGTCTTCCAGGACCCTAGAGATGCCCCTCTCCCAATGTTGCCCCCTATGTCTTCGTAGGTGTACAGGCGCGGTTCCGTTACGTTCTGTTCTGTCGCTAGGCACCTGCCAGGTTCCCACGCCTGACAGGGACCCCCCTGTGCCTTCTCCCTGCAACACCCCCTGCCACGGGATGTTGCCTGGTTCCAACCCAGTCAGCTTCTGACTAACTTCCTACCCAACCTCTAGTTTTACCAATGTGAGGAGTGGCCCAATAAATGAAGCCTTTTGCTCCCCCTAGTGGCCGGAGTGTGAAGTGTAATGTGTTCTAGTGATACCTGGTCAGGACAACTCCTTAGTGCCATCAGATGTACCGCTGCTCCCCTTAGTGGCAGAGCGCTATACTGCAACGACCAGGTCTCTGGGGCGCTGCAGATACGCCCTCCTTAGGGAGGGGATGGGGTTTGCACTAGTCAGTCCCCACTACAACTAAAGACAGAGATGAACGAGGGGAACACATACCTTCAGAAAACAACCAAGATGTCACGCCATCAATCCTCCAAGAGTCCTCTGAGAAGGAACTAACCGACTGTTAGTACATCCAACTAGGCAGAGACAAGTAAGAGCTAACACCAGCAACATGCTGCAGACATGGAATGAATATAAACCTTCAACAAAGGTGTCTAATTAGCCTAATTAGTCCTAAAGGGAGAGGGATATCACTCCACAACAGAGATATAAAAATCAAGAAGATGTTTGAGCTAATCGCAAAGACCTTCTACTGCTGGATCCAGGATGACTCTCAGTCACCCTTGACACACCCGTGACAACTGCACATAGTGACTACCTGTAAGGTAATTGGGACATGGAGGCATACTGGGGAGTAACTACCATGAATTGAGTGGAAGACAAGGTTAATTGTATAGGCCGTTATCCCAGAATATAGATACACAGCCAAAGGCCTGTCCTGGGAGATATTATTGCACTGTTTATTCCAAAAATGCCTGCCTCTGCTGCCATCAACTGATGCCTCAAGAATGCGCTGCTGTATATCACAGACATTTTTGTGCCGCCATCTTTTATTCTAAAGAAAAGCAAGTTCTGTTTCAACTACTAATGCTCTCTTGCATTTCACTTTACTTTCTATTATGAGGGTAGTCACTAACCGTCCAGCCGGCATCACCCCTGCACATTTATAACTGTGTGTCCTTCACTGCTTCAACTCTACTAGCTGTTGGACATGGCCACTACAAGTGACAAAGGGATCCAACAATGCGCGATGTACCTTGTTCCTATGCCCTGCACTCATAAGGGATATTACTATAGGGGAATATATATTGAGCTGCCTTTTCCTGTTTTGGCCTCATGTGTTAAAAATAAAAATGGATTCAAGCTTAATATCTGGAAAAAAGGAAAACAATCTAAGTGAAATATACATTATTTAGTGCAAAGTGGCAAATCGCAAGTGAAGTAACAAGCAGTGGCAAGGAGCTATACAAGGTGTTAAGAAGGAACCGCAATCTATCCTCGAGGAAGGAAAGCGTTAGTTTTGGAAACATGTTTGAAGATTTCTTGGTCTATCCAGGCTTCCATAGTAGAGGGTAACTTCACCAGGTGAAACTTGAGTTTACTTCAGAGTCACTATATTCAAGTGAATTGGATGTTTTATATTAAGAATACTATCTGAACACAATAGGCCCGAAACATCAAGGCCGGCATTGTTCACACCGGTCTTGATAACGGGGCACGCTGGAGTCAGATGATCCTGATTGACAGAGAGGTGCATGGCTCTTCATGAATCTGGAGTGTCTGACGAATGGCGTACATCAATGTTCTGTGGTGAAAGCTTAGCTTTTATGAATTGGGCCCTATCTGTTTATAGAAGAGTGGTTGTGAGAAATATCATGACTAAAGCAGCAACATTGACCATATACTGTACTAGCACCATTACTGACCACAGTATGGATACACAGCCCCCAGTCACTACTATTTAACAGCTACAGGCCAGTGCATAATACTATGGCTTGGTCTTTGCACAATATAGCTCATAATGCATCTCTGCTACCATTTGTAGTGTATGTATAGTAGTGCTGCTGTTTTTTTCTTGCTCTTTCTGCTTTCATTGTTTCTTTGGTAGACATGTAGGAGATATATGTTCTACACAATAATGTTTTATGTGTGACAGCCCAGGAGTCCGGTTGTTACAGTGGTATTGCCTTCCTCTTGGGGAGGGTGATGCCATGCTTGGAAGCGAGGAAGATCCCATTAACAGGTATCACGCCCATACAACACTGTTCTGACTCCAGGCCAGAAGGGGGAGCTCTGATCCAGTTTGTGGGTGGCTTCCCTATATATTCTGGCTGGAGGAGGAGTTAGGAGTTTAGTCTGTCAGAGACAGGGATAGAGTGAGTCTGTCTGAGAGGAGTGGAAAGCTGGGGCCATGCAGACATGAGGTTTTGCAGCTCCTGGGAAAAAAGAGAAAGACAGAGCCGTCTGTAGCTGTAGGAAAGTGTGAAGGAGAAAGG
The DNA here is from genome assembly GCF_032444005.1 of Ranitomeya imitator. NCBI lineage: Eukaryota > Metazoa > Chordata > Amphibia > Anura > Dendrobatidae > Ranitomeya > Ranitomeya imitator. The sequence continues at coordinate 338,000,331 of NC_091286.1, forward strand.
AGCACAGGAAAAGTAAAGAGCTGGAGGGGAGCGGCGACTGAACTCCCTCCACGCTGAAGCACAAGAATACCGGAGGCCAGAATTCCGAGGTTGTGGGGTAACGGTATTCCCCACAGCAGAAACTGGCGGGCAGGAGATTTCAAGTCGTCTGTCCACCATTAACACCCAAAGGCACAGCAGCACAGGGAGCCTGGAGTCACAACCAGGGACACCTGTAAAAAGGCTTGAGTTGCCTGCCATGCGGGTAGTGTCCTACTTAATGGGACAGAGAGAGAGTGAGGACCTTGTGTGAAGCCATAGGCAGCAAGAGACTACAACACAGCGCAGTAAGGAAGGCTTCCAACCCCACCTGGCTAGGGAAAGTCCAAATCGCTTCCAAGCTGGCCGGACAACACCAGCACCTGTGATCCGTACACTGGACTGTGGCTGCATCATACCAGTAAAAGGTAAAGAGACTGCAACCTTGTGTCCTCTCATTCTTTTCTGCACTTTGCCATCTACCATCTTTTCCTACTACACCGGAAGCCCTGGGGACTAAGCTTCACCTGTGGGAAGCCATACCATCCCTGCTGCATTACCATCATCCCAGTGGATCCCTTTAAGCAGCGTCGGTCATCCCTGACAAAATACCACAGGTGGGGTCACGAACAAACTTTATTCTTTATTCACAACAACCCCTTTAAAGGCCCTCCCTTTAACTTGGACGCCCAGGGCACGGACAGGGTCACTGCCACCACGACTACCGCTTTAACAACCACCGGACCCAGTGCCAAAAAACCCCAGGGTCCTAGCGGGTGCTCCATATGTATCATATATTGGTATTTATAGATATTTAGTGCGTTCTCACAGATTTGTATTCCTTCAGTTGTGCAATAGGGTTATAGTGCTGGTAATAATTTGGTTACTTACATAGCTGAATTACTTAGCACCATTTCCAGAAGTTTGTCTTAATACTAAGCAGGTAGTTTGAAGTTCTGTATTAGTTATAGTACATATAAAGTACATATAGTACATATAAAGAATTATGGGTCTGTAAAGATACATTTTCTTGCCGAGTCCTCCACCATTAGCCTCATTGCCTTGCCTGATGGCTTTTTCCCAGTTGTCACTCTGGGTCACAGAACAGACCTACTTGCCTTCAGCTGACAAATGGAGGCATACCCTTTCCTTATATGCCCACAGAAATGCTTTAACTAAACTGAGGAATAGCTTTGTTTTTTTTTCCTTTGATTCTGTCATGCATGAGTACAGTCCAAGCTCTTTGTATCTTAATACTTTGGTTACTATTGTTCTTGCATATATATTAAGTTGTGAATTTGCCTTTGTTAAAGTATGAAAATTATCCAATGGAAGCTATTTGGTATCATTTTGATTGCTGTTGTCTGAATTTGCATTACCCCGCAAGGTTTAGTACCTAAAGTCTATCTACAACACAGCCAAAACTGGGAACATTTTCCCAAACAGTATTTTTTTTACCATTTTTATTTCCCTTGATTCTCTATTTCTCTGCATTTTTGTCCAATAGACTTAAAGGGAACCTGTCACCAGGTTTATTTTTCAAATAATCTGAGAGCAGAATAAAGTAGAGACAGAGACCCTGATTCCAGTGATGTGTCACTTACTGGACTGCTTCCTGTACTGTAAAATCACTGCTTTATCAGGAGGAGATTATCACTAGAGAAATAGTAAAAATGCTGCCATATAATCCTCCATATTCATCAACTCAGTATAACTCTGCTCCTACCTGTGATTGGCAGCTTTCTGCCTATGCACAGTGTACACAGAAACCTGTCAATTAGTGGTGTTAACGTGGTTATACAGAGTTCAGCATTCAGAGAAGTGCTAGATCTTCAGTATAGAAAACAGTGATTTTATCAAAATTACAGCAAGTAGTCCAATAAGTGATACATCTTTGGAACCAGGGTTAGGGTTCTGCTTCTGATGTCGTAGCAAAAAATGGGTGATATATTAACTTTAACTGAGAAAACACAGTATGAAAAAAGCAAGCACTAAAAAAACAAAAACAAAAAAACCCCATCAACTTGTGGACGCCAAGAAGTATTTGTCATATTAGTATGAGGGGATTATGTATCAAAGGACATCTTAATAACTTGTAGTGCAATGCAAAGTTGTCAAGTTATGAAACCAACAACAAGCCACTAAACAGATAAATCCAGACAGACCAGTAGCGAAACACACTACAATCACATAGCAGAACCAGTTAGCCTAAATTAATAACTGGCAATGACATGTGCACCTAAGAGATTAAAATAGTGGACTCAAAGCTTTGATCGGCTTATTTGACCTTCGTTTCGTCATCTGCGGTTTGGCGCGGTAAACGCTTTATGTAGTAATTTTAGCGGCGTCAATTTTCCGCCTAGAAACGTATGCGGTTGTTAGCGGAAAGAATGTGGCAAAAAAACGCATTACGGTCTATGTGAACGCATGCGTTCGCAAGCACATGCGTTTGCTTGCGTTTGTAAATGCATGCGTTGCATCACAGGAAAATATGTCTAGACACTGATTAGCCACCCCCACATACAAACTGATAAAAGGAGGGAGAGGGCATTTGCAGGTCACAATACAGCAGACTGGGAAGCAGACCACACAGAGGAAAGCACCTTGGAGGAAACAAGACTCTGAACAATGTGAGTATATCAAAGCCAATGCCTTTATTTTCTATTTTCTGTCTCTATATGTCTTAATTTCTGCCATTTTTTTCTTTCTGCATGCATCAGAATGCCATCTTCTTCTGAGGAGGAGCAACGTCCTGGGCCTGCACAAGCCAAACATGTCAGTGAAGTGAGTACTCACGTCCTCAGATTGGTAAGTATTCACTCTCACATCTACACCTGTGACAATTTTGTTTTCCTTTTTTAGAGCACTTCTTCCACTGCGGCAGAGGCTGAGCAGGAGCAGCGGGTTTACAGTCGGGTGGCAAGGCGGCAGCGTGTAAGTATACCTGGCTGACTGTTTATTGTATCGTCACTGTACTATTCTTGAATGTTCATTTCTCTACTTTCCTCTTTCTTTTTCTTCTTGACTCCTTTTTTTCTTGACTTTCAATATTCATGCCAGTTTTCTGTCTCTGTTTTCTTTCTTTTCCTTATGTTAATCTCTCCAACATTAATGTCTTTTTTTTATTTTTTAGGTTCCAGAACGGGATGAGGACCTCATTGAAAATAACCTCCTAATCTCCCTGGTCCATGAGCAAGTCCTGTTGTGGGACACTCGGGTTCCGCAGCACTTGGACAACGTGACGATCCGGCAGCTATGGAATGAGGTGGCCAAAGCGATGTGGGATGGCTGGGACAGCACCCCGACTTGGGTCCGAAATGCATTTTGTAAGTATTACAATGCGGTGTGCTGCAGCAGTGACTTTGGCCGGGTTCACACAACTGTGTGTGATGAGAGAAACTCTCAGTAGTTTCTCTCATCGCTCACAGTTGTGTGATCACGGCCATTGTCTAACCATTCTTTTTTGTTTTTACAACAGTGCTCAAAGTCAAAACACGTTGGTGTTCGATGAAGGACCGCTTCAACAAGGACCTTCGTCAAGAGAGCCGGCTTCCTAGTGGTTCAGGTGCAAGGATCCGAAAATATAAATACCACCTCATTCTGGTATTTTTGAGACCGGTCCTTGCCCAGAGAATGTAAGTATTTTTTGGGTGTATTAGGTTGTGTTGTATTGCCATAATCTGTATGTTTCTATTCCACAGGAGTTGGCGTTTTGTAATTTTTTGGTATTCATTTTTTATTTTCTTCTTTTTTCACAGCACATGGAGCAACACTCTTGACACTGGTTCTGGAGCGGTCCTTCATCAGACAGCCACGGACCCGTCCCAGCCATCCAGCAGCACTGCAGCAATTGGGCCTACCACACAAACTGGAGACCATGAAGCTTGTCCATCAGGTGTTCCTCTTTCCCAGTCTTCTGCCTCTGCCCCTTTTTTTGGGGGCTCTTCCCGGCAGCGGCAGAGGGCCTCGGACAGGTCACTCATGCCCGAGTTTTTGAACTTGAGCTCGGTCTTTCATGATGGACTCAAGGCGATTGGTGACCGACTGGATACTGCCATTAGCCATATGAATACACGTATCCAGGAGGTCACCAAAAGCCTTGACCAAGTGAAAGTCGACTTCCAGAGGCCAGCACATCATTTTTTTAATCAAATTGAACAGGGCATGTCGGAACACCTTACTCCTGATCTCTAGCTTAGTGTCAGGCAGGCCTGCAATGCTGCTTATGTGCAGGCTATGCAGCAGAGTCTGTATTTTCTGCAGACAGTGGCGGCATATCCACCTGTGCCAACACTGTCACGATTGAGCTCAATGCCGACCTCTGCTGCATACCACTGCACGGCCACCTCCATTCCAAGCACTGCCGGACACCACTACAGCACTACCACCATGCCGTGTGCTGTTGTACAGCCTACCGCCACCACCATAGTAACATAGTAACATAGTAACATAGTTAGTAAGGCCGAAAAAAGACATTTGTCCATCCAGTTCAGCCTATATTCCATCATAATAAATACCCAGATCTACGTCCTTCTACAGAACCTAATAATTGTATGATACAATATTGTTCTGCTCCAGGAAGACATCCAGGCCTCTCTTGAACCCCTCGACTGAGTTCGCCATCACCACCTCCTCAGGCAAGCAATTCCAGATTCTCACTGCCCTAACAGTAAAGAATCCTCTTCTATGTTGGTGGAAAAACCTTCTCTCCTCCAGACGCAAAGAATGCCCCCTTGTGCCCGTCACCTTCCTTGGTATAAACAGATCCTCAGCGAGATATTTGTATTGTCCCCTTATATACTTATACATGGTTATTAGATCGCCCCTCAGTCGTCTTTTTTCTAGACTAAATAATCCTAATTTCGCTAATCTATCTGGGTATTGTAGTTCTCCCATCCCCTTTATTAATTTTGTTGCCCTCCTTTGTACTCTCTCTAGTTCCATTATATCCTTCCTGAGCACCGGTGCCCAAAACTGGACACAGTACTCCATGTGCGGTCTAACTAGGGATTTGTACAGAGGCAGTATAATGCTCTCATCATGTGTAACCAGACCTCTTTTAATGCACCCCATGATCCTGTTTGCCTTGGCAGCTGCTGCCTGGCACTGGCTGCTCCAGGTAAGTTTATCATTAACTAGGATCCCCAAGTCCTTCTCCCTGTCAGATTTACCCAGTGGTTTCCCGTTCAGTGTGTAATGGTGATATTGATTCCCTCTTCCCATGTGTATAACCTTACATTTATCATTGTTAAACCTCATCTGCCACCTTTCAGCCCAAGTTTCCAACTTATCCAGATCCATCTGTAGCAGAATACTATCTTCTCTTGTATTAACTGCTTTACATAGTTTTGTATCATCTGCAAATATCGATATTTTACTGTGTAAACCTTCTACCAGATCATTAATGAATATGTTGAAGAGAACAGGTCCCAATACTGACCCCTGCGGTACCCCACTGGTCACAGCGACCCAGTTAGAGACTATACCATTTATAACCACCCTCTGCTTTCTATCACTAAGCCAGTTACTAACCCATTTACACACATTTTCCCCCAGACCAAGCATTCTCATTTTGTGTACCAACCTCTTGTGCGGCACGGTATCAAACGCTTTGGAAAAATCGAGATATACCACGTCCAATGACTCACCGTGGTCCAGTCTATAGCTTACCTCTTCATAAAAACTGATTAGATTGGTTTGACAGGAGCGATTTCTCATAAACCCATGCTGATATGGAGTTAAACAGTTATTCTCATTGAGATAATCCAGAATAACATCCCTCAGAAACCCTTCAAATATTTTACCAACAATAGAGGTTAGACTTACTGGCCTATAATTTCCAGGTTCACTTTTAGAGCCCTTTTTGAATATTGGCACCACATTTGCTATGCGCCAGTCCTGCGGAACAGACCCTGTCGCTATAGAGTCACTAAAAATAAGAAATAATGGTTTATCTATTACATTACTTAGTTCTCTTAGTACTCGTGGGTGTATGCCATCCGGACCCGGAGATTTATCTATTTTAATCTTATTTAGCCGGTTTCGCACCTCTTCTTGGGTTAGATTGGTGACCCTTAATATAGGGTTTTCATTGTTTCTTGGGATTTCACCTAGCATTTCATTTTCCACCGTGAATACCGTGGAGAAGAAGGTGTTTAATATGTTAGCTTTTTCCTCGTCATCTACAACCATTCTTTCCTCACTATTTTTTAAGGGGCCTACATTTTCAGTTTTTATTCTTTTACTATTGATATAGTTGAAGAACAGTTTGGGATTAGTTTTACTCTCCTTAGCAATGTGCTTCTCTGTTTCCTTTTTGGCAGCTTTAATTAGTTTTTTAGATAAAGTATTTTTCTCCCTATAGTTTTTTAGAGCTTCAATGGTGCCATCCTGCTTTAGTAGTGCAAATGCTTTCTTTTTACTGTTAATTGCCTGTCTTACTTCTTTGTTTAGCCACATTGGGTTTTTCCTATTTCTAGTCCTTTTATTCCCACAAGGTATAAACCGCTTACACTGCCTATTTAGGATGTTCTTAAACATTTCCATGACAACTGCTGCTCCAGCTTGGACCTCCTCCACTACCACCACCATGCAGCAGCAGGACCCTGGCATGGCCTTCCACTCCACCACCACCACGATGCAGCAGAACCCTGGCATGGCCTTTCGCTCAACAAGCACAATGGACTCTGACATGGCTGTATGCTCTACGAGCACAATGGACTCTGGCATGGCTGTACGCTCTACGAGCACAATGGACTCTGGCATGGCTGTATGCTCTACGAGCCCAATGGACTCTGGCATGGCTGTGCGCTCTATGAGCACAATGGACTCTGGCATGGCTGTACGGTCTATGAGCACAATGGACTCTAGCATGGCCGTACGCGCTACAAGCACAATGCAGCAGCCGGACCCTGACAGGTCGCCCACCATGACCAGGCCGCAACAAATGAGCCCACCGAGGCTCCCCAGACCATGTAGATCCAAAAAAGGGAAAAAAAAAAAAAAAAACAGCGTACTATCTGTATTCCTCCCCCATCACCACCCAATGTGTCTGTAATGTCAGGTTTGTCTCACTCTTCCAGTGTGTCTCAGGCCTCTCATGTGTCAAGCCCCATCCCCGAACTCCCAGACCCCACTACTTTAATTGCTCCTTCTCCTGCCACCCCTGCATCGTCCACTCTTGGCCAAGCCTCACAGCTACACACCTCCCAGTTCCGTACCCCAAGCAGGCACAGTTAATTTTTTTTTGTTAAAAAATAAATAATAATCTTTTTTGCCCCCAATAATGTTTGGATATTTGTGTATTTCACCGCCGGCAACACACACCGTGCGCCTAATAAAACACTGCGCCACACACTATATTTTTTTGCCAACTCATAGGTCCAGTAGTTATTAAGTACAACACTGCAGCTTTGTGTGTTTGGTATAGAGCTATGAGGTGGCAAAAAAATATAACTTGTATTTTCTCCACAATCTCTTCAGTCTGATTAATCTGTGTCGCAGACTGAAGAGAAAATGGCGATAATACAAAGCAGAACTATACTCAACAGGTCATATGTCATAAATAGTGAGTTCATGATGCATAAAACTCTGCATCATGAACTCATTATATATGACACCTGACCTGGCGAGTAGAGAACTGCCTTGAGTACGTAATCTATTTCACACAAACCGAAGAGACGATGTAGGTCATACAAGGCATATCTATACTCACCTGGAGAGGTGTCAGAAATAGTGAATTCATAAGGCTGTTATTTTTGCCTCATGAATTCATTATTTCTGACACCTGACTTGATGAGTGTAGATCTGCTTTGTATTATACCTCCATCTTCTCTTCAGTCTGGGTCCAATAGATACTGAAGAACAGAATCTGGACGTAATGATGTCAACTACCTTTCCACTATCAACATAAGTGGTTTTTAGAGGAAATACATAGGAGACTCGGTCAAGATAGCAAAACACGAATTTTATTAACAAAAAAAATTAACATTTAAAACATAATTGGTACAGGCCAAAGCCCAACAGGAAATTTTACACGATATTGTGCAGCGGATACCCCGCTCCGCCCAAAGCGCCGCCCACCTTTGTACGCGCGGTGATTCTGCATGTGTTCACTGAACACATGAGGAATCACCGCATCCTATCCATAGACTGTGGAACGCCCACCAGGGCCGTGGGGTACTCAGTACTGGGTCCGGTAATTAAAGGGATGTGTCACAGCGGCGGTGACCTTGTCCGTGGCCCTGGGCGCCCAAGTAAAAGGGACTGTCTTTAAAGGGATTTGTGAAATAATAAAAGTTTGTGACGCCACCTGTGGTACTCGGTCAGGGGTGACCGACGCTGCTTAAAGGGACACTGTCACCTGAATTTGGAGGGAACAATCTTCAGCCATAGGGGCGGGGTTTTGGGGTTTTTGATTCACCCTTTCCTTACCCGCTGGCTGCATGCTGGCTGCAATATTGGATTGAAGTTTATTCTCTGTCCTCCATAGTACACACCTGCGCAAGGCAAGATTGCCTTGTGCAGGCATGTACTACGGAGGACAGAGAATGAACTTCAATCCAATATTGCAGCCAGCATGCAGCCAGTGGGTAAGGAAAGGGTGAATCAAACACCCCAAAACCCCGCCTCCATGGCTGAAGATTGTTCCCTCCAAATTCAGGTGACAGTGTCCCTTTAAAGGGATCCTCTGGGATGATGTTATGGCAGCAGGGATGGTATGGCTTCCCACAGATGAAGCTGGGTCCCCAGGGCTCCCGGTGTGTTTGCGAAAGGATGGTGTAGTGCCAGAAAATAAACGGAGTACACAGGGTTGCAGTCTCTTTACCTGGTTTACTGATGGTGGACAGCCACAGTCCAGGGTACCAGCAACAGGTGACAGTAGAGTCCAGGCAGCCTGAAAATGAGTAGAATTCCCTTTGCAAGGTCAGATTGGGAGCCTTCAACTATATGCTAAATAATAGTCCCTTGCTGCCTATGGCTTCCTTCAAGGTCCCCTCTTACGCTCTGTCCTGGGATAGTTCCTGCATGGCAGGCAACGCGAGCCGTTTCATTGGGGTCTCTATTCACGGTGACTCCGGGCTATGGATGTTGCTGTACCTCAGGGTGAAATGTGGGCAAGTCACTTTCAATTTCCTGCCCTCCGATTCTGCCGTGAGACCTATAGTTCCACACAACCTCCAGGCATGGCATCACCCTCCCCGAGAGGAAGACAGTACCACTGTGGTACCCGAACTCCTGGGGTGCCACAACTGTGTTATTTATCTTGCAGAAATGTAGTGTCTCCGCAAGATAAATAGTCATGCTGCGGTCTAGAAAGACGAGCCACATGTGCGTATATGCAGGGCCACAATATGCAGCCGTGCGCACATAGTGGAGACGGGATTTCATAAAATCCCTTCCACTATGCTGTAACATCTGGATGCTGCAGATCGGACGCTGCGGCTGTACGCAGCTTCCAATCTGCAGCAAATACTGAGGAAAAATGCCACGTGGAAACATACCCTTAGAAGTTTTTTTTTCCTGAAGGGTTCTTTGCAATTTTTTGATAGGAAAGAGCCTAGTGTGGAGAGATTTCCTTCAGTATCTGCTCCCAATAAATGACATACACTTTATTGTGCCTTAATCCCTTCCATACAGAGGATGCCAGATGGGAAACCATGTCAGGGAAACGTATATGATCTCAGGAATGCTGTGGGGCTGGATGGAAAATCCCTGAGGCTGACAGGAGGCTCAAGTGTAGGGATAATCTGAGCTGAACGTAAGCATAGGCTTAAGATGTACTGTATTGATGACGCTGGACCTGTAGCGTGCTGTGCCCGAAACTGCATGTTAATGACTGTTTAATGTGACTTGGTTAATAAAGTTGAATTTGTTATAATGAACCGGGTGCCCCTGATATGTGTGTGAGTGATTCTGGACCAAAGGATGTGGATGGAGCAGAAGCCTTCTTCCTGAAAGTGAGTACACTGTATTGTACACAGCACAAAGTTGATGGACTGGGACACTTTTTATTTGTGGGGTGTAAAGGTGTGGAGAAGCAGCAGCTCGCCCAATGGCTACCATCCTGGTCATTTTACAGGTGGATCTTGGAACCACCTGCAGCTGTTGGTATGGTAGAAGAAAAAGTGTCAATGGCAATAGTTGGGTAATGTAAGACAGACCCCAATACAGTGGCTAAGAATGTGAAAGCCACTAGCAGCAGCAAAAGCACCACAAGTACCACTAGCAGCAGCCATTCCAGCAGTAACGCTACCAAACACAGGTCAGAAATAGCTTATTTTGCCTCCCACTGTGATAGAAGTGTGGATGAAGCAGAGGGTGTTAAGGAATATATGGCACATTACTCAACTCTGTCACAGAAGGATGACGTTGCCTCTGACAGCAAAACCGGCCTTTACAGTCAGTGTTCTGCAAAGGTTAATCTGCTTGATCACAAATTACTAAGAGGGATAATTTTTGGACTGTGTTTTAATTTTAAAAAAATATGAAATGTCTGTCAATGCACTGTATTATTAAATAGGCTGTTTTTTTTTTTACTACTGAGTTACCATCCGTTTCTATGGAGAGATCAAGTTGACATTACTAAGGCTGTGTCTGTGGTAAAGCGCTAAAATGGGGCTACATACAGTCCTATGTGACCTCCGAGTATTGCACACGTCTATTGATGTGATTGGAGGCTTTGCAGTATTGCAGCTTGCAGCAAATAGATTCACTGCAAAACATTTGTTTGGGAAACATTTGTTTAACCTGATTAATTGAAATTTCAAAATAGTTAATCATTTCTACATTCACCTGCCAGGGGCTGCTGGTAGGCTGTGGTGGTCACATGACAAATCCCACTGGACACTGATCCCAACAGATTGGGGTATGATGCAGCATTCTGTACAGATAGTGGACAACCGCTTCAAAGAATTTAGTTTTTATATCCTGTAGGAAAAGTAATAAGAGGGACACAAAAAATTATTAGTAAGGAAATAAATATCTATCCTAAGATAAAACTAAAAAGTAAATAATATAAGGGAAGACCATGAGAGCATTTTCTTCCATTAATATTTTATCTTTCCACGTTTCTAAGTTTCCAATGTAAATGATTTTAACAATGATGTGATCGATGTTATTTTTTTTTTATGAATGATTTCCTTTATCCTGGCATACTATTAATACTATTATTGATTGGTGTAAGTGGGCCTTTATGGTGCTCCAAGATTCCATCTGACATTTATATGAACGTCCATTTGTATATGAAAGACTTTAATTGCTTCACATTTTATGACTACTATCGCTCATTGACATGTCTTATTGACCCTATTATGTATTTTTTTGGAGGGGTCATTAATAGTATAAAAACAAGACAATACAATGCTTACATATTTACAAGCTCAAAAGAAATTGGACAGACTAACATAATTATAAATATAAAGATTATATTTTATAATTGGATGTATGTTATTTGCAGTCAATGATTGCTTAATGATTGGTGCGCATTGATATGATCACATGCTTATTATTTATACAGACTCCTCATCACTGAAATTGCAACACCAAGAAGGAAAAGTTTTGGTATTATGGAAATTGCAGGATCAATGGTTATCAAACAACAATATTCCATACCTTCCGACGATCAGTCTCATCCCACGCTGTAAATCCATCTGAAAGGGTTAACTAATTTTACAAGCAACAATTTTATTGTTGTTTGTTTTGTTTACATTTGTTTCAGGTGACAAGGGTCTTCAGGTGGATTACCAGTATAATAAAATATCAGAACAACCTGTGTATTTATTTCATTAAAATACTTTGTAATAATGTGTGTGTTTTTTTAAACATTTCATACTATTGGATTAATAATGGATAGGTGTCATAATTGACGCCTCTCCATTATTAATTTGGCTTAATGTCACCTTACAATAGCAAGGTGACATTAACCCTTCATTACCCCATATCCCACGGCTACACGGGAATGGGAAGAGAGTGGCCAAGTGCCAGAAGAGGCGCATCTTCCAGATGTGCCTTTTCTGGGGTGGCTGGGGGCAGATGTTTTTAGCCGGGGGGGGGCCAATAAACATGGACCCTCTCCAGGCTATTAATATCTGCCCTCAGTCACTGGCTTTACCACCCTGGCAGAGAAAATTGCGCGGGAGCCCACGCCAATTTTTTCCACGATTTAACCCTTTAATTTAATAGCTAGAGCGCCCAAATTTTTCTGTATGTAAACCATGTCTCTTATCATGTTGGGTTTGTGAAGGAGATAGGAAAAGCCGGCAATTGAATTACCGGCTTTTCTCCTATCTAGCGCTGTATGAAATATGAATATAAATACATATATGTGTCTCACTGACATATATATATACAGTTAGGGCCAGAAATATTTGGACAGTGACACAATTTTCGCGAGTTGGGCTCTGCATGCCACCACATTGGATTTGAAATGAAACCTCTACAACAGAATTCAAGTGCAGATTGTAACGTTTAATTTGAAGGGTTGAACAAAAATATCTGATAGAAAATGTAGGAATTGTACACATTTCTTTACAAACACTCCACATTTTAGGAGGTCAAAAGTAATTGGACAAATAAACATAACCCAAACAAAATATTTTTATTTTCAATATTTTGTTGCAAATCCTTTGGAGGCAATCACTGCCTTAAGTCTGGAACCCATGGACATCACCAAACGCTGGGTTTCCTCCTTCTTAATGCTTTGCCAGGCCTTTACAGCCGCAGCCTTCAGGTCTTGCTTGTTTGTGGGTCTTTCCGTCTTAAGTCTGGATTTGAGCAAGTGAAATGCATGCTCAATTGGGTTTAGATCTGGAGATTGACTTGGCCATTGCAGAATGTTCCACTTTTTGGCACTCATGAACTCCTGGGTAGCTTTGGATGTATGCTTGGGGTCATTGTCCATCTGTACTATGAAGCGCCGTCCAATCAACTTTGCAGCATTTGGCTGAATCTGGGCTGAAAGTATATCCCGGTACACTTCAGAATTCATCCGGCTACCCTTGTCTGCTCTTATGTCATCAATAAACACAAGTGACCCAGTGCCATTGAAAGCCATGCATGTCCATGCCATCACGTTGCCTCCACCATGTTTTACAGAGGATGTGGTGTGCCTTGGATCATGTGCCGTTCCCTTTCTTCTCCAAACTTTTTTCTTCCCATCATTCTGGTACAGGTTGATCTTTGTCTCATCTGTCCATAGAATACTTTTCCAGAACTGAGCTGGCTTCTTGAGGTGTTTTTCTGCAAATTTAACTCCGGCCTGTCTATTTTTGGTATTGATGAATGGTTTGCATCTAGATGTGAACCCTTTGTATTTACTGTCATGGAGTCTTCTCTTTACTGTTGACTTAGAGACAGATACACCTACTTCACTGAGAGTGTTCTGGACTTCAGTTGATGTTTTGAACGGGTTCTTCTTCACCAAATTAAGTATGCGGCGATCATCCACCACTGTTGTCATCCGTGGACGCCCAGGCCTTTTTGAGTTCCCAAGCTCACCAGTCAATTCCTTTTTTCTCAGAATGTACCCAACTGTTGATTTTGCTACTCCAAGCATGTCTGCTATCTCTCTGATGGATTTTTTCTTTTTTTTCAGCCTCAGGATGTTCTGCTTCACCTCAATTGAGAGTTCCTTTGAACGCATGTTGTCTGCTCACAGCAACAGCTTCCAAATGCAAAACCACACACCTGGAATCCACCCCTGACCTTTTAACTACTTCATTGATTACAGGTTAACGAGGGAGACGCCTTCAGAGTTAATTGCAGCCCTTAGAGTCCATTGTCCAATTACTTTTGGTCCCTTGAAAAAGAGGACGCTATGCATTACAGAGCTATGATTCCTAAACCCTTTCTCCGATTTGGATGTGGAAACTATCATATTGCAGCTGGGAGTGTGCACTTTCAGCCCATATTATATATATAATTGTATTTCTGAACATGTTTTTGTAAACAGCTAAAATAACAAAACTTGTGTCACTGTCCAAATATTTCTGGCCCTAACTGTATATACTATGTGTAGACATTTATCTTAGCTATTCTATTCTAACCTGTCAGTGTAATTTTACTGTACACCCCACTGAATTGCCGGCTTTTCTATAGAACACCGCTGCGTATTTCTCGTAAGTCACACTGCTGGTCCGTGTGTAATCCGTAATTTTCTCGCCCCCATAGACTTTCATTGGCGATTTTTTTGCGCAATACGGTGACAAACGCAGCATGCTGCGATTTTCTACGGCCGTAGAAGACCGTATAATACGGATCAGTAAAATACGGCAGATAGGAGCTGGGGCATAGAGAATCATTGTACCGTATGCAATCCATATTTTGTGCACCTCTCATATGTCCATAAAACTCGCTAGTGTGACGCCGGCCTTAGAGTCGTTTATTTAATCTGACGATTCCCGAGAGGAAGGCTTTAAAGGAATACCTGCAGACTAGTCTTGCTGCAAGTCATATAAGACCCTCTAAGTCCCCTGTGGCTGTGGGATTCTTTTTTGTAAAAAAAAAAGATGGGGGTCTTAGGCCGTGTCTGGATTTCAGGGAGATTAATAAGATGACTGTGCGCAATCCCTACCCCTTGCCGCTCTTAACCAATTGGTTGGAGCCAAGTGGTTTTCTAAGATCGATCTTCATGGGGCATATAATTTGCTGCAGGTTAAAGAAGGCGATGACTGGAAGACAGCCTTTAATTTTCTGGAAGGTTATTTTGAGTGTCTGGTAATGCCTTTCGGCCTTACAAATGCCCCGGCGTTCTTTCAAAATTCATTAACGACATTCTAAGGCAGTTGATCGGTAGGAGTGTTATTGTTTATTTGGATGATATTTTGATCTACTGATCTGGAGTCGCATTGGCAGAGAGTCCGTGAGGTTGTGCAGATTCTGAGAGAAAACACACTCTTTGCTAAACTGGAGAAATGCGAGTTTGCAGTACAGAAAATTAGTTTTTTGGGGTACTTTGTTTCCAGTGATGGGTTTGAGATGGACCCGGTGAAGGTTCAGGCGGTATTGGAGTGGCCTAGACCTGAATGCTTGAAGTCGATTCAGAGATTTTTAGGGTTTGCTAATTATTACGGAAAATTCATAAAGGATTTTTCTGTGATCGCTAAACCTATAACTGATCTTACCAAGAAGGGTTCCAATACTGTCCAATGGTTCTTTAAGGCTGTTAAGGTTTTTGAGCATCTCAAGGAGACGTTTAGCTCTGCTCCTGTTTTGATCCAGACAGATGAGACTAAGCCCTTTCTGGTAGTGTTGGATACCTCATCAGTAGGAGTGGGGACTGTTCTGTCACAGGAAGGAGAGGATGGGGTGCATCCCTCTGCATTCTATTCTAAGAAATTTTCAGAGGCGGAGCTCAAGTATGATGTTGGGAACTGAGAATTGCTGGCTATTAAGCTTGCATTTGAGCATTGGCAACATTTTTTGGAGGGCGCTAGACATCCTATACAAGTCTTCACTGATCATAAGAATCTGATCTATCTGAATGCTGCTAAACGGGTGAATGCCCATCAAGCTAGGTGGGCACTGTTTTTTGCCCGGTTCCATTTCTCTGTGTCATATATCCCTGCGACAAAGAATGTTAAAGCTGATGCTTTGTCTCAAAGTTTCTCCCCAGCGGCTAAAATTGAAAAGGAGGAATCTATTCTGCAGAGAGGGGTGGTGGTGGCAGCATTAGGTTCTGAGTTGGAAAACAGCATTCTTAAGGTCCAGGATGCGGCACCAACTAATATTCCATATGGGAAATTATTTGTACCTAAAGCCCTGAGGAGAGCTTAGTTTACGGAATGTCATGAGTCTCCTTTGTCGGGTCATCCAGGGATTGCCAAAACTAGAAAGTCAATCGGTTGGAGTTTCTGGTGGCCGGGGTGGCTAAGGGAAATTGTCAAATGGGTGCGTCAATGTACCGTATGTGCTAAGGCTTCTCATGCTCCGGCAGCAGGGTTGCTTTGCCCGTTAGAGGTTCCTAGTTCTTCATGGATGCATCTTGCAATGGATTTTATCACTGACCTGCCGGTCTCTGAAGGTTTTTCTTTCATCTGGGTTGTAGTGTACCGGTTTAGTAAGATGTGTCGTCTGGTCTCGTTCAATAAATTACCCTGCGCTAAGACACTTGCCAGGGCATTTGTGAAAGAGATTGTCAGACTCCATGGTGTTCCCACGAACATTGTCTCCAATAGGGGACCACAATTTGTGGCTCACTTTTGGTGTGCCTTTTGTGACAGACTTAAGGTTCATTTGTCATTTTTGTCGGGTCATCATCCAGAGTCCAATGTACAGACCGAAAGGAAGAACCAGGATGTTGAGCAGTTTTTGAGATGTTTTGAAGCGGACAATCAGGAGAAGTGGTCGGAATATCTACCATTAGCTGAGTTTGCTCTCAATAATCATACGTCTTCTTCCGCTGGGTGTTCTCCTTTTTTTGTTGTACTGGGAAGCATCCATCTTTTGGTCCTTTTTCTTGGATTGGGGTGGCGGTGCCTGAGGAGGAGAGTTTTTCTCAAAACTTGGAAAGGATTTGGACCAGTGTGCGCCACAATCTGAAACAGGCTAATAGGAGGTCTAAGAAAAATTTTGACAAGAGAAGAAGGGAGGCGAGGTTTGTTGTTGGGGACATGGTTTGGTTGTCCTCTAGGAATCTGCGTTTGAAGATCCCTTCTAAGAAGTTGGGGCCTAAGTTTGTAGGACCCATCAAAGTGGTTCAAATTACCAACTCAGCAGCGGTGAGATTAGACATTCCTTCGTCCTGGAAGATTAATTCAGTTTTTCATGTATCTTTGCTGAAGAAAGTTGACACACCAGATAAGGTGGCTATGCCATCTGCTCCTCCTATTGATGAGAACTGCGAGTATGAGATTTCACACATTCTTGATTCCAGGTGGCACAGCGGAGGGTTACAGTATCTTGTGTCCTGGAAGGGTTTCCATTCCGAGGACAATTCCTGGGTGAAAACTCTGGACGTCTCAGCCTCTAGGTTCATTAAGGCTTTTCACAGGAGATTTCCGAATAAGGCATGGCCTAGAGGATCCGGTGGATCCTTGTTAAAGGGGAGGTACTGTTAGAATCTGTTTAGTTTGTGACTATCCGCCATTTTCTTGTGGTGTTCTGGCTGCTGGTCTTTTTCCTCTGGTGCTGGGTTTGTCTTTGGTCAGGTGCAGGGTCAGACTTTCCCACGGGGACACCGGTGAAATACCCAGTGGGCTCCGCCCCAGAGAGGAGGAGGAGGAAGGAAACAAAAAAAGTATATGGGCCCTTTAAATCTTTAGGCTGCACCGACCTCCGCCACGACCAGGGCCGGTGACACCATCCGGCGAATCCCAGGTAAGCATTGGGGGCCCTAGGTGGGACACGGAGTATGGGGTCGGTGAGCCGGGGGAGTCCGGTGCCAGCGCTGGCATCGGGGCCCCCCTGGTGCCTAGACTGGCATCGGGCCCCCTTCCAAAAATACTCACCTCTCCTCATTTGAGGCGGCAGCTGCAGTGTCTTCAGCGCCCTCTGACTCTGCAACGTCTCAGAGCAGAGGGTGCGATGACGTCATCACTGCGTGCTCAGCCTCTCTGTCCTGAGTGTTGCAGAGCCGGAGAGACGAAATGCACTGGACCTGAGGTGGGAACGGGAGAGGTGAGGATTTAACTTGTTTTTATGTATGGGGCCCATAGTAATGTATGGAGGAGAGGGGGAGGGGGGCATAATACTGTGTGGAGGAGCTGGGGGGCATAATACTGTGTGGGTGAGCTGGGACGGATAATACTGTGTGGAGTGGGGGGCCCATAATACTGTGTGGAGTGGGGGGCCCATAATAGTGTGTGGATGAGCGGGGGCCCATAATACTGTGTGGAGGAGCCGGGGGCCCATAATACTGTGTGGAGGAGCGGGGGACCCATAATACTGCATGGAGGAGCGGGGGCCATAATACTGTGTGGAGGAGCGGCATCCCATAATACTGTGTGGAGCGGGGGGCATAATACTGTGTGGAGGAGCGGGGGGCCCATAACACTGTGTGAAGCAGCGGGGGGCATAATACTGTGTGGAGGGGAGGCATTCCATAATACTGTGTGGAGGAGCTGGGGGCCCATGATACTGTGTAGAGGAGCAGGGGGGCCCATGATACTGTATGGGGAAGCGGGGGCATAATACTGTGTGGAGGAGCGGCATTCCATAATACTGTGTGGAGGAACGGGGGGCCCATAACACTGTGTGGAGGAGCGGGGAGGCATAATACTGTGTGGAGGAGCGGCATCCCATAATACTGTGTGGAGGAATGGGGGGCTTATGATACTGTGTGGAGGAGCGAGGGGCCCATGATACTGTATGGAGGAGCGGGGGGCATAATACTGTATGGAGGAGCGGGGTCCCATAATACTGTATGGAGGAGCTGGGGGCATAATACTGTATGGAGGAGTGGGGGGCATAATACTGTGTGGAGGAACGGGGTCCTATAATACTGTATGGAGGAGTGGGGATGCATAATACTGTATGGAGGAGCAGGGTCCCATAATACTGTATGGAGGAGTGGGGGGCATAATACTGTTTGGAGGAACGGGGTCCCATAATACTGTATGGAGGAGCAGGGATGCATAATACTGTATGGAGGAGCGGGGTCCCATAATACTGTGTGGGGAAGCTGGGGGGCATAATACTGTGTGGAGGAGCATCAGGGCCCGCAATACTGTATGTAGGAGCAGGGGCCCCATGATGTGCTGTATGGAGGAGCATTATATGGGGCCCATAATACTTTATGGAGGACTATGTGGTTGGCCATACTGTATGGAGGACTATGAGGTGCCCATAATACTGTATGGAGGAGCATTATATGGGTCCAATAATACTGTATGGCGGAATATGTCGTTGGCCATAATACTGTATGGAGGACTATGAGGTGCCCATAATACTTTAAAGAGGAGCATTATATGGGGCCAATAGTACTGTATGGGGGAGCATTATATGGGACCAATAATACTGTATGGAGGAGCATTATATGGGGCCAATAATACTGTATGGAGGACTATGTGGTTGCCCATAATACTGTATGGTGGACTATGTGGTTGCCCATAATACTGTATGGTGGACTATGAGGTGCCCGTAATACTGTATGGAGCACTATGTGGTTGCCCATAATACTGTATGGAGGACTATGAGGTGCCCATAATACTGTATGGAGCACTATGTGGTTGCCCATAATACTGTATGGAAGACTATGAGGTGCCCGTAATACAGTATGGAGCACTATGTGGTTGCCCATAATACTGTATGGAGGACTATGAGGTGCCCGTAATACTGTATGGAGCACTATGTGTTGACCATAATACTGTATGGCGGACAATGTGTTGACCGTAATACTGTATGGCACACTGTGTGGTGCCTATATATTGTACTGTATCGGTTTTTGTATCTGTGCATCAGGAATCGTGGCAAGTGTTAAAGGGGCCCACTGATACTCTTTTGCCCGAGGCCTATGAAAACCTGGAGCCGACCGTGGCGACAACGCACATCAAGATGAATGCCGGCTGCAGCTGTGACAGGGTGTTCTGCTCAGTGACAGGCCATGTGTTGAAGTCACATAGCAGTTTTGTTAAATGACTCGTGCAGCTTTTGATAGGCCGGCAGCCTTTCAATGTTACTGCTATGTGACATCACCGCGTGGCCTGTCACAGAGCAGAGCGCCCTGTCACAGCTGCAGTCAGCAACCATTGTAACAACCACACCAAATATGAAGCCACAAGAGGATGCCGGGGAGCGCAAGAAGGTGAGAAGACTCCCCCCCTCTGTAGTTGGGCAAGGTAGTGGCCATAGGGACGGACATAGGGGCCCAGGGAGGGTACATTAAATAAAGGGGCCCAGGATGAGGATATTATTACTGGAAGGGGCCCAGGATAGGGACCTTATTAAGGTGGACATTGGGGTCCAAGATGGAGACATTAAATAAAGGGGCCAAGGATCTGGCACCTTATTAAATAAAGGGGTGACCTAATTACTGTATTGAGGTCAGGATGAGGAACATACATTATTGGTTTATGGTGGCAACTGGGGACATAATTACTGTAGGGCCAATCAGGGGACATTATTACTGCTGTAATTTACTTTTGAGCTTACTGTCTTCCATGAGGAGAACAAAAAGAGGGTCCTTCTACTGTGGCACTATGTCTTTTTTTTTCTTCATCTGACAAAGTATAGAAGTCGAGGAAAATAGTGGGGAATGTGCTCTGGAAGCGATCAGCTATAGCCAACTGTGTTATTTTCTGCAGAGATGAGTCTTTGCTGGAAGAAGTAATGGTGGTTTGCACTTGATGAAGAAAAAAGACTTCAACTACAGATGTCACCGGTGAGTCAGTGTGTTGCTTTGACACTTACACTATATACTGAGTACAGAGCTCCTTTGTATAATGTCACTGGTGATCACTGTATTATGTGTACACTGACACTATATACAGAGCTCTTGTGTATAAAGTTTCTGGTGATCCCTGTATTACCTGTACACTGACACTATATACAGAGCTCCTGTGTATAATGTTACCGGTGATCCCTGTATTACATGAATACTATACACCATATACAGAGCTCCTGTGTATAATGTCACTGGTGATCACTGTATTACCTGTACACTGACACTATATACAGAGGTCCTGTGTATGATGTCACTGGTGATCACTGTGTTACCTGTACACTATACACTATATACAGAGCTCCTGTGTATAATGTCACTGGTGATCACTGTATTACCTGTACACTATACACTATATACAGAGCTCCAGTGTATAATGTCATTGGTGATAACTGTATTACCTGTACACTGACACTGTATACAGAGCTCCTGTGTATAATGTCACTGGTGATCACTGTATTACCTGTACACTATATACAGAACTCCTGTGTATAATGTCATTGATCACTGTATTACCTGCACACTGACACTATATACAGATCTCCTGTGTATAATGTCACTGGTGATCACTGTATTACCTGTACACTAACACTATATGCAGAGCTCCTGTGTATAATGTCACTGGTGCTCACTGCATTACCTGTACACTGACACTATATACAGATCTCCTGTGTATAATGTCACTGGTGATCACTGTATTACCTGTACACTGACACTATATACAGAGCTCCTGTGTATAATATCACTGGTGGTCACTGTATTACCTGTACACTGACACTATATGCAGAGCTCCTGTGTAATGTCACTGGTGGTCACTGTATTACCTGTACACTGACACTCTATACAGAGTTCCTGTGCATAATGTCACTGGTGATCACTGTATTACCTGTACACTGACACTATATACAGAGCACCTGTGTATAATGTCACTGGTGGTCACTGTATTACCTGTACACTGACACTATATACAGAGCTCCTGTGCATAATGTCACTGGTGGTCACTGTATTACCTGTACACTGACACTATATACAGAGTTCCTGTGTATAATGTCACTGGTGATCACTGTATTACCTGTACACTGACACTATATACAGAGCTCCTGTGTATAATGTCACTGGTGGTCACTGTATTACCTGTACACTGACACTATATACAAAGCTCCTGTGTATAATGTCACTGGTGATCACTGTATTAGCTGTACACTGACACTATATACAGAGCACCTGTGTATAATGTCACTGGTGGTCACTGTATTACCTGTACACTGACACTATATACAGAGCTCCTGTGTATAATGTCACTGGTGGTCACTGTATTACCTGTACACTGACACTATATACAGAGTTCCTGTGTATAATGTCACTGGTGATCACTGTATTACCTGTACACTGGCACTATATACAGAGCTCTTGTGTATAATGTCACTGGTGGTCACTGTATTACCTGTACACTGACACTATATACAGAGCTCCTGTGTATAATGTCACTGGTGGTCACTGTATACCTGTACACTGACACTATATACAGAGTTCCTGTGTATAATGTCACTGGTGATCACTGTATTACCTGTACACTGACACTATATACAGAGCTCCTGTGTATAATGTCACTGGTGATCACTGTATTACATGTACACTATACACTATAGACAGAGCTCCTGTGTATATTGTCACTGGTGGTCACTATTACCTGTACACTGACACTCTATACAGAGGTACTATGTATATTCTCACTGGTGGTAATAACAGTGTTGTTAGTATTGTGGTTTGTATTCATTATTGATATTGCAGTATTCAGGCACTATGTGTTGGTAATTTGTGGTCTGGTCACGGTGTGGCAGTATTTCTCCTTGTATGTGGTATCATTTGGTCCCTATATGCTGGTAATATTTATTTTTATTTATTTTTACTCATTTATATAGCACTATTAATTTCACAGTGCTTTACAGACATTATTGCCACTGTCCCCGATGGGGCTCACAATCTAGATTCCCTAGCTGTATGTCTTTGTAAATGTGGGAGGGAACCAGAGTACGTGGAAGAAACCCACGCAAACACGGGGAGAACATACAAACTCATTGCAGATGTTGTCCTTGGTGGGATTTGAACCCAGGACCCCAGCGCTGCTAACCTCTGAACCGTGCTGCCCTAATATGTCATATTATTCGGTAACTATGTGGTGGTAATATATGATCTGGTCATGGTGTGGCGGTATTTGTCCCTTGTATGTAGTATTATTCAGTCACTATGTGGTCTGGTCATGGTGTGGTGGTATTTCTTCCTGTATGTGGTAATATTGGTCTTAATATAGGGGATTGTGTTGTGTATGGTGGTCATTTGTTCTCTCTGATATTAATTAGGAGAAGATTCTTTATTTCCATTAGAGTTTTAATGCTTTGTACACAGTGGCGGAGATGCACTTACAGGGGGTTTCCTGTGGAAAAAGTAATCACCTGTCCACAGGATAAGTGATAACATATTGATTGGTGGGGGGGTCTGACTGCTTGGACCCATTCAGCAAAATGTGGAACTTTTTATCCCAATTAGACTGGAGTGGCATGTCCGACTAGATCACTGATCCATTCATTCCCTCAGTGGCTGCACTTGTTTTTTTCTGTTAGCCCCAAAGAGAATGAATGGAGCTGCGGTCAGACATCCCACCTGCCACTGCATTTTAAAATAGGGATAAAAGTGTCCTGTCAGGGATAAAACTTGCCCATTCTTCCGATCGGTGCAGTTTCTAATGGTCGGACCTAAGCGATCACCTATCCTGTGGAGCCCATGGATCAGTGATAATTTGTTTTACCCAAAGAAACCCATTAATGTAAACTACCGTAATTATACATCCCAGTTATTGGGGAGCACAGTAGATGTGCAGCAGCCGCCTGTGTTTTACAGCTGATGCTCCGCTATAATGACAGATATTTGGATATAGCTGTAAGGTGGGCCCCTAGAGTCCATTCCCCTGGTGGGCCCCAGAAACCCCAGTCCGACCCTAGTCTGGTGTTTGTATCACTCTTTATTAACCAGTACCTGCCTCCCAGTCCTTCCTGGACAACAGTGTTAATCTGCTTTAGTTCTGGCTTGGTGCTTTCCTTTGTCTTCTGTGTGTGTAATTTGTGCAGTGCTGGGACTTCTGGTTCTGCTAGACTTAGTTTCTGTTTTCAGTTGGTTTCTGAAGCCTTCTCTGTGTTTTCTATTAGGAGGTGACTCGTTTTTGTATTCAGTCCTTAGATCTTCTAGGGACCCCCTTCCTCCTATCTACAGGTCTTCGCTTGAGATTAACCTAGGATCGTCAGTGGGTCTATTCGCAAGGAATAGGTTGCCCACTCCACTGTAGGGTTTCAGTCTAGTCATAGTGCAGGGTCAGTTTTCCCCCTTCTACCCTAGGCCTGTGTTGCAGATAAGTAACACTTTTTACATGGTCTCTATCATGCCCCAGGCTCTATGCGCCACTGTGTCTCCAGGTATCAGGGCAGACAGGTGACTTGTAGTCCAGCTGTCCTGCCCGTTTCTGCTGTAAGTCTTCGAGTCCCTCACAACCTCGGTCTTCCTGCTACCAGTTTCTGCGCTCTGCAGGGAGCTAGCTCAGTCACAGCTCTCCTCCCCAGGTCTCACTCTCCCGTGCTTCGCTCTCCTACACGCTCACTAAAATCTGTTCTTCTTTCTGTGTTATTTCTGTCCAGGAGCTGCAGCACCCTCTTGGCTGCACGGCCCCCTCAGTCTTTCTGACTCTCCTTGTCTGACTGTTTGCTTCTCTGTCCTTCTGACTGACTGACTGAACTCTCTTTCCCTCCAGACCAGAATATATATACGGGAGCCACCCATAAGCTGGAACAGAGCTCCCCCTTCTGGCCTGGAGTGTGAACATGTTGTATGCTTGCGGTTAACTAATAAAGAAGATCCTCCTTCGCTTCCAAGAGTGACATCACTCTCCCCGTGAGGAAAGCAATGCCACTGTGACAACCAGGACCCTGGGGTGTCACACATTACATTGATTTAATAACCTCCTTAATAGTATGCTAAGGTCTGTAAGTAAATGTATTTGTGCACCTGGCACTCATACTACATACATACAATAAAAATGTTTTGAAAATGTTGTTTGATTTTTCATGCTTTGTATATAATTAACCTGTCTATCCATCCTGTGATTTCCATACTACCATAAGTTTTTCTTCTTCGTGCTGCAAGAAGCTGTTGTATTGGTGTTTCCATGTTGTGCAGTATATATCTATACATTGAGATGTTTTGTCAGGTCTTTACTGTAGACTTTTTCTTTGCAGTTTGGGAACATCCTGCTGTCAGTTTTACTTTTTGTAAAAGAAAATCAAATGCATTGAAATCAGGTTACTGATTTAATTTATTAAAGAATATTCTATTACTTTAACTTAAGGAAGCACTCCCATTAAAGTTTTTATTCTCTTAATATATTACGATCATCATATTATACAGAACTGTGTACTTACAATTGCTCATTTTGCCTTTCTACCCAGTAAATTCTTCTCTTTTCTCTGCTCTATGTAGAAATGGGAAGTCTCCTTCCCTGCATTTATCATTCCCCTCTTCCACTCTTGATGTTGTACCAAGTCCGGTCTGTTGTACAGTTGTTTCCAGGCAGTGACACATGGATAGGTTATAACACAGGCCTGGACAATCCCTTTAAGAGTAAGGAAGTACTAGTCTATTTGTCTTTACACTGTATCTATCAGACCCTATTGTTGATAACTTTCAAGTACTGAGTAAAATTAAACAGAACTTGTCATGTCCCCAAACTCTATTAACCAGCAGATATAGTATTAATCTGCTGGTTAGTAAGATTACATTGCTTTCCGCCTGCCTTACTAAAAGTGTGACTACCACAAGGAAATGTACTTTTTTCCTCCCTGGAGCTGCTGGTTTTAAGTCACAAAGATGTGGCCCCGATCGGCTACAATCATTACTCAGTACACAATGGCAACGCACACCCTGGCGCGTTGATTACCAGCTTACTTTGCACAGATGCATGCTTACAGATGATGCTCACTGTGTATTGAGTGATGATATGGGCACACATACAGTTGCAGCGCCCCAGGGTCCTGGTCGTTGCAGTAATGTCATTCTTCCACCAGGGGGAGTGATGTTACGTCTTATGGCAATAAAGGAGATCTCTTTACCAGATATCACAAACCACACTTCACACTCCAGTCCGCCAGGGGGGGCTATGCTCCTATTTATTAGGGCTCTACTCACAATTAGGTAAAACTGGTGGTCTGGATAGGAAGCTAGGCAGAAGTGAGCTGGGTTTCACCCAGGCAGCACCAGTCTGGTGGACGCTGGCTGGACTACACTCAGTAAGCTGCTATTTGAGGTCCACTCAGCTAGTGGGTCCCTGATAGGGGTGGGATCCTGTCAGAGGCCTAGACAGAAGGACACGGAGCTGCGCCTGCTTACCAATGCGGCAGCATCCAAAGAAAGAGACATTGAAGGGAATTGCATTGCTGAGAGTGAGAAATGAAGTCATAGCAAAAGGAGAGGAAACCAGAAGGAGTTCTGCCCTGTAAAAGGCTGCCTCCTTTCTGAGGCGCAGAAGCCGGTAGCCAGAACACTGAGGGAGTCATCGTCTCCAAGCCTGGCTCCAGAGACCGGCAGGACAGCTAGTTCCATATTAGTTGTCCGACCTTATACCCAGGAGGCACGGTGGCCACTGTGGGGGCCGGGGCATGATAGGGTCCCTGTAAAAAGCCTCAGGCCATCAGTCATACGGGTTTGTCCTATCCTATTCATCAGGGGGACAGAGAGAGAAAGAGACATAACATCTAGAACATCTACAACAGTTGTGAGGACCTTACCGAGACGCACAGCATGCAGGTACTACAACACCTAGAGGAAGGCTATTTATTTTCACCTGGATAAGGGGACTCTGGATTTGCCTTCAGACCGGCCGGATTCTGCCTCCCTGTGATCTGGCACTCTGGACCGTGGATGCTGAACCTTCAGTAAAAAGGTAAAGAGACTGCACCCTTGTGTCCTCGTTCTTCACTGCGCCTCACACCATCCATCATCTACCCTTTGGGAAGCCCTGGGGATACACTTCACCTGTGGGAAAGTATACCATCTAGCTGCCATACCATCACCCCAGTGGACCCCTAAGCAGCGTCGGTCACCCTGACCAAATACCACAGGTGGCGTCATGAACACTAGCCCTTTAAAGACCTTTCCACCCATTTACAACGGACATCCCTAGGGCCACGGACCGGGTCAGCCACCGTGACATCCCCCTTGAGAACTGAAGGGCCCGGCTCCGAGTACCCAGCTGCCCTACTGGGGGCGATCCACAGTAAGTGACTGAAAGCTGGCACATTCAGTAAGTTCCAGAAAGCCGGCACATACAGTAAGTGACAGAAAGCTGACACATACAGTAAGTGGCTGAAAACCAACAGTTCCCGGAAGGAATTAAGTTCATTTACTCCTCGTAGCGGCACTTTCAGTAAGATGGGCAGATAGCATTGTAATGCAGGTTAATAGCATTTCTTGTACCCTAAGTTTCTTTAAATCTTCATCATTAAATTTCTTTGACTCTATTAAATAATATTTAGTTAATGCATTAATAATTTATTATTTTGGTTTTGGCGATTTCTGTTTTACCTTTTTATACATTTTGCTGTGGAAATTAATAATTTTTTTTAACTGTGAAATAAACACCTATGTATAAAAGCCAGATGGTCAAAGCACATGTCGATTCATTATGTTTGTTCCTTTGATTTTTATTGCTTCATTTTATTGCATGGCTTATGAGATATTTTGTGCGCTGTAATCTTATGTCCAGAACACAATTAAGTGATTAATGAACCCTTCATACAAAATAATTCTCTGAACATGAACTAGAGCAGAATG
Organism: Ranitomeya imitator; assembly: GCF_032444005.1. Lineage (NCBI taxonomy): Eukaryota > Metazoa > Chordata > Amphibia > Anura > Dendrobatidae > Ranitomeya > Ranitomeya imitator. The sequence continues at coordinate 338,027,599 of NC_091286.1, forward strand.
ACATGTATCTACTATATAATTGTCTAAGGGTCACTTCCGTCTTTCTGTCTGTGCTTCTGTCTGTTTGTCACGGATATTCATTGGTCGCGGCCTGTCTGTCATGGAATCCAAGTCGCTGATTGGTCGTGGCAAAACGCCCACGACCAATCAGCGACGGGCGCAGTCCGGTGGCAACATGGCCGCTCCTTCCTCCCCGCAGTCAGTGCCCACTCCATACTCCCCTCCAGTCAGCGCTCACACAGGGTTAATGGCAGCGCTAATGGACCGCGTTATGCCACGGTGTAACGCACTCCATTAACCCTGCTATTAACCCTGTGTGACCAACTTTTTTACTATTGATGCTGCCTATGCAGCCTCAATAGTAAAAAGATCTAATGTTAAAAATAATAAAAAAAAAAAAAATCATCAAATACTCACCTTCCGGAGCCTTTCCTGCTCCTCGCGACGCTCCGATGACCGCTCCATGCAAGCGGCAGGTTCCGGTGGCAAGGATGGTATGCGACAAGGACCTGCCATGACGTTACGGTCATGTGACCGCAACGTCATCACAGGTCCTGTGAGAAGGACCTGCCATGAAGTCACGGTCATGTGACCGCGACGTCATCACAGGTCCTGCGCCCGTACCGACCCTGGGACCGGAAGCTGCCACGTGCACCGCACACAGGGCCAGGACTTCAACGGTGAGTATATGTTTATTTTTTATTTTAAGTCTGTATACTACATGGCTCTGTGCTATATACTCTGTCATTGTGCAATATACTACTTGGCTGGGCAATATACTACGTGGCTGGGCAATATACTACGTGGCTGGGCAATATACTACTTGGCTGGTCAATATACTACGTGGCTGGGCAATATACTACGTGGCTGGGCAATATACTACGTGGCTGGGCAATATACTACGTGGACATGTATATTCTAGAATACCCAATGCGTTAGAATCGGGCTACCATCTAGTTACTGTATATTTGTTTAGATTTGGATGAAATGTGAATGCTGCCTCTTATCAGCAGCATCTTACTGCCTGCAGTCATGCCAGGGGACAAATGGGAGACGCAGCATTGATTATGGTGGTCTTGGAGATTTTTTGACTTGCTTATTGTGGAAGGGGGGAGCCTTCATATTTTTAAATGGAGCACTCGGGGTGCATGATTTGTTTTAAAGGGTTACTCTGGATCATTAATCCTTAAATGGTGCAGGTTGTCCTGCAAAACTGCAAAAGCCATATACTGTATGTATGATGTGGAGAGCATGATGGGGTCCTGTTTTTAAATTCACCAAGGCAAACATCTGCAGGTAGTTGTTTGTATGGGTTTTCCTCTGGCTGATAGGGAATTTAGATCATGAACCCCAATGGCAACAACAATGCTGATGCCTGTAAAGCATTGTGGAATTAATGGTGCTGTATAATTGAGTATAATTAATCATGTATATGTAAGATGCTCAAGCGAGGTAGTTGTGGGCGAGCTTCAGTTCAAACTCATTTTGGCATCCTACAGACATCTCGTGTCATTGTCCCGATATGCTGCTGTGTATGAGGTGCATCACACTTACTTTAGGGCTGGAATCCCTCTTCTGGAACCAGGGCAGCAATTAATCCAGGAGAAATGAGGTTCATAAAAACAACCAGTCCTTTATTTGGTGAATAGCAATATTTACCGGATTTACATGCAGATGTAGAGGGTATGGCCCAAAAGATTGTCATCTTTCCCACAGGTATCGGATACAACTTCAGCAGTGGTTCTTGGTATAGGTAGAATGTCCTGACTTCTCGAGCCCTAGGGAGTCTTCTCTACCACTAGCAGTATATTTGGATTTCAATACCTTTCGCCCCATGTAGTCTGAATCCATCTTTCTCTGTAGCTTCACAGGTTGAATTCGCCCGAGGCCCCCGACGTTCATTTCGAGGTTGCCCCAGGCCATTTAGATGGAATTACATGAAGGGTATTTTCGGCAATCCATTGCCCCAGTATTAGGTCCACGCTGTCCTTAGCAGCCTCTGACTTAGACTTGCTGCTTCCCATACCGCTCTCCACACACCGACTGACTCTGTCACTTCCTGGACTTGCCACTAACTCTAAGTTCTTACCAGCCCAAGCCTCCGAGCAAATTCATGGAGAGGGTGATTGCTTAGTTTATGAGTGCACAAAAGAGGCTTGTATAGGGCGCTCTTCACATGCAGGTAATGCACAGTATCTGGTTTACAGCCTATCAGTGACACCCATACTATTCGATCAGGCGGGCTGCCCAGCATTATCTAAATGTATCCCATGTGAACAGACACCCCAGTTCACAAGACCAAAAGTGCTGGACTTGGCTGCACCCTAAAAAATAAAGCGCAAAAAATACATATAAATATGTGAGGTATTGGTCGATATTTTGGCCAAGATATGCAAGCTCGCAACCCACGTCAAAGGTCCTCACACTAAACTTAATAGCAAAGCCACAAAAAGAGGACTAAAAATTCAAGAATTAGTACAGCAGAACAAGGGACAGCAGTGCTTACCTGCCCAGGTGTCCAATCAGGATGCAGCAAATCCATGTAGTAAAGATGGCGGCAACACAGGTGCGAAATACTGATAGGACAACCACGCACAGCCTACCAATTCATGAAGGGGGTGATTGCTTAGTGCATGATTACACAAAAGAGGCCTGTGTAGGGAGCTGTTGACATACAGGTAATGCACAGTATCTAGTTTACAGCCTATTTGTGATGCCCATACTATTCGATCAGGTGGGCTGCCCAGCACTATCTAAATGCATCGTATGGCCTTGTAAACTGGGGTGTCGGTTCACATGGGATGCAGTTAGATAGGACTTCATTTGGAAAGGCACACAGCCACACACCTGATCTGGCCAAGGTTACAAAATAATTTCTGAACTACTCAAGGTTCCTAAGAGCACAGTGGCCTCCATAATCCTTAAATGGAAGAAGTTTGGGACCACCAGAAATTTTCATAGACCTGGCAGTCCAGCCAAACTGATCAATCGTGGGAGAAGAGCCTTGGTGAGAGAGGTAAAGAAGAACCCCAAGATCACTGTGGCTGAGCTCCAGAGATGCAGTAGGGAGATGGGAGAAAGTTCCACAAAGTCAACTATCACTGCAGCCCTCCACCAGTCGGGCCTTTATGGCAGAGTAGCCCGATGGAAGCCTCTCCTCAGTGCAAGACATATGAAAGCCCGCATAGAGTTTGCTAAAAAAAAAAAAAAAAATATGAAGGACTCCCAGTCTATGAGAAATAAAATTCTCTGGTCGGATTAGATGAAGATAGATCTTTTTAGTGATAATTCTAAGCTGTATGTGTGGAGAAAACCAGGCACTGCTCATCACCTGCCCAATACAATCCCAACAGTGAAACGTGGTGGCAGCATCATGCTATAGGGGTATTTTTCAGCTGCAGGGGCAGGACAACTGGTTGCCATTGAAGGAAACATAAATGCGACCAAGTACAGAAATATCTTGGATGAAAACCTCTTCCAGAGTGTTCTCGACCTCAGACTTGGCCGAAGGTTCACCTTGCAACATGACAATAACCCTAAGCACACAGCTAAAGTAACAAAGGAGTGGCTTCAGTACAACTCTGTGACCATTCTTGACTGTCCCAGCCAGAGCACTGACCTAAACCCAATTGAGCTTCTCTGGAGAGACCTGAAAATAGCTGTCTACCAAAGTTCACATCCAACGTGACTAAACTGGAGAGGATCTGCAAGGAAGAATGGCAGAGGATCCCCAAATCCAGATGTGAAAATTGTTGCATCATTCCCAAAAAGACACTTGGCTGTACTAGCTCAAAATGGTGCTTCTACTCAATACTCAGCAAAGGGTCCGAATACTTATGACCATGTGATATTTCAGTTTTTTTTTAACAAATTTGCAACAAAAATTTCTATATATTAGTTTTTTTTCAGTTAAGATGGGACAAGAGTCTACATTAATGAGAAAAAAAGAACTTTTTTGAATTTACCAAATGGCTGCAATAAAACAAAGAGTGAAAAATTTAAAGGGGTGTGAATATTTTCCGTACCCACTGTATATTTATAAGTTTCAATACTCAAAAGATAAGCTTTATTACCAAAGTTAGGCTACTTTCACACTAGCGTCGGATTCGGCCCGTCGCAGTGTGTCGGGCCGAGGTTCCGACGCTAGCAGTGAATGCGCTGCACAACGGAGGCAGCGGATGCATTTTTCCTGCGCATCCGCTGCCCCATTGTAAGGTGCGGGGAGGTGGGGGCGGAGTTCCGGCCGCGCATGCGCGGTCATAAAAAGCGGTCCGTCGGCAGCAAAAAACGTTACATGTAACGTTTTTTGCTCCCGGCGGTCCGCCACAACACGGTGCAACCGGTGCACGACGGTTGCGACGTGTGTCAATGCATCGCAATGCGTCGCTAATGTTAATCTATGGGGCAAAAACGCATCCTGCAAACAACTTTGCAGGATGCATTTTTTCCCATAAACGACGCATTGCGACGTATTGCAAAAAACGCTAGTGTGAAAGTAGCCTTAGACTGCCATTTAAAAAAATCATAAGTTAAAAGCTAAAGATATTAGTTAACCCCTTCATGACCCAGCCTATTTTGACCTTAAAGACCTTGCCGTTTTTTGCAATTCTGACCAGTGTCCCTTCATGAGGTAATAACTCAGGAACGCTTCAATGGATCCTAGCGGTTCTGAGATTGTTTTTTCGTGACATATTGGGCTTCATGTTAGTGGTAAATTTAGGTCAATAAATTCTGTGTTTATTTGTGATAAAAACGGAAATTTGGCGAAAATTTTGAAAATTTCGCAATTTTCACATTTTGAATTTTTATTCTGTTAAACCAGAGAGTTATGTGACACAAAATAGTTAATAAATAACATTTCCCACACGTCTACTTTACATCAGCACAATTTTGGAAACAAAATTTTTTTTTGCTAGGAAGTTATAAGGGTTAAAATTTGACCAGCGATTTCTCATTTTTACAACGAAATTTACAAAACCATTTTTTTTAGGGACCACCTCACATTTGAAGTCAGTTTGAGGGGTCTATATGGCTGAAAATACCCAAAAGTGACACCATTCTAAAAACTGCACCCCTCAAGGTGCACAAAACCACATTCAAGAAGTTTATTAACCCTTCAGGTGCTTCACAGCAGCAGAAGCAACATGGAAGGAAAAAATGAACATTTAACTTTTTAGTCACAAAAATGATTTTTCAGCAACAATTTTTTTATTTTCCCAATGGTAAAAGGAGAAACTGAACCACGTACGTTGTTTTCCAATTTGTCCTGAGTACGCTGATACCTCATATGTGGGGGTAAACCACTGTTTGGGCGCACGGCAGGGCTTGGAAGGGAAGGAGCGCCATTTGACTTTTTGAATGAAAAATTGGCTGCACTCTTTAGCGGACACCATGTCACATTTGGAGAGCCCCCGTGTGCCTAAAAATTGGAGCTCCCCCACAAGTGACCCCATTTTGGAAACTAGACGCCCCAGGGAACTTATCTAGATGCATAGTGAGCCCTTTAAACCCCCAGGTGCTTCACAAATTGATCCGTAAAAATGAAAAAGTACTTTTTTTTCACAAAAAAATTCTTTTAGCCTCAATTTTTTCATTTTCACATGGACAACAGGATAAAATGGATCCTAAAATTTGTTTGGCAATTTCTCCTGAGTACACCGATACTTCACATGTGGGGGTAAACCACTGTTTGGGCACATGGTAAGGCTCGGAAGGGAAGGAGCGCCATTTGACTTTTTGAATGAAAAATTATCTCCATCGTTAGCGGGACCATGTCGCGTTTGGAGAGACCCTGTGTGCCTATGCAATGGAGCTCCCCCACAAGTGACCCCATTTTGGAAACTAGACCCCCCAAGGAACTTATCTAGATGCATACTGAGCACTTTAAACCCCCAGGTGCTTCACAGAAGTTTATAATGCAGAGCCATGAAAATAAAAAATAATTTTTCTTTTCTCAAAAATGATTTTTTAGCCTGGAATTTCCTATTTTGCCAATGGTAATAGGAGAAATTGGACCACAAATGTTGTTGTCCAGTTTGTCCTGAGTATGCAGATACCCCATATGTGGGGGTAAACCACTGTTTGGGCGCACGGCAGGGCTCAGAAGGGAAGGCACGCCATTTGGCTTTTTAAATGGAAAATTATCTCCAATCATTAGCGGACACCATGTCGCGTTTGGAGAGCCCCTGTGTGCCTAAACATTGGAGATCCCCCACAAATTACCCCATTTTGGAAACTAGACCCCCAAAGGAACTAATCTAGATGTGTAGTGAGCACTTTGAACCCTCAAGTGCTTCACAGAAGTTTATAACGCAGAGCCATGAAAATAAAAAAAAAAATTATTTTCTCAAAAATGAATTTTAGCCCGCAATTTTTTATTTTCCCAAGGGTAACAGGAGAAATTTGACCCCAAAAGTTGTTGTCCAGTTTCTCCTGAGTACGCTGATACCCCATATGTGGGGGTAAACCACTGTTTAGGCACATGCTGGGGCTCGGAAGTGAAGTAGTGACGTTTTGAAATGCAGACTTTGATGGAATGCTCTGTGGGCGTCACGTTGCGTTTGCAGAGCCCCTGATGTGGCTAAACAGTAGAAACCCCCCACAAGTGACCCCATTTTGGAAACTAGACCCCGAAAGGAACTTATCTAGATGTGAGGTGAGCACTTTGAACCCCCAAGTGCTTCACAGAAGTTCATAACACAGAGCAGTGAAAATAATAAATACGTTTTCTTTCCTCAAAAATAATTTTTTAGCCCAGAATTTTTTATTTTCCCAAGGGTTACAGGAGAAATTGGACCACAAAAATTGTTGTCCAGTTTCTCCTGAGTACGCTGATACCCCATGTGTGGGGGTAAACCACTGTTTGGGCACACGTGGGGGCTCAGAAGGGAAGTAGTGACTTTTGAAATGCAGACTTTGATGGAATGGTCTGCGGGCGTCACATTGCGTTTGCAGAGCCCCTGGTGTGCCTAAACAGTAGAAACCCCCCACAAGTGACCCCATTTTGGAAACTAGACCCCCAAAGGAACTTATCTAGATGTGTGGTGAGCACTTTCAACCCCCAAGTGCTTTACAGAAGTTTATAACGCAGAGCCGTGAAAATAATAAATACGTTTTCTTTCCTCAAAAATAATTTTTTAGCCCAGAATTTTTTATTTTCCCAAGGGTTACAGGAGAAATTGGACCACAAAAGTTGTTGTCCAGTTTCTCCTGAGTACGCTGATGCCCCATGTGTGGGGGTAAACCACTGTTTGGGCACACGTGGGGGCTCAGAAGGGAAGTAGTGACTTTTGAAATGCAGACTTTGATGGAATGGTCTGCGGGCGTCACGTTGCGTTTGCAGAGCCCCTGGTGTGCCTAAACAGTAGAAACCCCCCACAAGTGACCCCATTTTGGAAACTAGACCCCCCAAGGAACTTATCTAGATATGTGGTGAGCACTTTGAACCCCCAAGTGCTTCACAGACGTTTACAACGCAGAGCCGTGAAAATAAAAAATCATTTTTCTTTCCTCAAAAATGATGTTTTAGCAAGCAATTTTTTATTTTCTCAAGGGTAACAGGAGAAATTGGACCCCAGTAATTGTTGCGCAGTTTGTCCTGAGTATGCTGGTACCCCATATGTGGGGGTAAACCACTGTTTGGGCACACGTCGGGGTTCGGAAGTGAGGGAGCACCATTTGAATTTTTGAATACAAGATTGGCTGGAATCAATGGTGGCGCCATGTTGCGTTTGGAGACCCCCTGAAGTGCCTAAACAGTGGAAACCCCTCAATTCTACCTCCAACACACCCCTAACCCTTATCCCAACTGTAGCCGTAACCCTAATCACAACCCTAACCCCAACACACCCCTAACCACAACCCTAACCCCAACACACCCCTAACCCTAACCACAACCCTAATTCCAACCCAACCCTAAGGCTATGTGCCCACATTGCGGATTCGTATGAGATTTTTCAGCATCATTTTTGAAAAATCCGCGGGTAAAAGGCACTGCGTTTTACCTGTGGATTTACCGTGGATTTCCAGTGTTTTTTGTGCGGATTTCACCTGTGGATTCCTATTGAGGAACAGGTGTAAAACGCTGCGGAATCCGCACAAAGAATTGGCATGCTGCGGAAAATACAACGCAGCGTTCCCGCGCGGTATTTTCTGCACCATGGGCACAGCGGATTTGGTTTTCCATATGTTTACATGGTACTGTAAACCTGATGGAACTCTGCTGCGGATCCGCAGCGGCCAATCCGCACCGTGTGCACATAGCCTAATTCTAAAGGTATGTGCACACGCTGCGGAAAACGCTGCGGATCCGCAGCAGTTTCCCATGAGTTTACAGTTCAATGTGAACCTATGGGAACCAAAAATCGCTGTACACATGCTGCGGAAAAACTGCACGGAAACGCAGCGGTTTACATTCCGCAGCATGTCACTTCTTTCTGCGGATTCCGCAGCGGTTTTACAACTGCTCCAATAGAAAATCGCAGTTGTAAAACCGCAGTGAAATGCGCAGAAAAACCGCGGTAAATCCACAATAAATCGGCAGCGGTTTAGCACTGTGGATTTTTCAAATCCGCTGCGGAAAAATCCGCATAGGACCAGAATACGTGTGCACATACCGAAGCCCTAACCCTAGCCCTAACCCTACCCCTAACCCTAACCCTAGCCCTAACCCTAGCCCTAACCCTACCCCTAACCCTACCCCTACCCCTACCCCTAACCCTACCCCTAACCCTACCCCTAACCCTAGTTCTTACCCCAACCTTAGTGAAAAAAAAAAAAATTCTTTATTTTTTTTATTGTCCCTATCTATGGGGGTGAAAAAGGGGGGGGTCATTTACTATTTTTTTTATTTTGATCACTGAGATAGATTATATCTCAGTGATCAAAATTCACTCTGGAACGAATCTGCCGGCCGGCAGATTCGGCGGGCGCACTGCACATGCGCCCGCCATTTTGGAAGATGGCGGCGCCCAGGAAAGAAGACGGACGGACCTCGGGCGGCCAGGTAAGTATAAGGGGGGGGAGATCAGGGCACGGGGGGGGGGGGGGCGTCGGAGCACGGGGGGGTGGATCGGATCATGGGGGGGTGGATCGGAACACGGGAGGGAGGATTGGAGCACGGGGAAGGATTGGAGCACGGGGTGAGGGATCGCTGTGCGGGGGGGGGTGGATCGGAGCACGGGGGGGTCGCTGTGTGCGGGGGGGGATCGGAGTGCGGGGGGGGTTTGATTGGAGCGCGGGGGGTGTGATTGGTGCACGGGGAAGCGGACAGGAGGACGGGGGAGCGGAGCACAGGACGGAGGGGAGCGGACCACAGATCGGGGGGCTGGGGGGGCGATCGGTGGGGTGGGGTGGGGGCACATTAGTATTTCCAGCCATGGCCGATGATATTGCAGCATCGGCCATGGCTGGATTGTAATATTTCACCAGTTTTTTAGGTGAAATATTACAAATCGCTCTGATTGGCAGTTTCACTTTCAACAGCCAATCAGAGCGATCGTAGCCACGAGGGGGTGAAGCCACCCCCCCTGGGCTAAACTACCACTCCCCCTGTCCCTGCAGATCGGGTGAAATGGGAGTTAACCCTTTCACCCGGCCTGCAGGGACGCGATCTTTCCATGACGCATATGCTGCGTCATGGGTCGGAATGGCACCGACTTTCATGACGCAGCGTATGCGTCAAAGGTCGGGAAGGGGTTAAAGAGGTCTCCAAGATTTCCAAGGCTAATTTCACACTTCAGTATTAACCCCTTAGTGACAGAGCCAATTTGGTACTTAATGACCGAGCCAATTTTTGCAATTCTGACCACTGTCACTTTATGAGGTTATAACTCTGGAACGCTTCAACGGATCCCGCTGATTCTGAGATTGTTTTTTCGTGACATATTGTACTTCATGTTAGTGGTAACATTTCTTCGATATTACTTGCGATTATTTATGAAAAAAATGGAAATATGGCGAAAATGTTTAACATTTTGCAATTTTCAAACTTTGTATTTTTATGCCCTTAAATCAGAGAGATATGTCACGAAAAATAGTTAATAAATAACATTTCCCACATGTCTACTTTACATCAGCACAATTTTGGAAACAAAAATTTTTTTTGTTAGGGAGTTATAAGGGTTAAAATTGACCAGCAATTTCTCATTTTTACAACACCTTTTTTTTTTAGGGACCACATCACATTTGAAGTCATTTTGAGGGGTCTATATGATAGAAAATAATGAAGTGTGACACCATTCTAAAAACTACACCCCTCAAGGTTCTCAAAACCACATTCAAGAAGTTTATTAACCCTTTACGTGCTTCACAGGAACTGAAACAATGTGGAAGGAAAAAATGAACATTTAACTTTTTTTTGCAAACATTTTAATTCAGAACCATTTTTTTTATTTTCACAAGTGTAAAAACAGAAATGTAACCATAAAATTTGTTATGCAATTTTTCCTGAATACGCCAATACCCCATATGTGGGGGTAAACCACTGTTTGGGCGCACCGCAGAACTTGGAAGTGAAGGAGCGCCGTTTTACTTTTTCAATGCAGAATTGGCTGGAATTGAGATCGGACGCCATGTCACGTTTAGAGAGCCCCTGATGTGCCTAAACAGTGTAAACCCCCCACAAGTGACACCATTTTGTAAACTAGACCCCTTAAGGAACTTATCTAGATGTGTGGAGAGCACTTTGAACCCCCAAGAGCTTCACAGAAGTTTATAACGTAGAGCCGTGAAAATAAAAAAATCGCATTTGTTTACACAAAAATGATTTTTCGCCCACAAATTCTTATTTTTACAAGGGTAACAGGAGAAATTAGACCACAAACATTGTAGTGCAATTTCTCCTGAGTACGTCGATACCCAATATGTGGGGGTAAACCACTGTTTGGGCGCACCGCAGAGCTTGGAAGAGAAGGAGTGCCGTTTTACTTTTTCAATGTAGAAATGTCTGGAATTGAGATCGGACGCCGTGTCGCATTTGGAGAGCCCCTGATGTGCCTAAACAGTGGAACCCCCCACAAGTGACCGCATTTTGGAAACTAGACCCCCCATGGAACTTATCTAGATGTGTGGTGAGAACTTTGAATGCCCAAGTGCTTCATAGAAATTTAGAATGCAGAGTTGTGAAAATAAAAAATATTTTTTTTTCCACAAAAAAGATTTTTTAGCCCCCAAGTTTTTATTTTCACAAGGGTAACAAGAGAAATCGGACCCCAAAAGTTGTTGTCCAATTTGTCCTGAGTATGCTGGTACCCCATATGTGGGGGTAAACCACTATTTGGGCGCACGGCAGAGCTCGGAAGGAAGGAGCGCCGTTTTGGAATGCAGACTTTGATAGAATGGTCTGCGGGCGTTATGTTGCGTTTGCAGAGCTCTTGATGTACCTAAACAGTAGAAACCCTCCACAAGTGACCCCATTTTGGAAACTAGACCCCCCAAGGAACTTATCTAGATGTGTGGTGAGAACTTTGAATGCCCAAGTGCTTCACAGAAGTTTAGAATGCAGAGTCGTGAAAATAAAAAAATATTTTTTTTTCCACAAAAAAGATTTTGTAGCCCCCAAGTTTTTATTTTCACAAGGGTAACAGGAGAAATTGGACCCCAAAAGTTGTTGTCCAATTTATCCCGAGTACGCTGATGCCCCATATGTGGGGGTAACCCACTGTTTGGGCGCACGGCAGAGCTCAGAAGGGAGGGAGCACCATTTGACTTTTTGAGCGCAAAATTGGCTGTCGTGTTTGGAGACCCCCTGATGTAACCAAACAGTGGAAACCCCCCAATTCTAGCTCCAACCCTAACCCCAACACACCCCTAACCCTAATCCCAACCCGATCCATAATCCTAATCACTAACCCTAACGATAATCACAACCCTTACCCCAAAACAACCCTAATGTTAACCATAGCCATAACCCTAATCAAAACCCTAAATCCAACACACCCCTAATCCTAATCTCAACCCTAACCTCAAACCTAACCCTAATCCCAATACACCCCTAATCACAACCCTAACCTTAACCCTAATTCCAAACCTAACCCTAATCCAAAGCGTAACCCTAATGCCAACCCTAACCCTAATACCAACTCTAATCGAAACCCTAACCCCAAATCTAACCCTAACTTTAGCCCCAACCCTAGCCCTAACTTTAGCCCCAACCCTAACCCTAGCCCTAAGGCTACTTTCACACTTGCGTCGTTTGGCATCCGTCGCAATCCGTCGTTTTGGACAAAAAACGGATCCTCCAAATGTGCCCGCAGGATGCTTTTTTTGCCCATAGACTTGTATTGCCGACGGATCGTGATGGATGGCCACGTGCCACGTCCGTCGTGCACTGGATCAGTTGTGTTTTGGCGGACCGTCGGCACAAAAAGCGTTCACTGTAACTTTTTTTGTACGTCGCGTCCGCCATTTCTGACTGCGCATGTGTGGCCGTAACTCCACCCCCTCCTCCCCAGGACATAGATTGGGCAGCGGATGCGTTGAAAAACTACATCCGCTGCCCACGTTGTGCACAATTTTCACAACGTGCGTCGGTATGTCGGGCCGACGCATTGCCCCGTACCGACGTAAGTGTGAAAGAACCCTAACCCTGAATTTAGCCCCAAACCTAACCCTAAATTTAGCCCCAGCCCTAACCCTAGCCCTAACCCTGACCCTAGCCCTAACCCTAGCCCTAACCCTAACCCTAGAACTAACCCTAACCCTAGCCCTAACCCTAACCCTAGCCCTAACCCTAACCCTAACCCTAGCTCTAGCCCTAACCCTAACCCTAACCCTAGCCCTAACCCTAATTTTAGCCCCAACTGCTCTTCTCCTGCCGGCCGGCAGATGGCGACAGATGGCGGGCGCACTGCGCATGCGCCCGCCATTTTCTTTTGCCAAGAAGACCAGGAGGAGCAGCAGGAGGATCCAGGGACACCGGTAAGTATAATAGGGTCCCCGAATCCCCCTATTTCTCTGTCCTCTGATGTGCGATCACATCAGAGGACAGAGAATTACACATTGATTTTTTTTTTTTTTTTGCGGTCGCCGGTAAACAGTTAATTACCGGCGATCGCTAAACAGGGGTCGGTGAAACCGACCCCGATCATGTTCTTTGGGGTCTCGGCTACCCCCGGCAGCCGGGACCCCAAAGATTCTCCCGGTGTCGGCCGGCGGGCGCACTGCGCATGTGCCCGCCATTTTGAAGATGGCGGCGCCCACCGGGAGCCACGAGGAGCACCGGGGGAGATAGGTGAGTATCGGGGGGCTATCTGGGACCCCTTTTCTCTGTCCTCTGATGTGCGATCACATCGGAGGACAGAGAAATTAAAAAGAAATCGCGTTTTGTTTTTTTTGCGATCGCCGGTAAACGGTAAACGCAAATGCGGGGTCGGTAAAAAAAAAACCCGAATCATGTTCTCTGGGGTCTCGGCTACCCCCGGCAGCCGAGACCCCGGAGAAAATCCGACTCTGGGGGGCGCTATTTACTTTTTCCACAGCGCCATTAATTAACGGCGCTGTGGTTTAAGTACCCTTAGCGGCCGCCGTTAAAAGGTGTATCGGCGGTCGCTAAGGGGTTAAGGTATTTTTTTTGGTGCTGATCCTCTTTTTCTGCCTACCTACTGTATATATATGTATATACAAATATACTGTATATATATATATATATATATATATATGTATATATATATATATATACATATATATATATATATATATATATATATATATGTATATATATATATACAGTATATATATATATATACACTGCTCAAAAAAATAAAGGGAACACTAAAATACCACAACCTAGATATACCCACAGGACGGATTATATTTATCATCATTAGGCATTTAGGACAACATTGGATCATTCAGAGATCCACAATGAACTTCTGGAGTGAGTTTGCTGCACTGAAAGTAAAGGGGCCGAATAATATTGCACGCCCCACTTTTCAGTTTTTGAATTTCCACAAAAATGTTAAATAACCAATAAATTTCGTTCAACTTCACAATTGTGTTTAACTTCTTCAACAAAAATTTACATTTGGTATCTTTATGTTTGAAGCATGATATGTGGGAAAAGGTTGAAAAGTTCCAGGGAGCCGAATACCTTCACAAGGCACTAGTACCACAAAATCCAGATTCATGGTGTGACCCTAACCAAAATGTCTAGTCACTACGTACTCCTCCATAAATATCCACATGAATACATGAGAAACAGAAGGAGTTTTCTTAAAAAGGTACAAAACAATCTTTATTGGATAACAATACAGACAATAAACACATCCCAAAACATAAATACAAATACACGATATAGACAAATGTGAACAATAAAGACACCAAAAATATGGCTAGTGCTGCAGGAAAATGCACCATAGTGTCCCTGCCGTGAAGGTAAATGGTGGTGAGGGAATCCCTGTCTCCATCCTGAAATAACCAAAACCTCCCTCCAGCTATACCATGAGTCCCGTAAAGTCAATGAGACATTGCCCTGTAGAGACACTGTGTATCCACGTGCGCAAATGCACTGTTAACCCATAAGGCTGTCTCCAGTGGGCAATGCTAAGGGAGGAAAGGGGGACGAGACAAAGGTAACCATGAGAAAAGTCCTCACCACAAGCAGCACCGCACTCTGTGCGTCCCCGACGCGCGTTTCGCCGCTTCCCAGCTCAGCTTTATCAAGGGGAGTGTAGCCAGGCTCCCTTCTAGGACCTTAAGTATACTAGGATACCGGTCACGTGTGTATCATGTGACCCAGGCACTTACCAAGCTGCGGGTAAACAGCGCATGCGCCAGTCGCCAGCGGTGAAAAAAACGCCCACACCCCTCCTGCTCGGACGTGTCCAGGTGCCAGCAAGCGAGTGAGTACACGAATGTCTCAGTCGCGCCAGCCGCAGGACTGTGCCGAGCGCAGAGGGGCGGGCGCCCGTGGCAGGCCAGCGCATGCGCACCGCAGTGATGAAAAAGAAGTGGGCAAGTGTCTGGCATTCTGTCCCAAAAGTAATAACTCAAGACGATAATAAACAAAATTAAAAACATGTGCAGATATCCAGAAATAGGTCCACAGGATGTCCAACTCATTCTGGTCTGGTGTCGTTGTAATCCTATTCTTCCACCGTAATGTCACATATCAAAATGGTAGTTCCAATCCAAAAGACCCGAAAAAGTTATGATAAATAAGATATATTAAAATGGACCTATATGAAGAACAAAAACTGTTAAAACCAAAGCCACACAATTAAAAGTACAAAAATACAAGAGGGGATTTGAAACAAAGGGGGGGGGGGGGGGGAACCACCCAGTAATCGATAATACATATTTACAGAAAAGCACCAAAATTTAATGAATCATTTAATCCAATTGGTTTCATGGTCCCCAATGTTATAATCCATTTTAATTCACGTTGTGCTAGGAGTTTTTTAATATCTCCTCCTCTGATCCCTGTGTGCACAACATCAATTCCTCTCACCATGAACTCCTTTGGATTACAATTATGGGCCACCTTAAAATGTTTCGGAATGGTTTTGAGTGTAGACACATCCTCTACCGAACTTGCAGCAATAATGTCCCGTATGTGTTCTCTTACGCGCACTCGCAATTCACGTGATGTCAATCCCACATACACTAAAGGGCTCCCGCACGTCGCATAATAAATAACATTGCTGGTATTGCAAGAAATATATTCTCGTATTTCGTATTCTTTCTTGCTGTCGGCTGAGTGGAAAGACGCCGTACGTAAAATGTTAACGCAATCCACACAATGGCCACATTTAAAGCAACCTTTCATTGGTTTTGTTGCTCCAAATGGATTGCTACTTGGTGCCACATAGTGGCTAGATATTAATAAGTCTCTAAGATTTTTCGACCTACGTGGAGTCATTAATGGTCTATCCATTAGGAAGGGTCCCAGGGAGGGTTCGGCGCTCAAAACAGACCAATATTTTGTTAAAATTGCCCTCATGCTATCCCACTCATGGTTGTAAACTGAAATAAAATGAATCATCTCATCCCTCTTCTCACGTTTAGCATTGCCATGTATCAGTGAATCACGTGTCACTGCTCTGGCTCTGTTATACCCATTTTTGATACATCTTTTGCTATAACCTCTTTGTTCGAATCTCTGCCTAAGATCCCGGGCCTGTATCTCAAACTTTTGGTCCGTAGAGCAGATCCGCCTCATCCTCAAGAACTGTCCAACCGGGATGGCCCTAATGGTGGCTTGACTATGCGCTGATTTCGCGTGTATCAACGCATTGACAGATGTAGTTTTAAGAAAGACATCAGTTTGGATGGATGAGGAAGAATCAACCTCCAAACTGATGTCCAAAAAATCAATTTTCATAGTGTCATACCTGTAAGTAAGTCTAATATTGAAATTATTCCTGTTAAGCTGACCCATAAATTCGTCCAACTGCTGCACCGACCCACGCCAAAAAAACAAAATATCATCAATGTAGCGTAACCAGCACAGCACATGGTCGGCGGCCCCCGCCCCCGAGTCACCAAAAACCAACCTCTCCCAGAAACCAAGGAAGAGGTTGGCGTACGCGGGGGCACAGGCCGCACTCATGGCTGCGCCACGCTTTTGTTGGTAAAATTGATCTTTAAACGTAAAAAAATTATGCGTGAGGACAAAGTGCAGCAGTTCGATAACCAGCTCACTCAAAGGGCCTTAAAAGATCTTCCTTAAAAGATCTTTAAATTTGGTTGTCATCTCCAAAAGCCCTTTGTTCATACCCTCCGTATTTGTACAATTGGTGTCTTTGAACACATCGTCTATTTTTGAGAGCCATGCTCCGTCGCGGGAAGAGGACTAAGATTTGGTGGAATCATGCCTTCTTAGATAAATATCTACAGAAGGGGTTAATTCCTAGAGGATTAAGGGTGCAGGTATTTCCCTCCTTCCCAGTTGAAAATACTGAAATAAGGGAGAGATGGGAGGGCTATGCTAACACGTGCTCATTTGGTTTTATGGGGATTTTAAAAGAGATGAATACCGAGTCCCTTAAATCTATAGAAGGTGAAATGGAGGAATTACAAAAATTGATTAAAGATGATATGACCAATGAAGCATTAAGAAAATTCAATTTGGAAATAGAGGAGGAGACACAAAAATGGGTGGAAGAAATACAACAGACCAAATCGAAGAAATTTCAACGCGATTTGAAGGATAGACAACTTAATAAGACTTATAAGTGGAGGAATGGTAATGAGAGAACACGGCCTTTTTATAGAAACGGCTCTCGATCACGGTCACGATCCACTTCAATACGATCCATGAGAAGTGAAGAATCGCAACCAGTTAAAAAGAATCGTACTGGGGTGGATATTGATGGTAGTCAAACTAATGACACCAAAAAAATGAACACCAGACAGAATTCGAAAAAAGGAGCAGGCGGGAAGCAACCTGAGCCCAAGTCCCAGGGAGGGCTGCAGGTAATTAATTTATCGGACCATAGGTTGACGGATATACAACTAGAGGTTCTTGGTAAGGGTTTGTCGTTCTCTCCCACTAATGGTTTTAACTATTTTACAGCACTAAAGGACCTCCACCTTTTCTCACGTAAGCTGATTCTCAAAAAATTGCATAATAGAGGAGGAATTGAGCAGGATAATTGGAGCGCTGCCGACAGAGATACCATTCGGATTCTGGAAGAGCTCCTTGAGGAACAAAATCCAACCCATGAAGGTGGGTTCCCAAGATCTATTTTACCAAGGTCAACAAGGTTCCCCCCTGTTAGGGTTGGCGGAACGCACCAAATATATAATTTATTAAATGGAATTGGTGCGTTCGCAACCCGGGATCCACCGTGCAGGAAAGCACCTGCTGCTAAATAATGGCGGCTCTATATGGCGGTATATACCAACTCTGTTAGCTTCACAGAGTAACCGCGAGAGGAAAGCTCTGTGCCCTGTTAGACTTTCACAGAGGCACAGGCCAACTACCCAGATGTGAGCAGTGAGTGGTCATGCATGCATACAAAACTCCTCGCCGGAGATGCCAGCATTCTAGGGGCTTATTTCAGCCGGGTCCCTGAACACACTTAAACACAATCTCCTCGCCAGAGATGCCAGCATTCTAGGGGCTTATTTCAGCCGGGTCCCTGAACACATTCAAACACATGACCACATTGGCGCAAAGCATATAGCATAAGACGATACTAGCGCATGGCCGTGCGGTCATGCGCAGTTTATATAGTTGCAGCACAGGAAGCTGCTACTGAAGTTTTTGCCCTTTCAGGACCTTCCAGAAGGACCAATGGAAAGTGTTGCAGTACCTGAGCATGTTTTGCCCTTTCAGGACCTTCCAGAAGGACCAATGGAATGTACTGCAGCACCTGAGCATGTGACCGAACATGTGGCACTCGACCTCCAATGGGAGACCCTGCCCTGGGCATGCTCAGTGTGAGTAAACAAGGACTTAGTCCCAGAGAGGCTCGCTCGCCGCAGATCAGTGCAGGGTACCATAGGAAAGCCAGAAAAGGCAGTAGTGACCCTATGCACCGAATCAGCCCCAGCGAGACTCTGGGAGCGACTGTTATGGCTGGCAATCAGGCAACACAGCGTGCAGTAATCAGCGCACATACAGAGATCTGGCAATAACCCAAAACAATAGGACGAGCTCTGAGACGTGGAATCTCTGTAGACTGCAGTACCTGATCTATCCTCACACAACTGTAAGCAGCAGTGGATTGCGCCTATCAACTACCTATGCAACTCGGCACTGCCTGAGGAGCTGACTAGCCTGAAGATAGAAATACAAGCCTGACTTACCTCAGAGAAATACCCCAAAGGAATAGGCAGCCCCCACATATAATGACTGTTAGCAAGATGAAAAGACAAACGTAGGAATGAAATAGATTCAGCAAAGTGAGGCCCGATATTCTAGACAGAGCGAGGATAGCAAAGAGAACTATGCAGTCTACAAAAAACCCTAAAACGAAAACCACGCAAAGGGGCAAAAAGACCCACCGTGCCGAACTAACAGCACGGCGGTGCACCCCTTTGCTTCTCAGAGCTTCCAGCAAAAGTTAATAGCAAGCTGGACAGAAAAAACAGAAAACAAACTAGAAGCACTTATCTAGCAGAGCAGCAGGCCCAAGGAAAGATGCAGTAGCTCAGATCCAACACTGGAACATTGACAAGGAGCAAGGAAGACAGACTCAGGTGGAGCTAAATAGCAAGGCAGCCAACGAGCTCACCAAAACACCTGAGGGAGGAAGCCCAGAGACTGCAATACCACTTGTGACCACAGAAGTGAACTCAGCCACAGAATTCACAACAGTACCCCCCCCTTGAGGAGGGGTCACCGAACCCTCACCAGAACCCCCAGGCCGACCAGGATGAGCCACATGAAAGGCACGAACAAGATCTGGGGCATGGACATCAGAGGCAAAAACCCAGGAATTATCTTCCTGAGCATAACCCTTCCATTTGACCAGATACTGGAGTTTCCGTCTAGAGACACGAGAATCCAAAATCTTCTCCACAATATACTCCAATTCCCCCTCCACCAAAACAGGGGCAGGAGGCTCCACAGATGGAACCATAGGTGCCACGTATCTCCTCAACAACGACCTATGGAATACATTATGTATGGAAAAGGAGTCTGGGAGGGTCAGACGAAAAGACACCGGATTGAGAATCTCAGAAATCCTATACGGACCAATAAAACGAGGTTTAAATTTAGGAGAGGAAACCTTCATAGGTATATGACGAGAAGATAACCAAACCAGATCCCCAACACGAAGTCGGGGTCCCACACGGCGTCTGCGATTAGCGAAAAGCTGAGCCTTCTCCTGGGACAAGGTCAAATTGTCCACTACCTGAGTCCAGATCTGCTGCAACCTGTCCACCACATAATCCACACCAGGACAGTCCGAAGACTCAACCTGTCCTGAAGAGAAACGAGGATGGAACCCAGAAAAATGGAGAGACCAAGGTAGCCGAGCTGGCCCGATTATTAAGGGCGAACTCAGCCAACGGCAAAAATGACACCCAATCATCCTGGTCAGCGGAAACAAAACATCTCAGATATGTTTCCAAGGTCTGATTGGTTCGTTCGGTCTGGCCATTAGTCTGAGGATGGAAGGCCGAGGAAAAAGATAGGTCAATGCCCATCCTACCACAAAAGGCTCGCCAGAACCTCGAGACAAACTGGGAACCTCTGTCAGAAACAATATTCTCAGGAATGCCATGTAAACGAACCACATGCTGGAAGAACAAAGGCACCAAATCAGAGGAGGAAGGCAATTTAACCAAGGGCACCAGATGGACCATTTTAGAAAAGCGATCACAGACCACCCAAATGACAGACATTTTTTGAGAAACGGGAAGGTCAGAAATGAAATCCATCGAAATATGTGTCCAAGGCCTCTTCGGGACCGGCAAGGGCAAAAGCAACCCACTGGCACGTGAACAGCAGGGCTTAGCCCTAGCACAAATTCCACAGGACTGCACAAAAGCACGCACATCCCGTGACAGAGATGGCCACCAGAAGGATCTAGCAACCAACTCCCTGGTACCAAAGATTCCTGGATGACCGGCCAGCACCGAACAATGAAGTTCAGAGATAACTTTACTAGTCCACCTATCAGGGACGAACAGTTTCTCGGCCGGACAACGATCAGGTTTATTAGCCTGAAATTTCTGCAACACTCTCCGCAAATCAGGGGAGATGGCAGACACAATGACTCCTTCCTTGAGGATACTCGCCGGCTCAGATAACCCCGGAGAGTCGGGCACAAAACTCCTAGACAGAGCATCCGCCTTCACATTTTTAGAGCCCGGAAGGTATGAAATCACAAAATCAAAACGAGCAAAAAATAACGACCAACGGGCCTGTCTAGGATTCAAGCGCTTGGCAGACTCAAGATAAGTAAGGTTCTTATGATCAGTCAAAACCACCACGCGATGCTTAGCACCCTCTAGCCAATGACGCCACTCCTCGAATGCCCACTTCATGGCCAGCAACTCTCGGTTGCCCACATCATAATTACGCTCAGCAGCAGAAAATTTCCTGGAAAAGAAAGCACATGGTTTGAACACTGAGCAACCAGAACCTCTCTGTGACAAAACCGCCCCTGCACCAATCTCAGAAGCATCAACCTCGACCTGGAACGGAAGAGAAACATCAGGTTGACACAACACAGGGGCACAGCAAAAACGACGCTTCAACTCCTGAAAAGCTTCCACGGCAGCAGAAGACCAATGAACCAAATCAGCACCCTTCTTGGTCAAATCGGTCAATGGTCTGGCAATGCTAGAAAAATTACAGATGAAGCGACGATAAAAATTAGCAAAGCCCAGGAATTTCTGCAAACTTTTTAGAGATGTCGGCTGAGTCCAATCCTGGATGGCCTGAACCTTAACCGGATCTATCTCGATAGTAGAAGGGGAAAAGATGAACCCCAAAAATGAAACTTTCTGCACACCGAAGAGACACTTTGATCCCTTCACGAACAAGGAATTAGCACGCAGTACCTGGAAAACCATTCTGACTTGCTTCACATGAGACTCCCAATCATCTGAGAAGATCAAAATGTCATCCAAGTAAACAATCAAGAATTTATCCAGATACTCACGGAAAATGTCATGCATAAAAGACTGAAAAACAGATGGAGCATTGGCAAGTCCGAACGGCATCACCAGATACTCAAAATGACCCTCGGGCGTATTAAATGCCGTTTTCCATTCATCTCCCTGCCTGATTCTCACCAGATTATACGCACCACGAAGATCAATCTTAGTAAACCAACTAGCCCCCTTAATCCGAGCAAACAAGTCAGATATCAATGGCAAGGGATACTGAAACTTAACAGTGATCTTATTAAGAAGGCGGTAATCAATACACGGTCTTAGCGAACCATCCTTCTTGGCTACAAAAAAGAACCCTGCTCCCAATGGTGACGACGATGGGCGAATATGTCCCTTCTCCAGGGACTCCTTCACATAACTGCGCATAGCGGTGTGTTCAGGTACGGACAAATTAAATAAACGACCCTTAGGGAATTTACTACCAGGAATCAAATCGATAGCACAATCACAATTCCTATGCGGAGGTAGGGCATCAGACTTGGACTCTTCAAATACATCCTGAAAGTCCGACAAGAACTCTGGGATGTCAGAAGGAATGGATGACGAAATAGACAAAAATGGAACATCACCATGTACTCCCTGACAACCCCAGCTGGTTACCGACATAGAGTTCCAATCCAATACTGGATTATGGGTTTGTAGCCATGGCAACCCCAACACGACCACATCATGCAAATTATGCAGTACCAAAAAGCGAATAACTTCCTGATGTGCAGGAGCCATGCACATGGTCAGCTGGGCCCAGTACTGAGGCTTATTCTTGGCCAAAGGTGTAGCATCAATTCCTCTCAACGGAATAGGACACCGCAAAGGCTCCAAGAAAAATCCACAACGTTTAGCATAATCCAAATCCATCAGATTCAGGGCAGCGCCTGAATCCACAAACGCCATGACAGAATATGATGACAAAGAGCACATTAAGGTAATGGACAAAAGGAATTTGGACTGTACAGTACCAATAACGGCAGAGCTATCGAACCGCCTAGTGCGTTTAGGACAATTAGAAATAGCATGAGTAGAATCACCACAATAGAAACACAGTCTGTTCAGACGTCTGTGTTCGTGCCGTTCTACTTTAGTCATAGTCCTGTCGCACTGCATAGGCTCAGGCTTACTCTCAGACAATACCGCCAGATGGTGCACAGATTTACGCTCGCGCAAGCGACGACCGATCTGAATGGCCAAGGACATAGACTCATTCAAACCAGCAGGCATAGGAAATCCCACCATTACATCCTTAAGAGCTTCAGAGAGACCCTTTCTGAACAAAGCCGCTAGTGCAGATTCATTCCACAGAGTGAGTACTGACCATTTTCTAAATTTCTGACAATATACTTCTACATCATCCTGACCCTGGCATAAAGCCAGCAGATTTTTCTCAGCTTGATCCACTGAATTAGGCTCATCGTAAAGCAATCCCAGCGCCTGGAAAAATGCATCAACATTACTCAATGCAGAATCTCCTGGTGCAAGAGAAAACGCCCAGTCCTGTGGGTCGCCGCGCAAAAAAGAAATAATAATCAAAACCTGTTGAATAGGATTACCAGAAGA
The DNA here is from genome assembly GCF_032444005.1 of Ranitomeya imitator. NCBI lineage: Eukaryota > Metazoa > Chordata > Amphibia > Anura > Dendrobatidae > Ranitomeya > Ranitomeya imitator. The sequence goes on from NC_091286.1 coordinate 338,050,726, forward strand.
ATGAGGTTTCAAGGCCAAAAATAGCTTACAATTATTTCTGAAGCTCAGGAACTTAGTTCTGTCACCAAAAAACAAATCAGGAATCGGAATTCTTGGTTCTAGCATCGATTTCTGATCAATAGTATCTTGAATCTTTTGTACATTTACAACGAGATTATCCATTGAGGAGCACAGAGCCTGAATATCCATGTCCACAGCTGTGTCCTGAAGCACTCTAATGTCTAGGGGAAAAAAAAGACTGAAGACAGAGCTAAGAAAAAAAAATGATGTCAGGATTTCTTTTTTCCCTCTATTGGAAATCATTGAAGGGCTCCTTGTACTGTTATGGCTGGCAATCAGGCAACACAGCGTGCAGTAATCAGCGCACATACAGAGATCTGGCAATAACCCAAAACAATAGGACGAGCTCTGAGACGTGGAATCTCTGTAGACTGCAGTACCTGATCTATCCTCACACAACTGTAAGCAGCAGTGGATTGCGCCTATCAACTACCTATGCAACTCGGCACTGCCTGAGGAGCTGACTAGCCTGAAGATAGAAATACAAGCCTGACTTACCTCAGAGAAATACCCCAAAGGAATAGGCAGCCCCCACATATAATGACTGTTAGCAAGATGAAAAGACAAACGTAGGAATGAAATAGATTCAGCAAAGTGAGGCCCGATATTCTAGACAGAGCGAGGATAGCAAAGAGAACTATGCAGTCTACAAAAAACCCTAAAACGAAAACCACGCAAAGGGGCAAAAAGACCCACCGTGCCGAACTAACAGCACGGCGGTGCACCCCTTTGCTTCTCAGAGCTTCCAGCAAAAGTTAATAGCAAGCTGGACAGAAAAAACAGAAAACAAACTAGAAGCACTTATCTAGCAGAGCAGCAGGCCCAAGGAAAGATGCAGTAGCTCAGATCCAACACTGGAACATTGACAAGGAGCAAGGAAGACAGACTCAGGTGGAGCTAAATAGCAAGGCAGCCAACGAGCTCACCAAAACACCTGAGGGAGGAAGCCCAGAGACTGCAATACCACTTGTGACCACAGAAGTGAACTCAGCCACAGAATTCACAACAAGCGACGTCTCCGCTGAGCAGAGCCCACTGCGGCCGATACCGAATGGGAGACCGCAGCAGACACGGATCGAGATTCCCCCTGTGCAGCAGAGGAAACTCGACTCCTAACACCCCCCTTGTCATTATGTCCGGCGGTAGAGGTATTTACAAAATTAGTATCAGAAGACCTCAAAAAATTATCAACACATCGCCGTTTTGATAACTTTACCCATAGACAGAGGGAGGGTTTACGTCAACTGCAAGCAATGAATGATGTTGTATTCAAGGCAGCTGACAAGGGGGGGAACATTGTTGTTTGGCCAATTGTGAAATATGAACGGGAGGTGGTCCGTCAGTTACCGGACAATAAGGTTTATGAGAAACTAAGCTATAACCCAGTGGTGTCTTTTTCGGCACAGCTCCAAAAAATCCTCCTGAGAGACTTTGATCTGGGAATAATTAATAAACAGGTCCTGGATGGTCTGACTGTTAAGTTCCCTAAAATACCCACCTTGTATCTACTTCCTAAGGTGCACAAAGATGTCGTCAATCCACCGGGACGTCCGATTGTGTCAGGGATAGATGGTCTATGTGACCCAATATGTAAGTTTATAGATCATTATCTTAAATCTCTGGTTGAAATCTTACCCTCTTATGTGAAGGACACAACGGACGTCCTCGGTAGGATTGACGATATTTTTGTTGAGAAAGGGACATTACTAGTGACAGCGGACGTGGAAACCCTGTACACTTGTATTAATCACACTGATGGTCTGCAGGCGGTCCGCTTCTTCCTCGAGGCCTCCAACCTGGACGGCCCTTTGAGTGAGCTGATTATCGAACTGCTGCACTTTGTCCTCACGCATAATTTTTTTACGTTTAAAGATCAATTTTACCAACAAAGCGTGGCGCAGCCATGGGTGCGGCCTGTGCCCCCGCGTACGCCAACCTCTTCCTTGGTTTCTGGGAGAGGTTAGTTTTTGGTGACTCGGGGGCCGCCGACCATGTGCTGTGCTGGTTACGCTACATTGATTATATTTTGTTTTTTTGGCGTGGGACGGTGCAGCAGTTGGACGAATTTATGGGTCAGCTTAACAGGAATAATTTCAATATTAGACTTACTTACAGGTATGACACTATGAAAATTGATTTTTTGGACATCAGTTTGGAGGTTGATTCTTCTTCATCCATCTAAACTGATGTCTTTCTTAAAACTACATCTGTCAATGCGTTGATACACGCGAAATCAGCGCATAGTCAAGTCACCATTAGGGCCGTTCCGGTTGGACAGTTCTTGAGGATGAGGCGGATCTGCTCTACGGACCAAAGTTTGAGACACAGGCCCAGGATCTTAGGCAGAGATTCGAACAAAGAGGTTATAGCAAAAGATGTATCAAAAATGGGTATAACAGAGCCAGAGCAGTGACACGTGATTCACTGATTCATGGCCATGCTAAACGTGAGAAGAGGGATGAGATGATTCGTTTTACTTCAGTTTACAACCATGAGTGGGATAGCATGAGGGCAATTTTAACAAAATATTGGTCTGTTTTGAGCGCCGAACCCTCCCTGGGACCCTTCCTAATGGATAGACCATTAATGACTCCACGTAGGTCGAAAAATCTTAGAGACTTATTAATATCTAGCCACTATGTGGCACCAAGTAGCAATCCATTTGGAGCAACAAAACCAATGAAAGGTTGCTTCAAATGTGGCCATTGTGTGGCTTGCGTTAACATTTTACGTACGGCGTCTTTCCACTCAGCCGACAGCAAGAAAGAATACGAAATACGAGAATATATTTCTTGCAATACCAGCAATGTTATTTATTATGCGACGTGCGGGTACCCTTTAGTGTATGTGGGATTGACATCACGTGAATTGCGAGTGCGCGTAAGAGAACACGTACGGGACATTATTGCTGCAAGTTCGGTAGAGGATGTGTCTACACTTAAAACCATTCCGAAACATTTTAAGGTGGCCCATAATTGTAATCCAAAGGAGTTCATGGGGAGAGGAATTGACATTGTGCACACAGGGATCAGAGGAGGAGATATTAAAAAACTCCTAGCACAACGTGAATTAAAATGGACTATAACATTGGGGACCATGAAACCAATTGGATTAAATGATTCATTAAATTTTGGTGCTTCTCTGTAAATATGTATTATCGATAACTGGGTGGTTCCCCCACTCCCCTCCCCCCTTTGTTTCAAATCCCCTCTTGTATTTTTGTACTTTTAAATGTGTTTTGTGTGGCTTTGGTTTTAACAGTTTTTGTTCTTTATATAGGTCCATTTTAATATATCTTATTTATCATAACTTTTTCGGGTCCTTTGGATTGGAACTACCATTTTGATATGTGACATTACGGTGGAAGAATAGGATTACAACGACACCAGACCAGAATGAGTTGGACATCCTGTGGACCTATTTCTGGATATCTGCACTTGTTTTTAATTTTGTTTATTATCGTCTTGAGTTATTACTTTTGGGACAGAATGCCAGACACTTGCCCACTTCTTTTTCATCACTGCGGTGCGCATGCGCTGGCCTGCCACGGGCGCCCGCCCCTCTGCGCTCGGCACAGTCCTGTGGCTGGCGCGACTGAGACATTCGTGTACTCACTCGCTTGCTGGCACCTGGACACGTCCGAGCAGGAGGGGTGCGGGCGTTTTTTTCACCGCTGGCGACTGGCGCATTCGCTGTTTACCTGCAGCTTGGTAAGTGCCTGAGTCACGTGATACACACGTGACCGGTATCCTAGGATACTTAAGGTCCTAGAAGGGAGCCTGGCTACACTCCCCTTGATAAAGCTGAGCTGGGAAGCGGCAAAACGCGCGTCGGGGACGCACAGAGTGCGGTGCTGCTTGTGGTGAGGACTTTTCTCATGGTTACCTTTGTCTCGTCCCCCTTTCCTCCCTTAGCATTGCCCACTGGAGACAGCCTTATGGGTTAACAGTGCATTTGCGCACGTGGATACACAGTGTCTCTACAGGGCAATGTCTCATTGACTTTACGGGAGTCATGGTATAGCTGGAGGGAGGTTTTGGTTATTTCAGGACGGAGACAGGGATTCCCTCACCACCATTTACCTTCACGGCAGGGATACTATGGTGCATTTTCCTGCAGCACTAGCCATATTTTTGGTGTCTTTATTGTTCACATTTGTCTATATCGTGTATTTGTATTTATGTTTTGGGATGTGTTTATTGTCTGTATTGTTATCCAATAAAGATTGTTTTGTACCTTTTTAAACAAACTCCTTCTGTTTCTCATGTATTCATCTTCACAAGGCACTGTATCAGAGAATGAAATATTTCAGTTGCAAATCTTTATTCATTACATAGTGTAATGTGTTGAGAACAATAACATAAAAATGGTCAATGTAAATCCAAACGAATATCCCATGGAGGTCTGGATTTGGAATGATACTCAAAATCAAAGTGGAAAATCAAATTACAGGCTGAATGACCTCCCTACAACACCTGCGCATGCTCCTTATGAGGTGGCGGATGGTCTCCTGAGGGATCTCCTACCAGACCTGGACTAAAGCATCCGCCAACTCCTGGACAGTTTGTGGTGCAACGTGACGTTGGTGGATGGTGCGAGACATGATGTCCCAGATGTGTTCAATCGGATACAGGTCTGGGGAACAGGTGGGCCAGTCCATAGCTTCAATGCCTTCATCTTGCAGGAACTGCTGACACACTCCAGTCACATGAGGTCTGGTATTGTCCTGCATTGGGAGGTACCCAGGGCCAACCGCACCAGCATATGGTCTCACAAGGGGTCTGAGGATCTCATCTCAGTACCTAATGGCAGTCAACCTACCTCTGCCGAGCACATGGAGGGCTGTGCGGCCCTCCAAAGAAATGCCACCCCACACCATTACTGACCCACTGCCAAACCGGTCATGCTGAAGGATGTTGCAGGCAGCAGATCGCTCTCCACGGCGTCTCCAGACTCTGTCACGTCTGTCACATGTGCTCAGTGTGAACCTGCTTTCATCTGTGAAGAGCACAGGGCGTCAGTGGCAAATTTGCCTATCCTGGTGTTCTGTGGCAAGTTACATAGTTACATAGTTACATAGTTATTAAGGTTGAAGGAAGACTATAAATCCATCTAGTTCAACCCATAGCCTAACCTAACATGCCCTAACATGTTGATCCAGTGCCAATCATCCTGCATGGTATTGGGCTGTGAGCACAACCCCCATCTGTGGATGTCTGGCACTCAGACAATCCTCATGGAGTTGGTTTCTAACCGTTTCTGCAGACACATGCACATTTGTGGCATGCTGGAGGTCATTTTGCAGGGCTCTGGCAGTGCTCCTCCTGTTCCTCCTTGCGCACAGGCTGAGATAGCGGTCCTGCTGCTTGGTTGTTGCCCTCCTACAGCCCCCTCCATGTCTCCTGGTGTACTGGCCTGTCTCCTGGTAGCGCCTCCAGCCTCGGGACACTACACTGACAGACACAGCAAACCTTCTTGCCACAGCTTGCATTGATTTGCCATGCTGGATGAGTTGGACTATGTGAGCCACTTGTGTGGGTTGTAGAGTCCGTGTCATGCTACCACAAGTGTGAAAGCACAATCAACATTCAAAAGTGACCAAAAAATCAGCCAGAAAGCATTGGTACTGAGATGTGGTCTGTGTATATATATTGTAGTAGAGTGCCTCATTCGGCTGGACACAGAGGTATATCTGGAACACTGTCTCTTTAAGAAATGCCTGGTTTATTATAACAGCATAAACCAAGCTATGAAAGTAAACACGGCCCTCCAGGCAAAACAGCAAAATAAAGAAATAAAAAAAGAATCACAGTCCTATACCTAGCGGGATCAGCCCGTTAACAGACAGCAATGTGCATGGTTCAGATAGAGCACAAAACTTCCTGGAGTCCTCTCTCTCCAGCAACCACTGAACACTGGAAGCTCAGCCATTTAAACCCTGACCTTGTCACTCCTCCATCATGTGACTGATCACATAATTCTGATACCACACAGGTCCTGGCAGCTCTGCAGGCGGAGATACATGGACAGTCTCCTTCCCGCTCTATGAATATCCATGAAAACCAACCCATTATATAATTTAAAATAACACGTTGTGTGCTAGAGGAAACTCTTCTGGTTTTACATCACTGACGCGATCATGTGCAGTGACACGTATCTCCCCTCTATCACTTCACCAGTGACTCTGTCACATATTCCCCCCTCTGCCCAAAGCCATGGGTTTTGGCACCTTCATTCGTTAAACAGGTAACTCTGGACAGAGCATCTGCGTTCCCATGCAACCTCTCTGGCCTGTGCTCCACATGGAAAGTGAAGTCCTGGAACACCAGAAACCACCTAGTTACACGGGCATTCTTCCCCTTCTTTTCCCTCATCCATCTCAGGGGTGCATGATCAGATATTATTCTGAACTTTCTGCCTAGCAGGTAGTATCTCAGGGTGTCGATTGCCCACTTGATGGTCAAGCACTCCTTCTCCACGATGGCATAGTTCTTCTCACAAGAGGAGAGTTTCCTACTTAGATATAGGACTGGTTGTTCGTCGCCATCTATTACCTGGGACAGCAGAGCTCCTAAATCGACATTGTAGACTTCTCCTTCATGAATTCTGGTGTGACCAAGACTAGTTGTCCACACAGGACGAGCTTCAACTCCTGTAATGTCATCCGCACTTCAGAGGACCATTTGACCATCGTCGACTTTGTGCCCTTGAGAAGATCAGTCAGGGGGGAAGCTATCATGGTGAAGTTTGGGATAAATCGCTGATAGTATCCCACAATCACGAGGAATGCCCTGATCTGCTTTTTGAAGACCGGCTGTGGCCACTTATGGATTGCCTCCACTTTGTCTTCTTGTGGCTTTATGTCACCTCTTCTAACAATATAGCCCAAATATTTCTGGTGACTTCTCCAATCTGGGCTGAAAATCACAATGTCTTACAAAAAAGTGGCGGCGTACTTCTTGTGAGGGCCTAGAATCCGGTCCATAGCCCTCTGGAAGGTGGCTGGGGCTCCTTATAGTCCAAACGGCATCCAGGTATATTGAAAGCACCCGTCAGGTGTAGGGAAGGCTGTCTTCTCCTTGGCACTTGGAAACAGGAGAATTTGCTAGTGCTAGCCTCTCAATAAGCTCATCGACCTGGGGCATAGGATACACGTCAAACTTGGACACCTCATTGAGCCTCCTGTAATCATTATAGAAGCACCACTCTCCACTTTGCTTCAACACCAGGACAATAGGGCTGGACTAGCCGCTCTTTGACTCTTCGATGACACCCAGGCTCAACATTCACTTCACTTCCTGGGAGATCACCTTGCGGCGAGCTTCAGGAATACGTTCCGGCCTTTGGTTCACCCTCATATGTGGTTCAGTCAGGATCTCATGCTCCACCACTGGCGTACAGCCTGATAAATCCGAAAACAGGTCTTGGTTTCGCTGAAGCAGCTCACAGCACTGTTGTTTCTGGGCCCGCGACAGTGTCTCTGCCACTGTGACAGCCTCGACCTTGGCTTCAGGATGGGCCCCTAGGCATGGTGCTTCTAGCAGATCCCACTCTCGCCACAGGTTTTAGCAGGTTTTAGCAGGTCCTTTGCAACATCTAGAAGTCCCTGGGGGTGCTGTCCGTATAACAGCTCGAATGGTGAGAACCCTGTAGAGGCCTGGGTAACTTCCCTGATGGAGCACATTAGGTATGGCAGGAGGAAATCCCAATCTCGTCCATCCTTCTCCATGACCTTCTTCAGCATGGTCTTCAGGGTCTTATTGAACCTCTCCACCTGGCCATCTGTCTGCGGATGGTACACCGACGTCCTAAGTTGGGTAATCTGGAGGGCCTTGCACAACTCCCTCATTACCTTGAACATAAACAGTGTGCCTTGTTCCATCAGGATTGTTATGGCTGTGACCGTAAATGCGGCCAAGCCGATGCCCCCACGTTGCCAAACCATGACGTCGTGGGCGAGCGTCCCAATTGGGAACACGATGTGGACCTACTGGATCACATAGAGTAACCTGGACCTACCCAGACTAGGGAAGGGCAGCGAGCAGGGTCTGTGGCAGCTGAGTGTTATGATAAGGTAATTCAGTACCACAATGGACATAGAGGTCAGAGCACATACAGTGACCTGACAATAACCCAAAAACAAAGAATGAGCTCTGAGACGTGGGAACTCTGCTGACCGCAATCCCTAATCCTCTCCAACCACACTAGAGGCAGCCGTGGATTGCGCCTAACGCTCCCTATGCAACTCGGCACAGCCTGAGAAACTAGCTAGCCTGAAGATAGAAAATAAGCCTACCTTGCCTCAGAGAAATACCCCAAAGGAAAAGGCAGCCCCCACATATAATGACTGTGAGTTAAGATGAAAAGACAAATGTAGAGATGAAATAGATTTAGCAAAGTGAGGCCCGACTTTCTGAACAGAGCGAGGATAGGAAAGGTAACTTTGCGGTCAACACAAAACCATACAAAAACCACGCAAAGGGGGCAAAAAGACCCTCCGTACCGAACTAACGGCACGGAGGTACACCCTCTGCGTCCCAGAGCTTCCAGCAAGCAGGAAAAAACAAATAGACAAGCTGGACAGAAAAAAACAGCAAACAAAATAGCAAAGAGGAACTTAGCTATGCAGAGCAGCAGGCCACAGGAACGATCCAGGAGGAAACAGGTCCAATACTAGAACATAGACTGGAGGCCAGGATCAAAGCACTAGGTGGAGTTAAATAGAGCAGCACCTAACGACTTCACCACATCACCTGAGGAAGGAAACTCAGAAGCCGCAGTACCACTTTCCTCCACCAACGGAAGCTCACAGAGAGAATCAGCCGAAGTACCACTTGTGACCACAGGAGGGAGCTCTGCCACAGAATTCACAACAGCTGAGCATGTGAACAAAATGGCAATATGCAGAACAAGATTACACCGCACAACTTCAGGTATGAAGAAACAAAGTTTACTTAAATGAAAACACAGTACATAACAAAACATAATGATGTCAGGATCCCAATTCCACACATCAGAGTAGGGTACACATCTCAGGATAACAGACGAAGGCAGGAGGACATCACGGGTTGACGAAGTCCAGGGTTATCTGGCACGGGCATGCTAGGACGGCCTCTCTCTCAGGCCTCAGGCGCAGCACAGGCTCAGCAGGAGAACATAAGACACCAACCTCGGACGGACTTCTGACGATGGCAAGGGTCATCACGGCTTGATGCAGTCCAGGGTCATCTGGCACGGGCATACTAGGACGGCCTCTCTCTCAGGCCTCAGGCGCAGCACAGCCTCAGCAGGAGAACATCAGACACCGACCCAGGACAGACGTCATCACAGGGTGGACCCCGGGGAACCGGTGGAACATCGGGTCACAGACAGGACATCAGACACAGGCTGGATATCAAGACATCGGGCACAGACTGGGCATCAGGACACAGATTGGACATCAGGACACAGGCTGGATATCAGGACACAGGCTGGAAATCAGGATAGATATCTGGGACACTGACGTGACAGCCCAGGTCACCGGCTGGGACACTGGCGTGGCAGCCCAGGACATCGGACACAGGAAGGACATCAGGACATAGGCAGGGCATCAAGACATCAGGAATACGGATAGACATCTGGGACACTGGCGTGGCAGCCCAGGTCATCGGCTGGAACACTTGCGTGGCAGCCCAGGGCATCAGGACATCAGACACAGGAAGGACATCAGGACACAGGCAGGGCATCAGGAATACCGGATAGACATCTGGGACACTGGCAAGGCAGCCCAGGTCATCGGCTGAGACTCAGATGGCACAGGATCAGGTAGCGGTGGTCATCAGGTTCCTAGCTATGGCCGTCAGGCTCTGGGCAATGGACCTAGGAAGGAACTCAAGCGTGATAGTCCAAGCACCGCCGGACTGGACCTGGGCCAGACGGGGTTAGCCCAGCATAATAGGCTGAGCACAGCATAGTAAGGGATCAGCATAAACACCAGACTCCATCTTTAAAAGATGAGCCCAGGAAGTTCAGTCACTGGGTACAGGGTGTCAGACACAAAAGGACTTCAGGAACATAACAGAGGACACAGTTCAGACAGGGTCAGGTACTGGATATGCAGCCTCCAGGATAGGTGAGTCTGAGTACTCTGCCCTCAGATTAGGCAGAAAAACAAAACACAAATGGATCTAGATATGTAGCCTCCAGGATAGGCAGATCTGGGTACTCTGCCCCCAGAACAGGCGGAAGACTCAGCTCTCCCAGAACATACTGTAGACAGAATGGGAGCTGGATACCTAACTCACAAGGCAAGACACAGGAACACAATGCAATGCTCTGGCAACGCCCAACAGGAAAGAGTTTATATAGGAGATGCTCCTCAGCAATAGGCTGAGGAAGAAACACAGGTGCACACTCAAACCCTAATAAAAGCAGGGTAGGTGTGGCCGCACGCACCCTAAGCACAAACAGAAACCATTATAGCACAGACAGCACAGGAACTGTGGCTTAGGGCACCTGGCAGTGACTGCTAGCCTGACACACGTGGAAAGTCATGCACCTGCTGCAGAGGACCGTGCAAGCCGCGGATAGCTTCCACAGCGGCAGCCAGGGACCGCACATGTGAGTGGTCATGCAGCAGAGCAAAGGCATCACAGCATATGTACAGCTACGCAGCAGCACAGGGAACTGAGCCGCATCCATACAGGTAACAGACTACAGTATCCCTACAAGTTAGGGGGAGAGGAGCAAAGGTTAAAGCAGAGACATGCAAAAGTAATACCCAAGAAACAAGGTATAAACCCAGCGGTGTTACAAGGATCTCCTTTGTAGCCCCGTCTGGGAGAAAATATGAACTAGCTCTCGCGCTATACTCCGGGCAGAGGAGTTTCTCAGGGGTCTCATTTCTGTGTACCGCTTAGTGTAGTCCATTACCACGAGGATGTATTGATGACCCCTGGCTGACTTAACTAATAGCCTGACCAGGTCCATGACAAACCGGTCGAACAGGACTTCGTTTATGGGTAAAGGAACTAGGGGACTGCTGAAGTGGGATACAGGGAAAGTTAGCTGACAGGTAGGGCAGGAGCAGCAGAAATTAACAATGTCCCTGTGACACCCAGGCCAGTAAAACCTCTGCAAGACTCGTTCTTGGGTCTTATCTACACCTAGGTGCCCCTCCAAGACATGAGCATGGGCCAGATCTAGCACCCTACGTCTATATGGTCCGTGACTACCAGCTGCTCTAATACTTCCCCTCTCTGTTTAGTAACCTAATATAGCAACTCCCCATTGACCGCAAAGTATGGGAACCTGGTGTTGGCCCCCGACTCTTGGGCAACCCCATTTATCACAGTTATGTTTTCCAGTACATTTTTCAAAGTCAAGTCCTGCATATGGGCAATCCCAAAATTCCCACCCGAAACCTCCAGATCAGGAATTTCAGTCTCACTGGTAACCATCTCGTCCTTGTCACCGGCCAGTACACACAAGGGGAAGTCATCCTTTACAAGTGGCCTTTGACAACCCCTCAGTGACCCCTTGGGATCTAGGACTTCCCCCAGTGGAGGCTTTACCACCCCTCTTTTGGGACACAAGTTCTCGCTGGGTACCCCAGTATGAGGATGCACCACCCCCTGGCTTTCTTAAGGACCTCTCAACCACCTGGAACCATTCCGCTAGGCCCACTAGTTGGTCTACATTTTGGGGATCTCCTTAGGCAACCCAAGTCTGCACTGGCCTAGGAAGGGAGTGCACAAACCAGGCCATGATAATGCGCTTGACCATCCGGGTTGGGGTGGAGGATTTTGGCTGCAGCCATTTTTGCACCAGATGTTGTAGGTCAAACATTTGGGATCGAGGCGGTTTGTCCCCATAATAAGCCCAGTGGTGAACCCTTGTGCTCTGACATAGTCACTCCTGCGTGTGCCAAAATTTTAGTCTTTAACTTGGCATACTCCTGCACATCCTGTAATGCCAAATCATAATAGGCCTTCTAAACGCACCAGTCAAATAGGGGGCCAGCACCTCTGCCAACTGCTCTGGCATTACCTTCTCACGCTCTGCTACTCGCTTTAACACAGTCACCAACGTCCCTCCACTGCAGCCTAGATGTTTCTCTCTCTTGTCTCTGAATCTGCTCACTTGGCTCAGCTGTCCTGGCTTTGGTCGCTCTCAGGATTTCACTCAGGTCTGGTCTCTCTCAGGATTTCACTCAGATCTGGTCTCTCTCGGGTCTTCCCTTGGAGCTGGTCTCTCTCGGGTCTTCATTCGGGTCTGGTTTTTCTTGAGTCTTCATTCAGGTCTGGTCTCTGTCTATTCCTTTACTTGGGTCTTGCCTTTCAAAATGGCAACTATAAGCCAGTTCTCTGTACCGCACATTCGTCCTGCTACTGGCTTGGGTGCCAACCCTTTCCCTTCATTGCCCTCCTTATAATTACTAACTGCATGACACCTATCATGTGACGTGGTGCCTTCTCCAATCTCTTCCCCAAGGGATCATGCACTCCACTCTTGAGGCCCTTGCTAATGCAATTCTTTCTGATTTAACTTTATCATCTTTGACCATCAGATGGCGGTGTTTGCTTGCCGACATTCTGCTGGGCATTAACTGTGTGTATCTTCTCACCTGTCTTTCTCCTTACACTATGACTGATTGGTGTGTACTACACAGAAAACATTAACCTGCTATCTCAATGAAGAACAAGCTGCTAAAATAAAGCTGGCGGCCGAAGGATGATTCAGGCAATCGTTTGGCCAACAGCCATTTCAGGAGCATTCTTTCAGCTGAGAGCACATTATTCTGATGGACGAACCCTTTGATATCGGCAGCAGGTATGGCTGACATGAGTATAATGTCTATGGGGCATTAAGGTCTTGGAACAGTATGCAAATAAATATTTCTCTGCCTCTGATAATCTTCCTGTTCTTGTCTAAAGACACCCAAAATAAATCATATACTCTTTTTTCAAGAAGTAACACAGAAATCATCGATATTTAATAATATATTGAGAATTACTGATTGGCGTATATCTGCTTAAGATTTTATTTTGTATTCAAGTCACATTATTTAACATACACAAACCAAGGACATTCCTATTTAAAAAAGGTAGGACACTATTCCTGATACTTCCTATTACTCTTGCTAGTTTCTGTTTTGCATTTATCTGTATTTCACTATCCTTTTTACAAGCAGCCTAAAATATTCATCTGTATTGTGTCTGAATCTTTTGTATCTCTGTCTTTTGTTCTTTTCTAGCAACAGTTGCCTCTGTAAACATAATAAATAAGAAGCAGGAAGAAGAAACAAACGGTGTACCTGGCCATTGTATTGTAATCAAGCTGTGGAGTAGTGTCCACGTCCTTGGCAGCATTAAGCTAATGTATTTTTCTATCTTTAACAGCACATTGTATGATTTCCTATAGAGGACTAGTTGTTCATTGCAGAGCAAGGTCATCCCTCACTGTTGCTAGGATCTGCAGCTTCAATTGTTGACGTCCTATTTATGTTGTAAAAGATTGACGAGCTTTATATCACCAACATACATCCATCTGTCTTCATACCACATCAATATGGTTGATAGCTCCATTGAAAACAGAATCTTTTAGGATGTCACCTCTGTTTGTTCCTGGGAGAGTCCTTTATCACTTGCAGCTAAGTAACCTGTGTGTAATAGGAAATTAGTGAATCTGGGATTTTTGATGAGGTGTCAAAATAAAAATAGTTTGGTGGATTGTGTGCTGTCCTACTGGGGATATCGTCTAGTGATAATATTCATTTCTAAAAATAACATATTATAAAGACTTCTAGGTAGTAAACAGATAGTAAAAATCATTTTTTTCCATAGCAAATTAAAATTTGTGGGTAAAGAAAATAAAGGCATTATAATTAAACATCATTCTTAAATGATGCCCCATAGTTATATAAAGCACCACTCCAGCGGTTTATTTTTATTGCAGCACTGGAGTGGTTGTTCTAATCTAAGGTCCCTGCAACTAGTCTTATACTTTCCCGCCACTGTCTTCACCTTGTATTACCGCCGCTTCCGTCGGTCTCCAGCAGTTTGTGACCTGCCGGATCGCTCTAGTGTTTGCTGGAGTGAGCCAGAGGTCACTTTTTAATGAAAGTCTACGAAAGCCTTGTTCTGTCATAGACTTGCATTGAGAGCTTGTGGTTGTTACTTCTAACTTCCGGCCAGTTAAAAGTTGTGATCAAAAGGTGGCACCGTGGGAACAGGGCAGTGCCGATAGAAGGTGAAGATGGTGGGAGGTAAGTATGAGGGTATGCGCCCATGATCAAGAATTGCTGCTTTTTTTTTTTTCTTTTTTTTTTCTTTTCAACGTTCTTTTTATTAAGTAAAAAATAACAAGGAACAGAGAAAATACAGTAATCTTGATCATGTCAACAAAGGACTTTAAACAATTGTGAAAAGAGTGTATTGCTGCGGTTTTGACGTGGATATTTATGTAAGTCAAACCCGCAGCCGCCAGTTGTGACATCATAGTGGATGGGATTTCTAGAAAACTGATATGTGGCACGTCTTTCAGGACTGCAGTAGAAGAGAGGAGTAGCAGTGTACTGTAATACACCAACCAGACTTACAAGGTATTATGAACAGGGGTAACAAAAATACCAAATATACTCACATATACAACAGAGAAAGTCTACAGGGAGTGGAGGATGGGGTAAAACCAAAGTAGGAAAAGAAAGGGAATCATCACACACTCAAAACCCAGCAACAATCTCAGATAAATCCACTAGATGCCTTCTCCAATAACCACCAACAACAACCTCCAGCCATGCAGCAAAAGCTTCTCTGACAACATGTGCTAGCCAGGTGTTGTGAATTCTGTGGCAGAGCTCCCTCCTGTGGTCACAAGTGGTACTTCGGCTGATTCTCTCTGTGAGCTTCTGTTGGTGGAGGGAAGTGGTACTGCGGCTTCTGAGTTTCCTCCCTCAGGTGATCTGGTGAGGTCGTTAGGTGCTTCTCTACTTAACTCCACCTAATGCTTTGATCCTGGCTTCCTGTCAATGTTCCAGTGTTGGACTTGCTTTTCCCTGGATCATTCCTGTGGCCTGCTGCTCTGCATAGCTAAGTTCTTCTTTGCTATTTGTTTGCTATTTTTTCTGTCCAGCTTGTCTAATTTGTTGCTGGAAGCTCTGGGACGCAAAGGGTGTACCTCCGTGCCGTTAGTTCGGTACGGAGGGTCTTTTTGCCCCCTTTGCGTGGTTTTCTTTAGGGTTTTGTGTAGACCGCAAAGTTACCTTTTCTATCCTCGCTCTGTTCAGAAAGTCGGGCCTCACTTTGCTGAATCTATTTCATCTCTACGTTTGTCTTTTCATCTTAACTCACAGTCATTATATGTGGGGGGCTGCCTTTTCCTTTGGGGTATTTCTCTGAGGCAAGGTAGGCTTATTTTCTATCTTCAGGCTAGTTAGTTTCTCTGGCTGTGCCGAGTTGCATAGGCAGAGTTAGGCGCAATCCACGGCTGCCTCTAGTGTTGTTTGGAGAAGATTAGGGATTGCGGTCTGCAGAGTTCCCACGTCTCAGAGCTCGTTCTATGATTTTGGGTTATTGTCAGATCACTGTATGTGCTCTGACCGCTATGTCCATTGTGGTACTGAATTGCTTTTCATAACAGTACAGGAAGCCAAAAGTACTAATGATTCTCAATAGAGGGAAAAAAGAAGTTCTGAGACCATTTTTTTTTTCTTCTTTGCACTGTGTTTTGCCTTTTTTTTCCCCTAGACATTTGGGTGGTCTAGTACACAGGTGTAGCGATGGACATTAGAAGTCTGTCTTCATTTGTGGATCAGCTCTCGGCAAGAGTACAAAAGATTCAAGACACTATTGATCAGAAATCTATGTTAGAACCAAGAATTCCTATTCCTGATTTGTTTTTTGGAGATAGAACTAAGTTTCTGAGTTTCAAAAATAATTGTAAATTATTTCTGGCCTTGAAACCTCTCTCCTCTGGTGATCCAGTTCAACAGGTTTTGATTGGTATTTCTTTTTTGCGTGGCGACCCTCAGGACTGGGCATTTTCTCTTGCGCCAGGAGATCCTGCATTGAGTAATATCGATGCGTTTTTCCTGGCGCTCGGATTGCTGTACGATGAACCTAATTCAGTGGATCAGGCAGAGAAAAATTTGCTGGCTCTTTGTCAGGGTCAGGATGAGATAGATGTATATTGTCAGAAATTTAGAAAGTGGTCCGTGCTCACTCAATGGAATGAATCTGCGCTGGCAGCTATGTTCAGAAAGGGTCTCTCTGAAGCCCTTAAGGATGTCATGGTGGGATTTCCTATGCCTGCTGGTTTGAATGAGTCTATGTCTTTGGCCATTCAGATCGGTCGACGCTTGCGTGAGCGTAAATCTGTGCACCATTTGGCGGTATTACCTGAGCTTAAACCTGAGCCTATGCAGTGCGATAGGACTTTGACCAGAGTTGAGCGGCAAGAACACAGACGTCTGAATGGGCTGTGTTTCTACTGTGGTGATTCCACTCATGCTGTCTCTAATTGTCCTAAGCGCACTAAGCGGTTCGCTAGGTCTGCCACCATTGGTACGGTACAGTCAAAATTTCTTCTGTCCGTTACCTTGATCTGTTCTTTGTCATCGTATTCTGTCATGGCATTTGTGGATTCAGGCGCTGCCCTGAATTTGATGGACTTGGAGTATGCTAAGCGTTGTGGGTTTCTCTTAGAGCCCTTGCAGTGTCCTATTCCATTGAGAGGAATTGATGCCACGCCTTTGGCCAAGAATAAGCCTCAATACTGGACCCAGCTGACCATGTGCATGGCTCCTGCACATCAGGAGGTTATTCGCTTTCTGGTGTTGCATAATCTGCATGATGTGGTCGTGTTGGGGTTGCCATGGCTACAAGCCCATAATCCAGTATTAGATTGGAAATCCATGTCGGTGTCCAGCTGGGTTTGTCAGGGGGTACATGGTGATGTTCCATTTCTGTCAATTTCGTCATCCACCC
Source organism: Ranitomeya imitator (assembly GCF_032444005.1). Taxonomy (NCBI): domain Eukaryota; kingdom Metazoa; phylum Chordata; class Amphibia; order Anura; family Dendrobatidae; genus Ranitomeya; species Ranitomeya imitator. Next base: position 338,067,750 of record NC_091286.1, read on the forward strand.
CTTCTGAGGTTCCAGAGTTCTTGTCTGATTACCGGGATGTATTTGATGAGCCCAAGTCCGATGCCCTACCTCCGCATAGGGATTGTGATTGTGCTATCAATTTGATTCCTGGTAGTAAATTCCCAAAAGGTCGACTGTTTAATTTATCCGTGCCTGAGCACGCCGCTATGCGCAGTTATGTGAAGGAATCCCTGGAGAAGGGGCATATTCGCCCGTCATCGTCACCATTAGGAGCAGGGTTCTTTTTTGTAGCCAAGAAGGATGGTTCGCTGAGACCTTGTATAGATTACCGCCTTCTAAATAAGATCACGGTTAAATTTCAGTACCCCTTGCCATTGTTATCTGATTTGTTTGCTCGGATTAAGGGGGCTAGTTGGTTCACCACGATAGATCTTCGTGGTGCGTATAATCTGGTGCGAATCAGGCGAGGAGATGAATGGAAAACTGCATTTAATAGGCCCGAGGGTCATTTTGAGTATCTAGTGATGCCATTCGGACTTGCCAATGCTCCATCAGTGTTTCAGTCCTTTATGCATGACATCTTCCGAGAGTACCTGGATAATTTCCTGATTGTGTACTTGGATGACATTTTGATCTTTTCGGATGATTGGGAGTCTCATGTGAAGCAGGTCAGAACAGTTTTTCAGGTCCTGCGTGCTAATTCTTTGTTTGTGAATGGATCAAAGTGTCTCTTTGGTGTGCAGAAGGTTTCATTTTTGGGGTTCATTTTTTCCCCTTCTACTATCGAGATGGATCCTGATAAGGTCCAAGCCATCCATGATTGGACTCAGCCGACATCTCTGAAAAGTCTGCAAAAGTTCCTGGGCTTTGCTAATTTGTATCGTCGCTTCATCTGCAATTTTTCTAGTATTGCTAAACCATTGACCGATTTGACCAAAAAGGGTGCTGATTTGGTCAATTGGTCTTCTGCTGCTGTGGAAGCTTTTCAGGAGTTGAAGCGTCGTTTTTCTTCTGCCCCTGTGTTGTGTCAACCAGATGTTTCTCTTCCGTTCCAGGTCGAGGTTGATGCTTCTGAGATTGGAGCAGGGGCTGTGGTGTCGCAGAGAGGTTCTGATTGCTCAGTGATGAAACCATGCGCTTTTTTTTCCAGGAAGTTTTCGCCTGCTGAGCGAAATTATGATGTGGGCAACCGAGAGTTGCTGGCCATGAAGTGGGCATTCGAGGAGTGGCGTCATTGGCTTGAAGGAGCTAAGCATCGCGTGGTGGTATTGACTGATCATAAGAACTTGACTTATCTTGAGTCTGCTAAGCGGTTGAATCCTAGACAGGCTCGTTGGTCGCTGTTTTTTGCCCGTTTTGACTTTGTGATTTCGTACCTTCCGGGCTCTAAAAATGTGAAGGCGGATGCTCTGTCTAGGAGTTTTGTGCCCGACTCTCTGGGTTTGTCTGAGCCGGCGGGTATCCTCAAGGAAGGAGTAATTGTGTCTGCCATCTCCCCTGATTTGCGTCGGGTGCTGCAAAAATTTCAGGCTAATAAACCTGATCGTTGTCCAGCGGAGAGACTGTTTGTCCCTGATAGGTTGACCAATAAAGTTATCTCTGAGGTTCATTGTTCGGTGTTGGCTGGTCATCCTGGAATCTTTGGTACCAGAGAGTTAGTGGCTAGATCCTTTTGGTGGCCGTCTCTGTCGCGGGATGTGCGTGCTTTTGTGCAGTCCTGTGGGATTTGTGCTCGGGCTAAGCCCTGCTGTTCTCGTGCCAGTGCGTTGCTTTTGCCCTTGCCGGTCCCGAAGAGGCCTTGGACACATATCTCTATGGATTTTATTTCTGATCTTCCCGTTTCTCAAAAGATGTCAGTCATTTGGGTGGTCTGTGATCGCTTTTCTAAGATGGTCCATCTGGTACCCTTGTCTAAATTGCCTTCCTCCTCTGATTTGCTGCCATTGTTCTTCCAGCATGTGGTTCGTTTACATGGCATTCCACAGAATATCGTTTCTGACAGAGGTTCCCAGTTTGTTTCGAGGTTTTGGCGAGCCTTTTGTGGTAGGATGGGCATTGACTTGTCTTTTTCCTCGGCTTTCCATCCTCAGACTAATGGCCAGACCGAACGAACCAATCAGACCTTGGAAACATATCTGAGATGCTTTGTTTCTGCCAATCAGGATGACTGGGTGTCCTTTTTGCCTTTGGCTGAGTTCGCCCTTAATAATCGGGCCAGCTCGGCTACCTTGGTTTCGCCATTTTTCTGCAATTCTGGGTTCCATCCTCGTTTCTCTTCAGGACAGGTTGAGTCTTCGGACTGTCCTGGTGTGGATACTGTGGTGGACAGGTTGCAGCAGATTTGGACTCATGTAGTGGACAATTTGACCTTGTCCCAGGAGAAGGCTCAACGTTTCGCTAATCGCAGACGCCGACTTCGTGTTGGGGATCTGGTTTGGTTGTCTTCTCGTCATGTTCCTATGAAGGTTTCCTCTCCTAAGTTTAAACCTCGTTTCATTGGTCCGTATAGGATTTCTGAGGTTCTTAATCCTGTGTCTTTTCGTCTGACTCTTCCAGATTCTTTTTCCATACATAACGTATTCCATAGGTCATTGTTGCGGAGATACGTGGCACCTATGGTTCCATCTGTTGATCCTCCTGCCCCGGTTTTGGTGGAGGGGGAATTGGAGTATATTGTGGAGAAGATTTTGGATTCTCGTGTTTCTAGACGGAAACTCCAGTATCTGGTTAAATGGAAGGGTTATGCTCAGGAAGATAATTCCTGGGTTTTTGCCTCTGATGTCCATGCTCCCGATCTTGTTCGTGCCTTTCATGTGGCTCATCCTGGTCGGCCTGGGGGCTCTGGTGAGGGTTCGGTGACCCCTCCTCAAGGGGGGGGGTACTGTTGTGAATTCTGTGGCAGAGCTCCCTCCTGTGGTCACAAGTGGTACTTCGGCTGATTCTCTCTGTCAGCTTCTGTTGGTGGAGGGAAGTGGTACTGCGGCTTCTGAGTTTCCTCCCTCAGGTGATCTGGTGAGGTCGTTAGGTGCTTCTCTACTTAACTCCACCTAATGCTTTGATCCTGGCTTCCTGTCAATGTTCCAGTGTTGGACTTGCTTTTCCCTGGATCATTCCTGTGGCCTGCTGCTCTGCATAGCTAAGTTCTTCTTTGCTATTTGTTTGCTATTTTTTCTGTCCAGCTTGTCTAATTTGTTGCTGGAAGCTCTGGGACGCAAAGGGTGTACCTCCGTGCCGTTAGTTCGGTACGGAGGGTCTTTTTGCCCCCTTTGCGTGGTTTTCTTTAGGGTTTTGTGTAGACCGCAAAGTTACCTTTTCTATCCTCGCTCTGTTAAGAAAGTCGGGCCTCACTTTGCTGAATCTATTTCATCTCTACGTTTGTCTTTTCATCTTAACTCACAGTCATTATATGTGGGGGGCTGCCTTTTCCTTTGGGGTATTTCTCTGAGGCAAGGTAGGCTTATTTTCTATCTTCAGGCTAGTTAGTTTCTCTGGCTGTGCCGAGTTGCATAGGCAGAGTTAGGCGCAATCCACGGCTGCCTCTAGTGTTGTTTGGAGAGGATTAGGGATTGCGGTCTGCAGAGTTCCCACGTCTCGGAGCTCGTTCTATGATTTTGGGTTATTGTCAGATCACTGTATGTGCTCTGACCGCTATGTCCATTGTGGTACTGAATTGCTTTTCATAACAGCCAGGGCCCAGATTATATAGGAGATGGGAGTGGCTATCAGTGTACAGCTGAGAGCCTTAATGCTCCAGGAGCGCTCAACTGAGCAGATTAACCCCTGCACTGCTAATAGAAATTTACACAGTTTAGTTAGAAGCTGAAGTGCTTCTAATAAGTGCAGGAGTAGGAGAAATCAGACCTCTCTGTCACGATAAACCTGTGACTGTACTCCTCCCTTCTACAAGAGACCTCCGGAACCTCAGAACTGGGTTTATCAGGGTGTGCTACATAAAACAACCATATCAGTCTGGACGTCAGATGCTGGTACCCACATCCTTTCTTCAGGATCATATTCCTTCCAGTGTACTAGATACTGAAGGGAAAGAAATTTACACCATTTAATGAGAAGGTGAAGTACTTCTAATTGTCATGCACTCAGCATGGTACTTACAGACCAGCCCAGTGCGAGTGCCCAGAATGACAGATCCTGTAGTAGTTTAGGATCCCAGGGATGAGGAGCGACAGTGGCAGAGAGGCAGAGAGATGTGCTTCAGGTGGACAGGACCTGAAGCACGTGAGTGATGGGGGGAGTGGCTGGGGCGGAGACCACTGCTGGAGCTCGGGAGAGCTAGACTCCGACTGGGAAAGAAGGAGAGCTGTCGGACAGGCAGAGGTAACAACCAGAGGATGACACCGTTACCAGGGGGAAAAGTCATGGACATAATCAGGGCCAGGCCTAGGTCAGAACCAGAGATAACTTAGCGGTACCAGAGGGTAAAGACGGAGCGGGTAGTCAAAAAGCCAGGCAAGAGTCAATATACAAAATGGGCAGACAAACAGTACTGACACAGAATACCAAATCACAATCAAAGGGGTAATCCGGGTCAGAGCCAAAAGATCAAGCACAAGAGCAGACACAAAGCACAGGCACACGAGGGTCAACACATTCAGCCAAGGGCGTAAGAATAACTGACAGGGAACCGGAGCCTGGTGTGGGTGTATATGTCCCTCCCAGATCCAAAAGGAGGCCAAAGACAATTAACCCCAAGAGTACCGGCAGAGAACCCAGACCACAACCATCACACTAATCAGTGCAGAAAAAGGAGAAATCAGACACTGCGGTCTCCTGCTTCTCCTCTGTCACGGTAAACCCGTGACACTTACCTTGAGTAGTGACTTCTAGTGTGGCTAGCAAAACACTGGATTGATCCAGCAGGTCACAACTAGCAGAAGATTACCAGAGGGGTGCTGAGAACAGCAGAAGATGACTACCGGCAGGGCCGCATTTGCCACTAGGCACTTAAGGGCATGTGCCTAGGGCACCAGGATGCGGGGAGTGGCACTTGAGCAAGTTTTTTTTTTTAAAGTCCAGGGTCTTGAAGTCATCATACTCACCCTCCTCCAGTGATGCCTGCAACTCCAATGGTCTCAGCGCTGGCAGCTCTTCCTGTGCTCAGCGGTCACGTGGTACCGCTCATTAAGGTGATGAATATGGATGCAACTCCACTCCCATAGGGAATGAATGAGGTGGAACGCAGTCTTGCCGTAAGTGATCCGTTATGTGGCAGATGCGGAAAAACTGCCGGATCTGCTGCAAAAGCTACTTTCACATCAGCGATTTTTGCCAAAGTGACTGCCGATAGTGTCATACTCACCAATGGGGGAAGGCAGCACTAAAAGTGCCTAGGGCAGCATAAACTCTAAATACGGCCCTGACTACTGGTAAATATTTTACTACAGACAGGTAACATACATTAGTGATACCATTCTGGGGATGATATAAAAACATACACCAGAGTTTTTCTTTAATACAGACATACAGTAGAACACAACGAACAGGTAGTAGATGTATGGCTGTCTATCAGCAATGATAGTGGCAACACAGTATAGAACAGGATATGCAAGTAGGAGATGTCCAGCTGTCTAAGGCCAGCACTGACAGTCCAGACTGCTGCAGCAGTGCAGTGGGAGTATAGAACACAATGAACAGGCAGCAGATGTGCAGCAATATATTGGCATTGGCAATGGCAGCAACAGCAAAATATTCAATATGCAGTAGGAGATTCTCAGCTGTATAGTGCAGCAGAATAACAAACAATACAAAAGGCACGGAGGCAAATGCTACAACTGACTTAATTATTGGCATTATTGGCAAAAGCCATAAGTGAAAGAAAATCTTCACTGATCCATGCCTGATCCATTTTGAGACATAAATAATACTATTTGAAAAAGGGTAGATATACAGAGGTGCTCCCTGGTGAAACACCATTAGGTTAACAGAAAGAGAGAAGTTCATGTATATGTCTGTGCTCACCCTATGAACTATACAAAATACAACACAAAATAACCCAATTGTGTATTCACTGGTTGCTGCCTACCTCTTGTCTGGATCTCCTTGGTCAGATTACCGTGGGATGAATGAAGGTCTACCGCAAGAAGAATGAAGTTCTATCAGGCGCAGTCAACTTATATTATTGGAATGCATGGAGCTTGATTTGTTTCTGAAATTAACTTATTAGTTACAAAAAGTAAAACAAAATAATACAATAAAGTAGTAAAAGTGCTAAAACAAGCATGTTTTCGATGATGAACCAAAGTCTTCATCAGGTAAAGCAAATCCATCAAGAAGAAGTATGAGCCCTTACTTTATATTGCAAATTCCTTTTGAATTTACTGCTGATTTAGGCTCAAAAACTGCCACAAAAAACTGTACCAAAAACACACGCGTGTTTCAGCCTAAATAGATCACATAAAAATACTTTTAGTAACAATACCCTTTAAATATTGTATGATCATTCCAGCCATCTTCAGTAATGTTCTAACTTTACAAAAACTATTCTTCCTCCTGCTGAAAATTCCTTTCAGAACTCTCCATGGAAAGAAATGCAGTTTCTAAAGTACATGATGAGGCAAGATATGGCACTGTCATTCTGGATGTGGAGATGCAATTCATGTCATCTCTATTGGGTGCGTGTCCGAAATATTGCCTGGTATCATTCCTTTTGTCAGGCTTTGGAAATGTGAAGTAAAGAAGCTGTGACATTCTTGTGAAATGATAAAATATACAGCAATTTGTGATCATATGTGAGAGCTATTCTAAGATATTAGCAAGATTATAAAATCAAGTACAATAATCAGATATCCAGGGATAACTATGCTTAGCGTCCTTTATACAACTTACTGTTAGGAATTTTAGTTCTGTGCTCCCATCTCTCATCTGGAATGGATTGGGCAGGGCCGGATCCATGTTTTCGTGGGCCCCAGACAAGAGTCTCAGTGGACTCCAGTAACACATACCACACTTCATGATGCACAGATACAGCAGAGAAATATAGGTACAGGACAAAGATTTCACTTACTTCTCACATTACAAGAGTGCTATCGATTGCAAATTCTACAATAGCTCAGAAACTGGACAGTATAGTCTTTCATACAGTATTATGGGCACCAAATACTGCTCCATACAGTAAAATGAGCCCCATATATTGCTCCATACAGTATAATGAGCCCCATATATTGCTCCATACATAATAAGCCCCATATAATGCTCCATACAGTGTAATGAGCCCCATATATTGCTCCATACATAATGAGCCCCATATAATGCTCCATACAATATATGATGGGCCACATATATTGCTCCGTACAGCATGGGCCCTATATAATGCTCAATAAAGTATATGATGGGCCCCATATAGTGCTGCAAGCACTATATAATGCACCATATATAATGGGCCCCATAAGATGCTCCATATACAGTGGGGCAAAAAAGTATTTAGTCAGTCAGCAATAGTGCAAGTTCCACCACTTAAAAAGATGAGAGGCGTCTGTAATTTACATCATAGGTAGACCTCAACTATGGGAGACAAACTGAGAAAAAAAAATCCAGAAAATCACATTGTCTGTTTTTTTAACATTTTATTTGCATATTATGGTGGAAAATAAGTATTTGGTCAGAAACAAAATTTCATCTCAATACTTTGTAATATATCCTTTGTTGGCAATGACAGAGGTCAAACGTTTTCTGTAAGTCTTCACAAGGTTGCCACACACTGTTGTTGGTATGTTGGCCCATTCCTCCATGCAGATCTCCTCTAGAGCAGTGATGTTTTTGGCTTTTCACTTGGCAACACGGACTTTCAACTCCCTCCAAAGGTTTTCTATAGGGTTGAGATCTGGAGACTGGCTAGGCCACTCCAGGACCTTGAAATGCTTCTTACGAAGCCACTCCTTCGTTGCCCTGGCGCTGTGCTTTGGATGATTGTCATGTTGAAAGACCCAGCCACGTTTCATCTTCAATGCCCTTGCTGATGGAAGGAGGTTTGCACTCAAAATCTCACGATACATGGCCCCATTCATTCTTTCATGTACCCGGATCAGTCATCCTGGCCACTTTGCAGAGAAACAGCCCCAAAGCATGATGTTTCCACCACCATGCTTTACAGTAGGTATGGTGTTTGATGGATGCAACTCAGTATTCTTTTTCCTCCAAACACGACAAGTTGTGTTTCTACCAAACAGTTCCAGTTTGGTTTCATCAGACCATAGGACATTCTCCCAAAACTCCTCTGGATCATCCAAATGCTCTCTATCAAACTTCAGACGGGCCCGGACATGTACTGGCTTAAGCAGTGGGACACGTCTGGCACTGCAGGATCTGAGTCCATGGTGGCGTAGTGTGTTACTTATGGTAGGCCTTGTTACATTGGTCCCAGCTCTCTGCAGTTCATTCACTAGGTCCCCCCGCGTGGTTCTGGGATTTTTGCTCACCGTTCTTGTGATCATTCTGACCCCACGGGGTGGGATTTTGCGTGGAGCCCCAGATCGAGGGAGATTATCAGTGGTCTTGTATGTCTTCCATTTTCTAATTATTGCTCCCACTGTTGATTTCTTCACTCCAAGCTGGTTGGCCATTGCAGATTCAGTCTTCCCAGCCTGGTGCAGGGCTGCAATTTTGTTTCTGGTGTCCTTTGACAGCTCTTTGGTCTTCACCATAGCGGAGTTTGGAGTCAGACTGTTTGAGGGTGTGCACAGGTGTCTTTTTATACTGATAACAAGTTTACACAAGTGCCATTACTACAGGTAATGAGTGGAGGAAAGAGGAGACTCTTAAAGAAGAAGTTACAGGTCTGTGAGAGCCAGAAATCTTGATTGTTTGTTTCTAACCAAATACTTATTTTCCACCATAATATGCAAAAAAAATGATAAAAAAACAGACAATGTGATTTTCTGGATTTTTTTTTCTCAGTTTGTCTCCCATAGTTGAGGTCTACCTATGATGTAAATTACAGACGCCTCTCATCTTTTTAAGTGGTGGAACTTGCACTATTGCTGACTGACTAAATACTTTTTTGCCCCACTGTATAATGGGCCCTATATGATGCTTCAGTAAATGATGGACCCCATATATTGCTCCAAACATAAAAAATGAAATACTCACCTCCTCGCTGGCCACTGCTCTACTCGCGCTCTCTGACCTGAAACGTCACAGAGTTAGAAGACACAGAAGACGTCGCTGTTGAGGAATGGGGAGAAGTAAATATTGCTAGTACTGGGACCCTGAGCAAGCAGGGAGGAGCCACTCATGGGCGCTGGCATTGGTACAGGCACCGGGCCCCCATAGTGTGTAGGTAGGTGTCTATGATGGTGAGTGGGACCCTCTTCCTGCTCAGGGCCTCGGCACTTGCCCGGTTGCGCCAGGTGCTGAAGCCGGCTCTGGGATCTGGTCCGGTGTTACGTTGCTCCGGTTGCAAGCACCACCATTGTCCTGCTGGCCCCAAGAGGGTACTCTGTTAGCCTTCCTCAGTTATCACTAAGGGGTCTATTCACCATAGAGGTGGAGATACCACAGGCAGGGAATAGTCCCAATCTCATGGAGTGTTCCATTCTGGAGTAGTAGGATGTGTGGGGATGTGGGATAACGTATCTTCTACGGATATCACTGCCTGGGGAACATGGGATACTGTGTTCTGTGGTTGCCAGGCAACACAGGACACTGCTGTGTCAGGTACTAGGCAGTGGTGGAATTGTGTCCATTCTGCTCTGCAAGAATACATGACAGACTGGAGGGCACCATCACAAAAATATCTATCACGTAGCTGGGATCTACCAAAAGCATGAAAAATCACTAACACACAAACATAGAAAAGACAAGGCATAACGGAGATCACCAAAAAGGTAATATAATACAGAAATGCAAATTTTTATTAGAATATACAGAACAATCCAAACAATTTAAAAACATTTAAAACAATAATGCCCCCCCCCCAAAAAAAAGGAGGTTACCTCCCCACAGACCTGAAGGCAAACTACAATAATGATATAGATGATCATTTTGGCACCTGATAGGGGGTGGCCTGACAGAAAGCAAAATATTACTTCTTAATAAATGGAAACACAAAAAAGCACAGTAAAACAAAAAACACACTGTTGCAAAAAAATCAGAGTGAACAGCAAGTGCTAGTAAAAAGATGGAAAAAAACAGGGTATATGATTTATATGTTTTTTGCAAAAAATGTATACTAAGCCGCTCTACCAAACGTCAAGGTATACCCATATCAGAGCAGTCCTAACTCATGTATGTAATCCCTATCTGATGTATTTAAAAACCTGGTCATCTGTACAATACCTGTATGAGCAGGGTTCAGGGAGGAAATGTCCAATGTGGACAACACGCTGGATAGAACAGTGTTGTGAATTCTGTGGCAGAGTTCACTCCTGTGGTCACAAGTGGTACTTCGGCTGATTCTCTCTGGGAGCTTCCGTTTGTGGAGGAAAGTGGTACTGCAGCTTCTGAGTTTCCTCCCTCAGGTGATCTGGTGAGGTCGTTAGCTGCTTCTCTACTTAACTCCACCTGATGCTTTGATCCATGCTTCCTGTCAATGTTCCAGTGTTGGACTTGTGTTTCTCTGGATCATTCCTGTGGCCTGCTGCTCTGCATAGCTAAGTGCTTCTCTGCTATTTGTTGCTATTTTTTCTGTCCAGCTTGTCTATTTGTTTTGCTGGAAGCTCTGGGACGCAAAGGGTGTACCTCCGTGCCGTTAGTTCTGTACGGAGGGTCTTTTTGCCCCCTTTGCGTGGTTTTCTTTAGGGTTTTGTGTAGACCGCAAAGTTATCTTTCCTATCCTCGTTCTGTCTAGAATATCGGGCCTCACTTTGCTGAATCTATTTCATCCCTACGTTTGTCTTTTCATCTTACTCACAGTCATTATATGTGGGGGGCTGCCTTTTCCTTTGGGGTATTTCTCTGAGGCAAGTTAGGCTTATTTTTCTATCTTCAGGCTAGTTAGTTTCTCAGGCTGTGCCGAGTTGCATAGGGAGCGTTAGGCGCAATCCACAGCTGCCTCTAGTTGTGTTTGGAGAGGATCAGGAATTGCGGTCTACAGAGTTTCCACATCTCAGAGCTCGTTCTATTATTTTGGGTTATTGTCAGATCACTGTATGTGCTCTGATCGCTATGTACATTGTGTTACTGAATTGCCTTTCATAACAGTACAGGAAGCCAAAAGTACTAATGATTCTCAATAGAGGGAAAAAAGAAGTTCTGAGACCATTTTTTTTCCTTTGCACTGTGATTTGTCTTTTTTTTCCCCTAGACATTTGGGTGGTTCAGGACACAGGTGTTACAATGGACATTAAAGGTCTGTCTTCATGTGTAGATCAGCTCACGGCAAGTGTTCAAGATATTCAAAATTTTGTGGTTCAGAATTCTTTGTTAGAACCGAGAATTCCTATTCCAGATTTGTTTTTTGGAGATAGAGCTAAATTTCTGAGTTTCAAGAATAATTGTAAACTGTTTCTGGCTTTGAAACCTCGCTCCTCTGGTGACTCAGCGCAACAGGTTAGGATCGTCATTTCTTTTTTGCGTGGCGACCCTCAGGACTGGGCATTTTCTCTTGCGTCAGGAGATCCTGCATTGAGTGATATCGATGCGTTTTTCCTGGCGCTTGGATTGCTGTATGATGAGCCTAATTCAGTAGATCAGGCAGAAAAAAATTTGCTGGCTCTTTGTCAGGCTCAGGATGAGATAGAGCTATATTGCCAGAAATTTAGAAAATGGTCCGTGCTCACTCAATGGAATGAATCTGCGCTTGCAGCCATTTTCAGAAAGGGTCTCTCTGAAGCCATTAAGGATGTCATGGTGGGATTTCCTATGCCCGCTGGTTTGAATGAGTCTATGTCTTTGGCCATTCAGATCGGTCGATGCTTGCGTGAGCGTAAATCTGTGTACCATTTGGCGGTATTACCTGAGATTAAACCTGAGCCTATGCAGTGCGATAGGACTTTGACCAGAGTTGAACGGCAAGAACACAGACGTCTGAATGGGCTGTGTTTCTACTGTGGTGATTCCACTCATGCTATCTCTGATTGTCCTAAGCGCACTAAGCGGTTCGCTAGGTCTGCCGCCATTGGTACTGTACAGTCAAAATTTCTTCTGTCCGTTACCTTGATATGCTCCTTGTCGTCGTATTCTGTCATGGCGTTTGTGGATTCAGGCGCTGCCCTGAATTTGATGGACTTGGATTATGCTAAACGTTGTGGATTTTTATTGGAGCCCTTGCAGTCTCCTATTCCATTGAGAGGAATTGATGCTACACCTTTGGCCAAGAATAAGCCTCAATAATGGACCCAGCTGACCATGTGCATGGCTCCTGCACATCAGGAGGTTATTCGCTTTCTGGTGTTGCATAATCTGCATGATGTGGTCGTGTTGGGGTTGCCATGGCTACAAGCCCATAATCCAGTATTGGATTGGAATTCCATGTTGGTGTCCAGCTGGGTTGGCAGGGGGTACATGGTGATGTTCCATTTCTGTCAATTTCGTCATCCACCCCTTCTGAGGTTCCAGAGTTCTTGTCTGATTACCGGAATGTATTTGATGAGCCCAAGTCCGATGCCCTGCCTCCGCATAGGGATTGTGATTGTGCTATCAATTTGATTCCTGGTAGTAAATTCCCAAAAGGTCGACTGTTTAATTTGTCCGTGCCTGAGCACACCGCTATGCGCAGTTATGTGAAGGAATCCCTGGAGAAGGGGCATATTCGCCCGTCATCGTCGCCATTAGGAGCAGGGTTCTTTTTTGTAGCCAAGAAGGATGGTTCGCTGAGACCGTGTATAGATTACCGCCTTCTTAATAAGATCACTGTTAAATTTCAGTACCCCTTGCCATTGTTATCTGATTTGTTTGCTCGGATTAAGGGGGCTAGTTGGTTCACTAAGATAGATCTTCGTGGTGCGTATAATCTGGTGAGAATCAGGCAAGGCGATGAATGGAAAACTGCATTTAATACGCCCGAGGGTCATTTTGAGTATCTAGTGATGCCGTTCGGATTTGCCAATGCTCCATCAGTGTTTCAATCCTTTATGCATGACATCTTCCGTGAGTACCTGGATAAATTCCTGATTGTGTACTTGGATGACATTTTGATCTTCTCGGATGATTGGGAGTCTCATGTGAAGCAGGTCAGAACGGTTTTTCAGGTCCTGCGTGCTAATTCTTTGTTTGTGAAGGGATCAAAGTGTCTCTTTGGTGTGCAGAAGGTTTCATTTTTGGGGTTCATCTTTTCCCCTTCTACTATCGAGATGGATCCGGTTAAGGTCCAAGCCATCCATGATTGGACTCAGCCGACATCTCTGAAAAGTCTGCAAAAGTTCCTGGGCTTTGCTAATTTTTATCGTCGCTTCATCTGCAATTTTTCTAGTGTTGCCAAACCATTGACCGATTTGACCAAGAAGGGTGCTGATTTGGTCAATTGGTCTTCTGCTGCTGTGGAAGCTTTTCAAGAGTTGAAGCGTCGTTTTTCTTCTGCCCCTGTGTTGTGTCAACCAGATGTTTCTCTTCCGTTCCAGGTCGAGGTTGATGCTTCTGAGATTGGAGCAGGGGCTGTTTTGTCACAGAGAGGTTCTGGTTGCTCAGTGATGAAACCATGCGCTTTCTTTTCCAGGAAGTTTTCGCCTGCTGAGCGAAATTATGATGTGGGCAACCGAGAGTTGCTGGCCATGAAGTGGGCATTCGAGGAGTGGCGTCATTGGCTTGAAGGAGCTAAGCATCGCGTGGTGGTATTGACTGATCATAAGAACTTGACTTATCTCGAGTCTGCCAAGCGCTTGAATCCTAGACAAGCTCGTTGGTCGTTGTTTTTTGCCCGTTTTGACTTTGTGATTTCGTACCTTCCGGGCTCTAAAAATGTGAAGGCGGATGCTCTGTCTAGGAGTTTTGTGCCCGACTCTCCGGGTTTATCTGAGCCGGCGGGTATCCTCAAGGAAGGAGTAATTGTGTCTGCCATCTCCCCTGATTTGCGTCGGGTGCTGCAAAAATTTCAGGCTAATAAACCTGATCGTTGCCCAGTGGAGAAACTGTTTGTCCCTGATAGGTGGACGAATAGAGTTATCTCTGAACTTCATTGTTCGGTGTTGGCTGGTCATCCTGGAATCTTTGGTACCAGAGAGTTAGTGGCTAGATCCTTTTGGTGGCCCTCTCTGTCGTGGGATGTGCGTACTTTTGTGCAGTCCTGTGGGATTTGTGCTCGGGCTAAGCCCTGCTGTTCTCGTGCCAGTGGGTTGCTTTTGCCCTTGCCGGTCCCGAAGAGGCCTTGGACACATATCTCTATGGATTTTATTTCTGACGTTTCTCAAAAGATGTCAGTCATTTGGGTGGTCTGTGATCGCTTTTCTAAGATGGTCCATCTGGTACCCTTGTCTAAATTGCCTTCCTCCTCTGATTTGGTGCCTTTGTTCTTCCAGCATGTGGTTCGTTTGCATGGCATTCCAGAGAATATTGTTTCTGACAGAGGTTCCCAGTTTGTTTCGAGGTTTTGGTGAGCCTTTTGTGGTAGGATGGGCATTAATTTGTCTTTTTCCTCGGCTTTCCATCTTCACACTAATGGCCAGACCGAACGAACCAATCAGACCTTGGAAACATTTCTGAGATGCTTTGTTTCTGCTGATCAGGATGACTGGGTGTCCTTTTTGCCTTTGGCTGAGTTCGCCCTTAATAATCGGGCCAGCTCGGCTACCTTGGTTTCGCCGTTTTTCTGCAATACTGGGTTCCATCCTCGTTTCTCTTCAGGACAGGTTGAGTCTTCGGACTGTCCTGGTGTGGATACTGTGGTGGACAGGTTGCAGCAGATTTGGACTCAGGTAGTGGACAATTTGACCTTGTCCCAGGAGAAGGCTCAACTTTTCGCTAATTGCAGACGCCGTGTGGGTCCCCGACTTCGTGTTGGGGATCTGGTTTGGTTATCTTCTCGTCATATTCCTATGAAGGTTTCCTCTCCTAAGTTTAAACCTCGTTTTATTGGTCCGTATAGGATTTCTGAGGTTCTTAATCCTGTGTCTTTTCGTCTGACCCTCCCAGATTCTTTTTCCATACATAACGTATTCCATAGGTCATTGTTGCGGAGATACGTGGCACCTATGGTTCCATCTGTTGAGCCTCATGCCCCGGTTTTGGTGGAGGGGGAATTGGAGTATATTGTGGAGAAGATTTTGGATTCTCGTGTTTCAAGACGGAAACTCCAGTATCTGGTTAAATGGAAGGGTTATGCTCAGGAAGATAATTCCTGGGTTTTTGCCTCTGATGTCCATGCTCCCAATCTTGTTCGTGCCTTTCATGTGGCTCATCCTGGTCGGCCTTGGGGCTCTGGTGAGGGTTCGGTGACCCCTCCTCAAGGGGGGGGGTACTGTTGTGAATTCTGTGGCAGAGTTCACTCCTGTGGTCACAAGTGGTACTTCGGCTGATTCTCTCTGGGAGCTTCCGTTTGTGGAGGAAAGTGGTACTGCAGCTTCTGAGTTTTCTCCCTCAGGTGATCTGGTGAGGTCGTTAGCTGCTTCTCTACTTAACTCCACCTGATGCTTTGATCCATGCTTCCTGTCAATGTTCCAGTCTTGGACTTGTGTTTCTCTGGATCATTCCTGTGGCCTGCTGCTCTGCATAGCTAAGTGCTTCTCTGCTATTTGTTGCTATTTTTTCTGTCCAGCTTGTCTATTTGTTTTGCTGGAAGCTCTGGGACGCAAAGGGTGTACCTCCGTGCCGTTAGTTCGGTGCGGAGGGTCTTTTTGCCCCCTTTGCGTGGTTTTCTTTAGGGTTTTGTGTAGACCGCAAAGTTATCTTTCCTATCCTCGTTCTGTCTAGAATATCGGGACTCACTTTGCTGAATCTATTTCATCCCTACGTTTGTCTTTTCATCTTACTCACATTCATTATATGTGGGGGGCTGCCTTTTCCTTTGGGGTATTTCTCTGAGGCAAGGTAGGCTTATTTTTCTATCTTCAGGCTAGTTAGTTTCTCAGGCTGTGCCAAGTTGCATAGGGAGCGTTAGGCGCAATCCACAGCTGCCTCTAGTTGTGTTTGGAGAGGATCAGGAATTGCGGTCTACAGAGTTTCCACGTCTCAGAGCTCGTTCTATTATTATTTTGGGTTATTGTCAGATCACTGTATGTGCTCTGATCGCTATGTACATTGTGTTACTGAATTGCCTTTCATAACAGAACAGCTCTTGTGCACACGGCTCAAAAAAAGAGGGGTGGAGGTCTCAAGTGAACAAGCCTGTAGAACAGCTGTTCTATCCACCCCTCTTTTTTTAAACCTGTGCGCACAAGAGCTGTTCTATCTAGCGTGTCCACATTGGACATTTCCTCTCTGAACCCTGCTCATACAGGTATTGTACAGATGACCAGGTTTTTAAATACATCAGATAGGGATTACATACATCAGTTAGGACTGCTGTGATACAGGTATACCTTGACGTTTGGTAGAGCGGCTTAGTATACATTTTTTGCAAAAAACGTATAAACCAAATACCCTGTTTTTTTCATCTTTTTACTAGCACTTGCTGTTCACTGAGAATTTTTTGCAACAGAGTGTTTTTGGTTTTACTGTGCTTTTTTGTGTTTTCAAGTCTCTTGGTGGTGTGATCATGTCTCTACAGGCTTGTTCACTGTGCGCACGGCTCATGTGTTCCTGTTTTACATTCTTAATAAATGGGCATAACAAGGTGGGAATCACACCACAAGTTAAACAATGCATTCATGTAAACAGATGTCAAAAAATGAACAGCAAAATCACAGTAGCTTGTGTACTGTGATAAACCCCAACCGTTTGTTTTGATGCTGGTTATGTGCCATTTAATTTGCCCCTGGTGCAAATTTTCAAAGACAGACAGATATGAGGGCTGTATAGCATAAACTCAACCCCAAATATGAGTAAGAAAGGGGAGAAAGTATATACCTAGATAATATCAGTGGTACAGACCAGTCAGACATGCCCAATGAAACAATTGCCCAAAACAGTATTAAATACAAATATTATAGAATGGAGATGGTATCAGTAGTGACAAGATATTTGCACTATAATAAAAGTATCAAAAGTCATATAAGGATTAACCTCACAATAAGGAGACAAACACAATTGCGCCAGGAAAGGATCATGTAGAAGAGGGATACAAAAAATTTGTGCAAGTATAGGAAAAGTGTCTTAATAGACAACTACTGATATGAGAATCACCATTGCTGGGCATGCCATCACAAGTGCCCCTGACGAAGCCACCGTGTGTGGCGAAACGCCTTGGGCACACTAGCCCCACGGACCTCTGGCACCCTGACTGACATTTCCCCCTGGTCTTGCTCAATAGGTATTGCTGGCAACCTTTTTCTATTGTGATGGCATGCCCAGCAATGGTGATTCTCATATGACGTAATGCTCCAGATTCTCAACTAGCTCACAGGAAGGTCAGGTTTATAGCTTCTCTAATCAGCCAAACTGTTTTCAGCTGTGCCAACATACTTCCACAAGGGTTTTCAACGGTATTCTAACCATCCATTAGCCTTGTTACACAGTTAGCAAACACAAAGTACCATAAGAACACTGGAGTGATGGTTGTTGGAAATGGGCTTCTATACACCTATTACAAACCAGACATTTGCAGCTAAAATAGTCATTTTCCACATTAACAATGTATAGAGTGTATTTCTGAATCATTTAATGTTACCTTCATTGGAAAACCTGTGCTTTTCTTTCAAAAATAAGGACATTTCTAAGTGACCCTAGATTTTTGAACGGTAGTGTTTATTCAATTGAAACCAGAAGTTTACATACACTAAATAAAAGGATATACAGTATATGCATGTTTTTCTCAATATATGACATGAAATCAGAATAAACCTTTCTGGATTTAGGTCAATTAGGATTACCACAATTATTAATATTTGCCAAATGCCAGAATAATAGAGAGAAAGAGAATGTTTTAAGGCATTTCTATGACATAATGATGTCATGTTTTGGAAACTTGTTTTTTGGCAATATCTGAGTTAACTAGAGACACAACTGTGGATGTATTTTAATGCACACCTGAAACACACTGATTCTTTGTGTATCATCATGGGAAAGTCTAAAGAAATCAGCCAATTAACAGGAAGAGAATTGCGGACTTGCACAAGTCTGGCTCATCCTTGGGTACAATTTCAAGATACCTGCATGTGCCTCGTTCATCTGTACAAACAAATTATACACACATACAAACAAGATGGGAATGTCCAGCCATCATACCGCTCAGGAAGGAGACAGGTTTTGTGTCCCAGAAATGAACGTGCTTTGGTCCGACATGTGCATATCAGCCCAAGGACAAAAGCAAAAGACCTTGTGAACATGATGGTGTTAGCTCGTAAGATTGTGTAAATATTCACAGTGAAGCGAGTACTATATCAAGATGGACTGAAAGGCCACTCTATCAGGAAGAAGATATTACTCCAAAAGAAACATAAAAAATAGAATTAGTCTTACCGGTAATTCGGTTTCTAGGAACTTTCCATGACAGCCACTTCGGAGGTTGTCTTCCCCGCCCTAATAGGGGACCAGAACACAAAGAGGTTAAATACCCCTCCCCTTCCTGAAGCCACCAGTGTTTTCCTGGACACAGTAGCATGTATAGTTACCACAAGTGCAGGAATCATCTAATAAGAACATCAGATAGGGAGGGAAATTAGTGCTGTCGTGGAAGGTTCCTAGAAACAGAATTACCGGTAAGACTAATTCTATTTTCTCCAGTCACCTTCCACGACAGCCACTTCGAAGTAGTACCAACAGCTAATTTCTCTAGGGAGGGATCACGGCCTGCAGAACTCGTCTGCCAAATGTTAAATTTAGCCTGTAATGTCTGGTGAACGTGTGGATAGACGACCAAGTGACGGCTCTGCATATCTGCTTTGATGAAGCATTCCCCCTCTTTGCCCATGAAGTTGCCATCGCACAGGTGGAGTGTGCCTTCAGTGAAGCAGGTTGATCCAGCTTCTCTGATGAGTAGGCCAGGCAAAAAGACTGCCTGATCCAATTTCTGATCATGTTCTTTGCCACCTTTTTGCTTTTATTCCATCCTGGGAACTGGATGAATAGATTCTGGTCAACTCACCAGGCTTCAGACTGTTGTAGGTAAAATAGGACCACCCTGCGAACGTCGAGGGTGTGGAATGTCTGCTCCTTAGGGCTGGAAAGATTTGGGCAGAATGAGGGCAGCAGAATATCCTGATCCCTATGGAAGTTTGAGACCATTTTAGGTAGAAAAGAATGATCTAATCTTAGAAAAATACTGTCTGCAGTGAGCGTCAGATAAGGTTCCTGTATCGTCAGAGCTTGTAACTCTCCTATACGTCTAGCAGTAGTGATTGCGACTAAGAAGGCGGTTTTAAGGGTCAGGTTTTTTATGGTCATAGTTTCTAAAGGCAAAGATGCTTACCTGTCTAAATAGGCCTCAATACAAATGCACAAGCAGGGTGCAGCGGACCCAAACAAAATAGCAAATGCACAAGTGCAATACCTAATGAAACAGCCAGCCTTCAATAAGGGTTTGGCCGTGTGGTACACCAATGCACTAAGATAAAATACTCTGTATGTGGCGTGTTCACACAAGGAATACAAAGCATCTGGCTACAGGCATATGCGAGGTTGAAATTCCACAGTTGTGCGAACGCATCTATTCCCTGTGCTCCTTCTCTGTGGTAGAGAGAGAAGAATGTTTCCGCTTTTGCATTTTGTCTGTTGGCAAATAGGTCCACCTCTGGAGTCCCCCATCTTGAGGTTAGTAACAAGAACAATGTCTGGTCTAGACACCACTCACCTGGATGTACAGTTAAGTTCATATATATTTGGACAGAGACAACATTTTTCTAATTTTGGTTATAGACATTACCACAATGCAATTTTAATGTGGATACCCTCAAATGAAAGCTGAAAGTCTGAACTTCAACTGCATCTGAATAGTTTTGTTTAAAATTCATTGTGGTAATGTCTATAATAATAATAATCTTTATTTTTATATAGCGCTGACATATTCCGCAGCGCTTTACAGTTTTGCACACATTATCATCTCTGTCCCCGATGGGGCTCACAATCTAAATTCTCTATCTATCTTAGAAAAATGTTGTCTCTGTCTAAATATATATGGACTTAACTGTATGTCTTTCCGGCTGAGGAAGTCTGCCTGGGTATAGTCTAACCCTCTCAGATGTACCGCTATGACTGATAGTAGGCTTTTCGCTGCCCAGAAAAAAATCCTTGCTGCTATTTCCTTTAGGCCGGCGTACTTCTTGCCTCCCAGGTGCCACTGTGGTCATGTTGTCCGAGTAGACACGGATGTGCTGGTTTTGGATCAGCGATGATGACACTTTTAGGGATTCTTCCACAGCTTTTAGTTCTCTCAAGTTCGAGGAACTGATGCTGATGTTTGATGGCCATCGTCCCTGGAAGTAGGAACCCTCTACCACTGTACCCCAACCTGGTTGGCTGACATCTGAGTGGAGTGTTTCAGGGGAAGCTGATCCCAGCTGACCCCTTCTGAAGGTTTCGGTAATTTAAACACCACTTCAGGGTCAATCTTACGTGGCCGAGAAGGGGAATCATTTGGGTCAATGGGATTTGTCGTCTTCTGGAATGTAGAAGCACGTGGATCTGTAGGATTCGTGTATGAGCCTGAGCCCAGGAAACCGCTTGAATACATGTGGTCAGGGATCCTAGAACAGACATTGTTTCTCTGAGGGTTGGTGCCCACTGGTCCCTGAACCAATAATATTGCATGCCCCACTTTATAGTTTTTGATTTTCCACAAAAATTTAAAATAACCAATACATTTTGTTCAACTTCACAATTGTGTTCCACTTGTTGCTGATTCTTCACCAAAAATTTACATTTGGTATCTTTATGTTTGAAGCATGATATGTGGGAAAAGGTTGAAAAGTTTCAGGGAGCCGAATACTTTCGCAAGGCACTGTAGTTTACTTGCAGTGTGTTTTATCTCTTTTAGTCACCAATTGGACATTAGAGGAGGGGTGTGAGTCCTCACAGGCAATGGGGAATGATGGGCTGTGGGGAATGGGAGGATGATGAGAGTCTGTGTGGGGAATTGGGGGGTGATGAGGAGCTCTGTGGGGAATTGGGGGTGATGATGGGCTGTGTGGGGAATTGGGTGCTGAGCTGTGTGGAGAAGGGGTGATGGGATGATGAGGGGTTGAGTGGGGGATGATGAGGAGCTATGTGGGGATTTGGGGGATGATGAGAGGCTGTGTGGGGAATTGGGGGGTGATGAGGGGCTGTGTGGGGAATTGGGTGATGAGGGGCTGTGTGAAAAAGGGGTGATGTGGGACTATATGGGGAGTTGGGGATGATGAGGGACCATGTGGGAAATTGGGGGGTGATAAGGGGCTGTGTGGAGAAGGGGTGATGTGGGGGCGTGTGGGGAATTTGTGTGGAGATGGGGGAATGATGAGAGGCTGTGTGAGGAATGGTGGGTGTGATGAGAGGCTGTGTGGAGAAGAGGGGGTTATGAGTGGCTGTGTGGGGGTATTTGTGTGGAGAAGGGAGAATGATGAGGGGCTGTGTCGGGAATGGGGTATAATGAGAGTGTAACAATATATAGGTACTAAGGAATCTGATAGCGTGGGATAAAACCAGTCTGAGAGCAAAGCTGCAGTAAAAGATGTATTTAAACAAAACAGAAATGCAAACAAAACTAACACAGATATTCCTGCAATTGTAACGAGGTGCTCAGCACAATATGGTAACCACAGCACAGTGAATAGCGAGACGCGACCGCTAATATGAACCAGTCCAGCAAGGATGTGACGAGGGAGTAAACAAGACACTTGACAAGGAAGTCCAGTAGGTGATTAGTGGAAATGCACACAGTACTTAAACTTGAGAATCCAGCAGAAGTGAAGTAGAAATGCACACAGTACTTAACGAGGAAGTCCAGCAAAACTTGATCCCACGTGCACACAGCACTTGTTTGTGGAAGTTCAATAATAAGCAGGTGGTGCATTGAGCATGAAGTCCTGGTGAAGGAGGATGAAGGGAAAAAGAGGGAGAACGCTATCTAAGCGTAGTAGATGAGTACAACACTCTCTTGGTGAGAAAAGCAACACTGGAATCTTGCTCACCTGGTGTGGTTGTGCAAAGACGCACAACACTGGGAAAAGCTTAGCAAACAAGGGAAATCCTTCCAAAGGTGTGCTGCCAGTTGCAGCAATTCCAGAGGTGAGATGAAGCTCAAAGGGGCGAGGCAGCTGAAGCAGGGAGTTCCCCAGAACACAGGCAGATGCTCAGGAGCCAGCAGCACAAAATACTGAAGCACAGAACACCACATGACTCGGACTTAAATAATCAAGACAGACAGGAAGTTCCATGACAGGGTGAGATCCAAGACTCCATCTTGGATCAGGGCGAACAGGAACAAGGGAAGTCCGGAATCCTTACAGAGAGGCTGTGTGGGGAATGGGGGGATAATGAGTGGCTGTGTAGGGAATGCGGGATGATGAGGGGCTGTGTTGGGAATAGGGGGATGATGAGGGGCTGTGTGGTGGAGAATGGGGGAATGATGACCGGCTGTGTGGGGAATAGGGGGATGATGATGGGCTGTGTGGGGAATGGGGGGATGATGACTGGCTGTGTGGGGAATGGGGAATGATGAGAAGCTGTGTGGGGAATGGGGGAATGATGAGGGGCTGTGTGGGAAATGGGTGGATTTAATGTGTGTGGGGAGATTTGGAGTTGGGATGGGGGGATTTAATGTGTGTGGGGAGATTTGGAGTGGAGATGGGGGATTTAATGTGTGAGGAGATTTGGAGAGGGGATGGGGAATTTAATGTGTGGGGAGATTTGGAGTGGAGATGGGGGATTTAATGTGTGAGGAGATTTGTAGTGGGGATGGGGGATTTAATGTGTGTGGGGAGATTTAAGGACACAAGATGAGGAGCAAAGCGGGAGATGCATGGCATGTATGAGGAAACAGTACAGGAAAATGGGGGGCATGTATGAGGAAACAGTATGGCAGAATGGGGGGCATGTATGATGAAATAGTATGGGGGATGGGTGCAGACATAGTATGGTGAGAGGGGATGGGTGCAGTCATTATGGGGAGTGAACGGGGGAATGTATGCGGACACAGTATGAGTAGTGATGTGAAAAATGTATGTGGACAGAGTACGGGAGTGAGGGTGATAGGATGTGTGCAGACACAGTGGGGGTATGTGTGAGGAGGATGTGTGAGCAGGCAGTAAAGAAAGTGAGTGGGTAAATATACGAGGAGACAGTATAAGGGGGGTGTGAGAGGAGACAATATAAGGAGTGAGGGGAATAGAATGAGGAGACAGAATGGGGGAGAAATGTGAGTGGGCACAGAATACAAATTGAGTAGTGGGGGCGTATCATGGGGAGACAGTGTAAGGGCACAGACAGGAGGGCACAGTATACCAAGCAGGGGGAGTGTGATGAGAGAGTACAGTATAAATACTGGGTCCTATAGGGGGGACACAGTATGAGAGGACAGTGTGAAGAGGGGGCCGGTGTGGAAAAGAGGGGTCAGTGTAAATAGCATGTACCATAAAAGAGGGACAGTGTGAGGGTCATATTTTGTGTAGACAATATAGTGAGGGGCATTTTTTTTATTCAGGTGCATTATAATGACACTTGTATCTTTAAGGGCATCATGTGGAGATTTTCTTCAAAAGAACGGAGAAGATGGAAGTCTGCAGAGACGGCTGTGGATGAGAAAACTCATCATGGGGTCTGGACAAGATGAAGAAAAGAAGCAGAATGACTCCAGAGACGACATTGTCTGTAAGGTACCTGGATGTAAATGTTATTTGTGATACGGTCTAATTCTCATGTTTTTATTGATGTTAGGAGTATTAAAGGGGTTGCTCAGATTTGTGATGAGTCTGCAGTCATTCTATGTGACTGCAGACTTCTGAATTCTCACAGTGCGAACTGCACGCTGTCAGGATTCTCTTGCTCCGGTGATTTACATACATGCAGTCATGTGCTGACTAGACATGACTCAATGAAAATTAACTGAGCGAGGCCAGGAATGGCTAGTCGGAATGTGACCAGAAATATATAAATCACATACTTGTGCTGACATGACTGTCCATTGGCAAGGGAGAATCCTAGAAGTGTGCAGTGCATTAGTTGTGAGAATTCAGAAGCTGTCAGGATTCAGCTCTGCAGATTTCAGTAGTCGTCACATGGACACTTCACTCATATGTGACTTTCATACTTATGGTCCTGTGACAAGGAGCTTCTCTTCCTGCTTGTCTCAGTTTTTCACGATCAATTAGAGCATTAGGGAGAGCGGCGCGTCAGTACATGACTAAGTGTGCAAATTGCATACAGTATGTGCTGGGGGAGGGGGGGGGGGTGCCAAACTCAATTCTTGCCCCGGGTGCAAGAAATCCTAGATACATCTCTGGGTAGTGACCTCGCTTTCTTGTCCCAATTTCAGTAACGCAGTCTCAGGCCTTTACCAGGCCACAATCTCAGGCTTTCCTTAGGTTTTTCCTAGGCCACATAAGCCTCATGACATTCAGGGTTAATTCTCTGATGGAAGTCCTGGTCTAGGTTATGGGTCTTCCTGCAGGACAATGACCCCAAACATACTTCAAAAAGCACCCAGCAATGGATGGAAGCAAAGCATTGGAGAATTCTGAAGTGGTCAGCAATGAGTCTGGATCTAAATCCCATTGAAAACCTGTGGATAGATCTTAAAATTGCTGTTGGGAGAAGGCACCCTTCTGATATGAGAGACATGGAGCAGTTTACAACAGAAGAGTGAACAAAAATTCTAATTGAGAGGTGTAAGAAGCTTCTTGATGGTTATAGCAAATGATTGATTGTAGTTATTTATTCCAAAGGGTGTGCAACTAAGTATTAAGTTGAGGGTGCCAACAATTTTGTCTAGCCCATATTTTGGGTTTTGTGTGAAATAATGTCCAAACTGCAACGTGTGTAATGTCCAGTACACACAAAGGAAATAAACACATGTATAACAAAACGTGTAATTGTAATAATTTTCTGGAACAGTCTCAAGGGTGCCAACACTATCGGCAATGACTGTATGTGAGATATAGAGCTGCGGAGGTGAGCAGTGAGGTGAGTATTTGTTCTTTTGTTGTTTTTTTTCTTACATCTTGTGTTTATTATGATATAAGCATAATTAGCGACATTCAATTATTGGAGAATAAATTCAATGCAAATTAAATATCCCAGCAAAATCAAAGCACTTTGGCAAACTTACGTCTCACCAGATTCGGGATTTCTAAAAGTTAAGTGTCCTTTCAGTCTTTTACTGTACGCTCACTGCCTACCTCTGTCCAAACCTGTTGCCTCTACATGAGATTCTTCAGCCACTAGGAAGGCCGGCTCCAGGTTTTCGTGGGTCCAGGGCGAAAGAGTCTCAGTGGGCAACTTTAACACATACCACAATTCATGATGCACAGATACGGCAGACAAATATAGGTATAGTACAATGCCAAATGTTTCACTCACTTCTTACATTACATGTGTGATATCTATTGTAAATTCTAAAAAAGCTCAGAAACCAGACAGTATAGACCTCTATACAGTATTATGGGCACCACATAGGGCTCCATACAGAATGAGCCCCATGTATTGCTTCATACAGAATAATGGACTCCACGTAATGCTCTATACATAATAATGAGCCCCATATATTGCTCCATACAGTATTATGGGTACCACATAGTGCTCTATACAAAATAATGAGCCCCATGTAATGCTCCATACAGTATGATGAGCCACATATACTGCTCCATACAATATAATGGACCCCATATATTGCTCCATACAGTATAATGAGTCACATATAATGCTCCATACAGTATAATGAGCCACATATAATGCTCCATACAATATAATGGACCCCACATATTGCTCCATACAGTATAATGAGTCACATATAATGCTCCATACAGTATAATGAGTCACATGTAATGCTCCATACAGTATAATGAGGCACATATAATGCTCCATACAGTATAATGAGCCACATATATTGCTCCATACAGAATAATGGACCCTATATAACGCTCCTCACAGTATAATGAACAACATATATTACTCCATACAGAATAATAAGCTCCATATCATTTGACCAACACATATTGGAGACATGATAATTATATAGGTAAAGTTTTTATAGCATGCCTGCTCCTGGTGCTATGAATACATATTCAATATACCAAACAAAGCAGGCTTTGCTATCTACTCCTACAGCTGTACACAGGGCTACCATTAGGAATTTCGGGACCCTATATTGGCTTTTTTTCTGGGCCCCCTTGAGACTCCACCCAGGCTACACCTCCACCCCTCGAGCCATCCACAATCCCACTGCCCACTCTTGGAAAGACTCCACTTCTGCACCAATGTGATGTCCCATCCTGCCCCATATGATCTACCCATGCTGCCCCATTTGTCTCCATGCTGCCCCATCTGTCTCCATGCTGCCCCATCTATCTCCATCCTGCCCCAGCTGTCCTATGATCCAGTCCCATCTATCTGCATCCTGTCCCATCTTTTCTCTATTGTGCCCCATAATCCTGCATCATGTGTCTCCATCCTTCCCCATCTGTCTCCATCGTGCCCATGATCCTGCCCCATCTGTCTCTATCCTGCACCATGATCCTGCACCATGTGTCTCCATCCTGCCCCATGTTACTGATCCATGATCCTGCACCATCGGTCTCCATCCTGTCCCATCTGTCCCAATTGTGCCCCACGATCCTGCACCATGTGTCTCCTTCCTGCCCCATCTGTCTCCATCCTGTCCCATCTGTCTCCTTTGTACCCCATGTGTCCCCATCTAGTCATCAAAACATATTGGGGTTTGCCGCTTTCAATAAAAACAAAAAAAACCAAAACACTTTCTCCTTTCCTGGCCGTGGTCGAGCAGCGACGTCCCCTCCAGTCATTTCAAGCGTAGACTCGCCGGCAAATTACAATGACGTCATACGCCGGCGACGTGCGTGCTGACGTCAGCTGCTAGCCTCTGATTGGCTGGTGGCTTTTAACTATTGCCATGTCGGCCCGCAGAGCAGTAGAGTTTAACTGAACTTGTGTCTCGCATAGGCAGCATCAATAGTAAAAAGTTGGTCCGCGATGGGGCGACACACTGGCACTGACTGGAGGGGAGTAGGGAGGGGCCAATTCGCGGCCGGACTAAGCCTGTCTCTGATTTCTCGCGGCCTACCTTAGATGATTATATAGATAGATGTCAGCATGTGATTCTATTTCTAATATTTCAACATTAATGCTAGTGAATGAAAGTTATTGGATTACAGGGTCCAAGTCACTATAATGCATTTCATTATTTTAGACCTGTCACTACAGGATGACAGAAGTCATTTCAGATAGTCTGATATGACAGTAAAGTCTATACGTGTTATGAAACCAGCTGCAATCAATTTCTGTGTAAGACTCAAATTTCTTGTCTTGGAGGCCTAAGCTGTGAAAATGTTTTTCAACAATACATTAACATTAAAGAACTGAGAAATCCTGACTGATGCCTAGAGGGATTTCTGGATCAGGTCATCTAAGAGCACCATGGTATTGATTTTGTGCTCTAATTCCCCTCAACTCTGTCTTATAATTGACTGATTGTGAACTAACAACCAAATCTGCTCCAGTCTCCTTTATAGATTTATAGTTTGAATTAATTGTAAAACACAATTGGGAGGTCAAGATGTCATAAATCACGTCTGTCCTGGATTTATATAATGGATAACAATTGTCCTGTATCCTTAAACTGAGCGATGTGTACTATTATGATTTGTTAGCCTCTCACTTATATCGCCAGCATATTTCTATGGTTGGCGTTAAAGAGATTTTCTGAGATATCAAGGAAAAGAAGAATAGAAGATAACAATGTACAGCATATTGTTTTTTTTCTGTTCAGTGATTAGTGTGAATGTGCGCTTACATGCTTCATGCAAATTAGTTTGTATCCCAGTTCATTTCTTTAGTTTTTTCAGTGTTTGCACCATGTGCATATAAAGGTGTGGGCCACCTTTTCTTTCAGCTGGACATCATATTGATGTGGTTCCCCATGGCTGTGTGTTTACTAGCTGAGCTCAGTTCTTTTCAGCCCTTATCTACATGCATGTCACTTGCTAAACTGTAAGGGTACCGTCACACAGTGGCACTTTGGTCGCTAGGACGGCACGATCTGTGACGTTCCAGTGATATCCTTACGATCTCGCTGTGTCTGACACGCTACTGCGATCAGGGACCCCGCTGAGAATCGTACGTCGTAGCAGATCGTTTGAAACTTTATTTCATCACTGGATCTCCTGCTGACATCGCTGAATCGGCGTGTGTGACGCCGATTCAGCGATGTATGTACTGGTAACCAGGGTAAACATCGGGTTACTAAGCGCAGGGCCGCTCTTAGTAACCCGATATTTACCCTGGTTACCAGTGTAAATGTAAAAAAAAAATACACTACATACTTACATTCCCGGTGTCTGGTCATGTCCCTCGCCTTCAGCTTCCCACACTGACTGGTGAGCGCCGGCCAGCCGTAAAGTACAGCGGTGACGTCACCGCTGTGCTTTCCGGCTGTCCGGCGCTCACTGTCAGTGCAGAGAAGCACAGCGCCGAGGGACGCGACAGGAATGTAAGTATGTAGTGTTTTTTTTTTTTTTACGTTTACGCTGGTAACCAGGGTAAACATCGGGTTACTAAGCGCGGCCCTGCGCTTAGTAACCCGATGTTTAACCTGGTTACCGGGGACTTCGGGATTGTTGGTCGCTGGAGAGCTGTCTGTGTGACAGCTCTCCAGCGACCAAACAGCGACGCTGCAGCGATCGACATCGTTGTTGTATCGCTGCAGCGTCATTTTAGTGTGACGGTACCCTAAGTTTCTTTGTATTAGAGCTAGGACCATCCCAATTAGGGTCACTGTGAAGTGGTGGGATGGCGTTTGCATTTTTTAAATTAAAATTATGTTAACTAAGTGCCCTATATTATTTTCATGCACTATTGCTGTTTATTTATTTACTGCATGGTATTTACTTATTATGTTTCCATCTTTTTTTCTTTATGTACAGTGTATGTTTGGCTGCAATTTTGGGACCCAGTCATTTCCTTCGGTTTAAAACAATAGATCCAACTCATAGATCCCTCAATCCCACTGAACTCCCAATCTACCTATCACAATAAATGACATAATGCCTTCAACTGTACCAGAATTACGCTGCCAATAAATACCCTTTGATTCTGCTCGTTCTTCAAACCCCATATTCAGGCCATCATCACCTTCTGCCGTTTCCAGAATCCATCCCTTTCCTCAACCCTGAATCTACTAAAATGTTAGTGCATGCCCTCATCATCTCCCACCTTGATTACTGCAATGTTCCCTTCTGTGGCCTCCGTGCTGACACTCTTGCACCTCTCCAGTCCACACTTAATTCTGCTACACAACTACTCCACCACTCTCCTCGCTACTCCTCCACTTCACCTCTGCAAATCGCATTATTGGCTCCCAATTTCCCAACAAATCCAGTTAAAACTGACCTACAAAATCATCCATAATCTGTTTGCTCCTTATATATCCAAGCTAATTTCCTGATATCATCCAACACGTAATCACCAGTCCTTCCAAGACTTCCTTATCACCTCCACACTCACACGTTCCTCACCCAGTCTCCTCCAAGACTCCTCCTGAGCATAGCTCCCAACCGTCTCTCATACTACGGGACTGTCCCGATTTTGAGTCTGTGCCCCGCAGTCCCGCACGGAACTCTAGCTCTCCCGCACAGCCAGCAGGAGAAGAAGCAGCCAACACGCCCCTTGTATTAGGCCATTCCCCCTCCGTATCGTCTTCTTCTGGGACAGTGGTTCAGAGAGGGAGAGAGGACATTCTGAGGTATGTGTTTGTGTGTGTTGCACACATACATGCAGCTGGCTCTGCCCTGCTGTGTTTACAGTACAAGGCATTATAACCAGGAGTAGTGGCAGCAGTTACAGCAATCCAGTGCAGCCTGTTAGTCATAGGCACAGTATATATATATATGTATCCTTTATATACTAGAGCAGTTATGGAGTGGAGCCAGTAGATAGTGGTGTTGTCTGAGTGCATGTAGAGTTCACAGAGCTGGGCTACAATGCAATGTGCAGGATCTGTGAGGCAACAGTGTCGACAGCAACAGGTAGTGAAATCTTTGTCTGCACTGTAAGCAGAGCTGCTGGGACACAACTAGAGCCCCGACTGTACACTGACACCATCATATCTGGCAATTATACAGTATGGAGCATCATGTATGGCTATTATACTGTACGCAGCATCATGTGGGGCCATTATACAGTATTGAGCATCATGTTTGGCCATTATACAGTATGGAGCACTGTGTAGCCATTATACAGCATTTAGCATCATGTGGAGCCATTATACAGTATGGAGCACTGTGTGGCCATTATACTGTACACAGCATCATGTGTGGCCATTATACAGTATGGAGCACTGTGTGGCCATTGTACTGTACACAGCATCATGTGTGACTAATATTATACAGTATGGAGCACTGTGTGACCATTATACAATATTGAGCATCATGTGGGGCCATTATATAGTACTAGATTGTGGCCCGATTCTAACGCATCGGGTATTCTAGAATATGCATGTCCCCGTAGTATATGGACAATGATGATTCCAGAATTCGCGGCAGACTGTGCCCGTCGCTGATTGGTCGAGGCAACCTTTATGACATCATCGTCGCCATGGCAACCATTATGACATCATCGTCACTGTGCCCGTTGCTGATTGGTTGAGGCCTGGCGGCCTCGACCAATCAGAGACGCGGGATTTCTACGTCGATGCTGTGCCGGTCTCTGATTGGTCGAGGCCTGGCATCATCGTCGCCATGGCCTCGACCAATCAGACACGCGGGATTTCCAGGACAGACAGACAGACAGACAGACAGACGGAAAAACCCTTAGACAATTATATATATAGATGGAGCATCCTGTGTGGCCATTATACAGTGTTGAGCATATACAGTATGGAGCACTGTGTGGCCATTATACAGCATTGAGAATCATGTGGGGCCATTATACAGTATTGAGCATCATGTGTGGCCATTATACAGTATTGAGCATCATGTGTGGCCATTATACAGTATGGAGCACTGTGTGGCCATTATACAGTATTGAGCATCATGTGGGGCCTTTATACAGTATGGAGCACTGTGTGGCCATTATACAGTATTGAGCATCATGTGGGGCCTTTATACAGTATGGAGCACTATGTGGCCAGTATACAGTATTGAGCATCATGTTTGGCCATTATACAGTTTGGAGCAATGTGTGACCATTATATTGTACACAGCATCATGTTTGGCCATTATACAGTATGGAGCACTGTTTGGCCATTATAAAGTATTGTGCATCATGTGGGGCCATTATACAGTATGGAGCATAATGTGTGGCCATCATATAGTATGGAGCACTGTGTGGGCATTATACTGTACACAGCATTATGTGTGGCCATTATACAGTATGGAGCACTGTGTGGCCATTATACAGTATTGAGCATCATGTGTAACCATGATACAGTATGGAGCACTGTGTGGGCATTATACTGTACACAGCATCATGTGTGGCCATTATACAGTATGGAGCACTGTGTGGCCATTATACAGTATTGAGCATCATGTGGGGCCATTATACAGTACGGAGCATTTTGTGGCCATTATACTTTATTGTGCATCATATATTAGACAGAAAAAGCTCAGTGACATATTGTTAATATCACTTTTTAGGGCTTTAAACTAGCCCATATGCCGACAAGCACAAATAAACCCGCTCCAAAATATAGCTACTGTATATATAGCAGGAGGAAATTAGGAGCAATCAGGTATAAGATTAAAAAAGAATTTATTATTCACAAAAAAATCACAAAATTTGATAAGTAGAAGCAATCAAAAAGGAGAACATACCATACAGGAAAAGGACTCCAATAAATATACCTAACCCATTTTTGCAAATGTTGCATTCAGTAAGGTGCAAGTGCAGTCATAAATAGCACATCAATGGCAAGCCACGTTATCCTGCAATAGTTTATCAACATGTTCAGTCATATAAACATCATATAAGTAGCAGGAACCACATGGTGCTTACAAAAGGCAGGGATAAGGGAGTCCTAAACGGAGTGTGGATACCCCAACAGTCTCCGACGCGCATTTCGCGGGTAACTAGACCCGCTTTCTCAAGGGGAAATGTATTATTGAGCTTCATGTGTGGCCATTATACAGTATGGAGCACTGTGTGGCCATTATACAGTAGTGAGCATCATGTGGGGCCATTGTACAGTATGAAGCACTGTGTGGCCACTATACTGTACACAGCATCATGTGTGGCCATAACACAGTATGGAGCACTATGTGGCCAGTATACCGTATTGAGCATCATGTGTGACCATTAAACAGTATGGAGCACTGTGTGGCCATTATACTGTACACAGCATCATTTGTGGCCATTATACAGTATGGAGCACTGTGTGGCCATTATACAGTATTGAGCATCATGTGGGGCCTTTATACAGTATGGAGCACTATGTGGCCAGTATACAGTATTG